>NC_052149.1:17435152-18035152 GCF_902713615.1 Scyliorhinus canicula
ATACTCACTCCCTCTCCCCCCCAACCTCACTCCCTCGCCCCCCACCACTACTCACTCCTCTCCCCCCACTATCACACTCTCACCCTCCCCCCACTATTCACTCCCTCTCCCCCCCCTCCCCACTACTGACTCTTCCCCCCACTACTCCCCCTACTCCCCCCTCCACACTACTCATTCCCTCTCCCCCCACTACTCCCTCTCCCCCCACTACTCCCTCCCCCCTGTGGTGGTATGGATATGAGCACTGCCATTGGTGCAGAGCACTGGCTTCCCATTGGCTCTGGCTGGACATTTGCCTCTCGTCCGATTGGTTGGGACTAGTCATGTGACTGCTCTCCAATTGGTTGAGAGGCAAGTAGGCCCCACCTCCGAGGTGGGGTATAAGTACCCAGAGTTCCCTGCGGTCGGCCATTCTCTGTAGTCGACCACCGGGCTAACAACTAGTGATTAAAGCCACAATTCGGATCCTAAATGTTCTTGAGTAGAATTAATGGTACATCACCCCCTCCCCCATACTCACAACCTCTTCCGCCCCACTACTCCCTCCCCCCGCCCTCCCACTCTCACCCCTCTCCCCCCCACTACTCACTCCCTCTCCCCTCCCCACTACTCACTCCCTCTCCCCCCACTACTCACTCCCTCTCCCCACTACTCACCCTTCCCTCAACCACTCCCTCTCCCCCCCCCCACTACTCTAGCCCTCTCCCCTCCCCCCCCACCATACTCCCTCACCCCCCCACTACTCATTCCTCTCCCCCCCCCCCACTACTCGATGTCTCCCCAACCCCCCCCTCCCCCCTGGCCGCTGTGTTCTCGGGGAAGCCTTCCCCAGTCTGCGGAGACTCCGGGACGGTCCGCTCACCTCCTCACTGCTCAGCGTCAGCCAGCACGACTGGCTGACGACTTTAAAAGGCAGGTGTGGACAGCGACGGCGTGAACAGGGGTCACGCCGTCGGGACTTCGGCCCATCCGGGCCGGAGAATAGCGGGGGTTCTGGAGAATCGCCATTTTGGGTGCCTCGAGCAATTTCTCCGGGTTTTGCCGTGCGGAACGCGACGGAACCGATCTCGCCGTTTGGGAGAATCGCGGGAAGCGCGTCGGACGGCGTTGCGCGGAAAAAACTGGCGCGGGCCCCCTATTCTTCCAACCGGCGTGACATCGGAGAATCGCGCCCCCCGTTTGTGAGGATTGTGAGGGGGCTTGACAGGGTAAATGCTGAGAGGTTGTTTCTCCATGTGGGAGCGTCTAGGACCAGAGGGCACAATCTCAGAATAAGGGGGTCCTCCATTTAAACAGAGGAGGAATTTCTTCTCTCAGGGGGGGCATAAATCTGTGGAATTATTTACCGCAGAGGGCTGTAAAGATTGGGTCGTTAAGTATGTTCAAGGCTAAGATAGACAGATTTTTAATCAGTGAGGGAATCAAGAGTTATGGGGATAAGGCGGGAAACTGGAGTCGAGGACCATCACATCAGATCCGTTTTGATCAGGGGCGGCATGTGGCGCAATGGTTAGCACTGGGACTATGGCGCTGAGGACCTAAGTTCCAATCCCGGCCATGGGTCACTGTCCGTGTGTAGTTTGCACATTGTCTGCGTGGGTTTCACCCCCACAACCCAAAGATGTGCAGGTTAGGTGGATTGGCCGCGCTAAATTGCCCCTTAATTGGGAAAAAAAAATAATTGGGTCATCTAAATTTTTTTTTTAAATCAGTCGTGATCTGATTGAATGACAGAGCAGACTCAATGGGCCGAATGCTGCTCCCATATCTCATGGTCTTATGGTCCCTTGTTAGTCAGGAATCTATCCTCCACTGCCTTAAAAGTTCAATGACCACCCTGCCCCCTTGCCCCCCCCCCCCTCAGTAAAAGAGTACCAAAGATTCATGACATTCTAAGAAAAAAAGATTTGTCTCAAATCCATGTTAAATGGGAGATCCACTTATTTCTGAACTTTGTCCCCTAGTTCTAGTCTCTCCCACAAGGGGGCAACATCTTTTCAGGGCCCACCCTGCCAACTCAGGCTCGCGTATGTTTCAATAAGATCAGCTCTCATTCCACTGAACACCTACGGCACAGGGTCCAGCCTGTTCAAACTTTCTTCCATCCCACGTATCAGTTGAGTGAACCTTCCCTGAACTGCTTCTAACACATTTATATCCTTTCTTAAATAAAGATACGGTACCCCAGATGTGGACTCGCCACTGCCCTGTACAACTGCAGCAAAATGTGTCACTTTTTTGTCTTCCATTCCCCTTGCAATAAATGACAACGCTCCATTTGCCTTTCTAATTACTTGCTGTTTGACCTCTCAACTCTCACTGTCCCACAACCGCCGATTACCCTCCCGACCCCCCAATTACCGTCCTCCCCCCCCCCCCCCCCCCTTTTACTCTCCCACCTCCTAATTAACCTCCCACTACCCCGATCCATCCTACGCCCCAGACCCACTTTATCACCTTTCCCTCACACTTACTTTTTCTCGCTGGCTTCTCAGAGTAGCTGGGAACTTGAAACCTAACTGCATTATGACAGGTAGTGCTGTGAAAAGGGCTCACAGCTTCACTTGCCTGTGAAAATGCTGCTGCCCTGCACTGTAGTGCCCCAGCCCAGGGGCTGATAAACTGCACATTTCTCACCAGGACCGAGTGGGGAAGGTGCATCTCTCGACTAAGCTAACTCAAAAGCAGTAGGGTGGAAAACTGACTGTGATTGCCAACGCCACTGAAGTTTGGGGGAACGTATCCTTTTCACAAGTTACTTTCCTGCCTGTGTTTGTGTCATCAGCTGATTCAGTAACCATACAGTTGGTCCCTTCATCCAAGTCATTGATATAGATTGTAAATTGTTGAGATCATAGAATCATAGCATTTACAGTGCAGAAGGAGGCCATTCGGCCCATCGTGTCTGCACCCATCTCTAGGAAAGATCACCCTACTGAAGCCCATGCTTCCACCCTATCTCAAGGGGCTGATTTAGCACAGGGCTAAATCGCTGGCTTTGAGAGCAGACCAAGGCAGGCCAGCAGCACGGTTCAATTCCCGTACCAGCCTCCCCGAACAGGCGCTGGAATGTGGCGACTTGGGGCTTTTCACAGTAACTTTATTTGAAGCCTATTTGTGACAATAAGCGATTTTCTTTCATTTTTCAGTAACCCAGTATCCCCACTAATTGGACACTAAGGGTAGTTTATCACGGCTAATCCACTTAACCTGCATATCTTTGGACTGTGGGAGGAAACCGGAGCACCCGGAGGAACTCACGCAGACACGGGGAGAACGTGCAAACTCCGCACAGACAGTGACCCAAGCTGGGAATCAAACCTGGGACCCTGGAGCTGTGAAGCAACTGTGCTAACCACTGGGCTACCATGCTGCCCCTCCTGTTGTGTTATGCTTCTTCGTGTAGCGTAAGCTGCATCCTTGATGTATGCTTTGACAAAGGAAGTCCAGACTTTGTAATGAGTTCAATATGTTATTGAACTATTAACATAGTTCTTAAATGAGTTCAACTCTCCTGCTAATCTAACTGTAGTAACTCAGTCTATCTTTACCAGCCTGCTCTAAATCCCGTGCTGGGCTGGGTGTGATGCTGTTGATCAACCCTGATGTACTCTCTAGATGTCTGTATGTGGAAAGATGCAGAGCATGTGCGCCCTATCCTTTTATATGGGTTGTGAAATGCCCCCTTGTGGTAATGCCACCTCTGGGTGTCCTGATTACCCATTGGTTATGTCCTGTTCTAATGACCCATTGGCTGTATGTCTGCATGTCATGACGTCTCTGGTACTCCCTCTAGTGGTTTCTTACTTGTAGTGTATTTACATTAACCCCGTGTGTATATACAGTGATACATATCACCACACCTCCCAGCACTGATTCATGTGGCACTTTCCTCATTACATCTTGCCAACCTGAAAATGGCCCATTTATGCCTACTCTCTGTTTCCCGTTAGCGAACACCCAGTCCTGCCCTTCTTTGAGCTACGTTTTGCTTATAGCTGCAACATCACATGAATAAACTGCACCTGTAACTCACCAATCTTATTGCACATTCTCTGTGGGGGCACGGTGGTGCGGTGGTTAGCACTGCTGCCTCACGGCGCCGAGGTCCCAGGTTCAATCCCAGCCCCAGGTCACTGTCCGTGTGGAGTTTGTACATTCGCCCCGTGTCTGTGGGTTTTACCCCTACAACGCAAAGATGTGCTGGTTAGGTGGATTGGCCACGATAAATTGCCCCTTAATTAGAAAAAACATAATTGAGTACTCTAAATTTATTTTTTTTAAATTAACATTCTCTGTGCCAAGTAACCCTGATTAGACTTCGGGGGCGGGATTCTGTGATCCTGAGGCTAAGTGTTGACGCTGTGGGAAACGCCTTCGCGTTTCTCGACGGAGTCAACACGGCCACAGGATCAGCAATTCTGGCACCTACAGGGGGACAGCACGGCGCTGGAGCGGTTCACACTGCTCCAGCTGCTGATTCCGGAGTCAACTGGGTTCCGCGGGGTCCGCGCATGCGTAGCAGCTTCGGTGACAATGTGCACATGCGCAGTGGCTCCGGCCCCGGCGAAACATGGCGCACGGCTACAGGGGCCGGCGCGGAAGAAAGGAGACCCCCAGCCGATTGGTGGGCCCCCAATTGCGGGCCATGCCACATCGGAGGCCCACCCGCCCGGGGTCGGACCCCTCCTCTCCCCTCCCCACAGGCCGCCCCACGACCCTTCCATGCCGAGTTCCCGCCAGCTGAGAGCAGGTGTGGACGGCGCCAGCAGGACTCGTTTTTTTTACGACTGCCGCTCGGCCCATCCCAGGCCGAGAACTGGCGGGGAACCGTGTAGAGTGGCCCCCGGCCAGTGCAGCGCCAACCACACCGGCACCAATGGTACCGATTATCCGCTCTGCGGAGAATCACGTGCCGATGTTGGGGACGGCGTGGTGCGATTCGCGCAGGTCGCGGGGATTCTCCAGCTCGGCCCCGGGCTGAGAGAATCCCACCACAGTAATTTCTCCTTCACTCTGACCCCAGATTTTAACTTGCCATTCCATATTCTAGTGCCATCTATCTCTCCCAGTATTGTGTGTATCTTGGTATTCCTCACCGATTTCACCTCCTGCTTCCCTCCCTGGGTAGCTAAACACTCTGGGTGGATATAACTTGAGAGTCTTCCCCCACCCCCAACTTCTTCCCTTTCCAGCAACTCATCCCACTCTGAGCAGCCTCTGCTCATTCTCCAAGGCATGGTGCATTCCTAGAGAGTGCTCTGGGAGCCACAGCATTTTTGGAGAAGCTTTGAAAGCCAAGGCCATGTCCGTCAGCAGCCCAACAGCACTTCCTCTAAATTTTAGCCGCTTTAAAGACCTCAAGAGAGCACAATTTATACAACCATAGCAGCATTCACTAGAAACAATCAGCAACTAACCCCAAGGTACTTGATGGCCATTTAAATAGCACTTCCTACAGCAGGACGGTAGCACAGTGGGTAGCACTGTTGCTTCACAGCTCCAGGGTCCCAAGTTCGATTCCCGGCTTGGGTGGAGTCTGCACGTTATCCCCGTGTCTGCGTGCGTTTCTTCCGGGTGCACCGGTTTCCTCCCACAAGTCCCCAAAGATGTGGGGCGGAATTCTCCGCTCCCGGGAGAAATCGGGAGGGCCGTCGTGAACTCGGCCGAGTTTCACGACGGCCTCGGAGGCCGCTCCTTGCCCCCTATTCTCCCCTCCCGGCGGGGCTAGGAGCGGCGCTCCGTAAATCTCGGCCGCGGGGGCGCCGTGCCGAGAATGACGCAGCCAGCGCGCCTAATGACGTCAGCCGCGCATGCGCAGGTTGGCCAGCTCCAACCCGCGCATGCGCGGCTGACGTCATGACGCTGACGGCACGAACACCGCGCATGCGCGGTGGCCCTCTTTCCCCTCAGCCGCCCAACGATCGCTGGCCCATCCGGGTCGGAGAATCGCCGTTCGCCGTGAAAAACGGTGAGCGGCGATTCTTCCGAGCCGGGGGGGGGGGGGAGAGAATTGCGAGGGGGGTCTGAATTTTGTCGGGGGGCCCTCCCGCGATTCTCCCATGCCGCATGGGGAGCGGAGAATCGCGCCCGTGCTGTTAGGTGAATTGGACATTCTGAATTCTCCCTCTGTGTACCTGAACAGGCACCGGAGTGTGGCGACTAGGGGATTTTCACAGTAACTTCATTGCAGTGTGAATGTAAGCCGACTTGTGACACTAATAAAGATTATGAAAAAAATTATTAATTATTACCGCTGAACACACGTTCAGTTGCATGTTAAGATAGAGTAACTTGGTGGGTTGAGCTCCAAAGTGGCAGATGAGCGCTGTGCACTGATTGACATCATAACCTGCTTACCCTGCATGCCGCTTGTGTGCTGACCTGCTTCCCAAAATGGTGGCTCACACAAGGAGCATGCATGCGCGCGTGGACGCCTTTTCGAACCTCCAACGTCACTCTTAGCACATGAAAATGGAACACCGTGCTTCAAAGTTTTGCTCCACTGAGTCTCCAACTAAGATGTTGCCTTCCACGTTTTTTTCCCCCTCATGACCTCTAGAGGAACACTCTTCAAATCGGAGCCAACTTTGGATTATGAGCTACTTACCTTAAGAAGCCAGTTTTGGGGAGTGCCCACTTTCTATAGATTTCATTCCCTGTTCATCTAAAGTAACATGAGGAGGGTGTGACGGTCACAGACATTTTGCGGTTTCTTTTACGCAGTTGGTTGCTATAAAGTTTGCCGCTTTCAGAATTACAAGCTCTTGCTTTGATATCGCTGCAAGTGGAGATGAAGTTTTATGGAGTGGTACATTAAAGGACTAGAGTCGGTAATTTTATTTTATACCCAGGTCAGCGCAGATACAGTTAAAGAAAAGCTTTGAACAGTTGCGCCGGCAAAACTCGTTGTAAGCTTTGTTTAATTTCAACTGTCATTTTAACAATGTCTAAAATTAAAAATCTATTTGCCATCTAAAACGCGAATGTTAATCGAAATAGAGTGTAACAGAATTACTGCTGCTCTGCCTGAACTTATAACCCCGACAGATTTATCTTCCTTGCTATTCTCCTACCTAGTCAACAAACGTGGGGACCATTCATTTGGGTCATTCCGTTTCAGTTCAATCATTGCCTTGGAAAGTAAAAAAAATAACTAAATTCTGGCGAATAGAGGAGATTAATTTGCCATTAGGGCTCTGCTTAATTGAAGTGAATTCCGAACAATCTTGAATTCAATTTCTGCTCATTAGACAGAATGTGTTCTGCTTCCTTCCCCCCTGCCTGGGTTTCGAACGTACAGCTGAGAACAAGGAATGAACATCAGAATTATTAAATTGAGGATATTTCATTTGGTCTTCACTTGCCAGGGCTGCTTTGATGAGGACATCTTTTGGCACAAAAGTGGCAGAAGAGCAGCTGGAGGCAAGCATCAAATGAAACTGAGCCTCGGAAAATTGAAGAAAGTGCGAGCTTAATAATATTTAATAATTGAATTTCCACAAACAATAGCAGCAAATGAAGTAATCTGCAAAAGTGTGTGAACTCATCTGCATAATTGAAGCTGGCCCTCCTGTAAATGAATAATGAAGATAATAAAAGATGTTGCTAAAAATGGGCACAATAACAGCAAATTTCATCAAGCCTCGCTCTCTGATTAATCTGCTCTTGCAAATCAGTGCTGAGAGGGAAGATTGTGATTAACCGCGCCAGGGACTGCAGCAGTAGGCAACCTGCCCTCCCTCCCTCTCTATCTCTCTCTCTCTCTCTCTCTCTCTCAGCTCGAAGATCTCTCAGCTGCCAGGTGTTGCAGGGCTCCAGCTCATACTGAGGAACCCTAGAGAAGGTAGTCTGAGAAGGAGTGCAATTTGGCTGCGGCCGATAATCTTTCAGAACATTAGCTGATGTGAGACACAAAAAAAACACTGAGGAGCCCATTGCTGAGTGTGTATATATACCAGGCTTTCGCAAACCTGCATTACCAGTCTCCCAGAGTGTAAGTATGCAATGGCTCTGCCAGTCCCAAACAGAAATTAAGGAATTCAAGTGGAGGTAAACATCTCTGTTCACGATATTGCAATCTGTCCTTTTTGGCTGGTGTAACCTTTAGAAAATTGCAAATGATGCGTTACATAATTTTCCTTTGACATTCATGAGGGGCGGCACGGTGGTTAGCATTGCTGCCGCACAGCGCCAGGGACCTGGGTTTGATTCCCGCCTCGGGTCACTGTGTGGAGTTTGCACTTTCTCCCCATGTCTGCGTGGGTTTCCTCCGGGTGCTCCGGTTTCCTCCCACAGTCTAAAGTTGTGCCGGTTAGGCGGATTGGCCATGCTGAAAAATGAAATGAAATGAAAATCGCTTATTGTCACGAATAGGCTTCAATGAAATTACTGTGAAAAGCCCCTAGTCTCCACATTCCGGCGCCTGTCCGGGGAGACTGGTACGGGAATCGAACCGTGCTGCTGGCCTGCTTTAAAAGCCAGCGATTTAGCCCAGTGCTAAACCAGCCCCTTGCTAAATTGCCCCTTGGTGTCCAAAGATGTGTCGATTAGGTGGGGTTACAGGGATAAGGCGGGGGGAATGGGCCTAGGTAGGGTGCTCTTCCAGAGGGTCGATGTAGACCCGATGGGCTGAATGGCTCCTGCCCCGAGGGATTCTATGGTTCTATGTTTCAATGAACATTCACTTTCAAAATAGTCCTTCTGTTCAACGACACTTACAGAATAAAACTCAGAGAATGTATTACACACCATTCAAATTTTCAAATATATATGGTAACCAGCAGGCTGTTTAGATCAATTGTTATTTGGGAAAGACAAAATAGACCTTATTGGATCCCTCTTGATCTTTGCTGCAATACTGAAATTTTAAGGAAAATCTTTATGCTAAATCCCCACTTGCCCAATTATTTCAAAATCATCAATTTTATTATGCCTATGTAAACTAATTAAAAGGGTCAAAGGCATGGAGAAAGACGCAAATTCAATAACCATGAACCTCAATCATGGTCTTGAGTTTTTAAACTCAATTATGGTTTGGTGTTAACTGTAGGGTTTTCAGAGTTTGAATAGTTTGTGCAGGGAAAACCCCTGGGGTTTCATAGAATTTACAGTGCAGAAGGAGGCCATTCGGCCCATCGAGTCTGCACCGGCTCTTGGAAAGAGCACCCTACCCACGGTCAACACCCCAACCCTATTCCCATAACCCAGTAACCCCACCCAACACTAAGGGCAATTTTGGACACTAAGGGCAATTTATCATGGCCAATCCACCTAACCTGCACATCTTTGGACTGTGGGAGGAAACCGGAGCACCCGGAGGAAACCCACACACACACACGGGGAGGATGTGCAGACTCCGCACAGACAGTGACCCAAGCCGGAATCGAACCTGGGACCCTATGGGGTTGGATTCTCCACAGCCCTGTGCCAAAAGCATGTTTGGCGCAGGGGGAGGAGAGTCGACGTTTACGTGGGAATCAGGCCCGGCGCCGCTCCCGCGATTTTCCGGGGACCGCGCGTGAATTACACGGCGCGGCTGAGGGGCCATTGCCAGAGGCCCTCCCATCGATACTCCGGTTCCGACCGGCCGGGATCCCGGCGGCGTGGTTCCAACCACGTCTGGCCGGTCGGGACTCAGGCGCGGCGGCAGCGGACTCAGTCCGCGGCTGCCCTGGTGGGGGGTGGGGGGGGGGGGGGGGGGGGGTTAAAGCACCAGGGAGAGGGGGCCTTATGGGCGGCTGGGGCGGCGATCGGGCGGGTTAGATGGAGCGCGCGGGGCAGATCAATGGGACCTTGTCTGTTGGTCCAGGCCCGTCGGCTGAGTCCGCCATCGTGTTCGCGCAGCCGCTGGAGGCTGCCGCCGTGCCCGGAACCAGATGTGCGGGGGCCCGTATCCACAGCAGAAGCTGGGAGAAGCTCCCCGGGTCCCTGCCAGCCCCCTGCAAATAGGTGAATTGGTCTTTAATTTTTTTTTAGGAAAGTCTGGCGTGAAACGCCAGCATTTTTGCACCGGCGTGGGGACATAGCTCCATTTCTGGAAAATCCAGCCCCTGATTTTAAGTAATGTTTGATCCTGTTCCAACTCACAATGCCCAAGGATTGCTTATTCGCACCACAGTAGAATTTAGCTTTAATTATTTACTGAATACACTCAATCTACTTGGACGTAATTATAATTCATTGATGTGTGAGTTTCAAAACATTTTAGTTTTCTCAGTCAAATTATTTTAGCATCGATATTAATATCGGTCGATGGGAATGTCAGGGGGAAGCAAACTGCTTTTTGTGTGGAATGGCTGCGAATTGTCTCTTTACATGCAGCCTAATAGTTTTGGTGAACTGTCTGCACCAGGTCAGCATTATAGCATTAACTGTAGCTACACACAGCAGAGCACAATGCTCTTAGCGTGGTTCTGCACACCAGAAGTAAAGGCACGGTACAGAACACTTACATAACTGTGAAATGACTATTGGTCCCTGATTTAGGATGTGGACTGTTTACAGCTGAATTTAATTCTGTTTTCGCCCTGTAGCCACCTGGGTTGGCCACTTCCCGACTTTAAATTGGAGATTCGCTAAGAAGGCAGGGAAAAATGGACAGGTACAGGGAAGCAAGCAGAATGCCAAGCTTCCTGTATATTAGACTCGCAGGAAAGCAGACAGCACTGAAACTGACGACCATCTGCATATTGGTGAGCGATCCCTGGGAACAATAGCAACAGTTAAGATAGTCGAGGTAAAGCCAGACTCCTCGGCGCCAGCAGGAGCCAACACAAAAGAAGCCAACGGACACTTAGGAACTGCCCAATGATCAGGGAACAGCTCCAGTATTGGAGAAATCAATCCAAATGATCAGAACTCAGTCCCATCAATTGGAACCAGGTACAGGGTCCGCCCACAAGGGCACGAAACCCCTGGGGACTATAAAATAGAGTCCCCAAGTTCAGTTCGTCCTTCTTGGCAGGGTCTCTCAGCAGCTCTTGACAGCCCTTGACAGAGACCTGCCTAGCAACTGCACCAACAAGTAAGTGTCCAGTCAACGCACGCTACGAGATAGGCGCTCCTAACCCTTAGTCCATACCAGCTGGAAGCCTGCAGTCTCAGGATCGAACGAGAGGCCATTGTTCCCTGGCCCAGTGGGTTCCTTTTCCAAAGCTAAGTATTGGCCCTTAGTGGTAGAAATAGTCTAGTTCTGTAGTATTTTATGCATGAGTAGCGATTGACTATGTATATAATAAATGCGTTTTGATTTGAACCTTACTAACTGGTGTATTGAGTTATTGATCAGCACTTGAACTTGAACCTCGTGGTGATATCATAAAGATACCTGGCGACTCTAGAGCAAGGTTATAAAACAGAGCCAATTAAATGTAAAGCACACTTAGCAAAATGAGCAACAGTCCAATCTCTGTAATATAATAATCTTTATTGTCACAAGTACTATTGAGCACAGACTCAGAATCGAACCTGGGACCCTGGTGCTATTAAGTGACAGTGCTAACCACTGTGCTACTATGCCGCCCATGAAAAGAACAGGTTGTGACAATTCATCTGTTAGTTTGTAGATAGATAGATAGATGGATGTAGATAGATGGGTAGATAGATAGATGGATAGACAGACAGACGGATAGATAGATAGACAGACAGACAGACAGACGGATAGATGCATGGATGGACCATAGTCTGCACCGACCCTCTGAAAGAGCACCCTACCTAGGCGCACTCACCTACCCTATCCCTGTAACCCCACCTAACCTGCATGTCCCTGTACACAAATGGACAATTTTATCGTGGACCATCCACCTAATTGGCACACCTTTGGACTGTGGGAGGAAACCGGAGCACCCGGAGGAAACCCACACAGACGCGTGGCGAACGTGCACACAAGTGCAAACTGCACACAAGACAGTCACCCGAGGCCGGAATTGAACCCAGGGTCCCTGGCGCTGTGGGGCAGCAGTGCTAACAGAGCATGAGATGGATGGAGTGACGGAGACAGAGAAAGGAAGAGGTGGATAGTCAGAGAGAGAAGCCGAGAGATAGATAGGCAGAGAGACAGAGAGGTTAAAAGACAAATAGAAAGATGGATATACAGGGACAGAAAGGCAGAAAGACAGATAGATAGATGGATAAGCAGAGAGTGACAGAGAGGTAGAAAGACAGATAGATGGAGCAGCAGAGATACAGGAAGACAGATAGATGGATAAAGCAAAAGGAAATGCTAGAGACTCAGTACTCCGAGTGTTGCTCAATAGCCACCCTCATAGACCCAAACACCTAATGCAGCTAACCCTCAATGCCAGGTGCCTACTAAATAAAAGTACTGTACACACCCCTGTCAGCATCAACGGAGCCGAGGTAGAGATGGTGAGCAGTTTCAAATTCCTAGGGGTGCACATCACCAAATATCTATCCTGGTCCACTCACGTCGACGCTATCACCAAGAAAGCACCACAGCGCCTATACTTCCTCAGGAAACTAAGGAAATTCGGCATGTCCACATTAACCCTTACCAACTTTTACAGATGCACTATAGAGAGCATCCTATCGGGCTGCATCACAGCCTGGTATGGCAACTGCTCGGCCCAGGACCGCAAGGAACTTCAGAGAGTCGTGAATACCGCCCAGTCCATCACGCGAACCTGCCTCCCATCCATTGATTCCATCTACACCTCCCGCTGCCGGGGGAAAGCGGGCAGCATAATCAAGGATCCCTCCCACCCGGCTTACTCACTTTTCCAACTTCTTCCATCGGGAAGGAGATTCAGAAGTCTGAGAACACGCACGAACAGACTCAAAAACAGCTTCTTCCCCACTGTCACCAGACTCCTAAATGACCCTCTTATGGACTGACCTCATTAACACTACACCCATGTACGCTTCATCCGATGCCAAAGCTTATGTAGTTACATTGTATATATTGTGTTGCCCTATTATGTATTCTCATGTATTTTCTTGAATTCTGTTTAATTCCCTTTTCTTCCCATGTACTGAATGATCTGTTGAGCTGCTTGCAGAAAGATACTTTTCACTGTACCTCGGTACACGTGACAATAAACAAATCCAATCCAATGTAGCAAGAGCCTCTGCAAAGGTCTTTTAAGGGAACAAACCTAATGAATGGCTCAACTTTCATTGGAATATCCTAAATCTGGATCCTCCAGATGGAATACACCTCTTTGCTGGGGGGGTATGAGACCCCCAAGTACCAAAAGCACCTTGGACAACATAGGCCCTCAAATCTAGGAGAACCTTGACCAACAGGTTTGCAATGGGCCAAGTCTTTTCTGCAGCCTTGTTGCCAGGAGGGCCTGATTACGCCAGCATCGAGCTAAGCATAAGACCTTGGCCTACTGAAAATTGGATAAGGGCCCACAGTTAGTAAGTGTGTGTTAGATTGCTGTTACTCCAGTGTCTATGTTCAGTAGTCCTTGCTGCACTCATACATACACAGAATCATGCATAGAAAATAGAAACAGGAGGAGGCCATTCGGCCCTTCGAGCCTGCTCTGCCATTTATGATCATGGCTGATCATCAAGTTCAATACCCTTATCTCACCTTCCCCCCAGATCCCTTGATCCCTTTAACCCCAAGAGCTATGTTTAACTCAGCATGGTTTCCCATGTAACCACACCACAGGATGTCTTTTGTAATTTGTTCACGGGATGTAAGTATTGCTGTTGGCAAAGTCAGCATTGATTGCCCATCACTAATTTCGCTTGTAAAGTTGGTGGTGACCCTGGTAATCAATTACTGAGGCGAACCCAGAAAACCTTTAATCTAGAGTTGCCTCCCTGGCTCTAACAATAGTCTATTGGTGTGATTCAGGGCCCCAAATCAGGCTCCAACCTGGGCGGCGAGCCGATCGCGAGTCACCCGATTCACTCCACCCAGCGTGATTTGAATCCCGCTCTCGCTGGGCGAGATCCAGATCTAAATATCTAAATGAGCCGTAAATAGCTGGCCGCCAGATTCATCCGGCGCCCATTACTTATCAGTCACATCTGGGAGACCTCATCGGTGCGCCATTTTGTATGAGCTCCACACAAACGTGGACCAGGCGTAATGGCACCGGGGGATGTCTGCTAGGCCATTGGAGACCCCCAGGTGGTCGGGGACAGGGCAGGAAGGCACTGCCAGGGTATCAGGGCCCCGGCCAGGGTGCCAGGTTGACAGTGCCAGGGTTCCCAGGTGTCACTGTGCCAGGCTGGAGCTGCCATGATGCCGTGTGCCATCTTGGCACTGCCAGGGGTCGGGCTCTGGGGGACCTTGCCAATTGGAGGGCAGGTGGGGGGGCGCTTTCCCGGGGGCTGCCCTGACACTTGGGGGGGGGGGGGGAGGTCAATAAAGTGGGGGAGGATCGGAAGGGGGGGAAAGAGAAAGATTGGGGATGCCGGACAAAATAGAGCTCTGATCTGCGAACAGCCTTGATGCGACCGTCAATTCACTTGAAGACTCGTGTCGAAGTAAACAGTGGTTTTAATCAGCTTACAACTTTGCCTGCCTGCGACCGGTACAATAGGAGGGGGCACATACATTCAGGGTCGGGCCCTAGGACCCCGTTTTCCACGACGTAGCTGAGGATGGCTAGCCTGGTAGTGTTGAAAATGCATTTCTCCTTGTTGTAAGGGGGCTATTGCTGGTTTCAATGACTCCTTCCCGCAAGAGACAACAGACCTCGGACCTAATAAATGCCCTGTCCTGCATACTATACCTCCTGCTTCGAGTGGCTACTGGTTAGCCAAGAGGGGAGGGAGTCTCGGTGCTCCCAGAGTCAAACAGGCAAGGTGTCTCAAATCCGTTAACCCGGACGGCCATCATGGAGCTCTTGAGGTGCTTGGGTCTTGACTGGTCCAAGGTGACTGCACTGAGTTCAGGGTAGTCGGCGGCGTGGTCGGCGGTACTGGGGCGGCCCCGTGGTGACTGTCCGTGCAGGTTGTACGCTTCGAGCGGCGTAGCGGGTAATGGCCAAGATGGTGGCCCCCATTGATCGCACGTGGCGGACGCTGAGGAAGATGGCGCCCAAGATGGTGGCACCCATGGATCGCACGTGGCGAGCGGCGAGGAAGATGGCGCCCAAGATGGCGGCCCCCATGGATTGCACGCGGCCGGCTGCGTGGGGGAGGATGGCCAAGATGGCGGCCCCCGTGAGTTGCACGTGTTGTGCGGAGTCGGAGTCGGCAGACACGCTGCCACATTACAGGGTCTGCAGGCCTGAGAGTTGGTGGATTGAGTCTGTGTGCTCGAGTTCGAGTGTTTAGGCTTGGCCAGGATGACCTTTGCGAAGTGTCCTTTTCGCCCGCAGCTGCTGCCGTTCGCATTGGGGGCCGGGCATTGCTGCCGGGAGTGTTGAGGCTGGCCGCAAAAATGGCAGGGTAGCCCCCCCGTGGTGGGCGGGCGGCCACGCGGCGCAGGCCTGGGGTAGTCTCTGGTCGGGGTCCCACAAGGGAGTTGCGTGATCGGCCGGGAACGCAGTGAGACTCTGCAAAGTGACCTCCAGTGAGGTTGCCAGTTTTACCGTGTCCTCCAGGTCCTGGGCCCCTTTCCCGAGCAGGCGCTGCCTCACATAGTTCGATCGGACCCCCACAACGTAAACGTCTCGGACGGCGATTTCCATGTGCTGAGTGGCTGTATCAGCCTGATAGTTACAGTCGTGTGCGAGGGCTTTGAGGTCGCGCAGATAGTCATCTAGCGACCCCCCGGGGTGCTGCCGGCGAGTAGTGAAGATATGTCTCACATAGACTTCATTCACAGGCCACACGTAGATGCGTTCGAGTGTCGCGAGGGCCTCAGTATAGGAGGTGGCTTCGTCGAGTTGGGTGGAAATGCGATGGCTCACCCGTGCGTGGAGGAGACTCAATTTCTGTTCGTCCGTGACGGACGATGTCGACGACGCGGCCAGGTAGGCCTTGAAACACCAAAGCCAATGTGAAAAAATTTCTTTCGCCTCCGCGGCCTGTGGGTCAAGCTCCGGTCTGTCAGGTTTGAGGGCTGACTCCATAGTAGTTCTTTAAGCTGATTAAATAGATGCGACCATCAATTCACTCGAAGACTCGTGTCGAAGTAAACAGTGGTTTTAATCAGCTTACAACTTTGCCTGCCTGCAACCGGTACAATACTGAAGGCGGTCCCGCAGGTCAGCTGCTCTCATACTTCCTAAAAGGGGCGGAGTCATGGGCGGAGCCCATACATGCTCCACATCTCCCCCTGTGGGTGAAGCCACACAGTGTCCCATAGATGGAGCCCACAGGGTTAATAACATGGTTTAATGTAACACAGTATACTGGTGAATTAACAGTATTTATACATTCACCACAAGCCTTTTATTGCTCGCCATCGCTCTAAGTGTGGCCTCGGCAGAGAGAAACTCATCGAGGCCGAAAGAAAGGGCAAGAGGCCGTTGGATAGCAGGATCTGAAACATCAACCCTGTTGCATTTATTCAACCAGAAAAGATGGTCCAATGGAGCAGGATTCTCAATATTTTCTCTCAAAGGCAGTATGTCTGATTGTGACATACGGTGCAATTTAGCTTCAAATTAGATCTATTGTCGGGCATATTTAGTTGGGTGTTCCTCAGTGGCTGCAGCAGAGGTTAGCTGCCTCCTGCCTTCAACCAGATTGTGGAAGCTTTTCTATGCTGATGACAATGCAGTTGTCCAAAACTTGGGGGAAATCCTCAACTAGTAACTAACCGACTAAAACCATCGACTGAACACTGAGCACTATACTCAACTAGCCACTAACCGACAAAATCCATTGACTGAAAACTGAGCATTATCCTCAACTAGTCACTAACCGACTAAAACCATCGACTGAACACTGAGCATTATCCTCAACTAGCCACTAACCGACAAAACCCGTCAACTGAACACTGAGCATTATCCACAACTAGTCACTAACCAACAAAATCCATCGACTGAAAAATGAGCATTATCCACAACTAGTCACTAACCGACAAAACCCGTCAACTGAACACTGAGCATTATCCACAACTAGTCACTAACCGACTAAATCCATTGACTGAAAACTGTGCATTATCCTCAACTAGTTACTAACCAATTAAAACCATCGACTGAAAACTGAGCATTATTCTCTACTAGCCACTAACCGACAAAACCCGTCAACTGAACACTGAGCATTATCCACAACTAGTCACTAACCGACAAAACCCGTCAACTGAACACTGAGCATTATCCACAACTAGTCACTAACCGACAAAACCCGTCAACTGAACACTGAGCATTATCCACAACTAGTCACTAACCGACAAAACCCGTCAACTGAACACTGAGCATTATCCACAACTAGTCACTAACCGACACAACCCGTCAACTGAACACTGAGCATTATCCACAACTAGTCACTAACCAACAAAATCCATCGACTGAAAACTGAGCATTATCCTCAACTAGTTACTAACCAATTAAAACCATCGACTGAAAACTGAGCATTATCCTCTACTAGCCACTAATCGACAAAATCCATTAACTGAAAACTGAGCATTATCCTCAACTAGCCACTAACCGACTAAAACCATCGACTGAACACTGAGCATTATCCTCAACTAGCCACTAACCGACAAAACCCGTCAACTGAACACTGAGCATTATCCACAACTAGTCACTAACCAACAAAATCCATCGACTGAAAAATGAGCATTATCTTCAACTAGTCACTAACCGACTAAATCCATTGACTGAAAACTGTGCATTATCCTCAACTAGTTACTAACCAATTAAAACCATCGACTGAAAACTGAGCATTATTCTCTACTAGCCACTAACCGACAAAACCCGTCAACTGAACACTGAGCATTATCCACAACTAGTCACTAACCGACAAAACCCGTCAACTGAACACTGAGCATTATCCACAACTAGTCACTAACCGACAAAACCCGTCAACTGAACACTGAGCATTATCCACAACTAGTCACTAACCGACAAAACCCGTCAACTGAACACTGAGCATTATCCACAACTAGTCACTAACCGACACAACCCGTCAACTGAACACTGAGCATTATCCACAACTAGTCACTAACCAACAAAATCCATCGACTGAAAACTGAGCATTATCCTCAACTAGTTACTAACCAATTAAAACCATCGACTGAAAACTGAGCATTATCCTCTACTAGCCACTAATCGACAAAATCCATTAACTGAAAACTGAGCATTATCCTCAACTAGCCACTAACCGACAAAACCCGTCAACTGAACACTGAGCATTATCCACAACTAGTCACTAACCAACAAAATCCATCGACTGAAAACTGAGCATTATCCTCAACTAGTCACTAACCAACAAAATCCATCGACTGAAAAATGAGCATTATCCTCTACTAGCCACTAACCGACAAAACCCGTCAACTGAACACTGAGCATTATCCACAACTAGTCACTAACCGATAAAACCTGTCAACTGAACACTGAGCATTATCCACAACTAGTCACTAATCAACAAAATCCATCGACTGAAAACTGAGCATTATCCTCAACTAGTTACTAACCAATTAAAACCATCGACTGAAAACTGAGAATTTCCTCTACTAGCCACTAACCGACAAAACCCGTCAACTGAACACTGAGCATTATCCACAACTAGTCACTAACCGACAAAACCTGTCAACTGAACACTGAGCATTATCCACAACTAGTCACTAACCAACAAAATCCATCGACTGAAAACTGAGCATTATCCTCAACTAGTCACTAACCGACTAAATCCATTGACTGAAAGCTGAGCATTATCCTCTACTAGCCACTAACCGACAAAACCCGTCAACTGAACACTGAGCATTATCCTCAACTAGTCACTAACCGACTAAATCCATTGACTGAAAGCTGAGCATTATCCTCAACAAGGAACTAACCTTCAAAATCCATCGACTGAAAACTGCTGAGAACGTCACAAACGCAAAATCACTTATTTGCCAAACATGCCAGCTCTCCCTGGTGAATAAGCACCTTCACTTCATGCCCATCTGCTCTCGCATTTTGCTACTCAGTTGTGAAATGTTGTCCTCCTGTTTGGTCCCAGTCGCAGAAGGCTAACCCCTGTCGTGGTTACCAGGCATCTACAATATAGCCCCAAATTCTGGTGGCACAGATTGAGTAGAGGAATTGATAAGTAGACGTGATAAAAACATGTTGCCAATTCACTCTGATTTGTTCCGTCCACCAACAGCTCAGCTCCTTTCGAGCCACCCAATGTGGTCAACCTGTCCTGATTCCTTTGACTTTTTTTTTTTTACAAATTCCCTGGCATGAAGGGGGGAGCATAAATGCTCCTGTAAATGATCACGCTAACCTCAACCTTCAATGGGCGTGGCCGAGGACCGCGCCCATTGATTACCAATCTGAAAATCCTTCCGACCCATGCCAATGGCAGTGGTCAAGCGAGCTCTGAAGAGACTCCAGGTCAAATGGACAGAAAGGTGGAGCCTCTACGTCGCAAAGTTTCGCTCCAGCTACACAGCAACTCGGACTCCCTACTGATCTGTAACACACCCACCAGCAATTATAACCTGTCAATAAAGAGAGAAATGCACAAGTAAACAAATGAGGTCAAATCTTTAGGATTACTGCATAAAAATTCTCTTATTACCCGTCCATTATTCTTCTCTTCAAACAACACCATGAAAAACAGTGGGCTGGATTCTCCGTCCCGCCGTGCCAGATTTCTGGTTCAGCACGCCAGCGGGATGTTCCGTTTTGCCGGCTGGTCAATGGGGTTTCCCATTGTGGGACAGCCCACGCCTTTGGGAAACCCCCGGGCTGCCGGCAAAATGGAGCATCCCGACGGCAGAGAATCCATCCCAGTTTATCTGGTCATTCGTTACACGGTAGCACAGTGGTTAGCACTGTTGCTTCACAGCGCCAGGGTCCTGGGTTCGATTTCCGGCTTGGGTCACTGTCTGTGCGGAGTCTGCACGTTCTCCCCGTGTCTGTGTGGGTTTCCTCTGGGTGCTCCGGTTTCCTCCCACAAGTCCTGAAAGATGTGCTGTTAGGTAATTTGGACATTATGAATTCTCCCTTAGTGTACCCGAACAGGCGCCGGAGTACAATGACTAGGGGATTTTCACAGTAACTTCATTGCAGTGTTAATGTAAGCCTACTTGTGACAATAATAAAGATTGTTGTTATTGTTTATTGCTATTGTTTGTAAGATCTGGCTGCATCTAAATTGATCACTGCACTTAGCCATACAACAGTGGTTGCACTTGAATGGTAAATTCACCGGTCATGAAGCGTTTTGGGACACCCAGACAATGCTTGGCATAAATGAAAGCTTTGTTTCATTCTTAAAGAAGGATCCCAGGGGCAATATAAGGCCAAAAAGGGATTGCAAAACACCGTGGGCAGCACGGTAGCAAAGTGGTTACCACAGTAGCTTCACAGCTCCAGGGTCCCATGTTCGATTTCGGCTTGGGTCACTGTCTGGGTGGAGTTTGCACGTTCTCCCCGTGTCTTCATGGGTTTCCTCCGGGTGCTCCGGTTTCCTCCCACAGTCCAAAGATGTGCAGGTTAGGTGACCTGGCCATGATAAATTGCCCTTAGTGTCCAGAAGGTTAGGTGGGGTTACTGGGTTACGGGGATAGGGTGCAGCCATGGGTTTAAGTCGGGTGTTCTTTCCAAGGGCCAATGCAGACTCGATGGGCCGAATGGCCTGCTTCTGCACTGTACATTCTATGAAATATTTGTTAAATAAGGTCCCTCACCAAAATAATAGCTGCAAGTAACTTACTTGACTGAGGAATCTGGCCATAGCCAATCACGGCAACCAAACAGAAGGTTAGAAAATAAATCGTGATCACACATTGGATTTCCCTAAACCAAGTGTCGGCACAAACTATTCCACGAGGTAGAAAGAATTTTGCAGAGGAATCTCTGCTCTTTTGGAGAGATCAAACTTTTTTGAATACATTCGGGATCACCTTCAAAATCCCCAAACTCACAGGATTGTTCTGACACAGCAAACTGCAGAGTGTGGTGAACTCAGCCCAATGCATCACACAAGCTTGCTACCCTCACATTGATTCTGTCTACACCTCCCGCTGCCTCAGGAAGGCAGACAGCATTATCAGAGACCCCTCCCACCCAGGCATTGCCTTCTTCCAGACCCTTCCATCAGGCAGAAGGTACACAAGTCTGAAGACCCGTCCATCTGGGCATAGGAACAGCTTCTTCCCCACAGCTACAAGACTCCTCAACGACTCCCCCTCGGACTGATCTGTTCCCTGTAAGAGCACTATTCACGACGCCCTATGCTGTTCTTGCTCATGTATTTGCTTTGTTTGGCCCCTTGATCTGAACTGTAACCAATCACTGTTTGTCGATATACCATTTGTCAATGTACTCTGTCGATATGTACCGTGTACGTTCCTTTCGCTGCAGAAAAATACTTTTCACTGTACTTCGGTACATGTGACAATAAATAAAATAAAATAAAATCGAATGGCTGTTAAAACATTTTTTAAGCTTAATAGTCATCTTCAATGTCACAAGTAAGCTTACATTAACACTGCAGTGAAGTTACTGTGAAAAGCCCCGAGTCACCATAGTCCGGTGCCTGTTCGGGTACACACGGTAGCATGGGGCCTCACGGTAGCATGGTGGTTAGCATCAATGCTTCACAGCTCCAGGGTCCCAGGTTCGATTCCCGGCTGGGTCACTGTCTGTGTGGAGTCTGCACGTCCTCCCCGTGTGTGCGTGGGTTTCCTCCGGGTGCTCCGGTTTCCTCCCACAGTCCAAAGATGTGCGGGTTAGGTGGATTGGCCATGCTAAATTGCCCATAGTGTAAGGTTAATGGGGGGATTGTTGGGTTACGGGTATACGGGTTACATGGGTTTAAGTAGGGTGATCATTGCTCGGCACAACATCGAGGGTCGAAGGGCCTGTTCTGTGCTGTACTGTTCTATATTCTACAGAGGGAGAATTCAGAATGTCCAAATTACCTAACAGCACGTCTTTCAGGACTCGTGGGAGGAAACCGGAGCTCCCGGAGGAAACCCACGCAGACACGGGGAGAACGTGCAGACTCCGCACAGACAGTGACCCAAGCCGGGAATCGAACCTGGGACCCTGGCGCTGTGAAGCAACAGTGCTAACCACTGGGCTACCGTGCAGGGACTCTGCGCTGAAGGTAGAAGTTCAAAGTCTAAAGTACGAAAAGTGCACTCTGATGACATCCATTACAAAACAAATAAATATTTCACCCGATCCACTTCATTAATTCCCATGCTCTCTGGCCCCAGCTCAGGAAGTTTTTACAGATTTTTTCGTCTTTGCCTCAGGGGCTCCCCGGGCAATAATCAAAAGCGAATATTCTTGCATGTGGTGCTAATCCACTTTCCCTGCAGTCCAGCCTAGAGCAGGGTCAATAATACTCTTCTACTTCTATTTAGCACAAGGCTTTCGTATGTGTATCAAAATATTAAATGCAGCACAAAGCAAAGACTGACACCAGATTAGGGGGCTTATAGATGATTGTGACTGCTTCAGCATTTTAATGTTGGCGTTAGTTTATATACACATGTTTTATTGGCCACAAATTTAAAGCAAATAAGGAAAGAATAACCTGCGGAATACGTTCTTACAGAATTCTCAGTTTATCTTCCATGTTCCCTTGAAGGATGATCAGAAAACGTCACTACAGGTGGCACTGTCTGGATTGATTCACAACAGGCCTCTGATTGAGATGTTGAAAGGAGATCAGGTGGATGTAATGGATCCCACTATTTCATAGAGGGGCAAGGCGCTTTCCCTCAGGTCCCAGCCGATACGTATTCCACAATCACTGGAATTGATTACCTGGTCATTATCTCTGTAACATTTGGGATCTTGCTGTGCATGGTTTGACTGCTAAATCTCTTCCCAGGGCAAGACTGGCTACATTTTAAATGTGATTCAATGATGCGACTAGGGCATTGTGAAGTTGGGGAAGGAGCGATACAGGATTTTCTTCCTTTCCACTTAAGAGTGCAGGTGCATTATCACAATGAGGTTTCAGGGTGGGGAGGGGGTTGAAGGTGAGGTTAGCTGGGGGGGGGGGGGGGGGGGTCATATAGGGGCTGGTGGAGGGGTGTGCGTTCGGGGGTGAACATGCTAAGAATGAGATGGGGGAGTCGGGAGTACTGGGAGTCGGGGAGCAGGGTGGCCTAGCACCAGTGGGAAGGGGAGTGAGGATGGAGTGAGTGCTGTCTGGAGTGTGGGAGGTGAAGATTGTCAGGGTGTAGGGGGGGTGAATATTGTCAGGGTGTAGGGCAGGGTGAATATTGTCATGGTGTGGGGGTGAATATTGTCAGGGTGTAGGGGGGTGAATATTGTCAGGGTGTAGGGGGGTGAATATTGTCAGGGTGTAGGGGAGGGTGAATATTGTCAGGGTGTAGGGGGATGAATATTGTCAGGGTGTAGGGGTGAATATTGTCAGGGTGTAGGGGGGTGAATATTGTCAGGGTGTAGGGGGAGGGTGAATATTGTCAGGGTGTAGGGGGGGTGAATATTGTCAGGGTGTAGGGGGGTGAATATTGTCAGGGTGTAGGGGGATGAATATTGTCAGGCTGTAGGGGTGAATATTGTCAGGGTGTAGGGGTGAATATTGTCAGGGTGTAGGGGGGGTGAATATTGTCAGGGTGTAGGGGTGAATATTGTCAGGGTGTAGAGGGATGAATATTGTCAGGGTGTAGGGGGGTGAATGTTGTCAGGGTGTAGGGGGTGAATATTGTCAGGGTGTAGGGGGTGAATATTGTCAGGGTGTAGGGGGGTGAATATTGTCAGGGTGTAGGGGGATAAATATTGTCAGGGTGTAGGGGAGGGTGAATATTGTCAGGGTGTAGGGGGGTGAATATTGTCAGGGTGTAGGGGGTGAATATTGTCAGGGTGTAGGGGATGAATATTGTCAGGGTGTAGGGGGATGAATATTGTCAGGGTGTAGGGGTGAATATTGTCAGGGTGTAGGGGGTGAATATTGTCAGGGTGTAGAGGGATGAATATTGTCAGGGTGTAGGGGTGAATATTGTCAGGGTGTAGGGGGGTGAATATTGTCAGGGTGTAGGGGGGGTGAATATTGTCAGGGTGTAGGGGGATAAATATTGTCAGGGTGTAGGGGAGGGTGAATATTGTCAGGGTAGAGGGGGGTGAATATTGTCAGGGTGTAGGGGGATAAATATTGTCAGGGTGTAGGGGAGGGTGAATATTGTCAGGGTGTAGGGGTGAATATTGTCAGGGTGTAGGGGGGGTGAATATTGTCAGGGTGTAGGGGGGTGAATATTGTCAGGGTGTAGGGGGTGAATATTGTCAGGGTGTAGGGGATGAATATTGTCAGGGTGTAGGGGGATGAATATTGTCAGGGTGTAGGGGTGAATATTGTCAGGGTGTAGGGGGTGAATATTGTCAGGGTGTAGAGGTGAATATTGTCAGGGTGTAGGGGTGAATATTGTCAGGGTGTAGGGGGTGAATATTGTCAGGGTGTAGGGGGGTGAATATTGTCAGGGTGTAGGGGGGTGAATATTGTCAGGGTGTAGGGGTGAATATTGTCAGGGTGTAGGGGGGTGAATATTGTCAGGGTGTAGGGGGGGTGAACATTGTCAGGGTGTAGGGGGGTGAATATTGTCAGGGTGTAGGGAGGTGAATATTGTCAGGGTGTAGGGGTGAATATTGTCAGGGTGTAGGGGGGGGGTGAATATTGTCAGGGTGTAGGGGTGAATATTGTCAGGGTGTAGAGGGATGAATATTGTCAGGGTGTAGGGTGGTGAATATTGTCAGGATGTAGGGGGGTGAATATTGTCAGGGTGTAGGGGGGTGAATATTGTCAGGGTGTAGGGGGAAGAATATTGTCATGGTGTAGGGGGGTGAATATTGTCAGGGTGTAGGGGGAAGAATATTGTCAGGGTGTAGGGGGGTGAATATTGTCAGGGTGTAGGGGGGTGAATATTGTCAGGGTGTAGGGGGGTGAATATTGTCAGGGTGTAGGGGGGTGAATATTGTCAGGGTGTAGGGGGGTGAATATTGTCAGGGTGTAGGGGGGTGAATATTGTCAGGGTGTAGGGGGAAGAATATTGTCATGGTGTAGGGGGGTGAATATTGTCAGGGTGTAGGGGGGTGAATATTGTCAGGGTGTAGGGGGTGAATATTGTCAGGGTATAGGGGGAAGAATATTGTCAGGGTGTAGGGGGATGAATATTGTCAGGGTGTAGGGGTGAATATTGTCAGGGTGTAGGGGGGTGAATATTGTCAGGGTGTAGGGGGATAAATATTGTCAGGGTGTAGGGGAGGGTGAATATTGTCAGGGTGTAGGGGGGTGAATATTGTCAGGGTGTAGGGGAGGGTGAATATTGTCAGGGTGTAGGGGGAGGGTGAATATTGTCAGGGTGTAGGGGTGAATATTGTCAGGGTGTAGGGGGGGTGAATATTGTCAGGATGTAGGGGGGGTGAATATTGTCAGGGTGTAGGGGGGGTGAATATTGTCAGGGTGTAGGGGGGTGAATATTGTCAGGGTGTAGGGGGGGTGAATATTGTCAGAGTGTAGGGGGTGAATATTGTCAGGGTGTAGGGGGTGAATATTGTCAGGGTGTAGGGGTGAATATTGTCAGGGTGTAGGGGGTGAATATTGTCAGGGTGTAGGGGAGGGTGAATATTGTCAGGGTGTAGGGGGAGGGTGAATATTGTCAGGGTGTATAGGGATGAATATTGTCAGGGTGTAGGGGGGTGAATATTGTCAGGGTGTAGGGGTGAATATTGTCAGGGTGTATAGGGATGAATATTGTCAGGGTGTAGGGGGAGGGTGAATATTGTCAGGGTGTAGGGGGAGGGTGAATATTGTCAGGGTGTAGGGGGTGAATATTGTCAGGGTGTAGGGGTGAATATTGTCAGGATGTAGGGGGGGGGTGAATATTGTCAGGGTGTAGGGGTGAATATTGTCAGGGTGTAGGGGGTGAATATTGTCAGGGTGTAGGGGGTGAATATTGTCAGGGTGTATAGGGATGAATATTGTCAGGGTGTAGGGGGGTGAATATTGTCAGGGTGTAGGGGGTGAATATTGTCAGGGTGTAGGGGGGTGAATATTGTCAGGGTGTAGGGGGGTGAATATTGTCAGGGTGTAGGGGGGTGAATATTGTCAGGGTGTAGGGGTGAATATTGTCAGGGTGTAGGGGGAGGGTGAATATTGTCAGGGTGTAGGGGGTGAATATTGTCAGGGTGTAGGGGTGAATATTGTCAGGGTGTAGGGGGATGAATATTGTCAGGGTGTAGGGAGGTGAATATTGCCAGGGTGCAGGGGTGAATATTATCAGGGTGTAGAGGGATGAATATTGTCAGGATGTAGGGGTGAATATTGTCAGGGTGTAGGGGGGTGAATATTGTCAGGGTGTAGGGGTGAATATTGTCAGGGTGTAGGGTGGTGAATATTGTCAGGGTGTAGGGGTGAATATTGTCAGGGTTTGGGGGTGAATATTGTCAGGGTGTAGGGGGGGGTGAATATTGTCAGGGTGTAGAGGGATGAATATTGTCAGGGTGTAGGGGTGAATATTGTCAGGGTGTAGGGGGGTGAATATTGTCAGGGTGTAGGGGGGTGAATATTGTCAGGGTGTAGGGGATAAATATTGTCAGGGTGTAGGGGGGTGAATATTGTCAGGGTGTAGGGGGGGTGAATATTGTCAGGGTGTAGGGGGGTGAATATTGTCAGGGTGTAGGGGTGAATATTGTCAGGGTGTAGGGGGAGGGTGAATATTGTCAGGGTGTAGGGGGTGAATATTGTCAGGGTGTAGGGGTCAATATTGTCAGGGTGTAGGGGGATGAATATTGTCAGGGTGTAGGGAGGTGAATATTGCCAGGGTGTAGGGGTGAATATTATCAGGGTGTAGGGGTGAATATTGTCAGGATGTAGGGGTGAATATTGTCAGGGTGTAGGGGGGTGAATATTGTCAGGGTGTAGGGGTGAATATTGTCAGGGTGTAGGGTAGTGAATATTGTCAGGGTGTAGGGGTGAATATTGTCAGGGTGTAGGGGTGAATATTGTCAGGGTGTAGGGGGGGTGAATATTGTCAGGGTGTAGAGGGATGAATATTGTCAGGGTGTAGGGGGGTGAATATTGTCAGGGTGTAGGGGGGTAAATATTGTCAGGGTGTAGGGGGATGAATATTGTCAGGGTGTAGGGGGGTGAATATTGTCAGGGTGTAGGGGTGAATATTGTCAGGGTAGAGGGGGGTGAATATTGTCAGGGTGTAGGGGGATGAATATTGTCAGGGTGTAGGGGGGGTGAATATTGTCAGGGTGTAGGGGTGAATATTGTCAGGGTGTAGAGGGATGAATATTGTCACCTACAATGGATGATCCACGGTCACTTCCACTGAGTTGTATTCACTCTAGTATGATCTTCCTGATAAATGTACATCTATCAGCTCCTATGTTCCTGAAACCAATTACAGTGCACTGAAATTACTTCTTTAAAATAATTAAGGGGAAAAATTGATAAACATGAATCTGGTGCAATAAGCTCGAATTCCTAACTAACAACTCTGTCCTCTTTGGGCTGAATTGAAGTTTTTAGGTAGGATTTTCCCTGCAGGCATCTGAATGCTGCTGTTCGGAAACTCTGCACCAGCGGCTGATGGACGTAACAAGCAGCAATTCGATCCTGCCTCCGCGACGCATCTGACACCCGCCCGCGACCCACCCGCGGGTCTCGACCCCCACTTCGAAAACCCCTGCACTAAGGGGCAGGTTAATATGGGAACCTGCAAGGAGAGTGAGGCCTCAGTAAGCAAACTCCAAGGGAGCATTTAACTGCCCATCCACCCAGCCTAAACAGAGAAAGGAAAGCTCAGAATTCTCCCTATATTGAAGGCTCCATTCTAAGACAGAGCTTGTTGTATGAGAAACGGTTGAGGACTCTGGGTCTGTACTGGTTGGAGTTTAGAAGGATGAGGGGGGATCTTATTGAAACTTACAGGATACTGCGAGGCCTGGATAGAGTGGACGTGGAGAGGATGTTTCCCCTTGTAGGAAAAACTAGAACAGAGGACACCATCTCAGACTAAAGGGACAATCCTTTAAAACAGAGATGAGGAGGAATTTCTTCAGCCAGAGGGTGGTGAATCTGTGGAACTCTGTGCCGCAGAAGGCTGTCTAAGTGTCTTTAAGACAGAGATAGATAGGCTCTTGATTAATAAGAGGATCAGGGGTTATGAGGAGAAGGCAGGAGAATGAGGATGAGAAAATATCAGCCATGATTGAATGGCGGAGCAGACTCGATGGGCCGAATGGCCTAATTCCGCTCCTTTGTCTTATGGAATCCAGATCTGAGAGAGCTGCGATCGAATTAGCAATCTAAAACAACTCCACTTTCACCCCCATGCTGGGTCCCTGCATCACCCTTCCGTTCTAGTATGACCATCACCTGATACAGTGTTCCATCCGGTGTTTTTTTAAACGACCATTGCCCGTACACAGTGAGGGAAAGGAGAAAGAAATGAACTACAAGATTTATGGCACTTGGAATAAAAGGTAAGTCAATAAGAGATCTGTGGTAAAATAATTATGAAAAATGGATATGAAATTACTTCATATTGACTAATCATTAAAAATAATGAACTCCCAAAGAAATTGTGGATTTAAAAAAAATCAATTTTATACTTAAAATATTGATGAGCTAAGGGGGGGAAAAAAAACCAAGGCTAGTTGTCCCGGTGATGTTGCACTTAAAGGTCAGTCATACAATCAGATTTGCCTTTTGGTTGCACAATTGGACTCAGTTACGAGTGGGAATATTGACCAAATTTCCTGCTCTTGCTCACTGTGAAATAGAGGTCTGGCACAAATAGGGTTAACATGGGAACGGGTCGACTACTGCCCAGACAATGATGTGAGGGAACACATGACCCTCACCTAGGGGTCAGTCCAGCATTGGTCAGAGCTGTGCGTGCAAGCAAGCACGGGGACAGCTCCTGGCTGGAAAGCTTTGCAGGTGCAGCAGGTGGTGAAGAAGGCAAATGGTACGTTGGGCCTTCATAGCGAGAGGATTCGAGTTCAGGAGGGGGGTTGTCTTGCTTCAATTACACAGGGCCTTGGTGAGGCCACACCTGAAATATTGTGTACAGTTTTGGTCTCCTTATCTGAGGAAGGGTGTTCTTGCTGTACATGGAGTGAAGGGAAGGTTTACCAGACCGATTCCTGGGATGGTGGGACTGATGTATGAGGAGAGATTAAGTCGGTTAGGATTATATCTGCTGGAGTTTAGAAGAATGAGTGGGGATCTCATAGAAATTAATCAAATCCTAACAGGACCAGACAGGGTAGATGTTCCCGATGGCGGGGAGAACCAGAACCAGGGGGCACAGTCTGGGGATACAGGATCGACTATTTAGGTCTGAGATGAGGAGAAATTTCTTCACCCAGAGAGGGGTGAGCCTGCTTCATTCTCCACCAAAAAAGCATTTGAGGCCAAAATATTGTGGGCGGGATTCTCTGTCCCGGGGCACCCATAATGTGTTCCGCAATGGGATGGAGAATTGGGCATCAGGGGAAAATTGGAATCGGGATTGGGGCCTGCCATGCTCCGACCGCACCCCGGCAGCGTGAACAAGGTCCACGATGCGTGCTGGCGGAGGGGTTGTAAATAAATGAAGATTGGGCCTAATGACCAATTTGCATCTATTTAGCGGGCCACATTGGCCCACCTTGGCCCACCACACCAGGCCCACACTGATAGAGGCCACCCGGGTCCATCTGAGGGCCACCTCCCCCAACAATGCGCTGCCTACCCATGCCGCCTCTAGCAGACCCCCCCGCATGCCCCCCGACATGGATCCCTATAATAGGTAATACGGAGACTCCCCCACATGGACCGCTGTAATAGGGGAATTTGCCCCCCCCCCCTCCGCCCAATAGGCACCCCCTGCCTGGAAGGACCCCTTCCACAGATTCATCCCCTCCCAACAACACAGTCCCCACCTCCCCAGAAAAGGGACCTCTGTCTGGAGGCTAGAGTTCAGTCCAGACAGTGGCAATGGGAAGCATTATACCTGTAATACTTACCTTGCAGCTCCACATTCCTGGAAGGAGAGCAGCTGTGCCTGCGTCTGGTTCCTACAGATCCACTATCTGAAATGAAATGAAAATCGCTTATTGTCACAAGTAGGCTTCAAATGAAGTTACTGTGAAAAGCCCCTAGTCACCACATTCCAGTGCCTGTTCAGGGGGGCTGGTACGGGAATTGAACCGTGCTGCTGGCCTGCCTTGGTCTGCTTTAAAAGCCAGCTCTTTAGCCCTGTGCTAAACCAGCCCCTGTGCTAAACCCTGTGCACGCCATTCATAGCTTTCTAGTAGTGGTCTGTGATTGAGAGCTTATAAAAACCATCTGCAGCTTTGATCTATTCATATTCTTTCACACTTCAGTGACCTAAGTGGTGAAACCCCAATGTTTTTAAACATAGACCACATCAAAGAGGGGTAAGTGCAGTGAAGTCACATGCTTGAGTGAACGGAATGCACCATCTGATGGGTCTGGGCAGTGTTCCAAGATCAGAGCAGACCCCGTTCAGAGTATGGGTTTGAGCGCGCTGTCACCACAAAGACAGAAACTGAGGAGAAGCAGAGCTTTCCTCACAGTGGGCTACCACCACGCTCATGCCTTGTATATTGACCTGCTGATAGCGCCAACACAGGCCCATCACCCGTGAGTGATGTTGCACAGATCCTTAGAGGGTGGAACAGGGTGTCGGGGAGGTGGCAATGTGATGATGGAGGGACGAGGAATGGGGGAAGGGAGGGTTTGTGGGGAGGTGGGAGATGGGAGAATGGGGGGGGGAAGAAAATGGGGGGAAGGAAGGAAATTGGGGTAGGGAATGGAAGGGGGAAATGGGGAGGGGGTGTTGTGGGGAGGGGGGATTGAGGAGGAAGGAGGGAAATGGAGGGGCGTTGAGCTGACGGACACAGACTCTTCCTATGAATCTGGGGACAATGTGGGCCTCCCTAGTCCTCCTTGTATGTCAGACCTTTGCTGCCTCCTGTCCTCCATCCTCCGGCTCCTCCTTCAGCTTATCTTCCAGTCCCTCCTGGTCTGCCTCCTTCTCCTCCTCAGATGAGGCAACATGTCCCCCACCCCCTCCTCCAGCATATCACCCCACTACTGTGACAGGTAGTGAAGTGCACAGCAGACCATCACAAAGCCGTAGATACCCCGGGGGTGTATGGCAGGGCACCACCAGAGTGGTCCAGGCATTGGAACCGCCTTTTCAACAGTCTGATGCACCACTCATTGACAGCACAGGTGGCAATGTGGGCCTCATTGTATTGGGTCTCTGCATCTGTCTGAGGACTCCACACCGTGTCATCAGCCATGGCCTCTATGGGTATCCCTTGTCCGCCATGAGCTAGCCCGTCACTCCTCAGCCTGATGGGCAGCCGGGTCTTCAGAGTGTGCGGCAGCCCCTGCATATGGGGTGCTGCCTCCAGCCTGCGCCGTCGCTGCTGCCAGCTCCGGCGTCTGCCCGCCTCAGTTGCCACCAGCACCGCAGGTACAGCCACTGTGGGATCGACACCAGCAGCCACTTTTGTATCTGTAAGGAATTGGAGGAGATAATAAGAAGCAGAATTAGGCCATTTGGGCAATTGAGTCTGCCCACTATTAGATCATAGCTGATCCCATCCTGGCCTTAACGCCACTATCCTGCCCATTCTCCATAACCCTTCAACTCATTACCAATTCAAAATCTGTCTAACTCCTCCTTAAATTTACTCACTGTCCCAGCATCCACCGCATTCAGGGGTAGCAAATTCCACAGATTCACGAACTTTGGAGAAGTAATTTCTCCCCAACTCTGTTTACAATTTGCTACATCTTATCCTTGGACTATTACGTCTCATTCGTGACATTTAAGGAGCATCTTGACAAATACATGAATAGGATGGGAATAGAGGGATACGGACCCCGGAAGTGTAGAAGATTTTAGTTTAGACGGGCAGCATGGTCGGCGCAGGCATGGAGGGCCGAAGGGCCTGTTCCTGTGCTATCCTTTTCTTTGTTATTTGTTCTTTGTTCTAGAATGCCCCACAGGAGGACGCATCCGCTCCATGCTGCAGGGCTGGTTTAGCACAGTGGGCTAAATCGCTGGCTTTTAAAGCAGTCCAAGGCAGGCCAGCAGCACGGTTCAATTCCCGTACCAGCCTCCCCGAGCAGGCGCCGGAATGTGGCGACTAGGGGTTTTTCACAGTAACTTCAATTGAAGCCTACTTGTGACAATAAGCGATTTTCATTTCATTCCAACGGACCTCAATTTGATCTCCCCTCATTCTAGACTGGCTGACAGCTCGGGCTTCCATCACTGGACCTTCAAATCCCCCAGGCCTCCCCCCACCCTTACCATGTCTGTCCCGCCTTCTCTCAGAGCGCCACCCAGTGAGCTGGTTGTGCTGTCAAAGCTTGCTCGGCACACTCACCCCCGGCCACATCAGGAGCCTCTAGACCTCTGACGGGAGCATTAGGGCGGGCGAGCTAAGGTGTGCTTCCCTGACCCACACACTTACCCTTTGGTCACAAGAAGATCCACAGCAGTGAAGCCCAGCTCTTTAGTGTTTAATTATTGGCAGCTGTCTCTATGGTGATGACTCTCCTGGAGTTCAGGCACACTGTTCAGGCATCAAAGTTTGCTTGACATGCAATGCACTAATCATCCTCTGAGACATGGCATGTGAGTCCTCGAGAAGGAACCTGAGAGTTGAGGAGTGCGAAGTGCTATCACAACTAACAAGGTTAATTCCTCATTTTGAAGTAGACTTCAGCTGTGAAGCTAGAGGCTGCTCACAGTCAAAGGGAGTGGACTTTTGGGTGAGAAGCTGCAGCAGGGTTCTGTCCTGGAAGTGTTCGGTGGGACAGACAGACTGTAGCTCGTTGCCCCTGTTATGGGCCTCCACAACATTTAAAGAAGGCCACAAAGCTCCTCACCCCCCCCCCCCCAACCCAGGGGCGACCCCCGACCTAGAATGCTTTAGCCCCCTGATCAAGCCCAAGCCCCCTGAGGCGTCCCCCACCCCCAGCCCTGAGCACTGATACAGCAGCGTCCTCGAGCTGTATGCTGGTAAATGGAAATGGCTACTCACCTCCTCACCTCCCCTCAGAAGACATTGCGGCCGCTTCATGTTTTTGACAAGGAGTACGAAACGACGCCCTTGCGATATCTCACTGGCAGCTTGGGTAATTCCCGGGAGGCCGCTGTATTCGACTTCAATCTCGCTAACAATATTGAAATGAATGCAAATGAAGGTTACTGACATGCTCGCTAGCTTTGGGCGAGATCACAAAATGATGAATAATGCAGCACAGTAGAGGCCCTTTGACCCAGTGAGTCTGCACTGATGCATGAAAAACACCTGGGCCGGGATTCTCCTTACCGGCGTGAACCACTCCGGCATCAACAGCCCCCGAAAGTACTGAATTCTCCGCACATCCGGGGGCTAGGTGGACGCCAGAGGGGTTGGTGCCATGCCAGCCGGCACTGAAGGGCGAGTCCATGCATGCTGCAAAGGGCTTGTTTAAGCCTGAACTTTCATATGCTTCACAGACAGCAATGCAACAGAGGAAGAGGACAAATTGTGATGGGAAAGAGCACAGTGGCAGGCAATCAAGGAAGGAATGGGGTGAACTCCAAAAGTTGTTTATTCCTATTTGGTACAAGAGAAGAAAGGGAACTGGGGCCAAACCATGACTTGGAAAGGAAATTAGAGATAGTATTAGATTCGAAGAAATTAGCAAGGAAAAGCAATAGACTTGAGGATTGGGAACCAAGGGATTGATTAAGAAGGGGAAAATACAATATGAAAGTAAGCTAGCAGGGAACACAAAAACTGACTGTAAAAGTTTCTATAGGTATGTGAAGAGAAAAAGATTGATAAAAAGTAATGTAGGCCCATCGCAGTCAGAAACGGGGGAATTCATTACAGGGAATAAAGAAATGGCTAAGGAACTAAATTCATACTTTGCTTCTGTCTTCACAGGTTCCAGTGAGGAGCTGAAGGAAATTTGTATTAGTAAAGAAGTGGTTTGGGGAAATTAATGGGCTTGAAGGTGGATAAATCTCCAGGGCCTGAGCAGGGCTGTTTAGCACACTGGGCTAAATTGCTGGCTTTGAAAGCAGACCAAGCAGGCCAGCAGCGCAGTTCGATTCCTGTAACAGCCTCCCCAAACAGGCACCAGAATGTGGCGACTAGGGGCTTTTCACAGTAACTTCATTGACGTCTGCTCGTGACAATAAGTGATTTTCATTTCATTTTCATTTTTCATCTTCATCCCAGAGTAATTAAGGAAGTGGCCTAGATAGAGTAGATGCATTGGTGGTCATTTTCCAAAATTCTTTGGACTCTGGAATGGTTCCTACAGATTGGAGGGTAGATAATATAACCCCACCATTCAAAAAGGGAGAAAACAGGGAACTATAGACCACGAGCCTAACATCGGTAGTCAGGAAGTTGCTGGAGTCCATTGTAAACGATTTCATAGCACAGCATTTGGAAAGCGGTGGTAGAATCAGACAAAGTCAGCATGGATTTACGAAAGGAAAATCATGCTTGATAAATCAACTAGAACCCTTATAAAATGTAACTAGTAGAGTTGAGCAGGGAGAACCGGTGGATGTGGTTTATTTAGACTTTCAGAAGGCTTGCGACAAGGTCTCACATCGCGGATTAATATTTAAAGTTAAAGAGGATAAGATTATGGATAGTGTCTTGAGATGATAGAAAGCTAGTTAGCAAATGTTGGAATAAATGGTTCTTTTTCTGATTGGCAGGCAGTGACTAATGGGGTACCACAGGGATCTGTACTCAGACCCCAACTGTTCACATTATATATTAATGATTTGGACGAGAAAACTAAATGTATTGGCCGGGATTCTCCGAGCCTGTGCTGGGCCGGAGAATCGGCGGTGACACGGGAAATTTCCACAACGCCGCTCCGCGCCGGGACGCGATTCTCCGGCGACTGGAGAATCGGTGCCAATCGCGCCCATGAGGTCGATGCAGCGGCAGTCGGGGGCCACTGAAAGAGGCCCCCGTGGCAATTCTCCGCGGTCAACCGTCCGAATTCCCACCGAGTCCTGCCGGCGTGGTTCCAACCTGGTACCACCCAGCGGGAGCTCGGACCCGCAGCCGCCATCCTGTTGTGGGGGGGGGGAGGGTGCGGTTCAGACTCGGGGGGGGGGGGGACCTCTGCGGCGTCCAGGCCCGCGATCTGGAGGGGGCCTACCTCCTCCCGCGCAGGCCCGCTGTAGGGTTCCACCATGTTGACTGGCACCGGTGCAGAAACGGCCACCATGCGCATACGCCGGTGAGGAGACGGCCATCGTGCGCAGGCGGGGACCCGCGCTGGCAATGCAGGGCCGCGTATCACCGCCAGAGCTGTGTGCAGCACTCCGGCGCCGTGCTGGCCCCCTGAAGGCCGCTGAACCATTGGGCCAGGCGGCACCACTCCGGTGTTTACGCTGGCATCAACACTTGGCCAGGATTTCGGAGAATCCCGGCCATTATCTCCAAATTTGTAAACGCACAAAATTGGGTGGGGGGCTGAGCTGTGAGGTGGATGCAGAAATGCTTCAGCGGGATTTGGACAGGCTGAGTGAGTGGGGGTAAATACGTGACAGATGCAGTATAATCTGGATAAATGTGAGATTATCCACTTTGGTACCTAAAATAGGAAGGCAGATTATTATTTGAATGGGTGCAAATTGAGAGAGGTGAATACTCAGCAAGATCTTGATGTCCTCGTGCATCAGTCGCTGAAAGTAAGCACACAGAGAACAGGCAGTAAAGAAGGCAAATGGCGTGTTGGCCTTCATAGCGAGTGGATTTGAGTATCGCAATAGAATTGATTTACTGCCATTGAATAGGGCATTGGTGAGGCCACACCTGGAGTATTGTGGGCAGTTTTGGTGTCCTTATCTGAGGAAGGATGTTCTTGCTGTGGAGGGAGTGCAGCAAAGGTTTACCAGGCTGATTCCTGGGATGGCGGGACTGTCATATTGAGAAAGACTAAGTCGGTTAAAATTATATTCATTGGAGTCCAGAAGAGTGAGAAGGGATCACATAGAAACTTACAAAATGTTAACAGAATTAAACAGGGTAGATTCAGAAATGACAGGTGGGATTCTCTGTTGCTCAACGCCGAAATCGGGAATGGCGAATGGGCGGAGACTGGCTCCCGATGCTGAAATCGGGAATGGCGAATGGGGTGGAGACTGGCTCCCAATGCTGAAATCGGGAATGGCGAATGGGCGGAGACTGGCTCCCGATGCTGAAATCAGGAATGGCAAATGGGCGGAGAATGACTCCCGATGCTGAAATCGGGAATGGCGAATGGACGGAGAATGGCTCCCGATGCTGAAATCGGGAATGGCGAATGGGCGGAGAATGGCTCCCGATGCTGAAATCGGGAATGGCGAATGGACGGAGAATGGCTCCCGATGCCAAAATCGGGAATGGCGAATGGGCGGAGAATGGCTCCCGATGCTGAAATCGGGAATGGCGAATGGACGGAGAATGGCTCCCGATGCCAAAATCGGGAATGGCGAATGGGCGGAGAATGGCTCCCGATGCTGAAATCGGGAATGGCGAATGGGCGGAGAATGGCTCCCGATGCTGAAATCGGGAATGGTGAATGGGTGGAGAATGGCTCCCGATGCTGAAATCGGGAATGGCGAATGGGCGGCAACTGGCTCCCGATGCTGAAATCGGGAATGGCGAATGGACGGAGAATGGCTCCCGATGCCGAAATCAGGAATGGCGAATGGGCGGAGAATGGCTCCCGATGCTGAAATCGGGAATGGCGAATGGGCGGAGAATGGCTCACGATGCTGAAATCGGGAATGGCGAATGGACGGAGAATGGCTCCCGATGCCAAAATCGGGAATGGCGAATGGGCGGAGAATGACTCCCGATGCTGAAATCGGGAATGGCGAATGGGCGGAGAATGGCTCCCGATGCTGAAATTGGGAATGGCGAATGGACGGAGAATGGCTCCCGATGCCAAAATCGGGAATGGCGAATAGGCGGAGAATGGCTCCCGATGCTGAAATCGGGAATGGCGAATGGGCGGAGAATGGTTCCCGATGCTGAAATCGGGAATGGCGAATGGGCGGAGAATGGCTCCCGATGCTGAAATCGGGAATGGCGAATGGGCGGAGAATGGCTCCCGATGCTGAAATCAGGAATGGCGAATGGGCAGAGAATGGCTCCCGATGCTGAAATCGGGAATGGCGAATGGGCGGAGAATGGCTCCCGATGCTGAAATCGGAGCAGGCAGCGGTTTTACGCCGGGCCACGATGCTCCGCCCCCTCCAAATCGGCATCATCAGGACGCGCGGCGAGTGCATTCGCAGACCCATTGGAGTGTCATTAGCTGCCGTACCTGCGATGCTCCACCTCCGATGGGCCGAGTTCCCAATGGGTGGGCCATGTGTGGTCCTAGCATTCGGAAGCCTGGCGTGCTGGGTGTGGAGGGAGAGGGAGGGCGTATGGACAGTAACCAGAGCCGCCACACTCGGCCGAGATCCATGCCGCTGGCCGGGGTCTTCTGCCAGGGCCGGGAGGAGTGGTGGGGGCTGTCCAGGAGGTGGGCTGTGGTGTCAGGGTGGATGGTTACGCGGTCCAGCACGGCCGGCGCCACCTTTGCCGGAGCGATCGGTTCATGTGTGGGGAGTGTATCATACGCGCGGCTGCAGTTTGTCAGCCCTGTGCATGGGCAGCATGGGACCCGGAGATTCTCTGAATGGTTTCCGCGCATTCGGTGGCCGTTTCATGCGGCACCGGTGCTAGCCCCTCACCGGAAGAGAAATCGGTGAGGGTTTCACACCAACTTTCCCATCATGAAATGCCACAGATCCTCTGTTGGCGTCGGCACTTAGCCTCAGGAACGGAGAATCCAGCCACATGTTCCCGATGGTGGGAGAGTTCAGAACTCGGGGGTCATAGTATGAGGATAAAGTGTAAACCTTTTAGGACTGAGGTGAGGAGAAATTTCATCACCCAGAGTGTGGTGAATCTGTGGAATTCGCCACTGCAGAAAGTAGCCGAGGCCAAAACATTGTTTAATTTCAAGAAGGAATTAGATAAAAGGATCAAGGCTAAAAGGGGCTGTTTAGCACTGGGCTAAATCGCTGGCTTTTAAAGCAGACCAAGGCAGGCCAGCAGCACGGTTCAATTCCCGTACCAGGCTCCCCGAACAGGCGCTGGAATGTGGCAACTAGGGGCTTTTCACAGTAACTTCATTTGAAGCCTACTTGTGACAATAAGCAATTTTCATTTAATTCATATGGGAGGGAAGGCAGGACCAGGGAATTAAACTTGATAATGAATGGTGGAGTAGGCCCAAATGGCTGAATGGCCGCCTTCTGCTTCTGTTTTCTATGTTTCTATGAAAAAGGGGTCAGAACAATCTCAAAAACAATAGAGCAATCGATTGAGCCTCCTGCCATCTGACAGTCGTGTAAACAAGATATGGAAGGGTCTTAAGGTTTTCAGACCACTTGAACCTATGAACTCAGAGACATGAAGAGGGAAGGTGAGGGAGTGATACTGGTGTAAATACATGGGATAAACTAGAAAAATTTGAAATACGTTGAATAAAGACTTTTGGTGTGGTGTAGTATAAGGTCTGGTATATGTAGGGTTAAGGTGTGATTAAATACAGTACTGCCCACATAGTGCTGTAACAAAACACATTACCCACACCTAGGGGTCAGTTTAGTGTTGGACAGAGCTGTGTGTACAAACAAGCATGGAGACAGCTCCTAGATTGAACCCTTTACCATATATCAGAACAGAAGAACTAGGAGCAGGAGTAGGCCATCTGGCCTTTCAATGAGATCATGGCTGATGTTTTGTGGACTCAGTTCCACTTTCCCGCCCGAACACCATAACCTTTTATTCCTTTATTCTTCAAAAAACGATCTATTTTTATCTTGAAAACATTGCATGAAGGAGCCTCAACTGCTTCACTGGGCAGTGAATTCCATAGATTCCCAACCTTTTGGGTGAAGAAGTTCCTCCTGAGCTCAGTCCTAAATTTACTTCCCCTTATTTTGAGGTACTGCTTTCACCCGCCAGTGGAAACAACCTGCCCACATCTATCCTATCTATTCCCTTCATAATTCTATATGTTTCTATAAGATCCCCCCCTCATCCTTCTAAATTCCAACGAGTACAGTCCCAGTCTACTCAACCTCTCCTCGTAATCCAACCTTTCAGCTCTGGGATTAACCTAGTGAATCTCCTCTGCACACCCTCCAGTGCCAGTACGTCCTTTCTCAGGTAAGGAGACCAAAACTGAACACACTACTCTAGGTGTGGCCTCACTAACACCTTATACAATTGCAGCATAACCTCCCTAGTCTTAAACTCCATCCCTCTAGCAATGAAGGACAAAATTCCATTTGCCTTTTTAATCACCTGTTGCACCTGTAAACCAACTTTCTGTGACTCATGCACTAGCACACCCAGGTCTCTCTGCACAGCAGCATGTTTTAATATTTATCATTTAAATAATAATCCCTTTTGCTGTTATTCCTACCAAAATGGATAACTTCACATTTGTCAACATTATATTCCATCTGCCAGACCTTAGCCCATTCACTAAACCTATCCAAATCCCTCTGCAGACTTCCAGTATCCTCTACACTTTTTGCTTTACCACTCATCTTAGTGTCGTCTGCAAACTTGGACACATTGCCCTTGGTCCCCAACTCCAAATCATCTATGTAAATTGTGAACAATTGTGGGCCTAACACTGATCCCTGAGGGACACCACTAGCTACTGATTGCCAACCAGAGAAACACCCATTAATCCCCACTCTTTGCTTTCTATTAATTAACTAATCCTCTATCCATGCTACTACTTTACGCTTAACGCCATGCATCTTTATTTTATGATGTGGAGATGCCGGCATTGGACTGGGGTGAGCACAGTAAGAAGTCTTACAACACCAGGTTAAAGTCCAACAGGTTTGTTTCAAACACGAGCTTTCGGAGCACTGCTCCTTCCTCCTTCCTCAACTGAGACCTAAATAAATGCCAACTTGTACACGGTGGGCTGGATTCTCCACTGTCAGGATTCTCCATTGCGCCAGCAGCGCACCCACACCCGGGGATTTCCCGACGCCGTGGGGCTGCCCACAAGGGGAAACCCCATTGTCCAGCTGGGAGGACGGAACATCCTGCCGGGTATCTTTGTTCTACTCCTCAGTTTGGTTTATATGAGAATAATTCCCGCTCAACTCACCTTAAAATATCGGATTAAATGCTGCCTCAAAATCACAGAATCACAGAATTGTTACGGTGCAGAAGGAGACCATTCGGCCAATCGAGTGTGCACCAGCTCTCCAAACGAGCATTGTGACTTAGTGCCATTCCCTTGCCTTTTCCCTGTACCCCTGCACATTATTTCTATTCAAGTAATCATCTATTTTAATGTCCTCATGAATGCCTCGATTGAACCTGCCTCCAATGCACTTTTTTCACTCATCACATTTGCTTCTTCTGAAAATTATTTTTAAAATCTGTACCCTCTTGTTCTGGAGCCTTTTGCAAGCGGGGAACAGCTTGTCTACACTGTCTAACGCCCTCACGATTTTTATCGTCTCTATCAAATCTCCTCTTAGCCTTCTTCTCTCCAAGGGGAACAGTCCCAAACTCTCCAATCCATCCTCAGTACAGAAGTTTCTCATCCCTCGGACCATTCTTGTAAACCTTTTCTGCGCTCTCTCCGATGCGTTCACATCCTTCCTATAGCGTGGCACCCAGAACTGTACACAATATTCCAGCTGGGCCTAACCAGTGTTTTGCATAGGTTCAGCATAACCTCCTTGTTCTTGTACTCGATGCCCCGACTAATAAAGCCCAGGATACGTTGGGCGTGATTCTCCGAAATGGAGACAGAGTATTCACGCCGTTGTGAATACCATCGCGTTTCACGACGACGTGAAACGGGCGCGAGGACTATCGATTCTGGCTACTACAAGGGGCCAGCATGGCTGGAGCAGTTCACGCCGCACCAGCCTCCGTTCCCAGCGCCAAATGGGCGCCGCGCCAACCCGCGCATGCGCAGTTGGGCCGTGTCAACCTGCGCATACGCGGGGGACTTCCTCAGTAGGGCCGGGGCTGGACAGGCTGGCCCGCCGATCGGTGGGCTCTGATTGCGGACAAGACCCCAACGGAGGACACCCCCGGCGAAGGACCGCTTTTCCCCGCCCCACAGGCCGCCCCCCGACCCTTTGCGCAGAGTTCCTGCCGGCAGAGACCAAGTATGGACGGCGCCGGCTATTTCCACGCGGCCGCTCGGCCCATTTGGGCCGGAGAATCGCTGGCCCCGCCGCGTACAGCGGCCCGTGACCAGCACCGCACCAAACGTGCCGGCGCAAATGGCGGCGGTTCTCTGCACCTCAGAGAATCGCGCGCCGTCCTTGGGTGGCGTGGCGCGGTTTCCGCGATTCTCCGGCATGGCGCGGGACTCGGAGAATCGTGCCCCCTATGCTTTATTAACAGTTCTCCCGAACTGTCCTGCCACCTTCAATGATCTATACACGCATATACCCAGCTCCCTCTGCTCCTGAACCTCCAGAAGTATGTTTCCCCTTATTTAATTTGGCTCTCCATATTCTTCCTACCAAACTGCATCACCTCACACTTTTCCGCCTTGAACTTTATCTGCCACCTATCTGCCCACTCCATTAACATGTCTATGTATTTTTGGAGTTCTACACTGTCCTCCTCACAGTTTACAGTACTTCCAAGTTTAGTATCATCTCCAAACTTTAAATTGGTCCCCTGCTCACCATGATCTAGATGATTAAAATATATGCCGGGGAACACCATTACAAACTCTTCCTCCAGCCTGAAAAATATTTATCGTCTATTATTCACTGCTTCCGGGCCTTGCATAAGCTAAACCTCATAAGGCTGGTGGAGCAAATGGAGGAGGAGTTTAAGAGGTGGGCCATGCTGCCGCTGTCTTTGGTAGGTAGGGTGCAGTCAGTCAAGATGACGGTGCTCCCGAGGTTTCCGTTCCTGTTCCAGTGCCTCTCCATCCTTATCCCGAAGGCCTTTTTCAGGCGGGTTAACAGGAGCATTACGGGGTTTGTGTGGACACACGGGACTCCAAGGGTGAGACAGGTGTTCTTGGAGTAGGGCAGGGATGGGGGAGGGGGGGGGGGGCTGGCGTTGCCCAACCTCTGTGGGTATTATTGAGCTGCCAACGCAGCGATGGTGCGTAAGTGGGTAATGGACGGGGAGGGGGCAGCATGGAAGAGGATGGAGATGGCATCCTGTGTGGGCACGAGCTGGTAACGGCGCCGCTGACGCTCCCTCCAACGGGGTATGTCACGAGCCCGGGGAACACCTTTAGGTACATGCAAGTAAGGGCGTTTGTCAGGCGGCAGGTGGCGGGGTTCCCTCTGCTGCCGCCGCGTGGGGTTCAGGACAGGGTGCTCTCGGTGGTATGGGTTGGAAAGGGGAGGATCTCGGAAGCGTACCAGGTGATGCAGGAGGTAGACGAGGCCTCGGTGGAGGAGCTGAAAGGTAAATGGGAGGAGGAGCTGGGTGAGGAGATTGAGGAGGGGACGTGGGCGGATGCCCTAGAAAGGGTGAGCTCCTCCTCTTCGTGTGCGAGGCTTAGCCTCATACATATGACCGGGACAAGGATGAGCCGGTTTTTTGGGACTGAGGACAGGTGTATTAGGTGCTCTGGGAGCCCATGTCCACATGTTCTGGGCATGCCCAGCGCTAGGGGAATTTTGGAAGGGTGTAGCAAGGACGGTATCGAGGGTGGGAGGATGCAGGGTCAATCCAGGCTGGGGACTCGCAATATTTGGGGTTGCAGTGGAGCCTGGAGTGCAGGAGGCGAAAGAGGCCGGTGTTCTGGCATTTGCGTCCCTAGTAGCCCGGCGGAGGATTCTTCATCAGTGGAAGGATGCAAGGCCCCCAAGCGTGGAGGCCTGGGTCATCGATATGGCGGGGTTTATTAAATTGGAGAGGGTGAAATTTGCCCTACTGGGGTCAGTGCAGGGGTTTTTCAGGAGATGACAACCATTCCTAGATCTCCTGGCAGAACGGTAAAAACAAAAGGTCAGCAGCAGCAGCAACCCGGGGGTGGGGCTGTCTCTTTGTTTTTGTTTTGGGTTGAATATCTGTTTTTTCCCAATGACGGGTGTTAATTTATTGTTTCTCTTTTGTATATGGGGGGGGAGGGGGGTCTGTTCTTTTTGTTCTTAGAATTTTATGAAAATTTGAAAATTTGAATAAAAATTATTTTAAAAAAAAATATTATTCACTGCTTCCTATTATTTAGCCAATGTTGTTTCCACATTGCTAATATACCGTTTATTCTATGAGCAATAATCTTTCTCGCAAGTCAGTTGAGTGGCACTGAATCGAATGCCTTGTGAAAGTCCATGTCCACATCAACAGCATTACCCTCATCAACCTTTTCTGTTACATCCTCAAAAAAAACTCCAGTAAGTTTGTTCAGTGTGATTTCCCCTTTAGAAATCCATGCTGGCTCTTCTTAATTGACCCACATTTTTCCATGTGACTATTAATTATATCCCAAATAATTGTTTCTCGAAGTTTGTCCACCACTGATGTTAAACTGACTGGCCTGTAATTACTGGGGATATCCTTACAACCTTTTTTGAACAAGGGCATAACATTTGCAATTCTCCAGTCCTCTGACACCTCCTCTACGTCTAGAGAAGACTGGAAGGTTATGGCCAGAGCTCCTGCAATTTCCATTCTTGCTTCCTTCACTATCCTTGGCTGCATCTCATCCAGTCCAGCGTCTTGCCAACTTTAAGTACCGAGAGCCTATTCAACACATCTTATCAATTTTCAACCCTTCTAAACAGAGGGCGCGATTCTCCAAAATGGTCAGAGTTTTCGCGCCGTCGTGAACGCCGTTGTGTTTCAGGATGCCGCGAAACGGGCGCTTTCACGCTGCTCCAGCCTCCCTTCCCGGCGCCAAATAGACGCCGTGACAACCCGCACATGCGCAGTTGGGCCGTGCCAACCCGCGCATGCGCGGGGGACTTCTTCGGCGCGCCGGCCCCGACGCAACATGGCGTGGGGGTTCAGGGGCCGGCCGCGCAACAAAGTAGGCCCGGGATGGGGAGGGGGTGGAAGAGGCTCGCCTGCCGATCGGTGAGCCCCGATGGCGGGCCAGACCCCATCGGAGGGCCCCCCCCCCCAGGAACGGAGCCCCCCTTCCCCCCCGGCCCCACAGGCTGCACCCCGACCCTTGGCGCAGAGTTCCCGCCGGCAGCGATCAGGTGTGGTCGGCGCCGGCGGGACTCTGCTTTTTCCGCGAGGCTGCTCGGCCCATCCAGGCCGGAGAAGCGGCTGCCTTGCCGCGTACAACGGCCCGCGACCGCGCCGCGTCAAACACACCGGCGCAAATGCCGCCGATTCTCCGCAGCTCGGAGAATCGCGCCCAGAGTTTCCTCGTCTGTCGCCTTAGCCTGGGTAGCAACCACCTCCTTGGTAAAGACGTGTGCAAAATATTCATTTAATACCTCAGCCATGCCCCACTTGCTTTGTGTAAATTCCCTCTTCAGTCCCCAATTGGTCCTACTCCCCCCTTTACCCCTCTGCTGCTACTTATCTGCCTATGGAAGACTTTGGGATTTCCCTTTATGCTGGCTGCCAGTCTTTCCTGAAAATCCCTCTTCGCTTCTCGAATGTGCATTTTCACCTCCCCTCTGAACTTTCCGCATTTCTTTTGGTCCTCAATTGTATTTTCTACCTGACACCTGTCACTTATATATCATGAATCAGATCAAAGAAAAAAATAGAACAATATTTTCTTGTAATCATTGAATTTAAAATGAATGCCCCAAAATCCAACGATGTTGGATGTACCAGCCTCCCCGGACAGGCGCCGGAATGTGGCGACTAGGGGCTTTTCACAGTAACTTCATTGAAGTCTACTCGTGACAATAAGCAATTTTCATTTCATGTGTTTCTCTATGATTCATCTGGGCAATTAAATTTTGACCTTTTAGAATCAACTTAAAATTAATATTGCTCCTGAAAAATAAATGAGGAGAAAGGAACAGCACAATTTGTTCGGGCTAATTTTATATTCTGCGTTGTATATTTCACTCAAATAATCACACTTTGCCTCAATATGCTATCCCCAGTGCAGTTGTGTGATCAGACTGGTTTTTCCCATGGGCCTCAGGACCCCAACATGGAGGCCCGATGGAGGGCTCGAGCCCCACACTTATCGTCAAGGCAACTGCCGCAAACCGTCATGTGAAGCAGGCTTCAAAGTTGGCACCCCTGCATTTGCTGCCCTGTGATGGATGGGGTGGGGGAAGTGGTGGGTTTTCCCAGGCTGAAAGCCCAAAGGGAGGGCCCATAGCAGTCAACGGCTGACAGCCCCATGGGGAGAGGCAGGTTCTGTTTACACAGAAAAGGCAGCCTCAAAATGGAGGTGCCGTGGAAAAGCTTAAAATGGAAGAAGAACCAATTATTCGGGCCATCGGTGGGGACGGGAAACCCTGGGCTGGATTCTCTGCCATCCACCACCGGAGCGGAGTTCCCAATGCGGTAGAGAACCCAGCATTGGGGGGGGAAACAAAACGGATCGGTGTTCCCGCTGGCGTCGGGATCGAGGTTCCCCTGCTGGTGTCGGGATCGAGGTTCCTGCCCCATGCCAGTGGGAAGATGCAAATGGGCCTTCATTATTACCGGACGGGGCACCATGGGCAGGATTCTCTGTTTGGGATATGTTCTCCTGCTGGAGCTGATGTGCACCTGATTTTCGGTCACGCTGGAAGCACAGATCAGGAAGTGATACCGAATCCTTAGCCATGCAAAAATTTGCACGGAGAAGGATAGGGAATCGCTTTCTGATTTACGCTCCCAACATGAGCGCATGTCAGGTGCAATTGAGTCCAGTGGGAAAACATCGGGCTGGGTTCTGAGATTTGGAGACTATGTCCCCACGCCGGCATGGAAACGGTGGCAGGAAAATGGTGCAAACCGGCCACCGATACCCCGTTTTACTGGGGGCTAGCAAGACGGCAGCATAGAGCACCCGGCGGCGGCCTGCAGCGACCGTGCCGTGTTTCATGGTGGAGGCCGCTTGCGGACCCGGCCCGCCCACCACAGTGCCCCCAGCCCTGAATAATGTCCCCCCCCCCCCAACCGCGGATCAGCCCTCCCCCGACTGTGGTGGCCCTCCCCCGACTGTGACTGAGTCCGCAGCCACCACGCCGAGTTTCTGACAGATGAGACCACACGTGTCCCGCACCGTCGGGAACTCAGCCGGTCGGGGGCGGAGCATCGGAGGGCAGGCCTCAGGCAATGTCCTGAGGCCATCGATACGTGGCCCAACATACTCTGCAAGTAGGCCCCTTTGGAGGGGGCGGAGCATCACGAAAACGGCGCCACCCCCGATTCTGACCGGAAATGTGAATCTACGGCCGTTCGGCGAATGCGATTTCAGCGTCAGCAACCGGAGAATCCCGCCCATAGTTGTCCCAACTTGTAACTATTTGGATTTCCCTGTCCTAACTCCCTCCCTCCTGCCCTCCTGTTATTCTTTTCTCCCTTCATCCTTTTCTTCCTTCCTTCCTCCTTCCCGCTGACCTGCTTTCTCTCCTTCCCTCCCACCATACATTCCTCTCTCCCTCTTTTGCTCTATACCTTCCCCTTCGCCTTCCCCTTCCATTCCTCCCCTCTATTCCTCACCTCATCCACCTCCATTCATCACCTCTTCCTCCTCTCCACCCATTCTACCCCCACTCCTCCCGTACCCACACCTCCTTTCCTCTCTCCCTCTCTCTCCCCCCTTACCTTTGATCCATCCCTCCCTCCCTCTGCCCCCCTCCTTTCCTCCCTTTTTCTCTCCCTGATCCCTCCTCCCGCCCACCCAGATCCATCTCTGTTTGCAATATTCAGCCCTGCAACCATCATTTGAATAAAAGATTAAAAAGCCCCAGATCGTTTATTACACAATTCATAGATGCGAGACAAGCTTTCGCAAACACAAGAAACTCCACAATATCTTACATAAAGCCTACAAAGCTGGGTGCTAATTGAATTCATCCCTGCTTTCTGTTAATTCTCTTCTGGTGACCTGTGCTAATGCATTAACACTTTAACAGACATAATACTTATCATCTGCCATCACCAAAATGTTCGACATCTCGCTCTGTAAGTCCACATTCATGTGTTGCCTCAGTAACAAGATCCACATGGCATGTTCATACCACGGACTACCCCAGGGTGGGGGGGATGGAGAAAGAAATCCAACCATTAATTTCTCTTAAACAGGGACAAATTACATGACAGGTACTACTGCCGTTTAAATTAAAATGGCCAAAGGAAACTGAAGCGATAATATTTCTTATTAACAAGCAAGAACGAAGGCTTATTAAAGGCATGTATTACAAATCAGTTCACTTTAAAATGTATTTGCAAATCAGAGGAAATTTTTAAAGCAGAAGTTAATCAGAATATAATTAACAAAATGACATATACAGTGTTCATATGACTGTAGGAAAATAATTTGAGAGTGAGGAGTTTCAATTAAAATGCCAAATGGTGGCAAATTACAAAGATATTGGCTTTCTACGAGAAATTAATCAGTAATATTATTAGCTGGTAACTGGAGTGTGGGCTTCCAACTAACTAGATCAATTGAAAAGCATTGCTTTGAGTTAATTCCGATGTAATTTTTTCTATAAATTTTCAAAACAAGCTTTTGTAACATCTACCAATGTTTGGTGTCTGAAATGAGGCGATGGTGATGACTTCTCATTATTGTCACTGTGCTGGATTCGTAGTGGCCCATCAGAGGTGCAAATCTCCCAAAATGAACTGTGCATTTCCCAAGTGCCAATGTGTGAAGTGTCTCATAGAATGGAAAACAAAAGCATGTTTGGGGATTATTATAGAGCCCAGACACCTGGGAGCTATCACAAATAAAGGCAAAATACTGCAGATGCTGGAAGTCTGAAATATAAGCAGAAAAAGTTGGCTGTACTTCGCAGATCTGGCAACTCCTGTGCGGTGTGAAACAACGATAACATTTCGAGCACAAATGACCCTTCTTCAGAACTAAAGAAAGGTAGAAATGGAATGAATTGTATGGTTGGAAAGGGGGCGGAGTAGGTAGAGCAGAATAGAAGAACAGGAGGAGGAAGGCATGGTGGCTCAGTGGTTAGCACTGCTGCCTCACGGCACCAAGGACCCGGGTTTCGATCCCGGGTCACTATCCATGCGGAGTTTGCGCAGTCTCCCCGTGTCTGCGTGGGTCTCTTCCCCACAAACCAAAAAGATGCGCAGGTGGATTGCCCACGCTAAATTGCCCTCAAATTGGGAAAGAAACTAGAAGAATAGGGATAGGTCGGGGCAAAGGAGATACTGACAAATTTGCCAATCATGGACATAAGGTAAAAGGGAGTGTTAGTGGTGCCATTAACGGATGAAGAGTGTTAATTTGTGGCAAATGGTGTGACAGCAGACTATGTTAACATGAGCAACGGAGCAGCCAGGGATAGATGGCCATGTGGGGATGGGTGGGGTTGTGTTAGGGCAGGCCACAGAGCGGTAAAACAACTAACAACATATAATTCTTTAGATTTCTGCTGCTCTTTAGTACTGCAGAAGGGTCATGTAGGCTCAAAACATTTACTCTGTTTTTCTCTCCCCTGATGCTGCCAGACCTGTTGAGCTTATCCAGCAGTTTCTGTTTTTCATTATGGGGGCAGCGCAAATCCTTCCTACTTTAAATTTATTTGCTGTATGTGGGAGTCACTGGCAAGACCAGAATTTATCACCCAGGTATTTTTTACCATTCCCACTGGCCCATTGCATTCTTTGTAACAGCTCGATACAACTACTAAGTGGTGCTTCATAGAATCAGAGAATTCATAGAATTTACAGTGCAGAAGGAGGCCATTCGGCTCAACAAGACTGCACCGGCCCTTGGAAAGGGCACCCTACCCAAGCCCACACATCCACCCTATCCCCATAACCCCACCCAATCTTTTTGGGCACTAAGGGTAATTTAGCAAGGCCAATCCGCCTAACGTGCACACCTTTGGACTGTGGGAGGAAACCGGAGCACCGGGAGGAAACCCGCGCAGACACGGGGAGAACGTGCAGACTCCACACAGACAGTGACCCAAGCCGGGAATCGAACCTGGGACCCTGGAGCTGTGAAGCTACTGTGCTAACCACTGTGCTACCGTACTGCCCTAGCTGCCATGGCACAGACAGGGTAAGAACAGCAGGATTTTTATCCTTAAAGTTGTTGCAATTAGGTGAGAATTGATCGGATACCTCTTCTCCAAAGATGTCCAAAGATGTACAGGTTAGTTAGATTAGCTATGATAAATTGCCCCTTAGTCTCCAAAAGGTTAGGTGGGTTACAGGGATAGGGTGGGGGCACGTGTCTAGATAGCGTGATCTTTCAGAGGGTTGGCCTGACTAAATGGGTCGAATGGCCTCCTTCTGCACTGTATGGATTCTATGACCTCTCTCTCTCTCTCTCTCTCTCGACCACTCCATTGACTACAAACGGTGCTTTTTTTTTAAGAACTTGCTTACCAATTCAATGAATGTTTAAGTGTTGTGACTGAAAAAAGCAGACACAAACAGAATTCTTGTCAGTTTAAAAGGCAAATGGAATAGTTGTATCCAATCATTGTACTTAGTGCCTGATCTGAATAAAAATAATAAAAATGTTCTGATTTGCACTCACATGTATTCAAGGGTTTGCACACACACACACACACACACACATACACACACACAGCAGTAAGTTACAAAGTAGGCGGGTAGGTTAAATTATTAAAGAGTTAAACACAAGTTAATTGTACATGGGATCCTGCAGATTGATTGCTTGGATGGCTTCAGATTCTCCTTGACAGTCCTCCTGAACTTTACTTTGAGATGATTTAAATATGTTGATGGACAATTTCTGTCTTCGCCTCTGGAGGCAGCCGTCCTGGGTTGATATTTTGGACACTCCACGCGCCATGCGGCTGGTCAAAAAACAGGCAGGGAACAAGCTTCCAGGATGGCTGGAGAGAGAGTGACAACTCAGGATCTTTCACTCTATGAATTCACTCTGTTTGACTTGGAAATAAACAGTTTCTTAAATCTCAAAGTGGGTTTACTGGCTCATCTCGCAATCCCCTCTCACAGCCTGGCCAGTTACCAAAATATGGTCATAGCAATCTAATTTTTCAGTCCATTGTTTAAAATGATTAGATTATGACCAGTGGAGTTCCCTTCTCAACTGGGGTACATTGTCCAAAGTGTTTGAGTCTCATGACTGGCTGGGTACCTAGGTTATCTCCAGATGTTTTGTGAATGGTTCAGAAGATGGGTCATTTACACTAATCTCAATTTGTGTTTGAAAGGTTACCTGTAGATAACTTGGCACAATTACAATGGATGTAAAGATATGTTAATGTTCGACCTCCAGAAGAGCGCTGTGTAAGTCATAGAATTTACAGTGCAGAAGGAGGCCATTCGGCCCATCGAGTCTGCACCGGCTCTTGGAAAGAGCTCCCTATCCATGCCCACGCCTCCACCCTATCCCCATAACTCAGTAGCCCCACCCAACAGTAAGGGAAATTTTGGACACTAAGGGCAAATTAGCATGGCCAATCCACCTAACCTGCACATCTTTGAACTGTGGGAGGAAACCAGAGCATCCAGAGGAAACCCACGCACACACGGGGAGAACGTGCAGACTCCGCACAGACAGTGACCCAAGCCGGGAATCGTACCTGTGACCCTGGAGCTGTGAAGCAATTGTGCTGCCCACTGAAATACTTTTATTCAATCGTTTAAAAACTGACTTCAATCCACTTAATAAAGTAAACAATTAAAATTCTTAAACTGCCATGGTGAGATTTTTTTTTTAAATTTAGATTACCCAATTATTTTTTTCCAATTAAGGGGCAATTTAGCGGGGCCAATCCACCTACTCTGCACATTTTTGGGTTGTGGGGGCGAAACCCACGCAGACACGGGGAGAACGTGCAAACTCAACACGGACAGTGACCCAGAGCTGGGATCGAACCTGGGACCTCAGCGCCGTGAGGCGGTTGTGCTAACCACTAGGCCACCGTGCTGCCCCGCCATGGTGAGATTTAAACTAAAATATTCGTCCATCAAGAAAGCCAGTCTCACATTTATTCACAGAATTAGACAGTACAAGCGTACACCTCCTAACTCAACCTCACATGTTTCTTTGTACTCTTATAGTAAAACAATAATCAGTAAATTAAACAAAAATGACAGGGATAACGGCACCTGGTGGAGCACTAAAACAAGAAAGGCAAAGGGAATCTTGACTAATTAACTGAAGTGTCATTACTGGGGATGATGATGTACCCCAGCCCCCATGGTGCCCCACCAGTCAAGGAAGGCCTGGAATGTGTGGACACTGCAAGTGTCTCTTTATACGTGCTCAAGTGGAACTTTAATTAATGTCCATCACCTGCACACAATTAATATAGATTAATGTGGACAATAAACTGGGTTACTAGTTCAGTAACATCACTATTACTTTTGTTAAACAACTGTTACTGGTGCAGAGGTGACTGTTCAGATGTGAAAAGTAAGTTGGAAGGCCTGTTGGTTTTTTTTTTATGTGGCCGTCGCAGGCTGATTTGTGCTCTTGAATTGTGTGGCTCGCTCGGCTAGTTCAGAGGGCATTTTAGCGTCACCCACATTGAATGTGGATCTAGAGTCACATGTAGGCCAGACCGGGTAAGGACGGCAGATTTCCTTCCCGAAAGGTCATCGATAACCAGCTGGGTTTTATACTGATGTTACAGTCGAGAAATGCAGAACTCCGACTGCGTCGCTACTTTTGGCTTTACTAAAGGAGAGATGATAAGTAGTAAGAGAGCGATAATAGCAGCTCATGTGGAAAAGTATGTTTTTCAGTACAACCCAGCAATGAACTTGGTAAATTAGCAGATAGTCTTCAATCAAATTCAATCAGATAATTAAATCACCAGGGGACAGTTCTGCAGCCAGGATAATGATTTCTGGCATGTTTCAATACTAGAAGTAGGATCAGGAGCACAGCATACCTCAGATTCAAGGCTATTTTTGATATTCAGCTTGCTGAATTACCAATTGTTATTCAGCATTATTAAAATGTAACAGAGGTAAATATTGATCTCTGTTGCACTTGTCTATTTAACAAGAGTGAGCGCATTGCAAAGAAATCCACGAGTTGGAACGCATTTGCGGATTATTCGGAAAGTTGCAACGAGGAACAGTATAAATGCAAAGATTTTCTCTACCTTGTGGTTTTCTATATTTATAGCATAATAGCTGTGTTGTATATGTCAACTCTGCCTCAGTTGGTAGCAATCTTCGCCTTTGAGATCCTCTCGTCAGGGGTTGACGGGCCGGAGGAAAGGACCGGCCTGGTCAGGAGGGAGAGTTGGATGTGGGAGTGGTGTGGTTCGTCCCCTGGAGGGTTGTGTGTTGGGGGTACCCTGTGCGAGGCTGGGTCTAGTTACTCCAGAGTTAGAAGTTTTTTTCCTCAGAGTAACTATCAGGGCAGAACCACCCGAAGATAATGATTTAAATCGCTTCTGTCAGATGGTTCCCAGCCCTGCACAATTGTCCAGAGGAAGTTAGCACTTCTGGGCAATTGCCGGGTAAACGTGGGGACTTCTAAGGGAGATTCCCCAGTGCATCATAGGGATATCCCCTAAATGCGACACTGAGGAAACCAGATGTTATGGGCCAAGATTTCTGGATTCAAGTTTCACTCCTGGACTTGGGGATAAAGGTTAACACTCCAGCGCAGTACTGAGAGACTGCTGTCCTGTTGGAGGTGCCATCTTTTGGATCAGATGTTAAACCAAGATCCCCTTCAGTAGATGTAATGGATCTGATGTTTTTTTAAAAATACTCTTTCATAGGATGTGGGCATCATCGGCTAGGGTTGCCCATCCCTAATTGCCCTCGAGAATGGGGGTGGTGAGCCGCCTTCTTGAACCGCTGCAGAATGTACGGTGTAGGCTCACCCACGGCGCTGATAGAAAGAGGGTTTGGACCCAGTGACCCAGTATTTTGAAGAAAGAACTCCCCTGAGGCCACTCGGCCCATCGAGTCTGCTCCGCCATTCAATCATGGTTGATATTTTTCTCATCCCCATTCTCCTGCCTTCTCCCCATAACACCTGAACCTCTTATTGATCAAAAACCTATCTATCTCTGCCTTAAAGACACTCAGTGGTTTTGCCTCCACAGCCTTCTGCGGCAGAGTTCCACAGATTCACCACCCTCTGGCTGAAGAAATCCCTCCTCATCTCTGTTTTAAAGGATCGTCACTTTAGTCTGAGATTGTGTCCTCTGCTTCTAGTTTTTCCGACAAGTGGAAACATCCTCTTCACGTCCACTCTATCCAGGCCTCGCAGTATCCTGCAGGTTTCAATAAGATCCCCCGTTATCCTTCTAAACTCCAACGAGTACAGACCCAGAGTCCACAACTGTTCCTCATACAACAGCTCTTCATTCCAGGGATCATTCTTTTGAACATATTACAGTGTCACCCAATGGCGTGGTAATCACAGGTAATAATGATGTCCAGCATTGCCTGTTGGTGTTTGACTCCCTATTAGATCATGACCTAGTAAGTGGAGAACTGGAGGAAAACACTGGATGACAGGTGTATGAAGATCTGTAGACCGAAGACCCAATATATAGACTGTCAGTTTGAGCCCAGGGAAGAGGGGCAGCATAATTATGAACAAATACTTGGAGAAAGTGAGCAATTTCTAGTACCTGGGGTCACCTTGACAGAAAATGGAAGTATGGGAATGGACATTAAGCGACGGATTAGCGCTGATGGGAGTAATTGGAAATAGGATATTTTGTGACAGAAAAGAATTGCCAAAACTGAAAGGCGAAATCCATAAGACAAGTTGTTCGTTCGGCCTTGATTTGTTTTGTACAAAGGTTTGGGCAACATCGAAGAGAAAGAATGGAAGAGAGAATGACGGGGCGCGAGCGAGATGAAATGAAAAATGAAAATCGCTTATTGTCACGAGTAGGCTTCAATGAAGTTACTGTGAAAAGCCCCTAGTCGCCACATTCCAGCGCCTGTTCGGGGAGGCTGTAACAGGAATCGAACCATGCTGCTGGCCTGCCTTGGTCTGCTTTCAAAGCCAGCGATTTAGCCCAGTGTGCTAAACAGCCCCTGATAAATGAAATGAAAATCGCTTATTGTCACGAGTAGGCTTCAAATGAAGTTACTGTGAAAAGCCCCTAGTCGCCACATTCCGGCGCCTGTTCAGGGAGGCTGTTACAGGAATCGAACCATGCTGCTGGCCTGCCTTGGTCTGCTTTCAAAGCCAGCGATTTAGCCCAGTGTGCTAAACAGCCCCTAAACAGATGCGGATGGTGAATGTGGAGGGACAAGAAAGAGCAGGAACCGGCGCGTCGTGGGGGTCAGGAAAGATTGTGGAAGCATCTAAGAAAGTAGCTAAGAGGAGGTTGAAATGGTACGGTCACCTGCTGCAGAAAGGGGAGGGGAAATGTGGTGAAGTGAGTGATGGAGACGGGACTCCAGGAAGAAGGAGGAGAGAAAGGCCGGGGACCAGATGGAAAGGTGAGAGACTTAAATGCAGCGGGATTGGAAGAGGAATGGATGACTACAGGAGGAGATAGGGAAGGGCAATCAACCAATAAAATGGGAGAAGTCAAAAGGAGAGTCACAATTAAGTAAATGGGAGAATGGTGACATTTCAACTCTGTAATTACCACTGAAATTGATCACATAGTGAGCTTCTATTAAAAATATTCATAGACAACTATTAGAAAGTAATCCACAACACAACTGCTGGAAAGTAATCCCCAGGGGCACAAATATGCAGATTGAATCTGGCAATATGTGAGAAAGTAAAAAGTGAGGGCGAAATCGTGGTTGCAATGAACCCAGGTAAACAAACCCGACAGTCGCCTGCTATTGTGCTGCGTTCCATCTGGGTTACCCAAGGCATCTGAGGGAGACAAGTGAGAAAGGAATGGAGGCTTTCTTTCAAAATTCAGATAAAATTAGTCAATCTACAAGAATAGGAACTGGAAATACAAAAAGAGTGGTACTTGGAGCACAGGGGGGAGACATTCAGCAGCAGGAATAGGACTGGAGGACAAAGTAAGGTTCTGCTGTCTTGGATGAGTTCCACTAAAGTAATTTAGAAAGCCAGGGTGCAGGAAACTTTGAACACTGGCATGGATTTGTATCAGTTCAAGGTGAATGAATCAGGCCTCGACAGCGCTGGCAGTACAGGAATAGATGGTCCGGGAGATATCGCTCTGACACTTACAGTTGGTTAAGCTTCTCGAAAACATGGCATTTATCAGCTACTTTCCAGATTGCCTGAATAAATTTGTAGAGAATTTTGGAAGTGGAGCATAGACAGAGAGGAGGTTCTGAGTGGTCTGGCAGGCTTAAAAGTAGACAAATCCCCAGGGCCAGATGAAATGTATCTCAGGCTGTTGAGTGAGACAAGGGAGGAAATAGCAGGGGTGCTGGCAATAATAATCAATTTCTCTCTGGCCACAGGAGAGGTGCTGGAGGACTGGAGGATAACCAATGTGGTACCATTATTCAAGAAGGGATAAACCAGGAAACTACAGGCCAGTCAGTCTAGCCTCAGTGGTGGGGAAACTATTGGAAGCAATTAGGAGAGGCAGAATTCATCTGCATTTTGAGAGGCAGAGATTAATTAAGAACAGTCAGCATGGTTTTGTTAAGGGGAGGTCATATCTGACCAACTTGATTGAATTTTTTGAAGAGGTAACCAGGTGTGTAGATGAAGGTAATGCATTTGACGTAGTCTACTTGAACTTAAGCAAGGTTTTTGAAGTCCTGTGGGTTCTTAAAGAATACATGTCCCACATGGGAGATGGATAGCAAAGGTACAAGCCCATGGGGTCCAAGGAAATTTGGCAAATTGGATTCAGAATTGGCTGAGTGGCAGGAAGCACGGAGTGATGGTCAAGGGGTGTTTTTCTGACTGGAGGCCTGTGCCCAGTGGGGCCCCGCAGAGATCAGTGGTGGGGCCCTTGCTGTGTATGCTTTATATAAATGATTTAGATATGAATGTAGGAGGGTTGATGAGTAAGTTTGCGCATGATACGAAAATTGGTGGGGAGGTAAATAGTGAGAAGGATAGCCTTCGATAACAGGAGGATATCAACGGGCTGATCAGATGGGCTGATCAGTGGCAAATGGAATTCAATCCAGATAAGTGTGAGGTGACGCATTTGGGCAGGACAAACAAGACAAGGGGATACATGATAAATGGTAGGATTGTGGGAAGCACCGAGAATCAGAGGGACCTTGGTGTGCATGTACACCAGTCCCTTAAGGTAGCAGAGCAAGTGAATACAGCGGCTAAGACGGCATATGGTATAGGTACCTTTATTAGCCCGAGGCATGGAGTTTAAGAGCCGGGAGGTTATGCTGGAACTGTAGAAAATGTTGGTTAGGCCACAGCGAGTGTATTGTGTGCAGTTCTGGAATCCATATTATAGAAGGAGATGTGACAGCACTTGAAAGGGTGCAGAGGAGATTGACCAGGATGTTCCCTGGGTTGGAGGTTTTACGCGCATTTTTCACCGCCCCTCGGAGAATCGCCTGCCGGACTTCGGCCCGGCGCCGCGGGAAAAAATGGCGCAAACGGAGATTCTCCTGTAGGGCGTGGCACGGGAGAATCTCACCCAGAGTGTTGTCGTGCATCGTGAATACCGTCGTGTTTCACAATGCCGCGAAACAGGCACGGGCAGTAGCGATTACGGCGCTGGAACGGTTCACGCCACTCCAGCCTCCCTTCCCGGCACCAAATGGGTGCCGCGCCAACCCGCGCATGCATGGGGGGGACTTCCTCAGCGCGCCGGCCACAACGCAACATGGCGTGGGGGTTCAGGGGCCGGCCGCGTAATAAAATAGGGCCGGGGCTGGAGAGGCCGGCCCGCCAATCGCTGGGCCCCGATCGCGGGCCAGACCCCATCAAAGCCCCCCCGGTGAAGGAGCGCTTTCCCCGCCCCACAGGCCACCCCCCCCCCCCCCCCCCCCCCCCCCAACCCTACACGCAGAGTTCCTGCTGGCTGCGAGCAGAGGTGAACGGCGCCGGCGGGAATCTGCCGTTTCCGCACGGCCGCTCGGCCTATCAAGGCCGGAGAATCGGCGGCCCAGCCCCGGAGAGTGGCCCGCGACCAGCGCCGCGCCAAACGTGCCAGCGCAAATGGCGCCGATTCTCCACTCCTGGGAGAATTGCCTGCCGGCATCGGACTGTCGCCGCGGGAAAAATTGGCGCGAATAGCGATTCTCCCATACGGCGCGGCATGGGCGAATCGCGCCCAGTATGCTTACATACACAAACCATTTTCACCATATCATTAATGATCATTGGTAACGTTTGGTGGAGGTAATGGCCCAGCACAAATGCTTGGTGTTATTTATTTTGCTGCTGTAATTCCAAGCTGACATTCTCTGCTCCGTGACCACTGGCAGGCCGACTGTTCACACTGTTATGCTGTGACAATATCCAGCTGTGAGGGACCTGTTCAGGTATCAACAGTGTGGGCAAATTCTGGTAGATGGGCGACAAGGGAGCAAGTGGATGGGACAATGAGCATAGCACTATTTTACATTCATCTGCTAACTGGGTCATGGCAGCTAACTACATGACTGCACAGTATCCATAGCAGGCAATGGTGGCCAGATGATGCCATCTCCATGGCTGGGCCTTGAGAATGCATTTCGGAGTCAGGTAGCAGTTGGACAACATTTGCAGACTTCCCACTCGCCTGACAAGGCAGTGGCTCCTTCTATGAGGCACAAAGGCGACAGCACTGACAACCAACCTCTCAAATGGTCTCTCTGAAGGCCCACTCTTTATCTGTGCCCCAGTCGCCCACACCGAGCAGGTCCCGCCACCAACTCCACACGACTATAAGAACATAAGAACTAGGAGCAGGAGTAGGCCATCTGGCCCCTCGAGCCTGCTCCGCCATTGAATGAGATCATGGCTGATCTTTTGTGGACTCAGCTCCACTTTCCGGCCCGAACACCATAGCCCTTAATCCCTTTATTATTCAAAAAACTATCTATCCTTATCTTAAAAACATTTAATGAAGGAGCCTCAACTGCTTCACTGGGCAGGGAATTCCATAGATTCACAACCCTTTGGGTGAAGAAGTTCCTCCTAAATTCAGTCCTAAATCTACTTCCCCTTATTTTGAGGCTATGCTTCTAGGGTGGCCCTGACCAGCTCCTGTTCTAGCCCACCCCACCACCGGAGCAGAACTTGGAAGTTCAGGCAACCACTTTAAAACGACGAGTTCGCGGAGCCTTGAATTCTCCCATCTCTGAACACCCAACGCAGGAGTGAAAATCTAACCCCTTGGCCATTTCAGAGGTGCCATCTTTTGAAGGGGAAGCTAAATCAAGCCCTTTCCAGTCAATGTATAAAATGCCATTTTGAAGGGAAGAAGGAGGGGAGGAGGTGCGGACATTGGTTGCTACGCGTCGTACAATAGCAACTGCACGTCACAAAAAGGACTTTGATGACTATAAAGCACTTGAGAAACCTTGAGGATGTGAGACATGTGCGAGAAATACAATATTTTTATGATTCAACCACATGAGGTAATTAATCTAAAAGGCATCCATAAAAATTAAAGACTGTGCCCTTTTAGTCGCTGTCACTTTGCGATAGTTCAAAGAAATGTAAATGTTGTAAATTTGCAAGTCTGTTGTTTGCAGTGCTACAGTTGAACACACTGATTGTTGTAAGTCATATATGAGGCAATTAATGATCATGAGGTGAATGTAACATATGGGTTTACTATCCATAATATATCCCATTTTATTTTTTTCTTTGTCGGTTATTTGTACTGTCTTAATGAGACAATTTCCTGCAGGCCACCAGTCAGTGGAGTGAGACACTGTCCTTGCAACTCTCAGACCTGGGTTCAAATCAGTCCAGACAGATGGAATGAACGCCGCCTCTGTCTTTCTTTTAAGACCATTAAGGCCTCTGAATGAAATATGTCTTGGAAGTCTCCACCTGATCCCCAGTGGATGAAAGACCACAGCTCGAAAACTACCCTTTTTAAATGTATTTGTGCACAGCATGCAGCCGGCAGACAGAATCCAGACCAGCAGGCATTTTGCACTGACCCAGCAAGGCACTGACAACGTTTAGCAATAGTGACCGAATTGAACCCAATGGCCGCAACCAGGCTGCATTTTCTGACAGGAAGCCTTTTCGTTTCGGCCTAGCTCTGACAAGCCCCTAGGACCACCAGCACCACAGCACACATTATATACGGACAAGTACATCTGCATAAAAACTGCTTCAGTAAGGCGTAATCGAAAAGAGGAGTAAGAGTGTGAGCGAATAAATCCACCAGAGAGGGAGAGCAATAAATGGAGCTTTGCTCTTTCTTTCTATCTGAAAAGTCAAGTTTAAAGTTACTTGTTGGGGCAGAGCTCTGAGCTCCAATCTGTGATCACCAGGATGTACGTGATTCTGACTGTCACTGAATGCAAATGTACTCTGTGCTGTAGCCATCTGGAATGGCCACTTACAAAGGATCCCAGGAAATATGGCCACCTGCAAAGGACCATGCGAAATATGGTCAACCCAGGACTCAAACACTCAGAGCTTATGTATATTGGCAACTTAGATAACTAGACGCTATCAAAACCCCCAGCTACTTTGCATTCTAATGGCCCATTTCCCCAGAACAAAAGGCCTGTATTCGGGTAACAGATACAGAAACAGATTCATCGGCGCCACTCCCTTTGCTCAGAGAGCCCAAAAAGCCAAGGTCAATGACCGCTCAGGACACACCCCGCCATCAAGGCACCGCCCCTTTATTGGCCAAAATCGCAGGCAGTAATCGAAGCCTGCCGAATTATTGGGTCCAAAGCTAAGGACCACCCAAAGAGCATAAAACCCCAAAAGGATAAAGAGAGACACTCCCATGTGTTCAGTCTCTCTTGGCCCCGGCGCTCGGTCTCTCTTGGCCCTGACCTACGCCTAAAACCAAGTGTAGCATCACGACCAGAAGACAAGTTCAAGACCAACGATCGCTACCAGATGGATGAGCCCAGCAGAAACAAAGTCACTTCTCCAGACCCAGCCACGCAAGATCCAAACAAAGGCCTTGTTCCTCTGTATAAAGCTGGGTGCCTGAAGTTAAGTACAGGTTGTTGTAGTGTTAGGTGTAATTTAGCCTGTAGTGTTTTATGCTGCATGCCGAAGTAATTCTTGTGTGTAAATAAACTATCATTGAACTTGAACTAACTAACTGGTTGTTTGGTCTTTGATCGATATCCGGTAAAACCTTGTGGTGGTATCATTTGATACCTGGCGACTCTGAAAAGCAACATCATCATTAATAACTGTCATATCAGTACCCAGTTAAAAAGAGCAACATTATTGGCGACTCTGGTGGGATTTGGCAACAGTGCCCCTACACGACGATCTTCCACAATAATAAACAGAAAAGAAGCACGCAATTTATCTTGGGAAGTAGACGCTAATAAAGTGGAACCAGTGTTAGAACATTATAATAACAAGGCACACAAGGTGCTCTCATTATTGCTCCTGCTTAGCAAACTCTTTTTAAAACAGTCCTGCAATTTCTTTTTGCAAAGAACCATCCAGTCATTAATTACTTAATCGGGTCGGGTCACCGTTCCTTCCCAAGAGAACTGTGACTACTATACAACTACCTAGTTACACCTACAGGAAGATGACCTACATAAAAACCCTACATGAATCACCCTGCTGAAGGACTTCAATGGCAGGAATATAAGGAAACGATGCAAAGAAGAGAGGGCTTTCAGCCCATTAACGTTGCTCCTTCCATAGGACATGGAAGAGGACGGGGCGGGGAGGGGGGTTAACGGTAAGGGGTGTAGGGATGTTTGGACCTCCTGCTGTAGATTGGAACACTTTCTCCAGAATTTCCACCAATCCTCTGCCAAGAACATGCCGGGGGATTGGGAGAACGCCCATGGAAATTAACAGCGGTCGGACGTACCCTCATCGAATATTCCACATCAGCTATTCATCTCCAGCAGCAACAGCATCTTACGTTTACACTGAACGGTTAATATAAGAAAATGTTACAAGATACTTCGCCAGAGCATCATCAAACATGACTTGACACTGACCTGCATGCAGAGATATGAGGATAGGTCACCAAAAGTAGGTCCAAGAAGGTAGGTTTTGCGGAGCATCTTAAAGCAGAAAGAGGTAGAGAGTTTCAAGGAAGGAATTCCAGACCTTAGGACCCAGGCGACTGGAGGTTCACCTGCCAAGGGGGGAACAATGAAAATCAAGGATGCACACGAGGCCAGGTTGGAGGAGAAGTGAGATCTCTGGGAGTTATGAGGTTGAATGGTGATACGGAGATCTCGGAGGGAGAGAACATCATTAAATCATCATAGAAGTTGTATCATAGAAACGCAACAGTGCGGAAGCAGGCCATTTGGCCCATCGGGTCTGCACCAACCCTCTGAAAGAGCACCCTACCTATGCCCAAAACCCCATCCGATCCTCATAACCCCACCTGAGGGGCAATTTAAAATAGAAAAATCCACCTAACCCGCACATCTTTGGACTGTGGGAGGAAACCGGAACAGCCGGAGGAAACCCACGCAGACACGGGAAGAACGTGTAAACTCCACATAGACAATCTTCCGAGGTTAGAGTCAAACCTGGGTCTCTGGCGCTGGAAGGCAGCAGTGCTAACCACGGTGCCACTGTGACACCCCGTGCAGCATTTGAAAACAAGGATGGGTTGTAAAGTTTTACAGCACAAATATAGGCCGTTCGGCCCATCGTGTCTGTGCCAGCCGTCAAGCACCTAGCTATTCTAATCCCATTTTCCAACACTTGGCCTGAAGCCTTGTGTGCTGTGGTGTTTCAAGAGCTCATCTAAATCAATCGGAAATGTTGTGAGGGTTCCCGCCTCTCCCGCCCTTTCAGTCAGTGGGTTCCAGATTTCCACCACCTTCTGGGTCAAAAGGTTTTTCCACAGATCTCCTGCCCCTTACCTTAAATATAAGTCTGAGCTGACTCTGATTCAACAGAGAACACTGAGGATCGCAAAAAGTAAATCACGGGAAATTTGGGATTCCCTCCAGACTGGAACCTGAATCCAGCACTGATGCACTATCAATTGTACTAAAGACTCGGATTGGTACAACAGAGGCTTTATTACAGTCAGATGCGTGGCCTCCTACTGCAGCTGGCAGAATGGCTGATCAGGAGGAGTCATGCATATTTATACGGCTCCTTGTGGGCGGAGCTAGCCGGCAGGGGCTACCGGCGAACCTGTAGTATAGGTACTACCGTACATCCCCTAATACAGGCGCACACAGTTTTTTTTTTTCTTTTTTAAATTTAGAGTACCCAATTATTTTTTCCAATTAAGGGGCAATTTAGCGTGGCCAATCCACCTAACCTGCACATCTTTGGGTTGTGGGGACGAAACCCACGCAGACACAGGGAGAATGGGCAAACTCCACACGGACAGTGACCCAGGGCTGGGATTCGAACCCAGGTCCTCTGCGCCGTAGGCAGCAATGCTAACCACTGTGCTACCCTGCTGCCCCCCAGGTGCACACAGTTAACACAGTGGATCACCACAAGCACCTTACACCGCTGCCACACTTAGGCCTCCACAGAAGCTGACTGACCTGCTGAACATTCCCTATTTTTATTGACGGTTCTTGTTCTGCGGCCTATCTCTCAGGTGCACGGGTGATGGAGGTGGTCCCCGCATTCCTCCCTGATAGCTGCAGTTGCTGCTGTCATTCATTATATTGATCTATTAAACTGATCTAATTCTATTCAGAATGTTGTCTTCGGAAGCTTTAAGGGGGCAGTAACTCTGCTCCTCTTGAAGATATGCACGGAGTTTGCCAGGCTTCAATAATAAATGACGAGAATAAAATCTCTTTCGGAATATAAAGCTAAGAAACAACATGAAAGCTCTGCTGCTCCATCAATCACATGACAGCTGGGATGAAGTAGCAGAGAAAGGAAGAAAGGCTTACATTTATATAGCCTCTTTCATGACCTTAGGGCATCCCAAAGTGCTTTATAGCCAGTAAAGTACCTCTGAAATGTAGTCAGCAAACGCGGAAGCCAATCGACAAACAGCAAACTCAGAGACAGTAATGCGAAACTAACCAGATGGTCTGTATTTGCAAAGTTGATTAAGTGCTAAATATCAGCCTCAACACTGGGATAATAATACCGTAATTGTGGCATAGAATCATTCCTCCGGGGGTGGAGGGGGGGGGGGGGCGCGCGGGGGCAGAAGATGCGTCAGTTTAACATCCCATCCAAAAGGTATCTCTGACAGTGCAGCACTCCTTCAGTCCTGAATCAGAGTGTCAATCTGGATTTTTGGCCTCGAGTTCTGGAGTAGGACTCGAATCCAGAACGTTGGGCGGGATTCTCCGTGCCGAAATCGAGATCGGCGCGGGGACGGAGAATCGGTCGTCAGACCCGCGATCGTGTCCGACGCCTACCCGCGATTCTCCGTGGACCAGAGAATTGCTGCCAGTCGCGTGCTTGCGCTGTCAACACGGCACCGGTCGGGGGCACTGAAAGAGGCACCCCGACGCCAGAATCGCATTCGGCGACCGGGCGGAGAATCCAGTCCCCCGAAAAGCAGCGTACTCGGGTCGTACGCCGCGCCAACTATCCACCACCTGAGGCCATTGCCTGAGGCCCGCCCCGCTATTCTCCGTCTCCGCCGAATTCCCAACGGCGTATTTCTAATCTGGTCCTGCCGTTCGGGAAACTCGCGACGTGGCTGCGGACTCAGCCACAGTCGGGGGCGGGCCAATCGGAGGGTAGGTGGGGCCTCATTCGAGACTGGGGAGTTTTGTGCGGGCGGTCGGGTCGGGCAAGCTGCCGATTGGGGCACTATTTGGGCGGTCCAGGTACACGGGCTGAGTCTGCCATGGAGAACGGTACAGCCGCTGAAGGCCGCCGCCACGCGCATGCACGGCCTCTGACCTGGAGGTACGGGGCACCATATCGGCAGCTGGAGCAGCGAGCGCCACGACAGCTGCCTGCTAACCCCCTGCAAGGTGGTGAATCTGTGGCCTTTTGACGCCAGTTTTCCTGGCGTAAAAGACCACAGCTTTCATGACGGCGTGGGAACTTAGTCCCAAAAACGGAGAATCCAGCCCCTTATGTTTGTGAAGTCAATTTTAAATTGAAACTTTCTTTGGAGTTAAATCAGAAGTACTATTTATTCATACATTCAAACCCAGGGAATGGTCATCATAAGTACGTACACAAGCACACAAGAAGGAAATAAGAGAGAGTAGAATTTTACAACGAGGAATAACTTGCATAGGTAGGGATATTAATTCCTGTGAATGTCAGAGTGCAGTGAGAGTTCCTTCACATCGGAGTTAAGGTGCAGGTGTCTGCAGCTAGCTGAAAGCAAGAGTTGCAGAAATCTTGTAAGTTGGTGATGATGCAGCAGGTTGAGGTTGGTATGCAGAGACTTGGCCCATTGTACAGGCAAAGGCAAGAATCTTCCGGGGAACTAGGCTTCAAGGAGGTTTAAACCTGAGGCGGGCTTTGTTGACAGCCGAGGGTCCTGCTTTGATGTTGACAGGCTGGATGTTTAATAACAGACTGGCCCGGGAGTCCAGGAATGGAAACACTTTTCAAATGTCATTACACTCATTCCCTAGGAAATGAAATGAAATGAAAATCACTTATTGTCACGAGTAGGCTTCAAATGAAGTTACTGTGAAAAGCCTCTAGTCGCCACATTCCGGCGCCTGTTCGGGGAGGCTGCTACGGGAATTGAACCGTCCTGCTGGCCTGCTTGGTCTGCTATCAAAGCCAGCGGTTTAGCCCAGTGCTAAACAGCCCCTATCTCCTAAGCTGAACAATTAACTTTGACCAGAAGCAGAATCTGATTGTCACCCTGACATTGACTCATCAATTGCCGTCATCACGTGGCCTTAGCTCCTTTGACATGAGTTGCAGCCGACTTGTAAATCACGTGCCCTAAATCGAATTTGAATCTAGTTATAAGGTTTAATGCCTCTACGTCCGGCCTCACCGTATTGTCCCCCAAGCCGGCGTAGCGTCACACCGGGGCGAATCACTATTGGTTTTCAAAAGCGAAAAACAGTCATGATGACCATGTCAGGGAGGCACAGGTAAGGATAGCCCCGAAGTGGCCAGGGCCTTGGGCGGGCGGTGCCTTGACACTTCCTGCTGGTACCCCAGCACCGCCACCTGGCAGTACCAAGCTGGTAGTATGAACCCTGACAGTACCACCCTGATAGTGCCAAGCTGGCAGTGCCAATCTGGGACAGGCCCTCTGGGGAGTCCCCGTAGGAGGTTATCCTGATAATGTGGCAGGGTAGAGGGCAGTGCCTGTGAAGCGGGGAGGGGTTGGCGCAGTGCCAGGGGTAGGGGGAGGGCATGCTGGCGAAGCGAATGCCCGATGCTTGATTGGTTATGGTGGGGGGGGGAATCCTCCGTGTCCATAGATAGTGGGGGAACATTTATTTTTAGCGCATATCAGGACGCCCTTTAAAGATGGTGTCCCGATCTCTATGAAGCCAACTTTGCTGGTTCTCTCAGGCCCCTCCCTGCCCCACCCCGCCCGAGAGACAGTTCAAGCCACCCCCCCCCCCCCCCCAGATTCTCTGTACTGAGTGCCAGAGTGAAAACTCGGCTGTGAATCTGGCGGTACACTTCGGTTTTCAGTCTGAAACTGACCATCTGACAAATTTGGCGAAATTTCCTCCGAACTCTTAATCCTCTACATCGACCCAGTCGAACCCTTTCAATAATTTTGAAGACTTCTATTAGGTCACCCCTCGACCTTCCATCTTCTCGAGATAAGCCAGGGCAGATTGTGAGCCTCGGTCCAGACCAATCCATCCCCAAGCCGGAAACTGCATCACAAATATTAATAAATTAGCAAGGAGGTCTGGAATGTTCACCCCGGCTAGAACTTGCTGTGATGAATTGAAGTTTTGATTTTTGTAATGCTGTACTCTGGATGACCCTGCACACTTGAACCTTATTTATTGCTGCAATTTCAAACAAATCAGATTTTTACACAAAGAGGTTTATGTGAGTATAACTATCGCTACAGTGCGGGTGGAGCTATTAAGTATTTGGTCACCGTAGAAATTGAAATAACAGCTAGTTTGCATGCAGAATAATGGAGTTGTATGCCCCAGTTAATTAAACATTTTGCCTATGTATCATTGAAACTGGAATATTTATTCTCAGACTTCTACGTGTGAGATCATTTTCGATGACAAAGAGAAACATCTCTCTTAAAGTTAAGCAGTTTTATTTTAAGCTTCTAAGTTCCGCGTTGCTGCCTCTCTCTCAGTGCAACGTAACCATTGTCGACTGGGCACTTTTGAGCTCCATGTGGTTCCTATTCCATCTCTGTGGCCAACCTCTAACCAGATGCAGGAGTTGCACTTGACTTGGCCAGATGAAAGCAGACAATTGTTTTTATTCTTCAGAACGAGAGCTTCACTCCATCTAGTGGTTGTCTATCAACAAACAAATCTCATTCAATGAGGTAAATTAAATCAGTCATTTAATTCAATGCTTTGCTGTTACAAACTGTCAGGCCATCCTGTCGTATAAAATCTATCCTGAATACACCAATACTACCAAACAAAAATTTGGTTGGCATTTTAAAACAAATGTTTAAATTTCCCAGGGTTGGGGCCCTTGCTGTTGTGGTTTATATAAATGATTTAGACATGAATGGAGGAGGATTGATCAGTAAGTTCACAGTTCACAGTAAGTTTGTAAGGGGGGGCACAGTGGTTAGCACCGCTGCCTCACAGCACCGAGGACCTGGGTTCAATTCCAACTTTGGGTGACTGTGTGCAGTTCACACATTCTCCGTGTGGCTGCGTGGGTTTCCTCCCAGGGCTCCGGTTTCCTCCCACAGTCCAAAGATGTGGAGGTTAGATGGATTGGCCATGCTAAATTGTCCCTTAGTGTCCAAAAGGTTAGGTGGGGTTTATGGGGTTACGGGGAGAGGGCGGAGGAGTGGGAATAGATAGGGTGCTCCTTCAGAGGGTCGGGGAGCTGCTAAATGGCCTCCACTGCACTGTAGGGATTCTATGATATCTATGACACAAATATTGGTGGGGTGGTGAATAGTGAGGAGGAGATCCTTAGATTACAGGAGGATATCGACGGGCTGATCAGTGGCAAATGGAATTCAATCCGGATAAGTGTGAGGTGATGAACTTGGGCAGGACCAACAAGGCAAGGGAATAAAAGATAACTGAAAGAATCCTGGGAAGCACCAAGGATCAGAGGGACCTTGGTGGGCATGTACACCCATCCCTTAAGGTGCACACAGTGGTTAACAAGGCAAATGGTATTCTTGCCTTTATTAGCCGAGGCATTGAGTTTAACAGCAGGGAGGTTATGCTGGAACTGTATAAAACGTTGGTTAGGCCACAGCTAGAATATTATGTGCAGTTCTGAAATCTACATTATAGGAGGGTTGTGATAGACTGGAAAGGGTGCAGAGGAGATTTACCAGGATGTTGCCTAGGCTGCAAAGTTTTAGCTGTGAAGAGAGACTGGATAATCTTGGATTGTTTTCCTTGGAGCAGAGGAGACTGAGGGGGGACATGATGGAGACGTATAAAATTATGAGGGGCATAGATAGGAACAAACCTTTCCATTGGTGGAGGAATCAATGACCAGGGGGAATAGATTTAAGGTGAGGGGCAGTAGGTTTCAAGGGGATGTGAGGGAAAACCTTTTCACCCAGAGGGTGGTGGGAGTCTGGAACTCGCTGCCTGAAAGGGTGGTGGAGGCAGAGAACCTCATAACAATTAAGAAGTATTTAGATTTGTACTTGCGATACCAAGGTATACAAGGGTATGGGCCAAATGCTGGGAAATGGGATTAGAATAATTAGGTGGTTGTTTTTGATTGGTGCAGACATGGTGGGCTGAAGGGCCTTTTCTGTGCTATAGATCTCTATCACTCTATGGTTCTGTAAATTAATTACCTCAACTTTAACTATCAATTGGCAAAAGAAGCAAAAGAACGAAACCTTCTTTACACAGCGAGTGGTTAGGGTTTAGAATGCACGACCTGAGAGTGTGGTGGAGGAAGATTCAATCGGAGCATTCAAAACAGAATTGAACTGTTACCTGACAAGAAAGAACTTGCAGGGTTATGGAGAGAAGGTGGGAGAATGGTACTAATGAACTGGTCACACAGAGAGACAGTGCAGAAACAACAGGCCGGAAGGCTCCTTTGGCGCTGCTGTGATTCAGTGAGTGTACATGACCACCTAGGTACCAGCTACCCCTACTTTGTCATTTGAGGAGGGGGTGGGGGTTGTGTGTTGGGAAGCAAAGCCCAATGTAGGGTTCTCAGTTAAAGGGAGGCTGGTGAGCATGTGAACCGGATTAACATGCAGCGCAGGGTTCAATACCTGTTCCAGTTGAGGCAGGCTCAGCATCTGCCTCCTCACTCTACACCTGGCAAAACAGTAATGGAACTTTGCTGTGGTTTGGCAAATAATCGGCAAGGATGTGCCTTCAGAGAGCTCAAGAGGAAAGTCACTGCCTAATGATCGATAGATGGCAATCCTGATTGAGCTTTGACCTCTCCAGTCCTTGGAAATAAGATAAACATACAACCACCGCTATTGTTTCGCTGAGAAAACCCTCATGTCTGATGCAGTCCCATACCCAGGAGATATGCCTGTCTAACCAGCAAAGTACACAGCTGAGGGAATTTGACCCAAGGACAATAATAACATGTTGTCTAAAGATTCTGCTTTGTATTAATTTACCCTCCCACTTTGATCATGGATCCATCATAGTTTACATAATAAGAACATAAGAACTTGGAGCAGGAGTAAGCAATTCAGCCCCTCCAGTCTGCTCCTCCATTCAATACATTTATGGCCGACCTCATCTCGGCTGCATCTCCACCTTCCTGCCCTCTCCCCATAACCCTGCACCCTGCTACCAATTAAAAACCTATCTATCTGCTCCTTCAATTTGTTTAATGTTCCGGCATCCACCACACTCTGGGCAAGAGAATTCCACAGATTCACAACCCTTTGAGGGAAGTAATTTCTCCTCATTTCTGTTTTGAATCTACCACCTCTCAGCTTAAAACTACGGCCCCTCGGTCTAGAATGTCCAACAAGGGGAAACATCCGCTTGACATCTACCCGCACAATCCCCTTTAACATCGTATACACCTCAATTACATCTCCTCTCATTCTTCTAAACTCCAGCGAGTAAAGGCCTAAACTGTTCAATCGCCCTTCGTAAAACAAGTTCTTCGTCCCTGGAATCAATCTAGTGGGCCTTCTCTGAACCGCCTCTACATATTTCCTCAAGTAATGGGATCAAAACTGTGCACATGTCTCCAGATGCGGTCTCGCCAATGCCCTATACAGTTGCAACAGCATTCCCATACTCTATTCCATTAGCAACGAATGTCATTTGCCTTCCTTATTACCTGCTGCACCTGCAGACTAACTTTCTGCAGTTCGTGCACGAGGACACGAAGATCCTTCTGCACTGAAGCATTTTGACGTTTATCTCCATTTAGATAATAAGCTGCCTTTTTATTCCTCTGACCAAAACGACTGTCTGCTCTTGACTCTTTGTTAACAAGCGGTGAATAAAAGTTGGCGAATCCGGCCTTGTGTGTTTTACCAGCTGTTTAATGCATTATTCCTTGTCATTAAAGGAAAACTTAGTGTGTACATATTTTTCTCATTGGGACTGACCTGAAAAAATTAACAATGATTTGGACAATTTCCATAGTTCCAGCACCCATGTATATTTTCAACAGAATGATATCAGCAGTGCAGATTAAAAAATACAAACGCTAATATTTCAATGTGACATCCTATTCAGAGAAGCTCGACAATGGAGTCAATGAGTTGTGTAAGTGGGTCATGCATCGTCAGTGAGTTACCAGTGAATTTACTTTACTGTATCTCATGCTAAGAGGAAAGAGCCCTCACTCCCTCTACAGGCCAAAAATCAATCCTTAAAAAAAATCAATTTCTCTCGGAAACATTGATAAAATCCAGCTTCCATTGTGATGCATTTAATTTTAAACCGTATTGTTGGCTTCTGCTGTTCAGAAATCAAAGCCCCTTAATGAAACCCAGCCATAATCTTCACATCAACTTTATGATGAATGATTCCTTCTTTTATTCCCCACATCTTTGATGTTGTTACTCCAGTCTTTGCATTAACGCTCTCCCGAGGAGTTATTTCCAGGAAGGTCTTGTATGTAATGCGCCCGTGGTACTCTAATACGAATATTAAACCGGGGGTAGGGGGGTTGGTGGGAGAACATGTGGTGAGGGGCACATTAACAATATTAAAATGTATTTAAATATATTACAATAAGGTTCTCACCCTTTATGGCGGGAGCCTTGTCATGTCACCAGCGAGGTTTGGGGAAAATCGAGAAATGAGATGTCACTTGTGAGAATCTCATTTCCTGACTCTCTCAAGGTTTTGCACCCATGTTGTCGTTTTCGCTCGAGGTGGACGTGGGCTCAAAACTGCTTATGTTTCTGAATGCACAGAGCATTTGTAACAAAATGGATGAATTGTTAGCACAGTGGGCTGGTTTAGCACACTGGGCTAAATAGCTGGCTTTTAAAGCAGACCAAGGCAGGCCAGCAGCACGGTTCAATTCCCACACCAGCCTCCTCGAGCAGGCGCCGGAATAGAACATAGAACATTACAGCGCAGTACAGGCCCTTCGGCCCACGATGTTGCGCCGCCCTGTGAAACCCCTCTAAAGCCCATCTACACTATTCCCTTCTCGTCCATATGCCTATCCAACGACCATTTGAATGCGTTTAGTGTTGGCGAGTCCACTACTGTTGCAGGCAGGGCATTCCACGCCCTTACTACTCTCTGAGTAAAGAACCTACCTCTGACATCTGTCCTATATCTATCTCCCCTCAATTTAAATCTATGTCCCCTCGTGCTGGACATCACCATCTGAGGAAAAAGGCTCTCGATATCCACCCTATCTAATCCTCTGATCATCTTGTATGCCTCAATTAAGTCACCTCTTAACCTTCTTCTCTCTAAAGAAAACAGCCAAAAAGTCCTTCAGCCTTTCCTCATATGATCTTCCCTCCATACCAGGCAACATTCTTGTAAATCTCCTCTGTACCCTTTCGAATGCTTCCACATCCTTCCTATAATGTGGCGACCAGAACTGCACACAATACTCCAAATGCGGCCGCACCAGAGTTTTGTACAACTGCAACATGACCTCATGGCTCCGAAACTCAATTCCTCTACCAATAAAAGCTAACACACCGTACGCCTTCTTAACAACCCTCTCAACCTGGGTGGCAACTTTCAGGGATCTATGGACATGGACACCGAGATCTCTCTGCTCGTCCACACTACCAAGAATCTTACCATTAGCCCAGTACTCTGCCTTTCTGTTATTCCTTCCAAAATGAATCACCTCACACTTTTCTGCATTAAACTCCATTTGCCACCTGTTAGCCCAGCTCTGCAGCTTATCTATGTCCCTCTGTAACTTGTAACATCCTTCTGCACTGTCCACAACTCCACCGACTTTAGTGTCATCTGCAAATTTACTCACCCATCCTTCTACGCCCTCCTCCAGGTCATTTATAAAAATGACAAACAGCAACAGCCCCAAAACAGATCCTTGTGGCACACCACTAGTAACTGGACACCAGTCAGAGCATTTCCCATCAACCACCACTCTTTGTCTTCTATCAGCTAGCCAATTTCTGATGTGGCGACTAGGGGCTGCTTTTCACAGTAACTTCACTTGAAGCCTACTCGTGACAATAAGCAATTTTCATTTCATTTTCAGATAGAAATAAGTATGTGTGACCTGATAGCCTAACAGAGACATGTGGAAAGGTGGCCAAAGCTGGGACATGAATATTGAAGGATATTTGGCATTCACAAAATATAGGAAGCGAAGAAAAGATGGTGGGGATCTCTATCAATTAAGGACCTCATTGGTACAGTCATGAGAGATGACTTTAGCTCAAAAGAGCAAGATGTACAATCAGTTTGGGTGGAGATAATAAAGTGGACAGGTAAGAAGTGGCACATGGAAGTAGTTTATAGGCCCCTAACAGTAGTTACATGGTAGGACAGACACACAGGAAGAAATAAATAGGGTGTGTAAGAAAGGTACCGCAGAATAATCATGGATGACTTTAATCTATATGTGAATTGGGTGAATCAGATTGGCATAGAGTATATTCAAGACAATTGCTGAGAGCAGTACATTCTATAGCCAATCAAGGAACAAGCTATTTTGGACTTGGTAATGTCCAAAATAACTGACAATTGGTCAACAACGTCATGGTAATGGTGTCTCTACGTAACAGCAATCGTAATATGATAGAATTTCATGTTCTGCTTGAAAGGGAGAAATGTGACTCTACTACTAGCGTTTTAAACCAAAATAAAGGTAATTACAAGGGTCAGACAGCAGATCTGTGTGGCATGGTGGCATAGTGATTAACACTGCTGACTCACAACGTCAGGAACCAGGTTCAATTTCGGGTCACTGTCTGTGTGGAGTTTGCACTTTCTCCTGTGTCTGTGTGGGTTTCCTCCGGGTGCTCCGGTTTGCTCCCACAGTCCAAAGGTGTGCAGGTTGGATGGATTGGCCACGCTAAATTGCCCCTTAGTGTGCAATGGCTAGGTTAGGTGGGATTATAGAGTTACAGGTGGGGGTGGGTCCTAGGTAGCGTGCTCTTTTGGAGGGCTGGTGCAGACTCGATGGGCTGAATGGCCGTCTTCTGCACTGTAGGGATTCTATTCGATGATGCTATCTAGCTAAAGGAACTGGGTTCAAAGATGGAACAGTAAAGACAATGGGCAGGATTTTTCTACAAACCGCCGCATGTCTTATGCCGGTGGAGGCAGCTCACCAGCAGGAGCTACAGGTCCTGGCATGGTCAACCAGATATCCAGCGTGCGACCGTAATTTCCCGCCAGTGTGAACAGCCGGGAAATCCTGCCCGAAGTGACAGACGTTTAAGGAGCAAAGATTTATTCTTGTGAGAAAAAAAACACTCATTGAGCTGGATGCATCATCCATGGTGGAATAAGAAAGCTAAGGACAGCATCAAGCTGAAAGAAATACTGTAAAAATCTGCAAGGATCAGTGGTAAATCAGAAGATTTATAAGATATAAATCTTATAAATTTATAAGCACAGTGGTTAGCATAAATGCTTCACAGCTCCAGGGTCCCAGGTTCGATTCCCGGCTGGGTCACTGTCTGTGCGGAGTCTGCACGTCCTCCCCGTGTATGCGTGGGTTTCCTCCGGGTGCTCCGGTTTCCTCCCACAGTCCAAAGATGTGCGGGTTAGGTGGATTGGCCATGCTAAATTGCCCGTAGTGTCCTAAAAAGTAAGGTTAAGGGGGGGGTTGTTGGGTTACGGGTATAGGGTGGATACGTGGGTTTGAGTAGGGTGATCATTGCTCGGTACAACATCGAGGGCCAAAGGGCCTGTTCTGTGCTGTACTGTTCTATGTTCTATATTTTATAAGAACTAGAAAACAATGACTAAAAGAAAAGGGGGAGAAAGTAGAGTATGACAGAAAGCTAGTTGGTAATATATAAACAGACAGTAAGAGTTTCTGCAAGTATTTAGCTATGAAAAGAGTAACTAAAGATAGTGTTGGTCCTCGTGAGAATAAGATCTGGTGAATTGATAATGGAAAACAAGGTATGGCAGAACGGGTATTTTGTGTCCACCTTCACTGGAGAAAACTTTGGAAACTTCCCAAAGATACCTGAAGATCAAGAGGTGAATAGGAGGGAGTAACGTAAGACAATCATCATCACAAGGGAAAGGTGAAGAGAAACACTATTAGACCTAAAGGCTGACAGGTCCCCAGGACAAGATGGCCTGCATTCTAGAGCCTTAGCAGCAGTGGCTGCAAAGAGCACAGAGGCCTTGGTTCTAATCTTCCAAAATCCCTGAGATTCTGGAAAGAACCCAGCAGACTGGAAAAGGGCAAATGTAACATCTTTATTGAAGAAAGGAAGGGGACAGAAATAGCAGAGACTGAAGTTAGTTTCCACTCCTTTTTGTGACTTTTATTGTGACTCGTTTTCAAAAGCTGCCATGCATTTATTGTCATGAGGGCTACATTTGCAGAGAGCTATGCTATCATGTTGCACTGTAAACCTGGAGTCAAGGTCTAACCCAACGACAACCCCTTAACATTGATTGGATTGGATTGGGTTGGATTTGTTTATTGTCACGTGTACCGAGTGAAAAGTATTTTTCTGTGAGCAGCTCAAACAGATCATTTAGTACATGAAACGAAAATACGTAATAGGGCAACACAAGGTACACAATGTAAATACATAGACACCGGCATCGGGTGAAGCATACAGGGGTGGAGTAGTAATCAGATCAGTCCATAAGAGGGTTATGGACTTTAGGGATCTGGTGACAGCGGGGAAGAAGGTGTTTTTGAATCTGTTTGTGCGTGCTCTCAGACTTTTGTGTAAATGCTACCCGAAGCACATGCTGCCTCCTTCAGGATTCCTCATAACTTTTGAACATAAAGTGGCTTTAAATAGTGGATAAGCAAGCTATCTGACTGAGTCATACGCTTCCAGGAAACCCCCAGCTTCAACCCCTTACCTCCATTGAGTAACCTAATCTCATTCTAGAGGGTGCGAAAGGTCTAACAGTCAGACTCACAATCCCTGGGTTAAAGGGAGGAAAACTGTCCAGATTTCCATTTCCCAAACACAATCAAGTGTTGCATGGTGATGTGTAAAACAGCATTAAGCCACCAAATAACCTGATGGCACAATGTAAATGGGTGACACAATAGCACAGTGGTTAGCACTGCTGCCTCACAGATCCAGGGTCCCAGGTTCAATTCCGGCCTCGGGTTGCTGTCTGTGTGGAGTCTGCGCGTTCTCCCCGTGTGTGCGTGGGTTTCCTCCGGGTGCTCCGGTTTCCTCCCACTGTCCAATGAAGTGCAGGTTAGATGGATTGGCCGTGCTAAATTACCCTTCGTGTCCAAAATATTAGGTGGGGTTACTGGGTTACGGGGATAGGGTGGAGGTCATAGAGTCATAGATGTTTACAGCATGGAAACATGCCCTTCGGCCCAGCTTGCCCATGCTGCCCAGTTTCTATCACTAAGCTAGTCCCACTTGCCCGCATTTGGCCCATATCCCTCTATACCCACCCTGCCCATGTAACTGGCTAACTGTTTTTTAAAGGAAAAAGTTTTACCCGCCTCTACCACTGCCTCTGGCAGCCCGTTCCAGATGCTCACCACCCTCTGTGTGAAGACATTTCCCCTCTGTTCTCTTTTGTATCTCTCTCCTCTCACCTTAAACCTATGGTCTCTAGTTCTAGACGCTTCTACCTTTGGGAAAAGATGTTGACTATCTACCTTATCTATGCCCCTCATTATTTTATAGATGTCTATAAGATCACCTCTAAGCCTCCTCAGCTCCAAGGAAAAAAGTCCCAGCCTATCCAGCCTCTCCTTATAGCTCAGACCATCATGTCCTGGTAGCATCCTTGTAGATGTAGGCTTAAGTAGGATGTTCTTTCCAAGGGCCGGTGCAGAATCAATGGGCCAAATTCATAGATTATCATAGAATTTACAGTGCAGAAGGAGGCCATTCGGCCCATCGAGTCTGCACTGGCTCTTGGAAAGAGCACCCTCCGCACAGACAAATGGCCTCCTTCTGCAGTAAATACTATGATAAGGTCACAGATGAATAATGAGTACCTGAGTGAGATACCAGACAATGGCCAACAACTGTGAAACTGAGGGCAGCAAGTGGTTCATATCAACAAATATACAAAGGGAGGGGAGAAGATGCCAAGACACCGTAAAAAGTTATTTCCAATGCAGATTCTCCTGCCTGTCTTTCCTGACTGAAGATGTTCCAATCAAGGCTCGTTAGCATATTGTAATTGTAGGAGCTAAATAAATATCTGATTGTGAAGGTTTGATCAGAATGGAAATAATCTGGAACCCCGTGGGATTGGAAAGGTTAGATTGATGCCCTGAACCTTTTGTATCGTTATCTTCACTTGGAAGATTTTGCAAGATTCTTTACTGCTCCAAGGCAGAAAGAATTGGGATGAGCTGGGGTAAGTTGCACAGCGAACAACAATGACAACTTGTATTTAAATAGCACCATGAGCAAGTGTGACTGCCAAACAAACTTTGACACCGAGGCCCACAAGGAGATGTGGCCAAAGGCTTGGTCACAAGGGGGTAGGTTTTAAAGAAAGACATATTTATATGGCATCTTTCACAATCCCAAAGCACTTTACAGCCACTTGGGTACTTTTGAAGTGTAGTCAATGAGGGAAACATGGAAGCCAATTTACACAAAACAAGCTCCCACAAACAGCATTGTGATTACGGTCAGGTGCTCTATTTCGGGAATGTTGGCCAGGAGACTGGCAATAACTCTCCTGCTCGTCTTTGAAATCGTGCTACGTGATCTTTCACATTCGTCCACAGCACTGCACTGGAGTGTAAGCCTTGACTGTTTTTTCTGCTTAAGTCCTGGAGTGAGACTTGAATCCACAACAGTCTGATTCAGAGGTGCAAGTACAGCAGCTAAGCAACAGGGAGTATCACACAATCACAGAAAAATACAGTTCAAATAAGGCCCTTCGGCCCATCGAGTCTGCACCACCGTATGAAAGGCACCTGATCTGCCAATCCTAATACCATTTGCCAGCACTTGGCCCATTGCCTCAAGTGTTGGGACATACCAGGTGCTCATCCAGGTACTTTTTAAAGGATGTGAGGCAACCCACCTCTACCACCCTCCCAGGCAGTGCATTGTAGACCGTCACCACCCTCTGGATAAAAACGTTTTTTCTCAAATCCCCCCTGAAGCTCCCGCCCCTCATCTTGAACTTGTGTCCCCTCGTAACCGATACTTCAACTAAGGGAAACAGCTGTTCCCTAAACATCCTGTCCATGCCCCTCATAGGCTTGTACATCTCGATCAGGCCGCCCCCTCAGTCTTCTCTGCTCCAGCAAAAACAACTAAAGCCAATCCAACCTCTCTTCATAACTTAAATGTTCCATCCCAGGCAACATCCTGGTGAATCTCCTCTGCACCCCCTCCTGTGCAATCGCATCCTTCCTATAATGTGGCGACCAGAACTGCACACAGTACTCCAGCTGTGACCTCACTCATGTTCTAACATGACTTCCCTGCTTTTGTAATCTATGCCGCGATTGATAAAGGCAAGTGTACCATATGCCTTTTTCACCACCTTATTAACCTGCCTTTCTGTCTTCAGAGATCTATTTGCAAACAGGCCAAGAAATCTTTGTTCCTCAGGACTTCCCAGTGCAGAGCCATTCATTGAATATTTCCTTGTCAAATTGCTCCTCCCAAAGTGTAACACCTCACACTTTTCAGGATTAAACTCCATCTGCCTCGTTTCTCCCATTTGACCATCCCGTCTGTATCTTCCTGTAACCCAAGACTCTCAGCCTCACTGTTAATCACCCGGCCAATATTTGTGTCATCCGCAAACTTACTGATCCTCACCCCCTCCCCCCACCCCCCACATAGTCATCTAAGTCGTTTATATAAATGATGAATAATAGGGGACCCAGCACAGATCCCTGTGGTACGTCACTGGACACTGGCTTCCAGTCACTTAAGCAGCCATTGTCATCACCCTCTGTCTCCGACAGCTCAGCCAGCTTTGAATCCACCTTATCAAGTTCCCCTGTATCCCATGTGCATTTGCCTTCTTTATAAGTCTCCCATGTGGCACCTTGTCCAATGCTTTGCTGAAATCCATGTAGACTACATGAACTGCACTACCCTCACCTACATACTTAGCCGCTTGCTCAAAAATTAAATCAAATTTGTTAGACATGACCTACCCCTGACAAAGCCTTGCTGACTATTCCTGATCAAACCTTGCCTCTCCAAGTGGAGATAGATTCTCTCCTTCAGAATTTTCTCCATTAGTTTCCCCACCACTGACCTGAGACTCACTGGTTTAAAGTTCCCTGGCTTATCCCGACAGCCTTTCTTAAATAGTGGCACCACATTTGCGGTTCTCCAGTCCTCTGGCACTTCTCCCTTGGCCAGAGAAGAATTAAAAATTTGGATCAGGGCCCCTGCGATCTCCTCCCTCACCTACCACAGCAATATGGACATAATTCATCCGGTCATAAAGAACAAGAGAAAAATGGAAAGGTGGGGTCGAGATTCCAGACCTTAGGCAGCTGAAGGTGTGGCAGTCAACGATGGAGCAAAGTAAATATCATTTTCCCATTCACGGGCAGCACGGTGGCGCAGTGGTGAGCACTGAGACTATGGCGCTGTGGACCCGGGTTCGAATCCCGGCCCTGGGTCACTGTCCGTGTGGAGTTTGCACATTCTCCCCGTGTCTGCATGGGATTTACCCCTACAACCCAAAGATGTGCTGGTTAGGTAGATTGGCCATGCTAAATTGTCCCTTAATTGGAAAAAAATAATTGGGTGCTCTAAAAAAAAATTTTTAATTCCTTTTCACTATATTTTCAATGTTCAGTGAAATGACAGCATAACACTCAGTTGGAGCTAGGATGATACCACAATCTTGTTCTTCAAGGAGCACATCTTGTAAGTTTTGTCGATGTAAGGGAGTGGAATAGGTTTCTCTTTTTAATGTTATGGGCCAGCGTTTAGAGAACCCCAAAGTGTATCATGGAGTTCACCTAACCCACAACTTTTAATAGATTGTGGTATGGGGAGCACACGACTCACTCTACAGGTGTGGTACAGTAAAAAAGGACAAGTATTTCTTTAAAACAAAACAATGTTTATTCTACGAACTCAAGTTAACCTTTTTAAAACAAACAGTGAACATCTAAGCATTAATTCAAATACAACCCCAAAGACTACAACACTAAGTAACCCTGTAAGCTGTCCTTTTAACATCCAAAAGACTTAACAAACCTTCAAACAGGAACACATTAGGTTTACATTCAATACTTAGACCTTTTTACAATTGTGGGTTCACCAAATGATCCGTAGATAGTCTTTGGATGACAGAAATCAACCGTATAGCTCTTTGTTTAAACTCCAGGTGCAGCTCACTGAAAAACATAGACACACCCAAGCTTTCCTCAAACTGAAACTAAAAAGCAGAAGTAGAGCTCAGCTCCACCCACACTCTGACATCACTCCAGTAACATGAGCAGCTCCATTTCTTAAAGGTATATTTCTTAAGCAGCCATTTCTTAAAGGTACTCTCACATGACATTAAGAGACATTTAACAATAAAAGTGTGAAACAGTAAATGATAATTGTCAATTTTCACAGTAGTTTCAAGAGAATATGACATATAGAAGCTAAACTGTACATGCCTGAAAAAAACAACTGAGGACAAATGTAGTCTGACACGTAAAGGATTAACTTGGCACTGAGTACAGTACTGCCCACATGATGATGTAAGAGAACATATGATCAGCAACTCGGGGTCAGTGTAGTGTTGAACCGAGCCAAGGGTAGAAGCAAGCACGGAGACAGCTCTTAACTTAGACCTTGACTGTATCTATGTATTGTTACAACTCAGCATGGAGGAGGAGGAGTGAGCTGACTCCCTTTCATTGAGCTCCCTTGTTTGGTCGCAGCAAAGGTTGTTAGATTACTTAATCCAGTAAATGCCTTTTCCAATCCAAATGCATTGATTTGTTAATAAGGAGCCAGTCACATCAGGTTTTCTTGAGTCGAAAAAAGAGTATGTTTATTAGTTATTAAACCCGAGGAAAACAATGAAGATGCAACGGCACATACACACAGATATCATAAGTAAGAAAGGTAGAATACAATAAAAGTTCGAAGAATATACAATTAAGTCATGTGCTTGTTTTTGAGGCATAGAAGCTTCCGAAAAAGGTGGTCAGCTTTACAGTGTCCGCCATCAGGTGACTCGTGGCAACCATTTGTGACCAGTGTCTTTTATTATATTTTTTATAAATAGTTCCAATATGTTTGTGGTTAGCTGGCTAAGTTGCAGGTATCTCTCACTCAGTCACAATTACCTATCGTTCTGACAGATTAAAGTTTCCAGTAATTAATAAATACTTACTGTTGAATTACCTAAGATTACAAATAAAACCTACTGATCTTCACCCAACACCTTACAACAGTTATGAAGAAATTAGTGGATAAACTTATCATAGATTAATTTACACATGATTGTTTTGTTGATTCGTTTTCTGATACTGTTTTCAGAATAAGACTCTGGGTGGGATTCTCCGGTATCTGGCGGGCGGGACGTACCAGCGCCGAAGAGTGGTGTGGACCACTCCAGCGTCGGGCCGCCCGGAAGCTGCCGAATCCTCCGCACAGTCGGGGGCTAGGCCAGCGCTGGAGTGATTGGCACCACGCCAACCGGAGCCAAATGGCCTCCGCCGGCCGGAGCAAGTTAGCGCATGTGCAGGAGCACCAGCGTGTTCCCAGAACCGCTGGTGTCATTCCTGCGCATGCGCAGGGGGCTTATTCTCTGCGCCGGCTATTGTGGAGTTTTACAACGGCCGGCGCGGAGGGAAAGAGTGCCCCCACGACACAGGCCCGCCCACAGATCAGTGGGCCCCGATCGCCGGCCAGGAGCCCCCAACCGTGCGGAGTGATTCCCTCCCCACCAAAAAAACGATGCTGGAGAATTCGGCAGCCAGCGTCGGGGTGGTGCAGTGGGATTCACGCCGCCCCCCCCCCCCCCAGTGATTCTCCGGCCCGGTGGGGTGGTGGTGCCGATCGGAGAATCCCGCCCTCTGTCTTTAATGTTGCAATCAAATGAGTACATTTTAAAGATGCAGTAACTCAAGTAGTTTTAGAGACACACAACTGAAGTAGTTTTTTAAAATGCGATAATTTGTGTAATTTTAAAAGGTGTGAACCCCATACCCGAACAAACCTGTCTGTCAAAGCAGAACTCTGGCCTCAGGGAAGTGCTTGTGATTAGTAACTGAGACTTGTGAACCACATTCAGCAATTGCTACCATGTGTAAAAGATCATTGAACTAAATGTAACAACGGTTTGCTGTTGGTCCAAACAAAAGAGGGGACATCAAAAACAGGGCACCTCAACACGATGTTGGATCGGAGCAGGAAGTGGTACAATTGAACATTAATGTGTGAACTTGCTACATAAGCCGAAAAAAGAGTTTAAGCTTGTGTGGATAAAAACAATCACAGCTGTAAAGTCCTGCGACCAGCACTTTGGGTACAGAGAAGAGGTATTGGGAACAGTCAGATGCAGCAAGGTTAGGACAAAGAGAGGACATCTTAACATGGGTGGGATCAGTGGTGGCGAGAGTGTAACACCCATCTCGCTGGACTAGACGTGGACAGTTCTGTCCACTAACCTCACAGTTGCTTTATGACCTGTTCAGAACAGTAAACCTCTGCTGTGTGTCAATTGGTATCAGGGTTGAATCCCTTGAAGTCTGATACCTGCAATTGCTGGTATCCCAAGAGTAGGGGAGGCGGTGGCATAGCGGTACTGTCACTGGACTGGTAATCCAGAGACCCAGAGGTCTGGGAGTCCCGAGTTCGAATCCCGCCATGAATCAACAAAGATCTGGAATTAAAAGTGTAATGATGACCATGGAACCGTTGTCGATTGTCAGTCTGGTTTGTTGAGGAACACAGACTGTAATCTGAGACGTGGTAGAAGGCTCGTTGAAGGTTGTTGGACGGTGGTTGTCCGGTCATGCAGCCCGCACTGACAGCCACCCGGTGGCATTGCTGACCCTGCGTCTGGTCCTCCAACCCCCTTGGGGGAAGAGGGCTCTCAACCACAGCTTCGAGAAGCCTTGAGAGGTCGGCATCCCCAAAGCGAGGAGCAGGTCTGCGCGCTGCCATTCTTGTGTGTTGACTGGGAGTGAGTGGTGAGGGAGCGTTTAAAAACAGCTCCCCCTTGTTCGCGGCAGGTTGAGACGCACGTCAGGTGAATCAGACCGCGATCTTGCCAAAGCGGCCATTTTAAAAATCGGCACCACACGCACCCAAAACCGAACTTTCATCTGACCGCTGAACCGCGCCCACAATTAACTCCAATTAGATCTTCCTTTTTCTGAACTAACCTCTTCAGAAGTTGAACTTCATTTTGTGAATGTACCTTTCAGAATGTAAATGCAAAGTTTACACCATGTCTCCTGCTTTGAATCTCTGACACTTCAGGTAGCACAATGGTTGACACTGTTGCTTCACAGCGCCAAGGGCCTGGGTTCGATTCCCGGCTTGGGTCACTGTCTGTGCGGAGTCTGCTGTTTCTCCCCGTGTCTGCGTGGGATTCCTCCGGATGCTCCGGTTTCCTCCCACAAGTCCCAAAAGACGTGCTGTTAGGTGAATTGGACATTCTGAATTCTCCCTCTGTGTACCCAAACAGGCGCCGGCGTGTGGCGACTAGACGATTATCACAGTAACTTCATTGCAGTGTTACTGTAAGCCTACTTGTGACAATAAAGATTATTATTATTATTATGTTCTATTCCCCATTGTTACCAGCTCGTCCTGGGTACACTCTGTGTTCCTCGGCTCATCAACATACCAGAAGCATCAGTTCTATTACCCTAACCAAACTGGCGGGAAGCAACTTCCATTTTCAAATTCATCTCCTTCGGCAGTCCCGTGGAGTCGAGGGAGATTTGCATCCACACCAGAAATGAGTTCTCAGCTGAGTAAGGAGTCCAAACGTGTGAGCTGCAGTCTCTGTCACAGGTGGGGCAGACGATGGTTAGAGGAAGGGGTGGGTGGGATGCCCGGATTGCCACTCGCTCCTTCCGCTGTTTACATTTGGCTTCAGCTTTCTCTTGGCGATGAACCTGGAGGGGCTGGATTCTCTGTTTTTGGGACTAAGTCCCCAAGCCGTCGGGGAAACTGTGGTCTTTTACACCACAAAAACTGGCATTGAAAGCCACAGATTCCCTGTTTGGCTGGGGGTTAGCGGGCAGCTGGCGTAGAGCTCGCAGCTCCAGTCACTGATACGGCCCCCAGTACATCCAGGCCGGGCTCCATGGTGGACTCAGCCCGCAGACTTGACCGGCAAAAAGCACCCGCTGCATCGGCCGCTCGCACGCCCCGGACCGCCCGCACACATTGCCTCCAGCCCCGAATGAAACCCCCCCCCATCCCGCCCGCCGATCGGCCCTCACCCGACTGTGGCAGTTCCGGAATGAGTCCACAGCTGCCACCCGAGAATCCCGGACGGTGGGACCATGAGAGTCCCACGCCGTCGGGAATTCAGCCGGCCGGGGACGGAGCATCACGGGGCAGGCATCAGGCAATGGCCTGAGGCAGTGGATACTCAGCGCGGCATACCCCATGAGTACACCAATGTCCGGGTGGTCTTGGACCGGGGTTTCCCAGGAATCGGTGGAGATATTGCACTTTTTCAAGGCAGTTTTGAGGGTGTCCTTGAAGCGTTTCCTCTGCCCCCCAGGGGCTCGTTTGCCGTGTCGAAGCTCTGAGTAGAGAGCTTGTTTCAGGAATCTCATGTCAGGCAGGCAGTCGAAGTAGCCCACCCAATGGAGCTGATCGAACATGGTCAATGCTTTGATGCTGGGGGTGATGGCCTGAGCAAGATCACTGACGTATTTACGCCATATAGGAGGTGGGGTAACACGACTGCTATGTTGACCATGAGCTTGGTGCCAAGTCTGAGATCCTGGTCTTCAAACACTCTCTTCCTCGGGGGACCACAGTCTGCGCTGGCTCGCTGCAGGGAATGCTGAATCTTGTCACCGATGTCTGCCTTTATCGACAGTAAGCTCCCAAGGTAGCACACTGGTTAGCATACTTTCTTCACAGCTTTAGGGTCCCAGGTTCAATTCCCAGCTGGGGTCACTGTCTGTGCGGAGTCTTCACGTTCTCTCCATGTCTGCGTGGGTTTCCTCCGGGTTCTCCGGTTTCCTCCCACAGTTCAAAGATGTGCCCGCTAGGTGGGTTGGGCATGATAAATTGCCTTTAGTGTTCGAAAAAATAGATGAATTGGGATTACTGGCTTACGGGGACAGGGTGGAGATGTGGAGTTAAGTACGGTACTCCAGGGCCCGGTGCAGACTCAATGGGGCGAATGGCCTCCTTCTGCACTGTAAATTCTATGTCTATGTATGGAAAGTGGTCCAGGTTGTCCAAAACCTTATTGTGGATTTTGTTAACTGGGGAAGTAGTGCTGTGCAGTGAGGCGGCAGGGGCGGCGCAGTGGCACAGTGGTTAGCACTGCTGCCTCACAGCTCCAGGGACCCGGGTTCAATTCAGGCCTCGGGCGACTGTCTGTGTGGAGTTTGCACCTTCTCCCCGTGTCTGCGCGGGTTTCCTCCGGGTGCTCTGGATTTTCTGGATATGCAGGTTCGATAGATTGGCCATTGCCCCTTCGTGCCCAGAAAGGTTAAGTGGGTTTACTGGGTTACGGGGATAGGGTGGAGATGTGGGCTTAAGTAGGGTACCCCAGGGGCCTGTGCAGACTCAATGAGCCGACCAGCTTCCTTCTGCACTAATTCTAAATTCTATGTGAGGGCAGGTTGGTACAGGACCTTTCTCTTAGGGGTTTTTAGTGTAAGGCCCACGCTCTGATTCGCCTCAGTGAAGGCGTTAATGATGGTTTCAAGCTCAGCCTCCGAGTGTGCAAGGAGGTCGAGGCGGATTTACCATGAAACACACAGCGCTGCAGCGGGGGCCCACACAGAAAGGTGGCTGAGGTGAGCGTGAGTCCGCCCCAGGTGTGTAATTATCTACAGGTGTTGGTGCTCAGCGGCCCGACATAACATTTCACTCACAAACCGTCCTCGCCTTATCACCCACCCCCAGCACTTCTTCGAACCTCGATCACGATTCTTTCATTTTAAAATCCACGTTCCTGCAACAACAACAAAAAAAATCACACACAAACATAAAGGGATTTTTCACCCCCTCTCTCTGTTTGCGAACCAGCGGCCATCGGAATATGAGCCCACATTCAGTGCCCTGTGGCCATAACCTGGGTAGCAAATTCTCCCCCTGTCAAACACACAACTGCTAGGCCGCATCCCTCTCCTCCGCTGCCGCCGCCAAACTGCAATCTGCTCCCCGCTGTGCGGCACCATGCACGGGGCTCACCTCTACCCTAATCAAAGGGGAAGATGTGTGTGGCGCTAACAATTGCACACAAAATGCTCGATAAGGTACAAGAGAGGCTTTATTACAGTGAGATGCTATTCCTCTGGCTGCAGCTGTAGAATGGCATCTCAGTGAAACTCATGCTTTTTTTACGGCTCCCTGGGAGCGGAGCTAGCCGGCAGGGGCTTACCAGCAAACCTGTAATACAGGTGTTGTCATACATCCTCTAATGCACGCACACTCATATATACAGTGGTAGAGATCAGCACAATGTGGTGTTCAGGTGCTGAGCCAGAGGAAGGATGAGGGATGTACAAGCGCAGGCTGGGCCTACAATTGACAGCTCTGGATATAGTGGGATTTTTATTCCACTTTGGTTTCGATTTTCGCCATCTGTAATATTGTATTTTTAATTGATATTGACTCACTGTTGTGTGCCGTGTCAGAGGGGATCACCTCGGGTTACATTTCCAAGGTTAAAGTCAGCGTTCACGACCGCTCTGAAATGTTTACTGGAACAAAGGAGCAAACTGAGTGTAGATTTAAACATACTGGAGATGAAACTATTGGATTAGAGAGCAGGTAGTCCGAGAGGGGCTGGATTATTTGATTTTAAATACAGACAGACAGTAAGATTTCATTTACCGTGCCTCTAGACGCTGGGCACGATATTCCATTTGGGAATCTATGGGCTGGATTCTCCGCTGTCGGGATTCTCCGTTACGCTGGCAGCCCGGGTATTTCCCGAAATCAGGGCTGGACTCTCCATTATTGGAACTGCGTCCCCACGCCAGTAGAGTTGTACGCCGGAAAACTTGGGATCAAAGGTGTGGTGAATTATGTAACTCGTTAATTCACACTGTATTGCCTTATGTATATTGTGTCCTTGTGAGCTCTGTATGTGAGCCGTTGCGCGGCTCTGCCCATAGGGGGAGATGAGGAGTTTGTACTGGGCTCCACCCTTGGCTCCGCCCGTGGTTCCGCCCATTGCTCCTCCCACTAACCAGAAGTATAAAGCTCTGCAGTCGTAAGCCTGCTCTCAGTTCATCTCGTCACAGGCAGGCTCAGTTGTAAGACTATTAAAACCACTGTTCACTTCCAATCACGTGTCTTGTGAATTGATGGTCACATCAAAAGGGACACAAATTCCATGCCTTGCAGGGGACTAACAGGGACCTGGGGTAGGTCTCACAGATTTTGCTGCAGATACAGGCCCCGGTACGTCCGGGTCAGAGGCCGCACAGGCAGCACGGTGGCGACCTCCAGCGGCCGCACCGTGCCCCATGGCGGACTCGGACCGTGGAGCTAGACCCACAAAAGAGACCTCAACCTCCGCACAGGCATTCCCCGGCCGCCTACAAGGCCCCCTGGCCTCCTATTGACTCAGTCCGCAGCTACCACGCGAGTATCCCGACCAGCTGGAGCACATTAGTTACACGCCGTCAGAACTTCGGCCGGTCGGGGGTGGAGAATGGCTGAGCGAGCCTCTAGCAATGGCCCCAGGTAGGTCCCAGGCGGAGCCAACACCGCTTATCGGGGCCCGCAGAATCGGTGAATCGGCGCCGGTCCCGATTTCTTGCGGGGACATGGGGCGCGATTTCACGACGACGCAAAACGGGCGCGGGCACTAGCGATTCTGTCCCTCACAGGTAGCCAGCACTGGCCGCTCCAGCCTCACATCCTGGTGCGCACTGGGGGCGGCGCCAACCCGCCCATATGCGATGGCTTTACGGAACGTGCCGACCCTGACGCATGGCGCGGGCTTCTGGGGCCGGATGCGCAAGAAAGTAGGCCCGGGGAGGGGAGGGGCCGACCTGCCGATCGGTGGGCCCCGATCACGGGCCAGGCGCCATCGGAGGCCCCCCCCCCCTCCCACCCACATGGCAGCCCCCCGACCCTTCACGCAGAGATCCTGCCGACAGCAACCAGGTGTGGACGGCACCGATGGGACTCTGCTTTTTCCTCGGAGCCGCTCGGCCCATCCGGGCCAGAGAATCGGCAGCCCGGCCTCGTACAGCGGCCCGCGACTGCCGCCGCGCCAAACACGTCGGCGCCAATGGCACTGATTCTCCGCACCTCAGAGAATCGCGCGCTGGCGTCGGGGCAGCGTGGTGCAGTTGCGGCGATTCTCCAGCCCGGCGCGGGGCTGGGAGAATCGCGCCCACGGCTTCTCCGCCCCCACACCGACTGGTGCAGCGGGACGGAGAATTCTGCCCTTCGTTCTCCCGCCGGAGATGAATTGTGTCTGTTGTGCACTGGCACTGGGACAGGTGGCGATTCAGTGCCCCTTGCCATGCAAATTTATGCATGGTGGGGATCACAAGGAATTCCATCGTGAATACTGATATTGGGCCGCCATTTTGCACGGGTGGCTGAAAAGCGAATTTCAGCATAATGCAAATCCTGCCCCCCCCACCACTGTCAAGTAGGGGCATCCCCTCCCCCCCTCCCCCCAACCACTACGGGAATTGCTGGGTCACCCCCCAACCCCCAGAACACACGCATGAGGGTGACCTGAATCATCCACGTCCCCCCACCAGAGACCCCCATCGGTTTATAGAATTTAATAGAATTTACAGTGCAGAAGGAGGCCATTCGGCCCATCGAGTCTGCACCAGCTCATGGAAAGAGCACCCCACCCAAGCCCATACCTCCACCCTATCCCCATAACCCAGTAACCCCACTCAACCAACACTAAGGGCAATTTAGCACGGCCAATCCACCTAACCTGCACATCTTTGGACTGTGGGAGGAAACCGGAGCATCCGGAGGAAACCCCCGCACACAAGGGGAGAACATGCAAATTCCACACAGACAGTGACCCAAGCTGGGAATCGAACCTGAGACCCTGGAGCTGTGAAGCATTTGTGCTAACCACTATGCTACCGTGCTGCCCGTTTTAAAAAATATGTACCAGCTATGATCCCAGCACAGGTCCGATATCATACACCACACAGATATATTTCATAGAATTTCCCACACCAGAGACTCCCATCAGACCCCACCCCCAAAGACCTCCACCAGAGACCCAAACAAAGACTCCCAGAGACCCCCATATCAGACCCCCCCCCCCCCCAACCAGAGACCCCCAATAGATCCCCCTCCACCAGAGACCCCAAAACGAGGAACACCCCATAACAGGAACCCCCTCCCATAACATGGACCCCTCATAGCAGAGAACCTCTCATATCAGACACTCCCAAAACAGGGAACCCCCATAACAGGAACAACCCCCCTCCTGCCATATCAGAGAACCCCTTCATAGCAGAGAACTGCCACCTCGCACTCCATCAGCCACCCCTGTTAGAAGCTAAAGGTGGTACTACGTGCTTACCCCAACCGGAAACCAGGGTTTAACCGGGGGGGATCCACTCCCTCCTAAAGGCCAGGTCTGAGGGCTCAAGATGGGTAACCCTGATCTACGCAAGAAATCTAGGTCCGACCTCTGCAGAACCATCAGGGGCGCCAAAAGACAATACCAGACTAAGCTAGAGTCGCAGACCAATGACAAGGACTCTCGCAGGTTGTGGCAAAGCCTAACCAATACAACGGGCTACAAAGCAAAGCCGAGTAGAATCTCCGGCAGCAGAGTACCCCTCCCCTATGAACTCAATGATTTCAATGTTTGTTTTGAGTGAGGAGCCAACAATAGTTGCCCCAATAGTCTCGGACACGCCCATACCTGCCGTCACAGTTTCCAAAGTCAGATCGGCCTTCTCGAAAGTGAACCCTTGGAAAGCAATGGGCCTCGACGGAGACCCCGGTTGTGCACTCAGATCCTGCGTGGACCAACTGGCGGGTGTGTTCATGGACATCTTCAATCTCTCCCTACTCGGTTTCGATTTTCCCACTTGCTTCAAGAAGACCACCATCATACTGGTTCCAAAGGAGAACCAGGCAAGTTCTCCGAGCGGTGGCCCTGACATCTACCATTATGAAGTCTTTGAGATGTTCCAAATGACACACAACAGTTCCAAACTTCCAGACTGCCTTGATCCATACCGTCACAACCAATCCACAGCAAACGCTATCTCCCTGGCCCTACACTCATTCCTGGACCATCTGGAAAACAAGGACACCTACGTCGGACTCCTATTCATTGACTACAGCTCCGCCTTCAACACCATAATTCTCGCCAAGCTTATATCCAAACTCCAAAACCTAGGACTTGGCTCCTCCCTCTTCAACTAGATTCGCGACTTCCTGACCAACAGGCCACAATCAGTAAGGATAAACAACACCTCCTCCACGATACTCCTTAGTACCGGTGCCCAGCAAGGCTGCGTACTTAGCCCCGTACTGTACTCATTATACACACACAAATGCGTGGCAAAATTAGGCTCCAACTCCATTTATAAGTTTGCTGATGACACAAACGTGGTGGGTCGGATCTCGAACAACCATGAGTCAGAATACAGGAGGGAGATAGACAACCATGTGGAGTGGTGTAACAACAACAATCTCTCCTTCAATGTCAGCAAAACTAAAGAGCTGGTCATTGACTTCAGGAAGCAAAGTGTCAAACACCACAACCGGTTGCAATTCAAGAAGAAAATGATACTGGCATTGCTTATGGAACCTCAGTATGCGGATGACATCGCCATCTCCACTCTCCCAGAAGAGAATCTCCAGGCCATGCTTGACACTTTCACAGAAGCAAACCAAAGAATCCGTCTCAGCCTCAACCTCAAGAAGACGCAAATCCTTCACCAACCTGCCCCAGGGCAAGATCCGGTCTCTCCCTCCATCAAGATCAGTGGAGAAACCCTCCCAAATGTGGAACATTTCCCATGCCTTGAAGGATGACCCCATTGCGGAGGTTGAACATCCACGAACACCTCCGAAGGATGAGATTCTTTGATGACCGCGACATCCCTGCTGACACCAAGTTCCTTATGTACAAGGGAGTCGTCCTCCCAACTCTTCTGCACAGCTCAGAAACTTGACTACATACAGATGTCACCTCAAGGCCCTGGAGGGGTACCATCAACGCTGTCTGAGACAGATTCTCCGCATCAGCTGGATGGATCATCCAAAACCTACTCTGCTGGGTCGGTCCTGTGCTTATGATACCACAGCCCCGACTGCCAAAGCAAATCTTCTTTGCCCAGCTCAAGCAAGGCTTACGAACAAGAGGAGAATAAAGGAAATGCTTCAAAGACACTCTGAAAGCTTACTTCAAGAAAGGGAATATCAATGTCAATGCCTGGGAGAACTTCGCTCAGAAGAGACTTAGTTTTTTTTTTAAATATTTTTTTCTCCTCCTTTTTCACATTTTCTCCCAAATTTACACCCACCAACAATAAACAATAATCAGTAACGAGTATGTCAATCCCCATAACAATAACAACGATCCCATCCTCCCACCAAACCCCAAACATTGGCCCGCATGTTCACATAAACAAATGACAAAAAGGAATCAGGGATTACCCATAGTCGCCATTAACACACACAGTCCCCCTCCCCCCAACCCTCCCACCCACCCCCCCCCCAACTAATGTTCGATGTTATCCAGTTCTTGAAAGTGAATAATGAATAATGCCCATGAATTGTAGAACCCCTCCATCCTTCGGCTCAGTTCAAACTTAACCTTCTCAAGAGTCAAGAATTTCAACAGGTCCCCCCCCCCCCCCCCCCAACCCCCCCCACCCCCTCCCCCACCACACCAGGGCACAGGGTGAAGAGGTTGCTCTCCAACCCATCGGGATCCGCCTTTGGGTAGTCAACGAGGTGAAGGCTACAACATCTGCCTCAGCACCCATTTCCAACCCCGGCTGGTCCGACACCCTGAATATGGCCTCCCGGGGGACCGGGTCCAGATTCACGTGCAACTTTAGAAATTACCCTAAAAACCTCCTTCCAGTAATCCTCGAGCTTTGGACAGGACCAAAACATATGAGCGTGATTAGCGACCCCCCCCCCCCCCCCCCCCCCGCAGTGTTCACACACATCTTCTACTCCTTCAAAGAATCAGCTCATCCTCGCCCTCGTGAGGTGTGCTCTGTATGCCACCTTCAGCTGTGTCAGCCCCAACCTCGTTCACTCTCCGGAGCGTCTCACACCAGAACGCCTCCTCCATTTTCTCTCCCAACTCTTCCTCCCACTTTGTTTTGATCCCTTCCAGTGGTGCCTTCTCCTCTTCCAAAATAGCTCCGTAAACCGCTGACACTACCCCCTTCTCCAGTCCCCCTGTTATCAGCACCTCCTCCAGCAATGTGGAGGCCGGCTCCACCGGGAAGCTCTGTATCTTCTTTCTGGCAAAATCTCGAACCTGCATGTATCGAAACATTTCCCCCTGCTCCAGCCCATACTTTGCTTCCAGCTCCTTCAATCCCGCAAAACAACCCCTAAGAAACACATTGTTTAGTGCCTTAATCCCCTTCTCCTCCCATTTCCGAAAATTTCCATCCCAATTCCCTGGCTCAAATCTGTGGTTCCCCCGAATTGGCATTTCCCTTGACCCTGCCCCCAACCCGACGTGTTGGAAAAACTGCCTCCAGATTTTCAATGAAGCTATTATTACCGGATTCCCTGAGTATTTCCCCGGGGCTATCGGGAGTGGCGCTGTTGCTAGTGCTTTCAAGCCCGACCCCCTGCACAAACTCTCCTCCATTCTGACCCACTGGGAATCAACCCCTCTGACCCAGCTCCGCACCTTCTATACATTCGCTGCCCAGTAATAATACACCAGGTTCGGAAGACCCAAACCCCCTGCCTGCCTTCCCCTCTGTAGCAGCACCTTTCTAACTCTGGCCACCTTCCCTCCCCATATGAACAAAGTCACCCTTCCCTCAATCTCTCTGAAAAAAGCCTTTGACAGGAAAATAGGCATGAATTGGAAAATAAACAGAAATCGTGGCAACACGTTCATTTTCACTGTACCCGACCCGCCAGTGACGGGGAGACCATCCCACCTTGCCAGATCGGCTTTCACTCTCCCCACCAAACTAGAAATGTCGTACCTGCGGAGCCCCCCCCCCCCCCCCCCCCCCCACCCCCCCCCCCCAATCCCAGGCAACCTGCACCCCCAGGTACCTAAAGTGAGTCCCTGCCCTACGGGATGGTAGCCCCCCCCCCCACCCCTGCCCCCACCCCTGCCCCCACCCCCGGCCGAAACACCACACAATACTCACTCTTGTCTAGATTTAGTTTGTACCCTGAGAAAGACCCAAACACCCGAAGCAGCTCCAATATTCCCCCTATCGACACACTCGGTTCCAACACGTATAACAGCAAGTCATCGGCATGTAAGGTCACCCCATGCTCTATCAAACCCCCCCCCCCGCACTGTTCCTTTCCATACCCCCAAACTTCTTAATGCGATGGCCAATGGCTCAATCACGAGTGCAATCAGCAGGGGGGACGTAGGACATCCCTGCCTAGTCCCACGGTGGAGAGAAAAGTATCTCGAGCTGATGTTGTTTGTGCGGACACTCACCCTCGGCTCCTTATATAGTAGATTTACCCAGTTCACAAATCTTGGTCCAATCCCAAACCGCTCCAGAACTGCCATCAAATACCCCCCATTCTACCCGGTCAAATGCCTTCTCAGCGTCCAATGCCACAACCACCTCTGTTTCCTTCCCCTCTGCCGGTGCCGTAACCATGTTCAGTACCTTCTAACGTTTGAAAAGAGCTGCCTCCCTCTCACAAACCCTGTCTGATCTTCACCTATCACCCTTGGGAGGCACTCGTCTAACCTACCCGCCAGTACCTTTGCCAATACTTATGCGTCCACATTCAAAAGTGATATGGGCCTATACGACCCACACTCCGTCGGGTCCTTATCTTGTTTTAGCAACAGTGAAATCGATACCTGCCCCAAGGTTTGTGGTAACACCCCATTCCCTATCGCCTCTTCAAACATCCCCACCATCAGGGGCGCCAGCTTATCCTTGAATTTTTTATAATATTCCACCGGAAACCCATCCGGCCCTGCCACCTTCCCCGACTGCATCCTCCCAATCGCATCCTTTATCTCCTGCTCCACTATTGCTCCTTCTAATATAGCGCTGTCCCCCTCCCCTAACCTCGGGTACTCCAACCCATCTAGAAATTCCTGCATCTCACAATCTCCCCCGGGTGGCTCTGACCTGTACAACCTCTCATAAAATTTCTCAAACATCAATCCGGAGCCACCACCAACTTCCCTGCCCTATCCCTCACCTGAACAATTTCCCTTACCGCTGCCTCCCTCCGGAGCTGACCTGCTAACATACTTATCTCCATGCTCGTAAACTGCACCCCTTGCTTGTCTCCATTGGCGTACCGCCTTCCTGGTAGATAGTCGGTCAAAGCTCGCCTGTAGTTTCTTCCTCTTTTCCAACTTCGTTGGGTCCCCATCTTCTGCATAACTCCTATCTACCTCCAATATCTCATCTATTACCCTCTGCCGCTCCAACCTCTCCTCTTTGTCCACCCTGGCCTTAAACAAGATCACCTCACCCCTCACCACCACCTTTAGAGCCTCCCAGACAATTGCCTTTGACACCTCACCCGTACAGTTGAAACCGACATATTGCTCAATTACCTTTTCAAGTTTCTCACAGAACCCTTGGCCCCCAAAAGTCCCCATCTAATTTCCACCCCGGCCTCCGCGCTACCCCCTTCTCCAGTACCATATCCACCCAATGCGGAGCATGATCTGATACTGCAATTGCCGAGTATTCCGACCCCTTGACTCCAGCCAGCAAAGCCTTTCCCACCATAAAATAGTCGATCCGCGAGTATACCTTATGGACTGCTGAGAAAAACGAGTACTCCCGTTCCCTCGGGTGCAGGAACCTCTAAGGGTCCACCCCTCCCATTTCCACCATTAGCTCAGCCAACGCCTTCGCCCCCCCTGATGGGACCAGCGAGCGCGGCCGTGACCTGTCCAACCTCGGCTCCTGCACCAAGTTCCAGTCCCCCACCCCCCCCCCCCCCCCCCCCCCCCCCCCCCCCCCCCCCCCCCCCCCCCCCCCCCCCACCCCCCCCCCCCCCCCCCCCCCCCCCCACAATCCGCTCATGTGTGTCCAAGTCGGGAATGGCCCCAAACACCTTCTTCGCGAATCCCACATCGTTCCAATTGGGACCGTATACACTTAACAGCGCCACTAACCTCCCCTCCTGTCACAATCACATATCGACCCCCCCTGATCTGCCACCACCTTCTCCATCTGGAAGCGTACTCTTTTGCTGACCATTACCGCTACCCCTCGAGCCCTTCCGTCAAATCCAGAGTGAAACACCTGACTAACCCAGCTCTCTTTCAGTCTCACCTGGCCCTTCACCCTCAAGTGAGTCTCCTGCACCATTGCTACATCGACATTCAAACTTTTAAGATGCGCAAGCACCCTTGACCTCTTGACCGGACATCCTAACCCCTCACGTTTTATGTGACTATCCGAGCTGGGTGTTTCTCACCCCCCACCCTTCTTATCCACCATCATCATACCCTGCTCCAAGATCCTGACCCGCCCCTATCCATTATGAACATCGAACCCCTTCCCCCCCTCCCAAAAACCCCCCCAACATTTCCTCTCGAAAAAACATCTCCCAGCATCGATCCCTTCCCCCTCCCTTGCTCGCCTCGTAGGCCCTTCGAAACCTGCTAACCAGGCTCCAATGTCCGCAGCCTTCCTCTCATCTCACCTCCATTCACTAGCCGACTTTGGTTAGCTAGCGCGGGTGGCTCCCCCCCTCCCCCAAGATATACCGTCCCCTCCCACCCAGTCCCAGAGAAAAGAACAACAATCCAACCCATACAATTCCAGAAGAGACTTACTTAAAGGGACCTCCTGACTGAATTCCTCAGGGACACCCAACAGCAAGAGGAGGCCCGGAAAAGCAGCCTGAGAAAGGAATACCAGTGATCCAGAGTCCAAGGACCAATCCCACTGCCCGGAAACACCTGCCATGTGTGGGGTCGAAGAAGCGGCTCCAGGATCGGGATCATCAGCCACGCAAAACCCACAGAACCCATGAACAGTAACACAGAGTTTCATATTCATTCGCGAGTGGTCATGGAAGAAGAAGGAGATAGCAGGGTGCAGGCTATTGCTCCCTTCATTCTTGGGGACCCTGGGATAGCTTCAATGCCCAAGAATCTCTGAGCCTAGTTATCCTGGTCCAGAACAATGTTGACAGAATGATGAGCCCTCCTGTAAAGGGCATTGGTCACCTCCTGAATGCAGCAACGTGTTGCTGATTGAGAAATGCCGCACAGGAACCCAATTTCTTCCCGAAAAGCCGTAAAAGCAAAGAAACTGAGTGCTTCCGTCACCTTCAGGGCTACTGTCAGGGGCAAGCCTCCAAACCCACACGGTGTCAGGTCTTCTCGGAGCATATGGCATATGTGGCGGACCAGATCTCTAGGTAATCACAGCCTTACCCTGCGCTGCCTCTCACACGGACAGTGACCCAGGGCCAGGATCGAACCCGGTCCTTGGTGCCATGAGGCAGCAGTGCTGGCCACTGCGCCACCGTACTACCCTTGAAAAGATACATTGAAGACCGGAATGGTTAAAAGGTGGTGAAAATAAAGGTATGAATGAGAGAGCTCGGAAAGAAGTGTGGCAGCTAAACCTTGGCTGCTGAGATTGCCTTGTTCCTCATGCTCCCTCGCCCCTGGGACTCTGGCACACACGTAGAGATTTCTATTTCACAGATGTGACATTTGCAGCCCCGTGGGGGCTGGGAACTTGTGAATTTCATCATTGAACCAATTTGGCTCTGAACTCCACTGATCGACTTGGCATAACTGTGAGCTTTTAGGGGCTGGTTCAGCACAGTGGGCTAAACAGCTGGCTTGCCACCATCAAATGGGCCATGAGTGGGATAGACGATATTTGGCCCACAATATTTGGTATTAAGGAAAATGAGCTGGCTTTAGAGTTTTGCAGGGTCTCAAGCAGTCCGGCCATCCGGGCTCCAGCAGATGACTAGGGTTGCTGAGGCACGTTAGGTACCTGAAAAATGAAAAATGAAAATCGCTTTATTGTCACGAGTAGGCTTCAATTAAGTTACTGTGAAAAACCCCTAGTCGCCACATTCCGGCACCTGTCCGGGGAGGCTGGTACGGGAATCGAACCGTGCTGCTGGCCTGCTTGGTCTGCTTTAAAAGCCAGCGATTTAGCCCAGAGAGCTAAACCAGCCCCTGCCCTGGCCTGCCCTGCACCCTCTCCCCTTCCTCCCTCTCTCCCCCCTCCCTCCACCACCACCACCACTGGGCCAGTACCCTTGCTGTAGCCTGTCAGCCAGCCGGTCCAGATACTGAGGTAGTGCAGACTAAATTCAAGGCCCCGAACCAGAACTGCTTGAGATCATCCTACAAGGTCATCTGGCATCTCCCCACTGAAAGTCAGCGGCCTCACATTAACCCAAGCTGCAGCCACCTGACTGAGAACAGGTTTCCTGCTCAGAGACATTCAAAATCCACTCACTGCCTCACAGAGATCCAGCAACACATCCTTCTGACTGAAAGAACTTGCGTGAACAATTCCCAAAGCGCGGTGCACAATACTTCCACGAACCCGACAGCACAAGTTAAAAACATCTCGCCTGGAAGCGAAAGGACGATTCCTTTAAATAGCACTGGTTGCGGAGCGGGGGAAGTCCCCTTGTGCATGATGAAGAGAGGGCGTCAAGAAGACGAACATCAGACTCTGCAGATCCTCCCAACGCACCACCAGTTCAGAGAAGGTCAAATTTTTAAAGTTGGCCTGGGGACTTCTCTGGCCAAACAGGGTCCCTTCTGCTGTGGCGCTAGGCAACAAGACAACACAGTACTTCCCCCATGTGGTCCTCAAGGTTCCGCTCACCGCAGGGCCGCCGCCATCAATCCGTGACTTTTGCACATTAAGTAGGCTCCCACCTGCTTTTAGCGGGAACCTTTTCCAGTGCCTGGGACCCAGAGCTCGGCAGTTTGGAGGCTGGAGTTCGGATTTTAGAATGTTACCCCATCCCAAGACCTGTCAAGGGTTGAAAACACGGCTCATGGATGTAATTCTGTGCATTTGTGGGAATATTGAGTGCATTAGTATCAAAGCAGATGGAAGCAGAGATTGCCAGCAGCATCCTATCATGGAACAGACCGTGTCCAGTAAATCACTTCAATGGCATTGTTCCTTTGATGTTATTTTATACACATCCTATTTTTTTCCTTTCCACAGTAGGTTGCTTCTGAAGCTATAATTATTTACTGCAAACACTTATTATCCAGGTGATTAGTGAGATGATATTTTTTAATCGCAGCATGCTATCAGAGTCCTGTCTTTTGTCCCAGGAAAATCTACCCCTGTCCCGATGACTTCTCTGACCGATTATGATTATCTGATTTAAGTTTTCAAAATGCTATGACCATCCTTTAGCCATCAACCACTGGACGCCGTTCAATTCCCGCATGTTATTAGAGAACGACACAGGAAAGAACCTGGACATTTAATTGTTTGCCCCACACAAGAGCCAGGAAACGACCATCTCCAACAAGAGAGAATGTAACCATCGCCCCTTGACATTCAATGGCATTACCATCGCTGAATACCCCACTGTTGATATCCTGGGGGTTACCATTGACTATAAACTGAACCAACCATATAAAAATTATGGCTACAAGAGCAAGTCAGAGACTGGGAACTCTACAGCCAATAATTCACCTCCTTGACTGCCCAAAACCTGTCCACCATCTACAAGATACAAGTCAGGAGTGTGATTTAATATTCTCCACTGGCTTGAATGATTGTAGCTCCAATAACACTCAAGAAGCTCAACACTATCCAGGACAAAGCAGCCCACTTGATTGGCACCACATCCACAAACATTGACCGAGACATGCAGTAGCAGCAGGTATGTGCCCTCTACAAAGATGCACTGCAGGATCGCACCAAGGCTCCTTCGACAGCACCTTGCAAACCTGCAACTTCTGTCGCCTCGAAGGACAAGGGCAGCAGGTACATGGGAACACCACCACCTGCAAGTTCTCCTGTAAGCCGCACACCACCCTGATGTGGAAATATATCACTGTGACTGGGTCAAAATCCTGGAACTCCCTCCCTGACAGCACTGTGGGTGTACCTACACCTCAGGGACGGCAGCGGTTCAAGGAGGCAGCTCATCGCCAACTTCTCAAGGGCAATTAGGGATGGGCAATAAAAATTCTGACCTACCCAGCGGCACCCACATCCCACGAAAAAAACATTTTTTTAAATAACCGCTTCATCAGATTAGATCAGAAAGTTAAACTCAAAATAACATCAGTACCAGATTGCTCTCAAGGCTGCTGGACAATGGATAATATTACCACTAGATGGCCTCACATCTCCTGGTAAAAGGCGCACCCTCTCGCAGGAACCTTTGATGAATTCTAAACAATGTTGACTGTACTTCAGAAGAAAAATAACGCAGGGAGGAAACTGCAGAGGTGTCAAAGACAGATTTGCGAGAATGGTTTACAGATACTGTGTCGGTTTACCAGAGACGCATGTTGGTTAACACAGGAAATGCATTGGTTTCTGCTTTCAATGAGTAATATCTCTCCGCGTTCTGTATTTCAGTTAAACGCACGCACTGTAATGACAGTTTATATGGACCATAACTGATGAGCCTTTCCAAGTGCAGCAGCTGGATTTCTGGTGTCAGAATTGGTGAATATGTGATAGATTATTCTGCTCAGTGAAAAGTGGCATCGCAGCAGGAGCAAATGAGAAAAGTGTCCTGAGATTTTCTGCTGTGGACACATCAGCAGTTCAAGAATTGGGATGTGGGTGGCCCTGGGTAGGTCAGAATTTTTATTGCCCATCCCTAATTGCCCTTGAGAAGTTGGCGATGAGCTGCCTCCTTGAACCGCTGCCGTCCCTGAGGTGTAGGTACACCCACAGTGCTGTCAGGGAGGGAGTTCCAGGATTTTGACCCAGTCACAGTGATATATTTCCACATCAGGGTGGTGTGCGGCTTACAGGAGAACTTGCAGGTGGTGGTGTTCCCATGTACCTGCTGCCCTTGTCCTTCGAGGCAGCAGAAGTTGCAGGTTTGCAAGGTGCTGTCGAAGGAGCCTTGGTGCGATCCTGCAGTGCATCTTTGTAGAGGGCACATACCTGCTGCTACTGCATGTCTCGGTCAATGTTTGTGGATGTGGTGCCAATCAAGTGGGCTGCTTTGTCCTGGATAGTGTTGAGCTACTTGAGTGTTATTGGAGCTACAATCATTATTAGCGTGAGTACAGTAATGCCTCAGTTAGATACTTCTGTCATGGTTAGGCCCGATGGAGAACTTTAAAACGCAGGGTAGAATTTTCCCATAATTTGTCAGAGTGTCATCTCTGACAGAAAACCAGTATCTCCCCAGGTGCACTGCCGTGATTTCAGACCAAATCACTGCCAAGGTTTCAGACCAAATCACTGCCGAGATTTCAGACCAAATCACTGCCGAGATTTCAGACCAAATCACTGCCGAGATTTCAGACCAAATCACTGCCGAGATCACTGCGTCAAGCAAGGCCGGCTCCTCAGAGATCGGGGCACCATCTTTTTAAAAATAAATTTAGAGTACCCAATTCGTTTTTTCCAATTAAGGGGCAATTTAGCATGTTCAGTCCACCTACCTTGCACATCATTGGGTTGTGGAGGCGAAACCCAAGCAAACACGGGGAGAATGTGCAAACTCCACACGGACAGTGACCCAGAGCCGGGATCGAACCTGGGACCTTGGCGCCGTGAGGCAGCAGGGCTAACCCCCTGCGCCACCGTGCTGCCTTCAGGGAGCCATCTTTAATGGGCAGCCGCAGAATCAACACAGAGTGAACACACGTAAATGAAGGGTAGTCTGGAGTCTGGTAAAGCAGCACGCATTGACCAGACAAGTAGAAAACCAAGGTTATGTTTATTTACGATACCGCGCTCTCCACTCCCTGAACGGCGGCACAGTGGTTAGCACTGTTGCTTTACAGCGCCAGTGTCCCAGGTTCCATTCCCGCTTGGGTCGCTGCCTGTGCGGAGTCTGCACATTCTCCCCGTGTCTGCGTGGGTTTCCTCCGGGTGCTCCAGTTTCCTCCCACAAGTCCCGAAAGACGTGCTTGTTAGGTGAATTGGACATTCTGAATTCTCCCTCAGTATACCCCAACAGGCACCGGAATGTGGCGACAAGGGGCTTTTCACAGTAACTTCATCGCAGTGTTAATGTAAGCCTACTTGTGACAATAATAAAGATTATTATAAAAAGGGTCTCCCTCCCTGACCTGCTCCCAAGTCCTGGTTTTAATACTGAAGGTCTGATTCCACCAGTTAAGGGCAAAGCTTTGCCCCCTCGATACCGGGAGCACAAATTCAGGAAGAGGTAGGTCATCTAGAATCTAATTGTCCTGATATAACAGGTCGGATCCCCACACCCAGAAGATTTGCAGGTTAGGTAGATTGGCTACGCTAAATTGCCCCTTAATTTAAAAAAAAAAGGAAAGCCACCCTACCTCTTTCCCCAGCTGGCTAGAAGTGGCAAAACAAGTCCAATAACCGCAGCAGGTTGCTAAAGTACCTGTGCGCGTTCTGCCCACACTAGATGGTGATCCTAGCACAGCAGCCACTGCACAGAAGTCCCAGAATACAGGGCATGTACACCCTTGAGAGGTAACGGCAGTCGATTCTGGACACTTTGACTCCAGGACTCACGTAAGTGAACATGCTGGAGTCAGGATGGAGATGTCGCCAGACATCCACCAAGTGTCGAGGGTGAGAGTGTCCCCAGTTGAACATGGGTCAGTCGGTCCAACGAGCCCTGACTCTTTCCCGATCCCACGCCAGAATCAACGACAGACGGGTTCCTCTCAGGACTCTGGGACACTCTGGGTCTGGTTCAGACCCCCGCCCCGTCCCAGTTGCCAGGTAACCCAATGGGTATGGAAAGAGTTCCTGAATTGGAAAAAAGGTGCCCGGCGCTGAAGACAGAGAGACGGGGTCCTCCTTGCCACCACCGCCCAGTGACCCCATGTAAATGTCCTTCCGCAGCCCTCCAGCATTCTAAAAATGAACATCTCCAGGGTGCAAAGCTGTTCCGGTGGAAGAAGGCCTCAGGGGTCCCATCTGTACCTGGCCCTAGGCGCCCTGCTCAGGGAACTACAGCAGCACCTTATTCTTTTTCAATTTTAATATCTTTTTTCCACCCTGCAGGCAGAGCGTGAGTTTGAGGGGCAGGGAGGCCACTCCCTCTTCATCGGGAGTGGGGGGGGGAGATGTTTATAGCTCCACGGGCCTTGGAGATCCCCCTCCCCCTACCAGAAGGAGTGGCACTAGTTCCTGGGAAGCGCCTGGGCTGCGGCAAGTGCCCACCCTGCTCTACCTCCCCTCCTCTACCCTCAACGTTGCACCTCCTGGATGGACTTGGGTGTCTGAGTATTTTCTAAGCTGACCACCAGCTCAGGGTGGTGCACTTCGACCCGGGGGATCTGTGCAGGAGCCACGCTGGGCCCAGTACATGATGCTGAGGCCCAGTTTTTCCGGACGAAGCAATGCCGAGTCCTGATGTTCCCCCCCCCCCCCCCCCCCGAGCCGGTGGTCAAGGGTTCAGAGTTCGGGGATTGGGGATCACCCCCCTTTGCCTTTCTCCGAGCTGTTCGGTCACGTGGACGCCCTCCCCCTTCCTTGCTGGCAGCCAAGGTGTTGGTCACCACCAGCATGGCCTCCCCTTACAGGAGGCATTGGACTGTTGGTTGAAGGAGGCATGGCAGGGCCAGCTGTTGCCCCTTAAGTGACTTCAGCGGTTTTGGAGGCGGGGCAGCTCTTGCGGACATGCCCCACTCGCTTGTTGGCATGGCACTGCACACAGATCAGAAGACCTGGTAAGCTGTACTCTCACAGGGGTCCTCAAAGCCCCCCTCTAAAACCTCCTCCCGTGCCAAACGCATGAAGATCTGGTGCCGGAAAGAGTAACTGTGGCGGAGGCTGGCTTTTTTCAGGCCGAGCGGGATTGGTATCGGTCCAGAACGGACTTCCCCCTATGGAAGAGTTGGGAGAGGAGGAGCTCACTGGAAATAGGAGGAGCTCACTGGAGTGCCGTCTGACTGTGGCGTTCTACTCAAGATTCAGTTGTGTTTCTCCAAGTGAGAGAGTCTTCATTCCTCATGAGGTAGGATGTAATCCATTCCTGAGGACCCTATACTCTGCCCTTGCAGTCTGGTCTTTCATGGGACCCCACCCAGGAGCCTTACAGTGGCCCCCAGTGCTGACCCTGAGTATTCACCTCCTCCCACCCACTTTCCAGCTCCCACTAAGGACGGGCGCTCCCTCAGCGATGGTTTGGCCACAAGCCCAGCAAGGAGGACGCAGGAAGCGATGCTGGCATGCCAGCCTCCAGAGCCCCTTAAAACAAGGGATACCTTGTTTCAGCAACCCCTCTTCCCGGGATTGCATGAATGAGCCTCAGACCCAGGTTAAACATATCTGTGTCCCTCATGTCCTCTCCGGTGCACCCTGAGCAGTGAAGAGGCCGGAGAACCATTGCTGCCTGAGCGCTCACCTCTCACATCCCCCTCGGAGATGTGGCCACCAGGTTCACATTTCTGGACATCTGTTGTAAATGATGCCAATTTGATATCACACCGGCGCCCAGTGAATATTCCGTGAGGGGAGAGGACTCAGGGGAGTTTGCTCACTAATAACATGCTAATTTATTTAAATGAGGCTCCCGGACTCCCATGGGTGTGATTCTCCCTGTTCCACTGGAGGCTGACGGTGAAAATTGCAAATCCCAATCATGCCGGGGACAATGGCATCTTTCAATTCCCTCTGGTATCTGGGCCCGTGCGAGTTCCTCACAGATGGAGGTTGCCGGATCAAACTCGCCCCCTATATGTTTCAATCAAGTCTCCTCTTACTCTTCTAAATTCCAGCGGGTACAAACCCAGCCTGTCCAACCTTTCCTCATAAGACAAACCCCCCATTTCAGGAATAAGTCTGATAAAAAACATCTTCTGAACGACTCTCCGTATCAGCCTCACCGGACAGGCGCCGGAATGTGGCGACTAGGGGCTTTTCACAGTAACTTCATTGAAGCCTACTCGTGACAATAAGCGATTTTCATTTCATTTCATTAATGCATTTACCTCCTTCCTTAAAGTGATCAAACTGCACACAATACTCCAGATGTGGTTTCACTTCTGCTTTGTATAACTGAAGCATAACCTCCTTTTGTATTCAATTCTCCTTGTAATAAATTATATCATTCTATTAGCTTTTCTAATTACTTGATGTACCTGCATTCTAACCTTTTGTGATTCATGCACTAGGACACCCAGATCCCTCTGCGTCAGCAGGATAATCAACTGCATTGGGTGCAAGTCAAGCCTTCTCCTGTCTTCAACTGGCATATCTGGTGTTGTATTCTGTGATCTTGTCTTGCAATGAATCTACAGAGCTGCTAGTGACTTAGCCAGAACAATGTTTTATTAATGTACACACAGTAAGGTAACAATCAGAATCTTATACGGACCATGTTATCAGAGAGTTATAGTAGACTCTCCTGGAACTATCCTTATGTGCGACTGTCCTCGTGTACGCCTTACAACCTTCTGCTGGCAACCAAATGTCAGCTGACTGATGCCTGACTCCACCTGCTGGTGGGAGGTCACACTGCTGAGTATATGTAATATTATCTACAAACATATCACCACATCTGACACAGCTGAATAGCTTCCTTCTGCACCGTAGGATTTTATCGTTTTCACCACACTCACAGCAATCCAGACTGGCCCACGAGCAGGAGTGCTTCATAATTGTTTCCTCTCCCCTGGCCAAAGGATGTTGGGATTTTGCATGATTTAACCAATCACAGGAGGAACTCACTCAGCTCTTGATGGAGTCTATATTAGATCATGTTTTGAAAAAAAATCAATAATACTTCCTCAAACAAAACAGCAGTTTATCTAGCCATTAAAATCGAAAGTTACTGAATATAATTTAACATTTTTATTTGCCTTCTGCTCACATTCCAAGTCGTCAATCATCTTACAATCACACTGCCCATCAAATATCAGAAAGAAAGTGTATACTTCAAAGTAAGTCTCAGCATGGTGTGCTTTGATGTGGTAAAGTGCCGATAAACACAAGTGTTTTTTAGCTTATTTTGGTAAGATCTGAGTATGGGTCACGCATTCCAGATTTCTGCTGTGACCTCTGGGAGTGGGATGAAGTGGCTATGGAAGGAACTTCAGCTTTGAAGGAAAATTAAGTGCCAATGCAAACAACCTCAGAGATGCTGCCTGTCCTTTACTTGGGATATCGAAGTGGTGATTTGCGTTGAAACCATATTTCTCATTCTTGCATACTGCAGTTAATTTGGCTGAAAGGTTGTGGGGTCAGGCAGCTTTAAGCCGAGTGCAACAGGAATTAAGTATTAATTTAATTGATTTTATAAAGCAAGTTTAAAATTACAGGGCTTGTATAGTCAGCCTGACTCGTAATTGAGGAGTCTTGTCTGGGAGTTATAGTGAAAAGTATTGATTTCCAAAACTACAAGGATTTTATTCAAGATGAACCAATTTGAAAATTGCCCACAGGCTCAAATGTCTTGTTATTTTCAGAAAAATATGTTATGGTATAAATTGGCTTCATTATAAATTGTGAATTGGTTCCAATATAAATTATTTAATTAGATAATTGGATTCAATATTATTAACAAATTGGTGAATCTCCCCCGGCACTTTTTGAAAATTCATTCCGGGGATGTGAGTGTCACCGGCAAGGCCTGTCCCAGATTTCCCCTTGAACTAGTTCAGAGGGCAGTTAGGAAACACCCACATTGCTGTGGGTCTAGAGTCACATGAGGCCCAGACCGGGTAAGGCTGGCAGATTTCTGCAATGATTATTGTTATTAGTGAGTCCAGGGGTGGAATTCTCTGACCCCCCCCCCCTGCGCAGGGTCGGAGAATCGCCCGGGGCCGGCATAAATCCCGCCCCCGCCGTGGCCGGAATTCCCCACCACCCGGGAATCGGCGGGGCCGGGAATGGCACCCCGCCAGTTAGCGGGCCCCCCACGGCAATACTTCGGCCCGTGATGGGCCGAAGTCCCGCCGCTGACAGGCGTCTCGCGCCGACGTGGTATAAACAACATCTGTGGCGGCGGGAGCAGGTGGCGCGAGCGGGCCCCGGGGTTCTGGGGAGGGGGGGGCATGGCGATCGGACCCCTGGGGGTGCCCCCACGATGGCCTGGCCCGCGATCGGGGCCCACCGATCGGTGGGCGGGCCTGTGCCGTGGGGGCACTCTTTTTCTTCCGCCGTCGCCACGGCCTCCACCATGGCAGAGGCAGAAGAGACCCCCTCCACCGCGCATGCGCCGGTGGTGACGTCAGCGGCCGCCGACGCTCCGGTGCATGCGCAGACTCACGCCGACCGGCAACGGCCGTTCGCGCCGGTCAACGGGGTGTCAACCACTCCAGCTCGGGCCTAGCCCCTAAAGGTGCGGAGAATTCCGCACCTTTGGGGAGGCCCGACGCCAGAGTGGTTGCCGCCACTCCGTTACGCCGGGATCCCCCGCCCCGCTGGGTAGGGGAGAATACCGCCCCAGATGTTTTGCCTTGAGAAACCGCTCCCCCCCCCCTTCCCCCTCCCCTTCCACCCTCACCCCTTGGCAGCAACCAGATCTCCAAAATGCAAAATGAACGACCCCTATCTCTGGTGGAACCCCTCATCTGCCCCTCTCAGGGCAAATTGTTACCTTTTCCAAGGCCAAAAACTCCAACAAGCCCTCCAGCCACGACGAGGTACTGGTGGGAGGAGCGGACCTCCACCCCAGGAGCGAACCACCTGTGTCATGTTCGGTAGACTGGCCAAAGTGAACGATGAACTACAGAACGGATGGTTTAAAATAATGTATTATAGAACAAACTGCGTAGTAAGGTAACTAAGGTAAATTAACTAACAAACAACTAACACTAAACAACTTTTGTGGAATTACTGCAAATAGATCTATCTCCCAGCAAGATCAACTCCCAGATCACATCATAAGAACATAAGAACATAAGAACTAGGAGCAGGAGTAGGCCATCTGGCCCCTCGAGCCTGCTCCGCCATTCAATGAGATCATGGCTGATCTTTTGTGGACTCAGCTCCACTTTCCGGCCCGAACACCATAACCCTTAATCCCTTTATTCTTCAAAAAACTATCTATCTTTACCTTAAAAACATGTAATGAAGGAGCCTCAACTGCTTCACTGGGCAAGGAATTCCATAGATTCACAACCCTTTGGGTGAAGAAGTTCCTCCTAAACTCAGTCCTAAATTTACTTCCCCTTATTTTGAGGCTATGTCCCCTAGTCCTGCTTTCACCCGCCAGTGGAAACAACCTGCCCGCATCTATCCTATCTATTCCCTTCATAATTTTAAATGCTTTCTATAAGATCCCCCCCTCATCCTTCTAAATTCCAATGAGTACAGTCCCAGTCTACTCAACCTCTCCTCATAATCCAACCCCTTCAGGTCTGGGATTAACCTAGTGAATCTCCTCTGCACACCCTCCAGTGCCAGTACGTCCTTTCTCAAGTAAGGAGACCAAAACTGAACACAATACTCCAGGTGTGGCCTCACTAACACCTTATACAATTGCAACATAACCTCCCTAGTCTTAAACTCCATCCCTCTAGCAATGAAGGACAAAATTCCATTCACCTTCTTAATCACCTGTTGCACCTGTAAACCAACCTTCTGTGACTCATGCACTAGCACACCCAAGTTTCTCTGCACAGCGGCATGCTTTAATATTTTATCGTTTAAATAATAATGTCGTTTGCTGTTATTCCTACCAAAATGGATAACCTCACATTTGTCAATATTGTATTCCATCTGCCAGACCCTAGCCCATTCACTTAACCTATCCAAATCCCTCTGCAGACTTCCAGTATCCTCTGCACTTTTCGCTTTACCACTCATCTTAGTGTCATCTGCAAACTTGGACACATTGCCCTTGGTCCCCAACTCCAAATCATCTATTTACATCATGAAGTAATGGGTTTACAATGCCGCCTAGTGGTCGGAGGTCGTGCATAATATTATATACAAACTTACATTATGCATATCACAGCCTGCAAGCGATCACTGAGGCGAAGACTAAGACATCTGCCACCGCTCCCGTCTGCAACTGCGGTAGGTCTAAATATGGCCTCTCGGGGACCCGGCTCCAATTGCATATTCAGAACCTCAGACATGGTGCTGAAAAACAACCCCCAATATCTCTCCAACTTTGGGTAGGACCAGAACATATGGACATGGTTGACTGGGCCCCTCTCACACCACTCACAACTATCCTCCACCCCCTCAAACAGCCGGCTCATCCTCGCCTTCGCTACATCCGCCATATACACAAATTTCAACTGAATCAACCCCGGCCTAGCACAGCAGGTCACAGCATTGACCCTTCGCACCATAATCCTTCCTTCCCCCCACATCTCCAACTCTTCCTCCCACTTTGCCTCAATCCCCTCCATAGACTCCTCAACTCCTCATCCCTCCCCCATAAACCTACCATGGGTCACTGAGACGACCCCACTCTCCAACCCCCCCCCCCCCCCCCCGAACCTCATTTAAATCCAGCTGGGCAATTAATTCCCCACCCATCTCCAGCTGGGAAGGGGCAGAAAATGGCGCAGCATGAAGTCCACCTGAGGTCACAAAGGATGCCCTCCTGACCGAAGAGGGAAAGTAAAACTGATTTTTAATTTACTCTTTTGGGCTTTATCTGGGCATGCTCCCAATTCACTTCTGCGAGGTTGCACGAGAGCCGAGGCCACTTCGCACTCAGGCTACCAAGTTAAAGTTGCATTTGGGCCCAAATGATGTCATCAAGACCTAATGTGATGATGTTAAAAAGGACTAGCTTTGGGCAGGTGCCGTTATCCCTCTTCAGTTGTGTAATGAACTTGCCATAAGTTGGGTTTCAGCAGCTGCAGAGTGGGTTAGTAACTATGTAGTTACAACACAGAAACAGGTAATTCAATCCAACTGCTTTACGGCTGTGTTTATGTTCCGTACAAGCCTCCTCCCTCTTCATCGAAGCCTATCAGCATAACGTTCTTACCATTTCTCCCTCATGTGTTCATTTAACTTCCTCGTACATGTGTCGATTGTAGAATCATACGTGCGAGAAACACTCATAGGAGGCACGCTAGGATACAACCATTGAGATTTATTAAATACATAATAAACTCCCTCGTCCCGCAAGGTCACCCACCCCGACCTTCACCCAGGTCAGAGTTTTTATACTGTGGATCCTTCCCTGTTAAGGGGGATGCCCTGCCACCCGTTAACGAGGGAGTTCATACTCATTATGAGTTAATGGGAATCGGATGGTGCACACTCCCTTACTTTCCAGGGGGTCATAACAACAACCGCCCCCCCCCCCCCCCCCCAATCGTCCTCTGGCCTATCGGTAGGGCCATTTGTCCGTTTTGCCTGGTGTCGGTATTCTGCCGTTGAAGGGGTTGGCCCAGGAGGCTTATACCTGATTGGTGAGTGGCACTTACACCCCGAGCCTCGAGGTTGGACCAGTGTGGCTGGTGTCGGAGGAGGAGTGGGCACGGGTATCGGCTTGGGTGTCGATGGCCACGGATCTGCGTCTTCCTGCAGCTGGATGTCCGAGTCAGGATCTGAGAAAACGGCATCGGGAATCTCGATCTCCTGGCTGTTGACAGCCCGGCTGCAGTGGAGGTTGCAGTACATTTAAAATTATGAAGGGAATAGATAAAATAGATGCGGGCAGGTTGTTTTCACTGGCGGGTGACAGCAGAACTAGGGGACATAGCCTCAAAATAAGGGGAAGTAGATTTAGGACTGAGTTTAGGAGGAACCTCCAGTGGAGGGGATTAAGATGGGTTGCCAGGTTCAGGATGAATTTCCTGTAATAATTCATTAATCTGTGGAAAGAGCGTAGATCTGTCTGGCTGCCGGGGACGGGGTTCTGGTTTATCACCCGCATCCTGTCCTCTACAGGATGCAACCTGTTCTGTCCACTCGGTACCCCAAATAAGTGCCCTCGGGAGGGGGGGGGCATGCAAAACAAGCTTTTCCCACCAGAGATGGGAGTCCGCCTGCTCAAAATGCCGGAGGACTTCAGCCAGGTTCGGCAGATGTTCCTGGTGGGACGCCCGGCAATAAAGACGCTGTTCAAGTAAACAGCCACCATGAGTAACCCCCGCAGGATGTTCTCCATCACACACTGGAAAATAGTGCATGTGGACGAGACCCCAAACGCCGACTGGATATATTCGTATAAACCCCTGTGGGTGTTCATGGTGAAGAACCGGCGGGAGTCCGGGTCCAATATTAATTGTAGATATGCCATGACTCGTCCAGTTTTGTGAGCGTTGGTCCTCTGCTCAGCTTTTCACAGAGCTCCTCGATGTGGGAGACTGGGATGCAGGGGACTGTTTATCCGTCCAAAGGGGAAACGCGGTTCACCGTCATAGTTCCCACTGACGCACTGAACCATCTGGTTTGAATACTGGCAGGACCAGGGCAGCCCAATCAGTGAAATCTACGGGACAAATGATCCCTAAATGTTAAAGTTGGTCCAATTCGGCATTGACGTTTTGCCGCAACGTGTGCGGGACCGGGCGGCGCAGAAATAACGAGGCTGTGCCTGCGGGTCTTGGCTGATTCAGGCCGCAGCCCCTTTGGTTATCCCCAGACCGTCTGCGAAGGCCTTGGCAAATTTGGCCAGGACCCTCACGGGACCGCGCAGTATACCTTCTGCCTGTGCGGTTTCAAATCATAGAATCATTGAATTTACAGTACAGAAGGAGGCTATTCGGCCCATCGAGTCTGCACCAGCCCTTGAAAAGAGCACCCTACTTAAGCGCACGCTCCCACCCTATCCTCGTAACCCAGTAACCCCAGCTAACGTTTTTTTGGTCACTAAGGGCAATGGCAATCCACCATTGCACATTTGTGGATGTGGGAGAAAACCGGAGCACCCGGAGGAAACCCACGCAAACACGGGGAGAACGTGCAGACACTGCACAGACAGTGACCAATCGAGCCTGGGACCCTGGAGCTATGAAACAACTGTGCTAACCACTGTGTTACCGTGCAGCCGGCCACACTGGCCTCGGTGTCATGGTGAATTAATGTGCAGAGGCTGCTGTGGATGCCCCCAAGTGTGCCACAGTTGATCACAGACACAGCTACTCCTGTATCCAGCTCCATGTCGATGGGATGCCCATTTATCAAAAGGGACACTCGAATTGGGGCGTCTCGAGGTGCCGTAACACAGTGGAGTTCTTAGTAGTGGTCCTCCTCGTGGTCGTCAACATAGTACGCCCTGTCATGAGGGGGGTGGAACCGCCTGGAGGGGTGGCGGGCAGACTGGTCACCGCATGGTCCACTGGGCCTTGGGCCTGGACGTCTGTCTGGGTATTCCTGTTCCGCAGATTCGTCCCTGCGCACCATGGTTGGTCTGCAGCGGCAGCCGCCACCTTTTGGGAAGGCACCGCACTGACGGGTTTTTTGGTCCTCCAAGCAAGATGGATCTTGGTGGTGTCTTCCAGAGTGCTCCAGATTCAATACCGCCAACCCTTGAAGTTCTTGGACTCCCAGCTCCGCACCCTCGCGGGAGACTGCAAACTCAATTGCCCGCTGCAAAGTCAGCCGGGTTTAAGTCAGCAACTTTCTCTTATGGCAGCATCCCAGATCCCGCAGATTAAAACGGTTGTGAAAGAATTCGCTCAGGGTAGACCAAAACTCGCAACTCTCAGCCAACTGCCTTAAACGCGCCAGAAAATCACTGTTTTATTAATTTTGGGCTTGTGTGGCCATGTGAAAGTGGAATCGGCAAATGAGTGGCAATTTTGGATTTAATAATAATAATCTTTATTGTCACAAGTGGGCTTACATTAACACTGCAATGAAGTTAATGTGAAAAACCCCCAGTCGCCACATTCTGGCACCTGTTCAGGTACACAGAGGGAGAATTCAGAATATCCAAATTATCTAACAGCACGTCTTTCGTGACTTGCGGGAGGAAACCAGAGCACCTGGAGGAAACCCACGTAGATATGAGGATAATGTGTAGACTCCACACAGACAGTGACCGAAACCTGGAATTGAACCTAGATCCCTGACACTGTTAAGCAAAAGTGCTAACCACTGTGCTTCCATGCAGGTACCAAGCTGCAAAAGACTGGGGCTGGGATTCTCCAACCCCCGCTGAGCGGCCGTCCAGTTTTGGCCAGTCCTGCCGGCGTGAATTACTCACCTCACGCACGGCGGGACCTGGCAGGTGAGTGTGCGGGGTTTGTCCTCGGGGGGATCCGACCCTGGGGGGAGGGACCCCACGGTGGCCTGACCCTCAATCAGGGCCTGCCAATCTGTGGGCGTGCTTGTTCCGTGGGGGCACTTCCTTCCGGAGGCCGGCGCGGAGAAGAGAACCCCCGTGGAGAAGAGAACCCCGTGCATGTGCGGAAATGCGCCAGCCAGTCTGCGAATGCGTGAAAATACGCCGGCCGGTCCACGCATGCGCGAGATCACGCCAGCCATTCTGCGCATGCACGAACTCGCGCCGGCCCTTTGCCGCCTGCTGGAACGGCGCCAAACCCTCCGCCGTCCACCTAGCCCCCGAACGTTCAGAGAAACCTTACTTTCGGGGGCTGTTGACGCCGAAGTGGTTGATGCCAATTTTCCCGTTGACGTGTGGACTTAGTGCCCAGAAGGGAGAATCCTGGCCTGGGAGTCAGGCCCATCCGGGTGTGTCAAGCTTTTGATAAGTGCATTTGTTGGCCCACCAACCGCCATTAGTAGAGTTACAGTCTGGTGTTCATCTCCAATTATGGCAGTAGTCCAAAGAAAATTTTGCATACACTCTACATATTGAGCCCAATCATCGGTACTCACATCGAAGGCCTCTAGCCTTCCTATATCAGGCATTTAGGTTGGTTGAGGTAAGGCCTCTTGCAACCTAGACAAAGTGGCCAGGATATGGAACACGAGGTGCTGGCGGGAACTCCATTTTGGCCTCGTCGCCAGTGTAGAATCCGACAGGCGAGAAGCACTCATAGGACACACAGTAGGATACGATGATAGAGATTTATTAAGATAAACTCCCACGCCCCGCAGGGTCACCCTCCCTGACCTGCACCCAGGGTTTTTATACTGTGGAGCCTTCGCAGTTAATGGGCAAGCTCTTCCCCCAATTACCGAGGATGGTGCAGACTCCCTTACTTCCCAGGGGTCATAACATCGAAGCCAGTGGTCTCAACACCCCATTGTTGAGTTCCACGTTCTAACAAGCTGTGGGTAATGAAGGTTTTCCTGAATTTCGTATTGAATCTATTGGTGACGACCTTACACTTATTATCTACATAAAGGTTCACTGGCATTTTCATACAAACCGTGCCTTATGAACCTGTGGTAATGTTGCTGGAGGTGATCATGCTCTTAGACTGTTGTTATATTGATAGCAGGTTTGGGCATCAATAGCCAATATGAGAACTGACCAAAAGAACCTAAAATTCACAAAAAAGTCAAATACCACTGAGTGAGTTCAAGCCAGTATTTTAACATTATGATTCAGGTAATGGTTTTGATCTGGGCTCCCCTTTTTGAAAGGATGTGAACCTGTCGGAGAGAGCGCTGAAGAGGTTTACAAGAAACTTCAGTTATGAGGATAGATTGGAGTGGTTGGGACTGTTCTCTTGGGAGAGAAAAAGGCTGAGAGGAGATTTGATAGAGATGTTCAAAATCACGAGGGGGCTGGACAGAGTAGACAGGGAGAAATTGCCCAGGCTTATGAAGGGATAAAGAACGAGATGGCACAGCTTAAGTGATTTGCAAAAGAAGCAAATTTGATGGGCAGCACGGTAGCATTGTGGATAGCACAATCGCTTCACAGCTCCAGGGTCCCAGGTTCGATTCTGGCTTGGGTCACTGTCTGTGCGGAGTCTGCACATCCTCCCCGTGTGTGCGTGGGTTTCCTCCGGGTGCTCCGGTTTCCTCCCACAGTCCAAAGATGTGCAGGTTAGGGGCTGGTTTAGCTCACAAGGCTAAATCGCTGGCTTATAAAGCAGACCAAGCAGGCCAGCAGCACGGTTCGATTCCCGTACCAGCCTCCCCGGACAGGCGCCGGAATGTGGCGACTAGGGGCTTTTCACAGTAACTTCATTGAAGCCTACTCGTGACAATAAGCGATTTTCATTTTCAGGTTAGGTGGATTGGACATGATAAATTGCCCTCAGTGTTCAAAATTGCCCTTAGTGTTGGGTGGGGTTGCTGGGTTATGGGGATGGGGTGGATGTGTTGACCTTGGGTAGGGTGCTCTTTCCAAGAGCCAGTGTAGACCTGATGGGCTGAATGGCCTCCTTCTGCACTGTAAATTCTATGAAAATTCTATGAAATTCTATGATGTGAGAAAATAAAATTTCACACAGCGAGTGGTTTGGGCCTGGAATGCACTGCCTAGACTTGGGGTGGAGGCAGATTCAGTTGAGGCATTGAAGAGGGCGTTAGACCATTTCTTGAATAGAAACAATGTGCAGGGGTGCGGTTAAAGGCTGGCGAATGGAGGGCTGGTGCACGCACAACGGATCAAATGGCCTCCTTCTTTGCCACAATAATTCTGTGATTTGAAAATGTTGAGGTTAAGGGGAAGCCAGATGAACATATGAGGGACGAAAGAATTGAAGATTAGGCTCATACCGGGCAGCACAGTAGCACACTGGTTAGCACTATGGCTTCACAGCTCCAGAGTCCCAGGTTCAATTCCCGGCTTGGGTCACTGTCTGTGCGGAGTCTGCACGTTTTCCCCGTGTCTGCGTGGGTTTCCTCCGGGCGCTCCGGTTTCCTCCCACAAGTCCCGAAAGACGTGCTTTTAGGTAATTTGGACATTCTGAATTCTCCCTCTGTGTACCCAAACAGGCGCCGAATGTGGCGACGAGGGGTTATTCACAGTAACTTCATTGCAGTGTTAATGTAAGCCTACTTGTGACAATAAAGATTATTATAATAGGATGAGATGAACTGATTCCATGCACTCTTCTGTATCAAAGTCCAACACACAATTGAGATTGGCAACAGAAGACAAAGTACAAGAGTTGTACAATATCACACTGAGATTACTCGCCCCAAACAGAAACAATAAATGCGGCAGTATTATAAATGCACATTCTTTAAGTTTTTGTCGTCCAGCTGCGCCACTTCCTTTATAGTTGCCATTCTATGTTTAACTTGGTTAATCATCCAAAGGCTTCTTAATGGGTGATCCAGAATGAACACAGAAGGAGCAAACCACCAACATCTAAAAGTGAACTAACAAACTAAGCCGACATTCTTATAATGTTTGCCATTGTTCTAGAGCCAGCGCCATCTAATACATGAGAACCAGAAGAAACTTGAAAAGGATAACTGGGTTGATCTCGCGGATGTTCTTATGAGGAGAGGTTGAGTAGGTTGGGCCTGTACTGAATGAGAATGAGAGGTGACCTTATTGAGACATGTAGGATTCTCAGAGGACTTGACAGTGTAAATGCTGAAAGGTTGTTTCTCCTTGTGGACCAGAGGGTATAATCTCAGATTAAAGGGGTCGCACATTTAAGACAGAAGAGAGGAGGAATTTCTTCTCTCGGAGGGTAGTGAATCTGTGGAATTCTTTTTTTTAAATATAAATTTAGAGTACCCAATTCCTTTTTTCCAATTAAGGGGCAATTTAGCATGGCCAATCCACCAAACCGACACACTTTTGGGTTGTGGGGGTGAAGCCCACGCAGACACGGGGAGAATGTGCAAACTCCACGCGGACAGTGACCCAGAGCCGGGATCACACCTAGGACCTCGGCGCCGTGAGGCAGCAGTGCTAACCGCTGTGCCACCGTGCTGCCCTGAATCTGTGGAATTCTTTACCGCAGAGGGCTGCAGAGGGTGGGTTGTTAAGTTCATTCACGGCTAAGATAGATAGATTTGTAATCGGTAAGGGAATCAAGGGTTCTGGGGTTAATGAGAGAAAGTGAAGTTGAGGATTATCACAACAAGATCAGTCGTGATCTCATTGAATGGGGGAGCAAACCTGATGTGCCAAATGGCCTACGTCTACTCCTACATCTTATGGTCTTGTGGTCTATAAGCTTTGGTTATATGTGGCACGTTAGGACCGTACTAGTATCAGTACCAGTCCTGAAACCTACAACAGGATTCATTGGTATTTTCACAATGCCAGTGCTCTATGTATATGGAATTAAGTTTCAAAGACCAGACACTTCCCCCAAGTTTAGTCCATTTTATTGTGCTGAATTTATTGATCTCAGCGAAGGAGGCAGTGGGAACTACAGTTCACCTCAATGTCCTTGAACTACGAAAGAGAGAGAAATACACTTAATCCAGGATTCCATCTATACCTCGTGACTCATTTATATCAACAGGTATATTTACCGTCATGATGTTATCATTTTTGGTCTTTATTATTTCAGTTTGACTGGCTACACACCTCCGCTATCATAACTGAATTATCAATGGTTCCCCCCTCCTATTATTAGCGGAACCTTTTAATATATTCCTACGTGACTGCGCTTTGCCCAATCTCAAGACGGTTGAAGTAGGATGGTGATTAAATCACATCATGGGATGGCATGAAAGACAGATTGGCTGGGATTCAGATTCGACCCTGCGTTAGTCAGCCTCGATTTAGGCAGCAGGAGGAATATCCCAATTGACTGATGCATCAACGGGCTAAACAGAGGAAACTAATCCCGCGAGAGTGAAGTCATTTGTGAATGTCAGCCGCCAGCAATGTTTGACTCAGAGGTGACTGCCTGCCGCAGATTGGCCTGGGTCACTCCGTGGAAGGGTAGTCTTTTGGAAGAGTTGGAAGCTTGTCGTTGCCCTTGGAACCCTTCCCTAACCTTGATCACTGCCTTGATGACAAACAAGAAAAAAATCAGAAAAATCAGAGGTAAGTTCTCAACCAATTACAAGTGTGAGCTAAAAATATTTACATTTTAAAACATAAGCATTAGGAGCTGGAATAGGAGCCCTTTGTGTCTGCTCTGCCATTGAATACAGTCACGGCTAATCTTCTACCCCCACCTCACCTTCCTGCATTACTCTCGTATGCCTTTCAGTTGCTTAGCATCTCTGTCTTGATGTACTCAATGACTGAGCCCCTGAGCTCTCTGGTACAGAGAATTCCAGATAATCACAATGCTGGAAGTGAAGAAATTGCTTGCTGGAAAGAGACACATGTTGTCAAAGTTTTTCCTCTGGCACTCAACAGGACAAACAAAATAATTCCAAATTTCAAATGATCACAACAATTTACACTATAGGAGACAAGGTTGTTTGGCAAGCAGACTCTGAATGGCCAAGGTGTTGCCATGGAAAAGGCAACACGGAACTGTAGGCTCCCGGGAAGAAGCAACATACATTCATAAGCAGGGAGTGGTTTTCTACAAAGAAATATGTTCAAACCTTGAGTCTTTTATGAATTACTAGAGTTGACTTGTCAATGAATCAGAACCCTTTTGCCCTATAGTATGAAAAGTTTCAGCAACACACCTCGCTTTTCAGCAATATTCAGGTTCAGTACTACGAAGTGACTGAGGAAATGTCTGCTCATGTCAACCCCAGATGTCCTTATTCTAAGATTGTGACCTTTAATTCTCGTCAACCTCTACATAATCACCCCACTGAGGCCAATCTTCACAGTTGTTGTGCAAGCATCTATTTTAAGACAATACTCAGTAAGGGAGGAATGTTGGTCAGCACAGTTGTGATTTGTTGCGATTCGACAAGTTCCCCAATGTTCTGGGGCTTGGTTTGGAATCAAAACACCGTGCCACTTGTATCTGCCCAACGTTTCCTATTGCTTTCCAACCACACTGGATTCAGGAGAGTAGGAAAGGAAACTTTAAACAAAAGAAAAACATGACGTGAATTTTTTCTTTGTTTAATTAAAGACTCAATTAACACGGCAGCACAAATTATTTGCATTTATGTCAAAAACACCAAGAGCCAGTAATAAGAAAAAATGTAATATCTGACGTCCTGTTACAAAGGAGGCAGAAGTACAATTTGTAAGTTTTTGAAAAAAGGTCATGACATTGGAAGTGTACCAGAGACGCCAACCTTAATTCCAGTTTTGTCAGTTACATTTCCAAGTGCTTTAATCTATAAATTGCTACATTTCAAAAAGGAATTCATCCTTGTATTTGATTCAATTACATGGTTGTATTAGTGGAGCATCATTTGTCATTTTATGTTTAGTTTCATAAATACTGACGTGTCAAATCCCAACACCCACCCAGCCCATGATTTATAGGTCTTCCGTCCTCCCCTGGGCCTTCATCATGAAGATCTCGGCTGACCCTACAATCCAGTATTGGAGGTTGTTTTTAAAAAATGATGTTTAGAACATAGAACATAGAACATAGAACAGTACAGCACAGAACAGGCCCTTCGGCCCTCGATGTTGTGCCGAGCAATGATCACCCTACTCAAACCCACGTATCCACCCTCTACCCGTAACCCAACAACCCCACCCCCCTTAACCTTACTTTTTAGGACACTACGGGCAATTTAGCATGGCCAATCTACCTAACCCGCACATCTTTGGACTGTGGGAGGAAACCGGAGCAGCCGGAGGAAACCCACGCACACACGGGGAGGATGTGCAGACTCCGCACAGACAGTGACCCAGCCGGGAACTGAACCTGGGACCCTGGAGCTGTGAAGCATTTATGCTAACCACCATGCTACCGTGCTGCCCTTAAATGTTTATTGAACATTTTTCATTACAAACAAAATAGTGGGCAGCACAGTAGCACAAGTGATTAGCACTGTGGCTTCACAGCGCCAGGGTCCCAGGTTCGATTCCCCGCTTGGGTCACTGTCGGTGCAGAGTCTGCACGTTCTCCCCGTGTCTGCGTGGGTTTCCTCCGGGTGCTCCGCTTTCCTCCCACAGTCCAAAGACGTGCAGGTTAGGTGGATTGGCCATGATAAATTGCCCTTAGTGTCCAAAAAAGGTTAGGAGGGGTTATTGGGTTACAAGGATATGGTGGAAGTGAGGGCTTAAGGGGTTCGGTGCAGACTCGATGGGCCAAATGGCCTCCTTCTGCACTGTATGTTCCATGTTCTATGTTCTAATATAAACAATTAACCCAATTCACTGAATCACAATGTCAAAGAGCAAGACAGACAAGTAAGAGCACAAAATCACTCAATCCCCCAAAACTAAAGTTACCTCCTTAACAATTAATGGTGACTGGCTCTTTAAAAAAGGAAATGAATGGCTGCCATCATAAATAGAACCCCTGATGGTGTACTGAACCTCCTCCAAATGGAAGAAAGACATGAGGTCACCCAAGCTGAGGCACTGGGTGGAGTAGGATTCCTCCACTCAAGTTAGACCTCGTCTCAGGGCTATTAACGAGGCAAAGGCGAGGACGTCTGCCTTGACCCCCGTCTGGAGCACCAGCGTGTCTGACACCCCAAAAATGGCCACCTGCGGACATGGCTCCAAATCGAAACCGGCGTATCTCTGACATGGTGTTGAAGTTGGAGTCCCAAATCATACTAACTTGGGGCAAGACCAGAACATATGTGGTTAGCCCCCCACCCCCCCCCCCCACCCCTCCCCGAGAATAACACTCACACATGTCCTCCACCCCAGAGAAGAATCTGCTCATCCTCACCTTGGCCAGGTGACACCTGTGCACCACCTTGAACTGGATCAAACTAAGCCGAGTACACGAGGAAGTGGAGTTGACCCTGTGAAGAGCCTCGCTCCATATCTCATAATCCAGAATAGAACCCAATTCACCCTCCCATTTCACCTTTAGCTGAATCAACGGAGCCAACTCCGCTGATAGGATCTGTCCGTACGTGCACGAAATAACTCCCCACCAGACCCGGCCAAAGACAAAATCCTCTTCAACAGGGAAGAGGGTGGTGTCAAGGGGAAAGAGGCAAAAACCTTGTGCATACAATTGGATATCTGGAACCTGGCAGTTGAAATTTCTCTGACAGTTCCTTAAAGCTGGCAAACCTTCCCTCGGGAAACAGATCCCCAAATTTCTCCAAACCATTTCCCTCCCATGAGCCAGCAAAGACGTGGTGTAGCCATCTAAGATGGACACAAGTGAATACAAAATGGAAGACTGCAAAGAGTGCAGGGAAAAACAGACATAGTCAAAAGCAAACAGCTTGCAGAAGCATTAAGCATTGGGACAATTGCAGAAACCAGTTTCCAGACAGCTGCAGAGTTCAGGCAGCGCTGTAAATGGGAAAGCCATTTACATAGTAATGAGGTGATATTGGGCCGTCCCAGATACAAAGGATACACTTAGGTATCAATCGATACTTTTAATAGAGAACCAGACACGATGGAGCCAGCGAAACCAGGACAATGAGTCCTAAGAACCGCCCCAGCCATCAAGGAACAGCCCTAGAATAGGGGGGTTCAAATCATATCGATTGGGACAAGGCCCAATCGATCCCCAGCAGGTGAGGAAGCCCGCCCCAAGGGGCACGGACCCCCTGGGACCTATAAAAGAGAGGTTCCGCACATGGTTCAGTCTCCTGTCTCCGGCCTCCGACTCCAGCCTCCAGAATCCTGTCTTTTACACCAGCCATCGAGCAGCAGCCATTGATAAGTAAGTGCCAAACGACGATCGCTACTTGACCCAGGCATTACTTATACCCTTGCCGACCGATAGTGACTCGAAGTTGCAGACCAGAACGGAACGAAGGCCTTGTTCCCTGACCTTGCCGGTTCCTTCTTAAATAAGTATTAGTCGTTTAATGGTAGAAGTAAGTTAGTCTTTAGCGTGTGCATGAGTGTTATTATATTTGTTTTATAATAAACTTGAATTATTTTGGACTTACTAATTGGTGTATAGCTTTATTGCTTTGAACTTGACCTTGATACTTGTGACGGTGTCTGTTACGGCACCTGGCGACTCCAGAGCATAGAGAGAGAAACAGAGCCAAGTGAGTGTTAAGCACACTTACTCAGAACGAGCAACATTTAGTGGCGAACTCTGATGGGACTCGATTAGAAGTGGCACCCCCACTCCGAGAGAACCCAGAAATTTGAATTGGAAATCTAATTGGGAAAAAGAAAATACCACAAGTGTTCAAGGAGTTCAATTCAATAACGATAATTCAAAAGTGTGTTTTGTGCATGCGTAACTAACAGGGTTGTAAGGTTAAACTGAGAGATTTTTGTGTTGCGACAAACTGCTGGTAGTTTTTTAAGCGGAACATAGCAAATGCCTTACCCGTCTTTTAAAAAATTACCAGAACATCCCCTGTTCCAAATTAAGACAGAAAGAGGAAATGGCCGTGCAGGCAATGGAACGCCTCATGAATCCAGAGCAGTTCTTGGTCGCAGCGACCAGCAGTAGCAGAGTAGGCCAGTGTCCCGTGTGGGAGCTGGAACTCCGCATGTATCTAAAAGGGAAAGGATGGCCCCTTTGGAATGAGTTTAGTATGAATGAGGAGACAGGTCCCGGGAGTATAGGATATACTTGGTGGGAGAACCTCTCTCAAATTCATAAGAAAAATCTTAGTAAAGCACGCAAGCCGATGGCAATCGTGTCCTGTTTGGCACAGTTGCGAGGCACTGAGGAGGTCGTTCGGACGCTCCGAGCAGTGTCAGAGGAACGAAACAGAATGAGTAAAGTGGATGTCAGGGACATCGAAAAGGAAAACCTCGAGCTAAGAGGGAAGCTGGCAGAGAAGGGTAGAGAGGTAGATGATGCCAAGAGGGCACATCAGTCGTGTCTAGCCCATCTGAGCAGTTCCCAGACCCAATATGAAAAAGCCTATCAGGATGTGCAACGTGCAGTCCTGATACGAGATGAATCAGAAAAGCAGGTAGAGGCATTGCAGAGGCAATGCTCTGACCTAAAGGCAGCTTTAAGAGCACTCCACGCTGCCACCACTGAGCAAAGACAGAGCACAGTGGACCACGCAAAGTGTAGGAAGCAGATTGCGGAGCTGCAATCGCTGCTTTCAGTGCAGAATGGGTTCCAAAGCACCTTTGGAACACAGTTAGATGAGGAGAATGCCCCAGATTGGCAGGAATTAAGCGAGACAGCGCAGCGCTATGTTCAGGGAACATGTGCGCCAGCAGCACAGCAGAAAAGGAAAGCACCCCAACCCCCCACAGATCAGATAGCATCCGCACCCATGAATCCAGTCACCACCCAAAGAAAGGCAACCACAGACGGCGCACCCGATATCACCTACACCAACCCCTTAACTGTAACCCAACTCAGGGACGCGTGTGAGAAAATCACTCCGTTTCTCCCCACCGCAGACCCCCACCAATTTTTCACAAAGGTAAAACAGCAGGCTACCATGTGCGGCCTGGATGAGAGAGAGCAGGTTAAGGTCACTGTTTTGAGCTTAGACCCATCAGTAGTTGCAGCCCTCCCCGACCCACAGAACGTTGGAGGAGGCACACTAGAAGAGATGCATACATCCATTTTGGATGCGATACGGTATAACAGAGGAGACCCAGTCGAAGGCCTTAATAGATGTAGGCAAAAGAGGACAGAGCACCCCACAGCATTCGCAGGAAGGCTGTGGATCCATTTCACTGCTGTTTTTGGCGAATTAGACCGAGCACATTTAAACCGAGACAACATGGTTAAATGGACCCGCACCATAATCTCCCACGCCACAGATGCAGGACAGAATGCTTGCAATAGTTATGACCCCTCAGAAGAGGCCCATAATGAGAAATGGGTTCTGAAAAGATTGTCCCGCGCTTGGGAACAATCTGTTCAGGGCAAAGTTAAAGTGAAGACCCCAGAGGAAGCTCAGGCTGCAGCGGATATTCAGGCAGTGAGAGCGCACCAAAACCCCGCATGGGTAAACGAAGGGAAGATCAGCCCTCCACAGAAGTCGCAGGAATGCTACAACTGTGGTCAATTAGGCCATTTTGCAAAAGAATGCAATGCCCCACAGAGATCTCAGAGAGGCCAGCAGACAGGCACTCTGAAGAGAAACAAACCTAAGCCTAGCCATAGTATAGGGATACAGTCAGGACAGACCAATGTGGATGGAACGGACTGACGGTGTTCGGGCTCCCCCACTTGGGTCTGTGACACCCTCTGGGACCAATCCGGAAGGCCGGTAGTCACGGCAAAGGTTAGAGGGAAGCCCATAGAATTACTTTGGGACACAGGAGGGTCCCGCACCACAATTAATTCCACCACCACAGCACAGGCAGACACGGGGCCGACCACATCCACAATTACACTCAGCGGATTTACAGGTCACTCGCAGCAGGGACACATTACAGCCCCTGTATCAATTCAGCTAGGGAACATCTCCACCAGACACCCCGTTGTTTTAGTTAATCTACCCCGCACAGCAGAACACATACTGGGTATCGATTTCATGAATTCCCATAGACTGTCGTTCGATCCAGTAAACCAGTGTGTCTGGAGAATGGCAAAATCAGACAGAGCACCCGCAACTCTCACAGTAAGAGAGTATGCAAATCGGATTAGCGCAGTAGGCGACTATTGTTTCGACTTGACCATGCTTAGTACAGACAGACAAGTTAGGGCAGTTTTAAACCGACACAGGACAGCATTTGCCAGTCACCGGCACGACTGCGGCAGAATGACTGGACATGTTCAAGTTACCGGACCTGACTCCAGACCACAGAAACAGTACCGATTTCCCCTAGAAGCAGAGGGAGAAATTGGAAAGGTAATAGACAGCTTATTGGAGCAAGGGGTACTTAGCATCTAGGAAACAATCACCTCCAGTTCGGGCACCGAGGAGGGAAAGAGGACAACATTTAACAGAGGACTAATATTGGCAGACAATTACCGACCCTTGCCGAAACTTGTCTGGTCTTCCGAGATCACCTCTGGGAGGCACGGCTCCAAACTCAGTGCCAGCACTTTAGAAAGTAACTTAGCGTCCACATTTAAAAGTAAAACAGGTCGGTATGATCCACACTTTGTTGGATCCTTGTCCTTCTTAAGGATCAAGGAAATAGAGGCCAGCATGAGTGTAAAAGGCTAGAAACCCTGGGATAAGGAGTCGCTAAACATATCTAAACTTAGAGGTATCAATTCCTCCACAAACTTCTTAGAAAACTCAACAGGGAAACCATCTGGACCAGGAGCTTTACCCGTCTGCATCAATCCAATGCATTTCATAATTTCCTCTGGGCTCAGTGGGGATTCCAACTCTTCCCCCCTCTCCCTCTCCACCACCGGGATTGGTAACCCATCCAAAAATTCAATCATGGCCGAACTCTCCGTCGGGGGCCCCATTCTATAGAGATCCCGATAAAACATTTCAAAAGCCGCATTGACCAGAGGCTTGGGGGGAACCAGGCTGCCACTCGACTCCCGCTCGGGAAGCCGTTTGCCATCTCAGCTGGAGAGCTAAGAGGTGGCTGGCCCTCACCCACGTTCACAAGAACAAAAACGCTCAAACGTCGCAGCTGGCCCGTCGCCTTATCCGCTGATAGTAATTCAAATTGTGTCTCCAGATTTTTCCTACTTGGCAAGAACTCCGTGGTTGGGGGAAGTGAGTACTGATGGTCCACCTCAGGGATGGAGTCCACCAGCCTCGGCCACTCCGCCCTCTCTGAATTTATCATGTGCACTTTGTAGGAAATTTTCTCCCTCCCCCCAATAACCACCTTAAGGGTTTCCCACAGTGTAGAAGATGAGAGAGATTCACTTTTATAAAAATGTAATATATTTCCCAATGCTGATGGACATGTGTTCACAAAATCTCATGTCCTCTAAGAATGCTGTGTCCAATCTCCATGGCGGACCCTTGGAGCGACCGGTCTCCAGTGCCAAAATCAACAAAATGCGGAGCATGGTCTGAAATCACTATCGCTGAGTAACCAGCCACCTTCACAAAGGGGAGGAGAAACCTATCCACCACAAAAAAGTTGATACATGAATATACCTGGTGGAAAATTAGAAATCTGAATCACCTGGATGCAAAAAGCACCACAGATCTGCAACCCCCCCCCCCCCCACCCCTCCGCGCCGCCGCCGCGCCCCCCCCCCCCCCCCCCCCCCCATCTGTTCCATGAAAACTAACAACATCCTGGCCACCCCTGATGGTGTGAGAGATTTTGGGCCTGTACCGATCAATCCTGGGATCCAGAAAACAGTTTAAGCCACCCCCAAAGATAAACTGATGCGAATCCAAATCAGGAATGAAGGCCAGCAGCTTATTAATAAAATCCATATCATCCCAGTTTGGAGCATAGACATTACCCAGGACCAGTGAGGTGCCCGTGAAAGATCCCCAGACAATAACATGTCTACCATTGGGATCATCCAAGATCTTAGCAGCAGAAAACTGAACCCTTTTATTGATGAATATTGCCCCCCCCCCCCCGGGCCCTATCGTCGAAGCCGAACGAAAAACTTGTCCCACTCATCCCTTCCGCAAACTTATCATGGAAATACCATGTCGGAATTTAGACTCTTAAAGTGAGCAAATACCCTCAACCATTTCACTGGGCCATTTAACCCCCTGACGTTCCAGGTGACCAAATTAATTGGGGGCCCTCCCAACCCCCCTCTATCCTGAGTCAGCCATTTCCACCAAGCGGGGTTATCCAACAGTTACATAGAAACCAGGCCCACGCAAGATGGCCACCAAGCCCACAACAAGATTAAACAAAGAGAAATCAGCAAACAACCCATGCCCCCCACCCCCTCCACCCCACGCCCTCAGATATTACTACACCAAAATGCGCATACAAATAGCAAGACGAGCCTAAACAACTAAAACCTACGTCTAATAAACATAGCCCCAAGCAGTACAAAAACACTAAACTCATTATCTGAAACAGAACTAATGTAATGAGCTGCAGTCAACCCCTCAACACTGCTCCCGTTAACTAACTCTTCAGATAGCAGGGCGGCTCCCGCCCAGAGTGAAGAAAAATGTTGAAAACAACCAAAAAGTGTAAAAACCCCTTAAAACATAGTACTCCAACGGGGAGCTATATATTTTCAAAACAGTCAGGACAAAATCCCACATAAAACTAAATCCCCCTACCAAGCTCAACTTGCAAAACATTCAACCCCAACAGGAAAAGAAAAATGCAAAATGGAGAAGGAACCCCAACAATCCCACATATCAGCGTGCCCATCCCCAATATCCAAAAACATCACCCTGCCCTCAACCCATGCTTCTTTACAGAGGAAAACACTGCCCCAGTGCATCAGAAAAATAGTCTTTTCCCTCAAAAGTCATTCTTAACTGCGCCGGGTACACCACCCCAAACCGGGCTCCGTTTTTGTACAGGATGGCTTTGGGTTTGTTGAACGCCGCCCTGCTTCTTCGCCAGCTCCACTCGACATTCTGGTAGAACCTGATGCCGTGGACTTCCCATTTGTAGCTGCGGAACTCCCTCGCCCATCGCAGAATCCGCTCTTTTTCTTGGAAGCTGTGAAACTTCATGGTTACTGCTTGCGAGATTTTGTCAGGACAAGGCTTCTGTCGGAGTATCCGGTGGGCTTGGTCCTGTTCGGGAGGGGACATAAGCCCACCCTCCCCTACCATCTTCCCAAATCTCCGCAAAATACTCTGTGGGTGTTGGGCCTTCCATCCCCTTGGGCAACCCTACTGTTCAGATATTTTGTCTCCTGGAACGTCTCTCCAAATCATTCACCTTGGCCTTCAGTGCTTTATTCGCATCGACCATCAGAGACATCTCCGCTTCCAGAGACGCAATCTGGTCACTATGCCTCAAGAGAGCCACCTCCATGCCTTGTATCATGACTCTACGTGCCTTTATCGTTTTGTTGGTCCTCTCCAATGCCAAACAAATAGGAGCCAAGACCTCTTACATCGAATTGCAGAGGTCTCCCGACACTACCCGCCAGTATTTGTCAAATTCTGCCGCCAAGGTGCTAGTTAGCATTTCGGCCGTTCGTGGAGTGGCCGGAGTCCCAGAGGCTGTCTCCGCCATTTTTTCCACCCACGTGCCGCAAGAGGCCTGCGACTTTGCTAACGAACCTCTACCTTCAGTCTTTTTCGCCCTGGGTTTTCTGGGTATTTTACCTATGTAGGTACCTTCTCCCATAAAATATGTGGGGTCTCAAGTGAAAATACCCCCTGAAACCTAAGTGAAAAAGTCCCCTACCCTATCAGGAGCCACCAGGTGCATGTCTCCCTCCTACATAACGCCACCGAAAGGCCCCAGTATTTGGGGTCTTGCTGCAATGTCAGCAATGTTGTTCCTGAAGGAGATATTAAGTCAAAGACTCTGCCTGCCTGTTCCGTTGATCACCTAAGTAGATTGAAAAGATGCGATGCTACTGCCTAAAAGGGAATAAAGAAGTAACCTTGGGGCCTCGGCCAACATTCCTACATGACATCATCAAAAAACAGATTAATTGGTTATCCATTCCAGTACTGTTTTTGGAATGTTGCTGGCACAAGTTAGCAATCTTATGTATCTACATACAACAGCTAAGAGATGTTAAACCAATGTCCTCCCTGCCCATTCAAGTGGATATTTAAGATTCCATAGCAACGACTTAACAGAGAGCAGAGGCATCCTCTTGATGTCCTGGCCAACATTTATCTCTCAGCCAACACCATTAGGAGAGATTACTAGTTATTTATCTCATTACTGTTTGTAGGTCCTTGCCATTTACCAATTGGATGCTGCATTTGCCATCATTACAGCAGTGATTATGCTTCAGAAGTAATTTACGGATCCCGAAGAGCTTTGGAATATTCTCGGTATATGAAAAATTATACCTGACTGTATATTTCACCCCAAATGCTCCTCCAGCACTAAATCCTCTGAGCAATCTGAGTTCTTCTAATTTGGCCTTTTCTGAAACTCCAAATGTTCTCCCTTCACCTTATGCGGCTGTGTCTTCAGCTACCTAGGGCATAACTTCCGATATTCTCTTCCTGAATCTCTCTGCTTCTCTACTTCTCTTTTCCCTTAAGCCGCCCCCGAAACCTATCTCTCAGACCGAACCTTTGCTCACTCAGCCTGATACCTTCTTATAGAAACCTTACAATTCCTACAGAGCAGAAGTAGGCCATTCTGCCATTGAGTCTGCACTGACTCTCCGATAGCACACTCTACCTAGGTCCCTTCCCTTGCCCTATTCCCGTCACCCGCCCCACCCCCATGACGAAGGGGCTATTTAGAATGGCCAATCCACCTATCCCGCGCATCTTTAGATTGTGGGAGGAAGCCGGAGCACCTGGAGGAAACCCACGCAGACACAGTGAGAAAGTGCAAACTCCACACAGACACCCAAGGCCGGAATTGAACCCGGACCTCTGGCGATGTGAGGCAGCAGTGCTAACCACTGTGCTGCCCCGCTATGTGGCTAGATATAAAATTCTGTCCGATAGCATTTTTTGTGAAGTGCCTTGGGAGGGGCTTACTATATTAAAGGGTGCTATATAAATGAAAGTTGTCATTGTTATTCTGAGTGAGGCAGAAAAATATTTTGCTTAAGCGAATGCATAATGTAAATGCAAATGTTATTTGGTCCGAATAAGCATCACCACGTCACATCGTCAGCTTGCAAACAGATCAATTTGCAAAAGTGATATTTTTCTTTATATAAACATTGAATCAACATTTATTGAATGCAATATCCACGACAGAGGATACTGGATCATATCTCCATCGAACATTGTAAATCAGCATGAAACACACAATTTTGCACATCCTGCAAACTCATTGTCAGCGACACCATAGATCATCCCTTATTTTGTTTTGTAAATGAATGCAAAGGTGAAGATAATTGACTTTTGACATTCGACAAAAAATGATACAGTGCTTTCCATTGTGCTACAAGGGTCATCCATGAGCATTGTCATGCAAGATATGCTAATAACACATTCACATCTTTCCTATCAGTCACGCCACAAGCCAGTCAGAGTCAGCGACACTTTCTGCTTTATGGTTTCATACGATTTACAGGACACCAAACTGGTTCTAACTTGCAGGTAGAAAACAAAATAATGGAGATTGAGAATCCATTTCAGTTGTTTCGATATGAATGTCATGTAAGAGTACCTTTAAGAAATGGGTGTTTATAAAAGGGTGTGTATATAAATATCTGTCATGAGAGTACCTTTAAGAAATGTGTGTTTATTACTGCAGTGATGTCAGAGAGTGGGTGGAGCTGGGCTGTCTTTCAGCTTTTTACTTTTGTTTTTGAGCAGGCTGCAGGGTATGTTTTAGTTTTGTTTTCAGTGTTGGAGCTGAAGCCAGACCAAGCGGGTGTACTGCTGTTCTCTCTGCCATCAAAATACTATCTCTTGATCATTTGGTGAATTCAGAATTATAAATGTTTTCAGTAGTGACTTTAACCTGATGTGCTTCTGATAAAGGTTTTGTTTTTAAGTCGTATGGATGTTAAATAGGAAAGCTTAAAGGTTTACTTAGTGTTGTAGTCTTTGGGGATTGCATTTGAATTAATGGTTGCTAAGATGTTCACTGTATGTTTTAAAAAGGTTAACTTGAGTTCATAGAATAAACATTGTTTTGCTTTAAAAAATACTTTTCCATTTCTGCTGTACCACTCCTGTAGAGTGGGCCGTGTGGTCCCCGTACCACAATCTATTAAAAGTTGTGGGTCAGGTGAACTCCATGATACACTTTGGGGTTCTTGGAACCCTGGCCCATAACAAATTGGGGGCTCGAGGGGGATGAAAATCTATCTTGAATTGGCTTTGTGAACCTAAAGACAGTGAGGGGTGAGCATATTGTGGTTGCTTTTCAGGTGTGGCATTTTAGTTTAAGTGGGGAGTGTGTTGTGGATAATGGCTCTTTCAGAGGCTCTGAAGTTTTTGGGGGGTGGAGCCGGTCACACGCAGTACCTTACGGACAGAGACTAAAAGCAGACTGTTAGATTTGGCAAAAACATTGCAGTTAATATTATCTGACAAAATGCGAAAAGATGAGGTAATTATGGTGGTGGCTAAGCATTTAAAGATGCCTGAGATACAGTTTGACTCATTAGAAGTGGCAAAAATTCAGTTGCAAATTAAACAAATGGAACATGAGAAAGAATTAAAACAGCTTGAATACAAAAGAGAGAGAGAGGAAAGAGAAAGAGAAAGAGGGAGTGAGGAAAAAGAAAGAGAAAGAGAGAGAGAGGAAAAAGAGGGAGAAGAAAGGAAAACATAAAGAATAGCCCTAGCAGAACGAAAAGAAAGAAAAAGGGAGATACAGATCAGGGAAAAAGATAAAGAGAGAGAGTTTGAACTTCCGCAAATGGCCATGAAACATGACAGTCAGTTAAAATTGGCAGACGTAAAGGTAAACGTACAGTTGGATGACAGTGATTAGGATAGTGAGAAAGAGCATCAAAATCGAAGGCTTGGTGGGGATCTATTTAAATATGTCCAAGCATTGCCAAGGTTTGACGAGAAGGAGCTGGAAGCCATTTACATTTCATTTGAGAAGGTGGCTAAACAAATGAAATGGCCACAGAACATGTGGGTATCACTGATTCAAACAAAGCTGGTTGGTAGAGCCAGTGAAGTGTTTGCATCACGATTGGAGGAAGTATCTGGGACGTATGAGGAGGTGAAAAAATCCATCTTAGGCGCATATGAACTGGTGCCTGAAGCCTACAGACAAAGGTTTAGAAATTTAAGGAAAGAATTTGGTCATGCATACATGAAGTTTGAAAGGATCAAACAGAGTAATTTTGATAGGTGGATAAGGGCTTTGAAAATAGACCAAACGTACGAAGCTCTCAGAGAAATTATACTTTTGGAGGAGTTTAAAACTTTAATTCCTGATGTAGTGAGAACTCATGTGGAAGAGCAGAGGGTTAAAACTGCGAGATTAGCAGCAGAAATGGCAGGCAATTATGAATTAGTTCATAAATCAAAGCGTGGTTTCCATCATCAGTTTCAGCCTGTGGGGGATAGAAACTGGGGACATGAGAAATACTGAAGTGGTAAAGGTAAAGGTGATCTGATGGGAGATAATAAGGAGAGTGTACCTCAAATTAAAACAGAAATCCAGGAGGGTGGAAAAGAAATGAAAAGTTTCAAATGTTTTCACTGGAATAAACTAGGCCATGTAAAGTCACAGTGTTGGTGGTTGAAGAAAAGCACTGGGAAGGCTGATGTGGTAAAACAGGATAAGATTATCTTTGTTAAGGTGGTAAAGGAAAGCCCAAGTGAAATGATGGAGGTGCAAAAGATTGTACAGCCTGATCAAGAGGTGATTGATAAGAAGGTGACAGATCTCTTTAAAGAACTTACTTGTGTGGATAAAGTTTACTCATGTGTATCAGGAGGAGAAGGTAAAGAAGTCACAATTTTAAGTGATACGGGAGCTAGTCAATCTTTAATGATAAGAGGTGAGGAGTTATGTAGTTTTGGAAGAATGTTGCCAGAAAAGGTGGTTAAATGTGGAATTCAGGGTGAGAGGAGTAGTGTTCCATTATATATGGTAAGGTTGGAAAGTCCAGTGAAGAGTGGTGAAGTGGTAGTAGGAGTAATAGAGAAACTATCTTGTCCAGGAATACAGTTTATCTTGGGTAACGATATAGTTGGATCGCAGGTGGGAGTGATGCCTACTGTGGTTGATATGCCACTGGAAAATCAGGCAACTAAAGCATTGAAGGACGAATATCCTGGGATTTTTCCGGATTGTGTAGTCGCAAGGTCGCAAATTTACTAGTTAAAACAAGAGGAGAAATCAAAGAGTGAAGATGGCATTGAAGTGCAATTGTCAGAAACGATTTTTGATCAGATGGTTGAAAAAGTACAAGAGCAAATGGAGGATGAGGCGGATATTTTTAGTTCAGGAAAATTGGCGGAGTTACAACAAAAAGATATAGAAATAAAACGGACGTATCAGAAAGCATACACGGAAGAGGAATCTGAGTGTATACCAGAGTGTTGTTACCGTAAAAGTGATGTCTTGATGAGAAAATGGAGACCTTTACATATGCAGGCGGATGTAAATTGGGCAGAAGTTCATCAAGTAGTTTTGCCAGTCGGGTATAGAAAGGAGGTGTTGCTAGTTGCACCTGAGGTACCAGTGGGAGGTCATTTGGGAATAAGGAAAACTCAAGCTAAAATCCAAAAACATTTTTATTGGCCTGGACTACATCAAAATGTAGTTAAAATTTGTCAATCATGTCACACATGTCAAGTGATAGGGAAACCTCAAGCAGTGATAAAACCAGCACCCTTAATACCCATTCCAGCATTTGAGGAACCTTTTACAAGGGTCCTAATTGATTGTGTAGGACCGCTTCCTAAAACGAAAAGTGGGAATCAATATCTTTTGACTATAATGGATGTGTCTCCCAGGTTTCCAGAGGCCATTCCAGTACATAATATTACAGCTAAAAAGATTGTGGAGGAGTTACTTAAATTCTTTACTAGATATGGACTACCCACAGAAATACAATCGGATCAAAGATCAAATTTTACCTCAAGTTTATTCAAAGAAGTTATGGATAGCTTAGGAATAAAACAATTTAAATCAACTGCGTACCATCCAGAATCGCAAGGAGCATTAGAAAGGTGGCATCAGACATTAAAGACAATGTTGAGAGCGTATTGTCAAGATTATCCAGGGGATTGGGATAAAGGAATTCCATTCGTACTGTTTGAATTTAGGGATGCACCTAATGAGTCAACCAAATTTAGTCCTTACGAACTAATTTTTGGTCATGAGGTAAGAGGACCACTTAAATTGATTTTTTTAAAATTGGTGAGTGAGAAATCAGAACTTACCCTGGGCGGGATTCTCCCCTACCCGGCATGACGGAGGGTCCCGACGTAGGGGAGTGGCGCCAACCACTTAGGGGTCGGGCCTCCCCAAAGGTGGGGAATTCTCCCCACCTTTGGGGGCCAGCCCCTCGCCGGAGCGGTTGGCACCAGAAGACTGGCACAGAAAACCGGCGCCCCCGGCAGCGGGGCTGGCTGAAAGGCTTTCGCCGGTCGGCGCATGCGCCGGCAGTGACGTCAGCGGCAGCTGGCCGCTGACGTCACTGCCGGCGCATGCGCGATGTGGGGTTCTCTTCCACTTCCGCCATGGCGGAGGCCGTGGCAGCCACGGAGGAGAAATAGTGCACCCAGGGCACTGGCCCGGAGTCTGAGCGGGGGGCCCCGTTCGCGGGCCAGGCCACCGTGGGGGCATCCCCCGGGGTTCGATCGCCCCCCCCTCACCCCCCCCCCCAGGACCCCGGGGCCCGCTCGCGCCACTGAACCCGCCGTTCCAGAGGTGGTTCAAACCTCGGCGGCGGGAGAGGTCTCCCAGCGGCGGGACTTCGGCCCATCCAGGCCGGAGAATCACCGCAGGGGCCTCTCCGATCGGAGTGGTGAAATTCCCGCCACCACCACTTCCCGGGTGGCGGAGAATCTCTGCCATGGCGGGGGCGGGATTTTCGGCAGCCCCCGGCGATTCTCCGACCCTGCTGGAGGTCGGAGAATTTCGCCCATTATTGGATTACGTGTCAAATTTTAGGGAACAATTAAATAGAGCAGGTGAATTTGCTAGACAACATTTAAAAGTTGCACAAAATGTGATGAAACGGGTAGCGGACAAGTTATCCAAAGTTCATAGTTTTGCCAGTGGAGATAAAGTTTTGGTGTTGTTACCAGTGGTAGGTGAACCATTAAAAGCAAGGTTTTGTGGAACTTATCAGATTGAAAGGAAATTAAGTGAGATGAATTATGTGGTAAGAACACTGGATAGAAGGAAGAATCACCGAGAAGGTCATGTGAATATGCTTAAAAGGTACTTTGAAAGGGAAGGAGAGAAAAAGGAGGAGGTTTTAACGATTCTAACTCAAAGTGATGAAGCAAATCCAGATGACTGTGAATTTGACAAACCTCAAATTAAATTGGAAAACGAGGATGTTCTTAAATATTGGGATAAATTGTTGAGTTTCCTTCCAGAGGAAAAACGAACTGACCTGAAAGAGTTATTGATATCACATGGGCAAGTTTGTGGAGATAAATTGGGAAATACTAAAATGGCTATACATGATGTAGATGTGGGAAATGCTGTTCCAATCAAACAACATCCATACAGACTTAACCCTTTAAAATTGGCACAGGTTAACAAAGAGATTAAGAGTATGCTTAAAAATGGCATAATTGAAGAGGTTTGCAGCCCATGGAGCTCACCCATAGTGATGGTACCAAAACCAGATGGTACTCAACGGTTGTGTGTGGACTACAGAAAGGTTAATGCAGTTGCAAGAACGGACTTGTATCCTATCCCACATTTGGAGGATTGCATTGAGAAAGTGGGACAATCAGCTTTTATTTCTAAACTGGATCTACTTAATGGTTACTGGCACGTACCTTTATTCGAAAGGGCGATGGAGATTTCAGCTTTTGTGACTCCAGATGGTATGTACCTATTCAAAGTTATGCCATTTGGCATGAAAAACGCACCAGCCACATTTCAATGGATAACTAACAAAGTCGTTTCAGGATTACCCAATTGTGCGGTATACATCGACGATCTGGTAATTTTCAGCCAGACATGGAAAGAACATTTGAAGCTTCTGATGGAGTTATTCGATCGACTTCAGGAGGCAGATTTGGTGGTAAACCTAGCCAAAAGTGAATTTGGAAAAGCCCTAGTCACTTTCCTTGGCCATACAATCGGACAGGGCCGAACAGTCACACGGGATGAGTGGATTTGATCGAACATTTGTGCAAAGGTTTTGTAGCCTGATTGCTCCACTGATGGACTTGCTGAAGAAACGTCGAAAATTTCAATGGAAAGCGGACTTTCAACAGGCATTTGACTGCCTGAAAGCTGTGATAATCAATGCTCCTGTGTTGGAGAATTACAAGGGACTCTGATCAGATTGAAGTAAAGTATCTGACTTTAAAGAGAAATGCCGAGGCGTAGAGAAATGGACAGATCGTGCAGAGACCTTCTTGTTCAAAGAGACTGTCAATCGAGAAGGATTCCAGTTGGAGGAAGAAGAACAAAACAAAATTCACTATATTATTATATCTGTTTGCGTGTGTTGTTTTTCGAAACAAAAAAATATATTTTCTTTGTGCATTTCCGTTTGGGCTAAATTACTGGCTTTGAAGCAGACCAAGGCAGGCCAGCAGCTTGGTTCAATTCACGTAACAGCCTCCCCGAACAGGCGCCGGAATGTGGCGACTAGGGGCTTTTCACAGTAACTTCATTTGGCTGGTTTAGCACAGGGCTAAATTGCTGGCTTTTAAAGCAGACCAAGGCAGGCCAGCAGCACAGTTCAATTCCCATACCAGCCTCCCCGAACAGGTGCCGGAATGTGGCGACTAGGGGCTTTTCACAGTAACTTCATTTGAAGCCTACTTGGGACAATAAGCGATTTTCATTTCATTTCATTTGAAGCCTACTTGTGACAATAAGTGATTTTCATTTAATTTCATAAAGGATGGTGAAAAGGTGCAAAATGAAACCATCTTGAAGTTGATGGGTTTTTTTTTCTTGGGGGTGGTGTCATGTAAGAGTACCTTTAAGGAATGGGTGTTTATAAAGGGGTGTGTATATAAATATCTGTAGTGAGAGTACTTTTAAGAAATGTGTGTTTATTACTGCCGTGATGTCAGAGAGTGGGTGGAGCTGGGCTGTCTGTCAGCTTTTTACTGTCGTTTTTGAGCCAGCTGCAGGGTGTGTTTTAGTTTCATTTTCAGTGTTGGAGCTGAAGCCAGACCAAGCAGGTGTACTGCTGTTCTCTCTGCCATCAAAATACTATCTCTTGATCATTTGGTGAATTCAGAATTATAAATGCTTTCAGTCGTGACTTTAACCTGATGTGCTTCTGATAAAGGTTTTGTTTTTAAGTCGTATGGATGTTAAAAGGAAAGCTTAAAGGTTTACTTAGTGTTGTAGTCTTTGGGGGTTGCGTTTGAATTAATGGTTGCTGAAATGTTCACTGTATGTTTTAAAAAGGTTAACTTGAGTTCATAGAATAAACATTGGTTTGCTTTAAAAAATACTTTTCGATTTTTGCTGTACCACTCCTGTAGAGTGGGCCGTGTGCTCCCCATACCACAATCTAGTAAAAGTTGTGGGTCAGGTGAACTCGATGATACACTTTGGGGTTCTTGGAACCCTGGCCCATAACAAATTGGGGGCTTGAGGGGGATAAAAGTCTATCTATTGGATTGGCTTAATGAACTTAAAGACAGTGAGGGGTGAGCATATTGTGATTGCTTTTCAGGTGTGGTATTTCAGTTTAAGTAGGGAGTGTGTTGTGGATAATGGCTCTTTCAGAGGCTCTGAAGTTTTTGTGGGTGGAGACGGTCACATGCAGTACCTTACAGACAGAGACTAAAAGCAGACTGTTAGATTTGGCAAAAACAATTCCGTTAACATTACATGACAAAATGCGAAAAGGTGAGATAATTATGGCGGTGGCTAAGCATTAAAATTTGCCTGAGATACAGTTTGACTCATTGGAAATGGCAAAAATTCAGTTGCAAATTAAACAAATGGAACATGAGGAAGAATTAAAACAGCTTGAATACGAAAGAGAAGAGGAAAAAGAAAGAGAAAGAGGGAGAGAGGAAAAAGGAAGAGAAAGCGAGCAAGAGGAAAAAGAAAGAGAAAGAGAAAGAGAGAGGAAAAATAAAGTGAAAGAGAAAAAGAGAGAGAGGAAAAAGAAAGAGAGACAGAGGTTCGAGTACACAGAGGGAGAATTCAGAATGTCCAGTTCACCTAACAAGCATGTTTTCTCGGGACTTGTGGGAGGAAACCGGAGCACCCGGAGGAAACCCACGCAGACATGGGAGAACATACAGATTACACAGACAGTTACCCAAGCCAGGAATCAAACCCAGGTACATAGCAGCAGTGCTACCCACTGTGCTACCTTGATGCCCTTCAGATATTCTCCCCATGAGCATCACCACAGAAGATCTGTGAGCAGTAATTGGGGCCCATTGATTTTCCTATGTTCCATTTGTCATGACGTACACTTCCTTTATATTTTCCACTTAAAAAATATTTATCCACTTCCGGTGGCGGCGATGCCTGAGTGAGCCGCACATTTGGCGGGCTCTCACTCCAGCGGGGCTTTGGAGCTGATTCCCTGCGATAGCGGGACCTCGGGGGCGGCAAAAAGGCTGCCGGGAAAGGGCTGGAGAGCGGGCCGACAGCGATGGAAGCGTGGGAGGCCAGCAGGTAGGGGAAGAGAGAGAGAGAGAGAGACGGAGGCAAGGAGCAGAGGAAACGGACCTGGAAAGTAAGATGGCGGACCCACGGACCTTCCTTCCTCCAGGAGAAGAAAATAAGTTTTAGAGTTGCTGAAGCAGGACAACTTGGACCCACTTCAGAGGGCCAGAAGGTAAAATTTAAGGAGCTGGGCGAAGGAAAGCGGCAGCGAAGGCGCTGAGGAGCAGGCTGCGGCATATGGAACAGCGAGAATCCAGAAGGCAGAAAAAGAAGGAGAAAAAGGGACAGAGACAAGGACCTGAAGAAACTTACCTGGGATCTAAGATGGCGGACACACGGACCCTGGACTCAGCAATCCAGCAGGCGCTGGATAACATGCTCCAGGTAATGAAGTCCAGTTTTGAAGCGCTGAAGCGGGGCAGCTTGGACCCAATCCAGAAAGCGGTGGATCAGCTGAACCAGAGGCTGGATGCGCAAGATGTTAAAGTTAAGGAGCTGGGAGAGGCGGTGGAGGAGCAGGCGGATGCGCAGACGGTTGCAGCGCTAGAAGTGGACGGGCTGAAAGAGCAGCAGAGAAGACTGCTAGACAGAGTGGAGGAGCTGGAGAATAGAGTCCGCAGGAACAACCTGAGGATGGTCGGCCTCCCGGAGGGGGCTGAGGGAGCTGATGCCGCAGCATTTGTAGCAGACCTGCTGAAGCAGCTGATGGGGGCCGAAGCCTTCCCGCGACCGTTGGAGCTGGAGGGGGCACACAGAGTGCAGGCAAGGCAGGGGCGGCCGGGCGGACCCCCCCCGCCCGATGGTGATTAGGTTCCACAGGTTCGTGGACAAGGAGCGGGTGCTGCAGAGGGCAAAGAGCGCCAGGAGCAGCACGTGGAACAATAGTGTTCTCCGCATTTATCAGGACCTAAGCCAGGAGGTGGCTCGGCGGCGAGCAGCCTTTAAAAATGTCAAGGAGGTGCTGTTCAAGAAGAACGTGAAGTTTGGTCTGCTGTTCCCAGCTCGTCTATGGGTCACGCACCAGGGTCAACACCACTACTTCTCCGAGCCTGAAGAAGCGATGGATTTTGTGAAGGACTTGGGGCTGGTCCCGAAAGGAGGCCCCAAGGACGCGAATTAGGGCCCGAGGATTACTGTGGGAAGGAACGCCGAATGTGCCTGGACTGCTGCTCAACGGTTTGCTAGGCCAAAGGGGCCAAGCGGAACATTTGGGACTCTTTCCTTTGTTCATGGACATTGGTTTGGGGGGTTAACACCCCCCCCCCCTCCCTCCTTTTTGGTTTTTTTTGTTGGGATCTCTCTTGTTTCTTAGGGGGGGGTTTGTTTTTTGGGTTTATTTTTGTGCTTTTACTCTTTTTTCTGTTTTTGTTTTCCTGTTTGGGCTGGTTTGTACTTTTTGTGCAGCTCGCAGAAGATACTGGAGCCGGCTTGCCCCAGTGGGTGAGAGAGGGGGATGGGGCGCCAGGGAGTGGGGAGGAGGACGGGGAAACAATGGGACTGAGACAGGAAGGCGCCGGAGTGTTGAGTCACCGGGCTAGCAGATTGGCTAGTCAAGGGAGTCAGGTGGGGGGGGAAGTTACAGCCAGTAGATGGCAGGGGTGGGGGTATCGGGGGATGGGGTGGGGGGGGGTGTTCTGCTGACGGGGGAGGGACTTGAAAAAGGCACGGGAAAGGAGGTCGAGGGTGGAGGCAGCCAGAGGGCGGGTCAGGAATGGCACGACGCACGGGCCAGGGGCCGGCCCAAGAAAGGCTATGGCTGACCGGCGGGATGGGGGGGGTGGGATGTGCCCCCCGACCAGGCTGATCACCTGGAACGTCAAGGGACTGAATGGGCCGGTTAAGAGGGTGCGGGTGTTCGCGCACTTGCGGGCCCTGAGGGCAGACGCAATTATGTTGCAGGAGACACATCTGAAAGTGTCAGACCAGACCGGGCTAAGGAAGGGCTGGATTAGCCAGGTCTTCCACTCGGACTTGGACTCGAAGTCCAGAGGGGTGGCAATCATGATCAACAAGCGCGTGCAATTTGAGGCAGAGGGTATATCCGCAGACGGGGGGGCAGATACCTGATGGTACGGGGCAGACTGGAGGGGAGAAGAGTGGTGCTGGTGAATATATATGCCCCGAACTGGGATGACGTGGACTTCATTAAAAGAGTGCTGGGGAAGATCCCGGACTTGGATTCTCGCAGGCTAATAATGGGAGGGGACTTTAACATGGTCCTTGACCCGACTTTGGATTGGTCGCGTCCCAGAATGGGTAGACTCTCAGCAATGGCAAGGGAGCTGAAAGGGTTTATGGATGTAGCCACTGTAGCCACCTAAAATGGACACTGAACTAAACAAAATGGAGAATCGCTAAGACTGCAGGGAAAAACAGTTTAGCCAAGGCAAGCAGCCTGCAAACACTCATTAGCATTTTGCAAGCAGCAAAACCAGTTTCTGGCCAGGTGGAAGATCTCAAACCAAAGGTGATAATGGCAGAACGTTTTACATACTAATGAGGCAGTCCAGATCTAGGCACACACAATGGCAACATTTGGGTTTGAATAAGATACTTGAGTGGATGTCCAGACAGAGCGGCACCAGAAGTATCCACTATTGAAACCGCCCCCACCATCGAGAAAGACCCTCACATTGGAGGAATTCAAAAGATATCGATTGGAAGCGATCCAATCGATACCTGAAGGTAAAGCCCGCCCAGGAAAAGGCAAGGACATTGGGGACCCCTATAAGAGTAGACCCCCACACATGGTCCTGTCTGTTGTTTTGTGCTCCGGCTTGAGCTGTTGTTTCGTGCTCCAGCTTTGACCAAGAACTCCAACCTGTATCCTGACTCCAGCCGTTGAGCACCAGCCGCCGAACCGTAAGTGCCAATACGACGCTCGCTACGCGAACCAGGCTCTCTAGACCCCCAGTGACCAGCACGCTCTCTGAAGGTTTCAGACCAAGATCGGAACGAAGGCCTCGCTCCCTGACCTTGCCTGTTCCTGTTTAGTTAAGTATTCTGATTGCTTAGTTTAGTCATAGCTTAATCCCTTAGCGTGTGCATGCGTATTTATTATAATTGTATAATAAATATTGATCGTTTGGAACTTACTAATCGGTGTATCGTTTTATTACTTTGAACCTGACCTTGGAATATTTGTGAGGTGTCTAGATACGGCACCTGGCGACTCCCGAGCTGAAAATACATACATAGAGCCTAGCAGTGTTAAGCACACGGCCTTTAAACGGAGGCGTGTTAATACACTCCAATAAACGCGTTTTACACCCATAGTAAAACGTGCAACATGGAGCAAATGGGGACAGTGGACCCCTGGAGAGATAGACAGCCAACAGGAAGGGGCTACTCGTTTTACTCGCACGTCCATAAAGTATATTCCAGGAGGGGCGGCACGGTGGCACAGTGGTTAGCATTGCTGCCTACGGCGCTGAGGACCCGGGTTCGAATCCCGGCCCTGGGTCACTGTCTGTGAGGAGTTTGCACATTCTCCCCGTGTCTGCGTGGGTTTCACCCCCACAACCCAAAGATGTGCAGGTTAGGTGGATTGGCCACGTTAAATTGCCCCTTAATTGGAAAAAATGAATTGGATATTCTAAATTAAAAAAAAAAAAAGTATATTCCAGGATAGATTTCTTTGTACTAAGCAGGGACTGTATGGGGGAGGTAAAGAAAACGGAATACTCAGCAATTACCATTTCAGACCATGCCCCGCATTGGGTGGACCTGCAGTTCGGGGGAGCGAGCTATCAACGCCCGCAATGGAGGCTAGACGTGGGACTGCTGTCGGAGGAGGGGATCTGCGAGAGGCTTCGGAGATGTATGCAAAATTATCTGCAGGTGAATGACACGGGGGAGGTCTCAGCGGTGACCCTGTGGGAGGCGCTAAAGGCAGTAGTGCGGGGGGAGCTGATTTCAATTGGGGCCCACAGAGCCAAGGCAGACCGGGCAGAGATGGATAGATTGGTCAGGGAAATGGGTTGGATAGATGCAGCGCCGGCCCTAGGGTTGCTGGCGCCCCGGGCAAGCTGAACTTCGGCGCCCTTCAGGGGGTGGCCGGGGCCGGGGGGCGGGGGGGGGAGCCGGGGGGGGCGGGGCCGGAGTGACCACCGGCGAGCCTGGATCCATCCGCCATGTTTGTGCGGGGCGGCCTGAGGGAGAGCGGCCACCGCGCATGCGCTGGTTGGCACCGGCCCAACTGCGCATGCGCGGGACCCGAGTCTTTTACGCGGCGCCGGGTCTCTGACGCCGGTCATGCACTCCTTCATGGCGCCCCCTAGCACATGGTGCCCCGGGCGACTGCCCGAGTTGCCGGTACCTTGAGCTGGCCCTGGATAGATGAAGAGCACGCGGAGTCCCCGGGGGAGGTTTTACTCAGGGAGAGGCAGAGACTACAGGCGGAACTGGGGGCTCTATCCACGAGCAGGGCTGTGGAACAGCTTAGGAAGGCGAGGGGAGTGGTGTACGAGCATGGGGAAAAGGCTAGCAGACTGTTAGCGCAGCAACTCAGGAGGAGGGAGGCGGCCAGGGAAATAGGTAGAGTAAGAGATGGGGGGGGGGCGCAAAGTGGAGGACCCGGCAGAATTGAATAAGGTATTCGGGGACTTCTATCGTAAGCTGTATACTTCGGAGCCGCCGGAAGAACCGGAGGGGATGAAAAGGTTTCTGGACGGGTTAACATTCCCAACAGTAGGTGGGGGGGGGGCGAGTGGAAGAGCTAGGGGCCCCGATTAGAGTAGAGGAGGTATTGGGGGGCCTAAAGGCCATGCAGTCGGGGAAGTCCCCGGGGCCGGATGGATACCCAGTAGAGTTTTATAGGAAGTTCTCTGAGCTGGTGGGCCCGGTCTTGGCGAGGGTTTTTAATGAGGCAAGGGACAGAGGGACCCTGCCGCCGACAATGTCACAAGCCACTATATCACTGATATTGAAGCGGGGTAAAGACCCGGAGGCGTGCGGATCCTACAGGCCAATCTCCCTGATTAATGTAGATGCCAAGCTCCTGGCAAAGGTACTGGCGGGTAGAATGGAGGACTGTGTACCGGAGGTGATTGAGGAGGATCAAACGGGCTTTGTGAAAGGTAGGCAGCTGGCGGCCAACCTGAGGAGATTACTTAATGTGATAACGATGCCCCCAGTGAGTAGGGAGGTGGAGGTAGTGGTGGCAATGGACGCCGAGAAGGCCTTTGACTGGGTGGAGTGGGACTATCTATGGGAGGTGCTCGGACGGTTTGGGTTCGGGGAGGGATTGGTGGACTAGATCAAATTATTATACCAGGCCCCGAGGGCCAGTGTCAGGACCAACAGAGAAGTGTCGGAGTATTTTAGGTTGTACCGAGGGACCAGGCAGGGCTGCCCGCTCTCCCCGCTGCTGTTTGCGCTGGCCATAGAGCCGTTGGCGATTGCGCTGAGAGCCGCAGAGGGTTGGAAGGGGATGGTGAGGGGCGGGGTTGAACATAGGGTTTCTCTTTATGCAGACGACCTGCTCCTGTATGTGTCGGACCCAGTGGCCGGGATGGGAACTATACTGGGAATGCTGAGGAAGTTCGGCCAGTTCTCCGGATATAAATTAAATACGGTCAAGAGTGAAATGTTTGTGGTCCAGGCAAGGGGCCAGGAGAACAGATTGAGAGGGCTACCGTTTAGGCTGGTTGAGGAAAATTTCCGGTATTTGGGAATCCAGGTGGCACGAGACTGGGGCAGGCTGCATAAGTTAAATTTGGCCAGGGTGGTGGAGCAAATGAAGGGAGAGTTTCGGAGATGGGATGCATTCCCGCTGTCGCTGGCAGGGAGGGTGCAGACTGTAAAGATGACAATCCTCCCTCGATTTTTGTTTATTTTTTGTTTATTTTTCAGTGCCTCCCGATCTTTATCCCACAGTCCTTCTTCAAAATAGTTAACGGGCTGATCATGAGCTTTGTCTGGGCAGGAAAATCCCCGCGGGTGAAGAAGGCGATGTTGGAGAGGAACCGCAGCGAGGGAGGGCTGGCTTTGCCGAGTCTGATTAATTATTACTGGGCGGCCAACATCGCTATGATAAGGAAGTGGATGGTGGGTACGGGGTCTATTTGGGAGCGGGTGGAGGCGGCTTCGTGCAGGGGCTCCAGCTTGGCAGCCCTGGTCACGGCTCCTCTACCGCTGCCGCCGGCCAAGTACACCACCAGCCCGGTAGTGGTGGCGACCCTGCGAATATGGGGCCAGTGGAGGAGGCATGTGGGGGAGATGGGGGCGTCTGTCTGGGCGCCAATCTGCGACAACCATCGGTTTGCCCCCGGGAGTATGGATGGGGGGTTCCGAGTATGGCGGCGGGCGGGGGTGGGAAGGGTGGGTGATATGTTCCTGGAAGGGAGCTTTGCGAGTCTGAGGAGCTTGGAGGAGAAATTTGGGTTGGTAAGGGGAAATGATTTTAGATACCTACAGTTGCGGGACTTTGTTCGTAGACATGTCCCATCTTTCCCGCGCCTCCCGCCAATGGGGATCCTCGACAGAATAGTCTCTAGGAGGGAAGAAGGGGAGGGTAGAGTCTCGGGTATATATAAGGTGCTCATGAGGGAGGAAGTGTCCCAGACAGAAGAACTGAAACTTAAATGGGAGGAGGAGCTAGGCGGGAAAATGGAGGATGGGCTGTGGGCAGAGGACCTGAGTAGGGTAAATTCGACCACGACATGTGCTAGGCTCGGGCTGATTCAATTTAAGGTCGTTCACCAGGCCCATATGACGGTGGCTCGGATGAGCAAATTCTTTGGGATAGAGGACAAATGCACGAGGTGCGCGGGAGGACCAGCGAACCACGTGCACATGTTTTGGGCATGCCCTAAGCTGAGGGGGTACTGGGAGGGATTTGCGGGGGTCATGTCCCGGGTACTAAAAACAAGGGTGGTGATGAGTCCAGGGGTGGCAAATTTTGGGGTTTCGGAGGACCCGGGGGTCCAGGGGGAGAAAGAGGCCGATGTTTTGGCCTTTGCTTCCCTGATAGCCCGGCGACGAATACTATTGGCGTGGAGGGACTCAAAGCCCCCGAAGACGGCGTTGTGGCTTGCGGACATGTCGAGTTTCCTGGGTATGGAGAAAATTAAGTTCGCCTTGAGGGGATCTGTGCAGGGGTTCGCCCGGAGGTGGCAACCATTTATTGACTTCTTTGCGGGAGAGTGAGCGTCAGCAGGGGGTGGGGGTAGAGTAGAGTAGGAGGGAAAATATGGCGGGTAGTGCCGGTGGGAGAGGAGCGGGCTTGTGCAATATGGTATGATTCAAGTATTGAAAGTACATGGATGTTTGCACATTTTTGCCTTTTTTTGTTTTCTTTCTGATGATGTCTGTAACTGTTTATAAAGCCAAAAACTACCTCAATAAAATTGTTTATTAAAAAATATATATTTATCCATTTAATGCTCTAATGTACAGAATTTTGGTATGAAAATATATTTCACACATAAACATTTGATACTTAGCAAGCAATAATGGAGGATTTATTGGTACATTTTATTAGAATGCGCTGGTGCAGCAACAACAACATGCATTTATCTAACACCTTTAACATAGTAAATATGTCCAAAGTTACTTCGTGCCAGACCAAATATAACACTGAGCCACACAATTAGATATTTAAATAAAAGCAAAGTTCTGAGGATGCTGGAAATCTGAAATAAAGACAGAAAGTGCTGGATAAACACAACAGGTCTGGCAGCATCTGTGCAGAGAGAAACAGAGTTAATATAATAATCTTTATTAGTGTCACAAGTAGGCTTACATTAACACTGCAATGACGTTACTGTGAAAATACCCTTGGTGCTAGATTCTGGCTCCTGTTCAAGTACACTGAGGGAGAATGCAGAATGTTCAATTCACCTAACAAGTCTTTCGGGACTTTTGGGAAGAAACCGGAGCACCCGGAGGAAACCCATGCAGACATAGAACATAGAACAGTACAGCACAGAACAGGCCCTTCGGCCCTCGATGTTGTGCCGAGCAATGATCACCCTACTCAAACCCACGTATCCACCCTATACCCGTAACCCAACAACCCCCCCCCCCCCTTAACCTTACTTTTTAGGACACTACGGGCAATTTAGCATGGCCAATCCACCTAACCCGCACATCTTTGGACTGTGGGAGGAAACCGGAGCACCCGGAGGAAACCCACGCACACACGGGGAGGATGTGCAGACTCCGCACAGACAGTGACCCAAGCCGGAATCGAACCTGGGACCCTGGAGCTGTGAAGCATTTATGCTAACCACCATGCTACCGTGCTGCCCATGGGGCGAACATGCAGACTCCGTACAGATAGTGACCCAAGCCGGGAATCGAACCTGAGATCCTGGTGCTGTGAAGCAACAGTACTAACCACTGTGCTACCGTGCCGCCCACTCTTTCAAGTCCAGTATGACCGTGACTGTATGAGCTATTTAGACAGGTGGCCCAACGCTTGGTCAAAGGTTTTAAAGATCATCTTAAAGGCGGGGAGAGCAATAGAGAGATTTCGGGAGATAATTCCAAAACACGCGACCTAGAATGATGGACAGTAAGAAGTCTTACAACACCAGGTTAAAGTCCAACAGGTTTGTTTCAAACACGAGCTTTTACTGTGCTCACCCCAGTCCAACGCCGGCATCTCCACATCATAGAATGATGGAGTCATGGTCGCCAATGTTGAGACATAGGAAATCGAGGATGCACAAATCTAAGAGGCTCAGCAACACATCCACGTTGTTTTTGGTGTTAAGAGTTAAAAAGAGTGGGATTTGTAACTGAGCATGAAAGTCTTGTAACTTCATTGTGGTAGGAAAGCAACTTTGGTCTATATATGGTTACCATGGAGCGAGGATCTCCGGAAAGAGGTAGGAGGTCACTGAACACACTCGGACTGAGACGAACATTAAACAGAGGAAGTTGCATCAGACATTCAGGCTCTTGTAAATATTAACTCTAATTTTAAACATAGAGAATATTGAAATAAACTATTTTAGTTTGTCACTGTCAACTTTGAATGGTCATTTAATGCACTGTTCTAAATTCTATGAGTACAGTATATTTTTTGCAAAAAAAAAGAATTTGAAGGTTTCTTTGGTTCAACAATTTAATAGTTTGAAAGTATGGGAATGGTTTGGGCTTGCAATTGAGCCTTTCTAAATGACCTTTATGAAGGTCAGTTTCTGTGGTACTGGGACACAATGAAATGCAGTTTTGTTGGTTACTAATAATGAGTGATGCACTCTCTGTGGATTATAAGCCAACTGAACACAGTTTAAGGTAAAGCCTTATCGTAAAAAGATTTTGTTCCATTAAATGTAACCATAAAATGTTTACATTCACAAAATTAATTGTTACGTAATAGCTGCCAACCCTACAGCACTTAACGGAGTCTCCACTTCTTCTAAGCAAATATTGCAGGATTTTTAAAAAATTGTAGTCCTTTAGCCATAGTACATGCTTACTGGTTGGCAATTAAGTTTTGGATGGGTCCATGGAGGCAAGAAAATAAATCCTGCATTATTTATCTGTAGATGCTGTTAGCTCTTCCTGAATGGATGGGTTGGCATGCTCTGGATGTCATTCCTCATTCATAACTATCTTGTGACTGTCCAGAAATGTCCACGTGGGAGAGACAAGCTAACTGCCAAAGGAATTAAACAGTTTGTAAAGTTTTATAATTGTATGACACTGTTCCAATAAAACCTATTTTATTCTGCTTGCACCCACTTCTGACAATTGTGCTCTTCCTGATTTTTTTTTAATCCTTTGACCCTTTAACATGTTGCCGAATTGTGATGCCCTCCAGTATCTCATCCAAGTGGTTATCCTTTATAAATGATACATGTGAGTAACCGTTCCTGGGTGATACATGAGTCGATCCTCTCCTTACTAAGCTATCATTGGGATGCACGGTGGCACAGTGGTTAGCACTTCTGCATCACAGCTCCAGGGACCCGGGTTTAATTCCGGCATCGGGTGACTGTCTGTGTGGAGTCTGAATTTTCTCCCCATGTCTGCGTGGGTTTCATCTGGGTGCTCCAGTTTCCTCCCACAGTCCAAAGGTGTGCAGATTATTTTTTTTTAAATTTAGAGTACCTAATTCTTTTTTTCCAATTAAGCAGCAATTTAATGTGGCCAAATCACCTGCAAACCTGCACATCTTTTTGAGTGTGGGGGTGAAACCCACACAAACACCGCAGAATGTGCAAACTCCACACGGCCAGTGACCCGGGGCCGGGATCGAACCTGGGTACTCGGCGCTGTGAGGCAGCAGTGCTAACCATCGCGCCAGCGTGCTACCCAAGATGCGCAGATTAGGTGGATTGGCCATGATCAATTGCCCCTTAGTGTCCAAAAGGTTAGGTTAGGTGGGATTACTGGGTTAAGAGGATAGAGTGGGGGTCTGACCCTAGGTGGGGTACCCACTCAGAGGGTCAGTGCAGACTTGATGGGCCAAATGGCCTCTTTCTGCACTGTAGTAATTCTATACATACAATTCCAGGACAAATACTAGATAGCAATCAATAACATTGTGCATTTATGTAATACTTTTAACATAGTAAATCATCCCAAGGTGCTTTGTGCTGAGATCAGCTGTAGTGTACCTATAGCCATCCTATTTATAATCTCCTAATTTTTCATAGATTAGGGGTCAGATGTAGGGCTTTCCTAGTCTGTAAGGCTCACCTACTCAGAGATAAGTCCACTCTGTCATGATTGTAAATGGATTGTTTAAATGCTTTAATACAAAAGCCTTCAAGTTGCACAGGGAGTTAATTATGTTACCACACTGAGACTGGCCTGACCAAGGAAATTCCGTCAGCCTATGAGCATGGTGCAATGTCCCTCCTTGTCCTTCCCGAGCCTCTTACAACAGTTGACATTGTTGATCATGGTGTAATCCAACCTGCGCTGTCTCCCTTCATTCTCTAGTTCATTGGGACTGAATGAGTTTGCATCCAATCCTACACATTCAGATGCAAACAATAGATTCCCAGGAATGTTTTTGCTTTCTTTCTCTGCACTGGTCTACACTTGGCACCCTCCTTTTCATTGTCTGCACATTGCTCCTCATCAGCATCATCCAGTGGCACAGTGCTTGCTTCCATCTGTATGCCAACAACATCCAACTCAACCTGTTGTCCACTTCTCTCACCCATAAGTCTCCATTCTGCCAGACTAGTTGTCTGAGGTTACATACAATTATTTAGAATGGACAGTGTAGTAATCCACGGGAGGCAGGAGTTCCGTCACCACACCAATATTTATTTACAATAACGATATTACAGGAGCAGCTACAAACAGTGCTGCTAGCAGTCCAGTCAACTTAAGACTGGCTCACAAAGCCTACACAGGTGATTATATGGGCCCCCTCAATGAGCTATCATTGAGGGAGCTCATACTCCAATTGGCCAACCAATAAAGCCAATTGGAGTTCATTACAGACAGTATAGAAACAGGCCATTCTGTCCAACTGGTCTCTGTCAGCATTCATATTCCACACAAGCCCCCTTCCAGTCACCTTCACCTAACCCTTTCAGCTTATCTTTCCATTTCTTTCTCTGTCCTGTGTTTTTCTGGTTTCCCCTTCACGGTATCTTTACTAGTTGACTCATCTACTCCTGTGGTATCAACTTCCACATTCTAACCACTCTTTGGGGAAATAAGTTTTGTCTGCGTTCACTGCAGAATTGTTGCTGACAATGTTAAACAGATATGAATGAGTTGCAACTTTGTTCATCTAGATGTCATGACGACTGACACCATTATTCTTAGCATCTGACACAAACTCTGTTCCTTTGACATCTTACTCCATGGCCTGTCACTCAGGTTTAGTAAAATCCCTCCACGCTATCTCTGCAATCTCCCTTGCTCTCCTGCACTCCTTGGTCATTTGGTCTTAACCTTGTGCTTCTCTCCTTTACGCTACATCGTAATTGGCGGCTGTGCTTTTAATATCTAAGCCTTGCTCTTTCTCCTTAAACACCCCCTGCTTCTCCTTTAAAAAAAACATCTTAAAACCAGTCTTCTTGCAAATTATAAACTTTCTCCTATCCTTGACATTCCATTTCTCTCAACACTGCTCCAACTAGGGCTCTGTACTTTAAAGAGATTATAAAAAATGGAAGTTATTGTTCTATTGACTGGTTTATCTCAGTTCATTTTGTGCTTTTATACCACCAGGCAGAAGCAGACTAGGAGCAGATGTATTCTGGTGAATCTCCTTAGCAGTGACAATTGAGAATACTGTCTGCATCATCTGCTCATACTGTCACTGAAGAGGGCAATTTTACATAAATGCCTTCTTTCAGACAGTCTTTTGATAGCAGTCTGTGAGCACAGAACAGGTCACGACTATTGACTTGAATCAGCAATGGAAAAGAGAAAAAAATACATTCAGCCCTTTATGCATTTAGACATATAACGTCACAATAATCTTTATTAGTGTCACAAGTAGGCTTACATTAACATTGCAATGAAGTTACTGTGAAAAGGCCCTAGTCTCCACAGTCCGGCACCTGGTCGGGTACACAGAGGGAGAATTCAGAATGTCCAATTCATCTAACAATCACGTCTTTCGGGACTTGTGGGAGGAAACCGGAGCACCTGCAGACATGTGGAGAACGTGCAGACTCCGCACAGACAGTGACCCAAGCCGGGAGGCGAACCTGGGACCCTGATGCTGTGAGGCAGCAGTGCTAGCCACTGTGTCACCCTCTGGTACCAGTACAAATAAAACTTGGCTTATAGTCAAATGCTGGCGCACCTATGGGTGCAGTTGATGAATTAAAAAGGAAAACCACAATCGTTGAAAGTGTGAATTGAAACAGGAAATTCTAGAAATAGAGCAGTCAACATCTATAAATACCTTAGGGGTTCTCAAGTGGCATTGTAACTTCAGTGCATAAATAAAATATCTAAATGTACAAATTCAGGAAATTAGTGCTTTGAAAGATCAGCCAGGTTTTATTTTGACATATAAATATATAAGATTTGATCTGATGACAAGGAATGATTTTGGGGTGGGGAATGAGGAACAGGGTTTCTGCCTTTCTGTTTGGTCATAATTTTGCTTCTATTTAACTTATCCACTGAAGTTACAAAGCCACTTGAGTATAACCCCTAAAGTATTTATAGATACTGACTGCTGTATTTCTAGTATTTCCTGTTTTCAATTCACACCTTCAGCGATTGTAGTTTTCCTTTTTAATTCATCAACTGCACCCATAGGTGCGCCAGCATTTAACTATAAGGCAAGTAAGGGCAGCACGGTGGCACAGTGATTAGCATTGCTGCCTACGGCGCTGAGGACCCGGGTTCGAATCCCGGCTCTGGGTCACTGTCCATGAGGAGTTTGCACATTCTCCCCGTGTCTGCGTGGGTTTCACCCCCACAACCCAAAAGATGTGCAGGGTAGGTGGGTTGGCTATGCTAAATTGCCCCTTAATTGGAAAAGATAATTGAGTACTCTAAATTAAAAAAAAAACTATAAGGCAAGTTTTATTTGTGTAAGGTACCAGGGGGCAGCATAGTGGTTAGCACTACTGCCTCACAGCACCTGAGTCCTGGGTTCCATTCCGGCCTTGGGTGACTGTCTGTGCGGAGTCTGCACGTTCTCCCCGTGTCTGCGTGGGTTTCCTCCAGGTGCTCTGGTTTCCTCCCATAGTCAGAAGATATGCAGGTTAGGTGGATTGGCCATGCTAAATTTCCCCTTAGTGTCAAAATGTTAAGTGGGGTTATGGGAACGGGGCCCAGGTATGGGGTTTAGGTGGGGTGTTCTTACAGAGGGTTGGCGCAAACTCGATAGGCTGAATGGCTCTCTTCTACACCGCAGCGATTCTATGGTTCTATATCTAAAACAAAATCACGCGTTTAAGAATTGGGGCTGGTTTAGCACACTGGGCTTAATAGCTGGCTTTTAAAGCAGACCAAGGCAGGCCAGCAGCATGGTTCAATTCCTGTACCAGCCTCCCCGAACAGGTGCCGGAATGTGGCGACTAGGGGCTTTTCGCAGTAACTTCATTTGAAGCCTACTTGTGACAATAAGCGATTTTCATTTAATTTCAATTGGCATAGTAAAAATGATCGTATAACTCTCTCAAAATTATTTGTGTTAACTGCAATTTATTTGATAGTACTCTAAACTTTTTTGAGCCAGAATGTTATGGGTTCAAGTCCCACTCCAGGACATCCATACAAGAATCAAGGTTGACACACAGTTCAGTAGTGAGGGAGTATGAGGTGTCATCTTTCATGTGAGATGTTAAACTGAGTTCCTGTTGGTCCTTTCAGGTGGACTGAAAAGATCCCACGCTGTTCAGCAAGTGGAAAGTTCTTTGAGTTCTTGTGCAGGCTGCACAGAGGCTGCCCTGTTTAGCTAACTTGGATATGTGCAAAAACTTTAAAGGGCCTCCACACTTACAAAAATCAGTTACCCACAAAAAAACAAAATTCGAAGGGCGCGCTGATGGCATGGTAGTATTTTTGAAGATAACAGTGACCCAGCCAATACTTATCCCTCAATCTACATCGGAGGGGATACAGGTTTCCTGCTCAATAATTGCTGTCTGCGGGAGCTTGCTGCATCCAGATTGTTCCCCAACATTGGCTGTAAAGTTTAAATGGCCGCCGAAAGGCGCTGCACAAACACACAAGCCAATTAATGATAAATAATCTTCATTATTGTCACAAGTAGGCTTACATTAAGACTGCAATGAAGTTACTGTGAAAATCCCCGAGTCACCACATTCCGGCGCCTGTTCGGGTACACAGAGGGAGAATTCAGAATGTCCAATTCACCTAACAGCACGTCTTTTGGGACATGTGGGAGGAAACCGGAGCGCCCGGAGGAAACCCACACACACACGGGGAGAACGTGCAGACTCCTGACAGACAGCGACCCAGGCCGGGAATCAAACCCGGGACCCTGGCACTGTGAAGCAACAGTGCTAACCACTGCGCTACCTTGGGAGGGAAAGAGAAAAATGGACCGAAAACAGAAAATACTGGACAATGTCGGCAGGTCTGGCAGCATCTGTCGGAGAGAGGGAGGGAGCTGGGCGTTTCCAGTCCGGGGTGGGGTGACTCTTGGGTCCAAGCCGGAGAGAGGAAAAAGGAAGTTTGGAGAGGTCAAAAGAAAGAAACAATATAGTTTGTGTCGCAAAGTGGCAGAAGTTTGCCCAGCTTTTGTTGGGGTTGGCACAGTCAACATTTCACAAGGAACCAACAAGGGAAGAGGGTAGAGAAGTTTTGAAGGAAAGGGAAAGGGGAGGGGGTAAACAAACACAGGAGAGATAGACATAGAGAGGGATAGCTGGGTGGTTTGTAGAAAAGCGTTGGGAAGAGGCAATCACATGATGGGTTAGTTAAGGCAGAGAGGGAGCAGGCGGGCTCTCCTCAGAGGGCGGAGGCTTCAGTTTAAAAAAAAACACACTCGGTTTGCGCCCATCCTCCCGGGACGGGGGTGGGAGGGCATTAATTAAAAAAAGAGAGAGAGAGCGAGACACACACACACTTACACCCAGAGAGAAAGCAAGACGGGACGGGACAATTAAAAGAAAAACCCCAAAGAAAACTTTTCGCGCGAGTTTGGGAGGTCACAAAGCGAGGAATTGGAAGTCAATGGCCAGTTGACACTTCTCTTTTTTTTTGGTTAAAACAACCCCGATCCCTCCTCCTCCCTCTGGGTGTTTAATGTGAGGTGAGGAGGGGGGTTTGTTGTCAGCCGCCGCCGGGATGGGGGGAGAGGATGCGCTGAGGCGGCGGCGGCCGCCGCGCTCTCTGGCCTTTTAAAACCCGATCCAAACACAGGGTTGGCCGCCAGCAAACGAGCAGACGGTCCTCCTCCTCCTCCTCCCCGGTTTCGATCGCTCTTGAGTGAGGAGAAGGAAAAATCGGGATTCGGGGCGACGTTGTCGGCGGCGGATCCGGAGGAGAGAGGGAGGCCAAGATGGCGGCGGATCCAGTCCAGGTAACAGAGGCTTCGCCTGTGTGAGGGAGAGAGTGAGTGAGTGTGAGGGAGGGAGTGTGAGAGGGGAGAGAGAAGGGAAGGAGAGAGAGAGAGAGGAGAGGCCGACGCCGAGAAAGAGGGGAGGGAGGCACAGAAGGAAGTCTGAGGGCAAGAGAGAGAGGGGCAGAGGACACATTGCCTCACTTCATTCACACTTGCCACTTGTTTATTTCTTTTATAGATATATTAAAAAAAACATATTCCTATAGAAACCTCTATAGTTGCCTTCGTTTCGTTGCCTTTCCCCCCCCCCCCCCCCCCATCTCCCAAAAACCCTCCTTCCTGGGCCTGACTCTTTCCCCCCCCCCCCCAACTTTGCAACTGGATCAACAGCCAAACCCAACAAGTTTTTTTTAAAAAGTTAATATTTCCCTCAACGTTTTCTTCCCCATTTTTCGTTCTTTTCGTGTTTGCTTTATGTTTGTCCTGTAAATTAAGAAAGTTTCTTTTTAAGTAAATGTGGGGTAGAGGGAGAAAACATTTTTTTTTGGGGGGTTGAGAGAGAAGTCCAGTTTTCTTTTGGTTCCTCCCCTCCCCCCAGGTTTTCGTTGACTTTTTTTCCTTCTATACAACTGTGTACAAAGTTCTCTTTTGCCGCCCGTAGGTGAGGTTTCGTATGTGTGTGTGTGTATATATTTAAAAAAAAAAGTTTTGATGTGCAGAAAAAAGTTGGGAGTCCAGTCGGTCGAGAAGAGCCTGACCTTCCAGGCCTTGAGTTTACTTTAATATCAGCCACTGCAGTGGTGGTGGCGAATGAAGGAAAACTGTTTTAATTGTTGTTGGATTCTTGGCCGTCTGCCCAGCACCGAGTCTTTCGTTTCTTTAATATCCTTTAATGGAGGCGCAGAGCGAGTTTGCAAATTCCAGCCAGGAGAGCAGTTTGCTTTCTATCTTGATTCCTTAGATCTGCTTTCCCTTCCAGGTAGCTGCTGGGGATAAATTGGCTGTTTGGGGGGGAAGGGGTTGTATTTATCTGTAATATAATATATGCCTATCACTTGATTTTTGAAATTGGCAGGAATAGTGTATATTTAAACTAGTCAGTTTTTAAATTAGTACCCCTGCCATTCCAAGTAATTTAGGAGGCAGGTTTTGTTTTATTGAATGTGCTATATTTTGTTCCGTGCTGGTTGCATCAATTAGGAGATTGATACCTATTAATACATTTTCAACACTACTACTTTTGTCAGCTTTGGTGGGGGTGGGGGGGGAAGTATAAATGTTTGTCAAAGATTAATAAAATCCAGTAAAGGCTAAGCGTAATGTCTTACTGCACCCACATGTAAGAATCATTACAGATTGATAAATCTGAAATCCTGTCCAGGAAAGCATCAGGAAACTAAATTTCTAAAAGGATTAGAATGAAGTTTCCATTCAAATATTTGAATGATCTCATGTAACTGGAACCTGCTCCTGTAGTAAAGTCTGCAAATGTACTGATGGAGTATCGTTTGTCCTTACAATAAATGTACATGAACATAACTCCGTGAGAGTGTTACTTTGTAGTAAAGCATTCTTTTCCTGTCAGCTGATGTTACAATCCAAGTCTAGTGTCGTAAGCTTGCGGATAAAACACAAATCTTCCTGCCATGTGGTACAAAGAGGATCAGAAAAATTCTCTTTGTGACAAGATTTTCTTTGCCGTGACAGACTTTCTTAATTGCAACCGTTAATTGAGGATTGGACCAGCCAGCATAATTTACATAGCAACAAATGAATTACAAAGCTACGTGTTTATATATTTTGAGGTGTGAGATGAAGAGGAAAACACTTGATTGACTTCACCTATTACCACATCTCAATCATGTATGTCTACCTCAACAACACTTGAGCAGTAGCATGAGACTCACCGTGTGGCTGGGTTTTAGGCTGTCATAAAGCCTTGCAGTTAGTAGCACAGTGGTTAGAACTGTTGCTTCACAGCTCCAGGGTCCCAGGTTTGATTCCCGGCTTGCGTCACTGTCTGTGTAGTGTCTGCACGTTCGCCCTGTGTCTGCGCGGGTTTCCTCCGGCTGCTCCGGTTATGGGTGGCATGGTAGCAAAGTGGTTAGCACTGTTGCTTCACAGCGCCAGGGTCCCAGGTTCGATTCCCGGCTTGGGTCACTGTCTGTGCAGAGTCTGCACATTCTCCCCGTGTCTGTGTGGGTTTCCTCCGGGTGCTCCGGTTTCCTTCCACAAGTCCTGGAAGATGTGCTGTTAAGTAATTTGGACATTTCCGAATTCTCCCTCCTGTGTGCCCGAACAGGTGCCGGAATGTGGCAACTTATGGCTTTTCACAGTAACGTAATCGCAGTATTAATGTAAGCCTACTTGTGACAAAGATTATTCTTTATTATTATTAGATTTTTTTTGCGTAATGTCGGTTTGGTATGTTGTTGCCCAGACCGTGCTCATATCCGTCTGTTGGCCATTATCTGGTTAAAAACTGATCTGTTCACTAATGCCTTTTAGGGAAGGAAGTCTGCCATCCTTGCTTGGTCTGGCTTACATGTGACTCCAGATCCGCAGCAATGTGGTTGACTCTTAACTGTCACGTGAAATAAATTTTGGCTTTGTCAGTGGCACCCAGGTCCCATTAAAGACCGAAGACAAGCCAATCGCCTTTTCCATTCTCAGAATTATAATTGTAAAATCCCTTGCCTTCTAGGGGTAATGTCTAATTTTACTTTGTATTTGAGCCTCAGGAAGATGTGCTGGGTGTGTTTTCTTGGGCTGGACCACAAAAAGTGTGATAGTGTATTGGCAGCCCATTTTCCAACCTGTGCCTTTTTAAAAAACAACTCCATGTTTATCCTTGCCGAAGACCAATTTTACCCCGCTGCTTTATCTCCGTTAACTTTCTTCCCCCTTCCCCCTCCGTCCTTGTTAATACATGTTCCCGCAGCTACTTGTGACACCCAGTACATTGCCTAAGTGGCTATTCCTTGTGTATGAGTTTTCGGAAAATATGATCAGGAGCCCATTTAGCCTTCGTTTTCTGCCACCATTCAGTGACATTGTGGCTCACCTGTGAATGCATTTCACATACTTACCATTCCCTTTTGGTTAACAAAAATTTATCAATTAGATTTCACATTTTTGATTGACCAGTGTAGATTTCCATTTGTGCAGGAGAGTTCCAAAATCCTAGTAGCCGTGTGTGCGTGCGTGCGTGCGAGCGTGGGTGCGTGTGTGTGGAAGTCTTTCCAAATTTCATTCCTGGAAGGTCTGACTTTTTTACGCCGTATCCTCTAGTCTTAGTCTCAGCAACCAGGAGAAATAGTTCCCCTCAATCTACCCTCTGTTCCCAATATCTTGGAAACTTTTGTACTTAACTTTCCAAATTCTAGGGAATATGGCCATAGTTTGTGTAATCTCTCCTTGCAATTTAACCCTTGCAGTCCAGGTATCATTCTTGTAAACCTAAGCCACATTTCCTCCCGAGGTCAGTGCGGTGCCCAGAACTGTTTACAACTGTGGCGTGACCAGGGCTTTGTATCATTAAAACATTACTTCTCCTTTATTGTATTCTATTCCTGTAGATATAAAGGCCAACATTTCATTAGCCTCGACCTTGCATTTGCCTATATTGAAATCTATTTACCTTTGTTTCGGCCATTCACTTAAATTATCAATATCTCATTTGTAATTCTGTTTTTTAAAATGCCGCCTATTTTTGGGTTATCAGCAAATTTGGATATATTTTTATTCCCTCGTCTAAATTTTTAATGAATATGGTGAACAGTTGAGACCCCAACACAGATCATTCCAGGTCACTGCTTGTCACCAAAGAGAAAATGCTGGAAAATATCAGCGGGTCTGGCAGCATCTGTAGGGGAGAAAAGAGCTAACGTTTCTAGTCCAGATGACCCTTTGTCAAAGCTGACTGCTTGTCACATCTTACCAATAGGAGTAATAATAGTAATCTTTATTATTGTCACAAGTAGGCTTTTATTAACAGTGCAATGAAGTTACTGTGAAAATCCCTTAGTTGCCACATTCTGGCACCTGTTCGGGTACACAGGGAGAATTTAGAATGTCCAAATTACCTAACAGCACATCTTTTAGGACTTGTGGAAGGAAACCGGAGCTCCTAGAGGAAATTCACACAGACACAGGGAGAACATGCAGACTCCGGACAAAGACAGTGACCCAAGCCGGGTATCGAACCTGGGACCCTGGTGCTGTGAAGCAACAATGCTAACCATTGTCCTATTGTGCCGCCCAAGTATCTGCCTAATATCTCTATTCCCCATTTCCAGTCGCTCAGCCAATTTTCTAACAAGGACAAGAAATTGCCTTCAATTCAGAGCTTTAACGTTAGCAGTTTCATATGAGAGATATTACTGAATGTCTTCTCGGAATCCAGAAAGTGTAATCCTAGGTGGTCTTGTGACACAGTGAGTAGTGTATTTGCTTCTGAGACAGAAATTCCGGGTTCAATTCCCACTTCTGGACTCTGACCAAAGAAGGTGCTTTTATAATGTGGCCAGACTGGTCGAGTATTAACTCGTAAGCCTTCCCTTCCGAACAGTAGTTGTGGGTGCACCTACAACATCTGGATTACAGTGGATCAAAAAGGCAGCTGACCACCACCTTCTCGAGGGCAATTTGGGATGGGCAATAAATATTTGTCTAGCCAGTGTTGTCCACATTCTATGAAATTTAAAGAAATATATGAGAAGTAAAAGCAGGAGAGATTCCTGGTCAGCCATGTGGTGATAAGAAATTGGAGCACCTCCCATTAATATCTAGGCTACAACATGCATATAAAAGTGCATATTGCCACATCAACTCTGACTCTTCAGCATTAGCCAGATGACCACATCTGGAGTACTGTGTACAGTATTCGTTCCTTTATTTAAGGAAATATATAAATGTGTTGGAAGCAGTTCAGAGAAGGTTTGCTAGCCTGATACCAGGAATGTGCGGGTTGTCTTATGAGGAAAGGTCGAAGAGGTTAGGTTTGTATCCACTAGAGTTTAGAAGAGTAAGAGGTGACTTGATTGAAAACTTAAGACCCTGAGGGATATTGACAGGGTGAATGTGGAGAGGATATCTCGCTTCCAGAACTAGGGGGTCACTGTTTAGAAATAAGGGGTCGCTCAATTAAGACAGCGATTGAGGAGAGTTTTTTTTCTCAAGATCATGAGCCTCTAGAACTCCTCAGAAGGCAGAGCAGAGTTTTTGAATATTTTTAAGGGAGAGCTAGATAGATTCTTGGTTAACAAGAGGCTGACAGGTTATCCATAGACAGGTATGTGGGGTTGAAGTTACGAACTGATCGGTCATGATCTTATTAAATGACGGAACAAGCTTGAGCGACCGAGTGGCCTACTGCTTCTAATTGGTACGACTCCTTGAGCTATTTGATTCAGTTGGCTGGATAGCCGGTGTAGATTTGATTGGTACCAACAGCACTGAGTTTGATACCTGTTCTACTGGGGTGGATTTGCCTCCTGGCCTGACCTATGATGGAGATTATGGTACTGTGGTTCAGACCTGCCCTTGGGTAAAGAACAGAAGAAGAAGCATTCTTCTGTCCGCTACTTTAGTCACCTCATCAAAAAATTTCAATCAGGTTTGCCAGGCATAACCTACCCTCTTACAAATCTATGCAAGCTCGCCCTCTGAACAGCTGAAAATCTTCAAGGTGTTCAGCCACCTTTACCTTAATTAGACTAACAATTTACCAACAGCATGTTGGACTAACTTGTCTATAATTGCCCCTCACTTTTTAAAAATAGCAAAATGACATGCACAAGCCCAATTTTCCAATCTACAACAGTCCTCTAATTGAGAGAAATTTGTAGATGCCCGAACTATAATCTTTCACTTTCCTCACTGACTTCTGGGATGGAAGCTATCTGGTCTGGGTGGGAGGTTGTCACTCTTCAGTGCAAATAGTTTCTTCATTCCTGCCCAATTCAATATTAATTTGCATGGAATGCCTGACATGCTACCCTCCTCCAGTGCTCTAAATATGATTGCAGAATAATTGCTCAGCGTGACTGCCATTCCTGATTTTCATTGACGTATCTTTGATCAAAATCCCGGCAGTCTATTTAACCATGGTGGCTTGGTAGCCCTGCTTGATTCTGTTTTCACCTGAGATCTGTGTATACTGTGATTAGCGGGTGAGGCCGATAACAACCAAATAATCATAGCTATTTCTACTCCCATGCCTAATTCTAGCGCATTTAACACTGCCCAAGCCAAAAGAGAGCTAGCAGCAATTGGGTGACAATCTTTAGATATTTCTGGCTGATGAGGGTCAGTTGCTCACTGCTATGGCTAGTTGACTAATTGGGAAGAACCACAGGACCTGCTGTATTGGCTCTCCTTTAGGACCAATATGTCTTGTGCTGACACCAGTTGTGCATTTAAGAGTGGCTCCAAATAGAATCCAGGATCAGTCTGCATGATGATTGGGGGTACAATTGATGTCTTGCTGTGAACGGCATGACTAGATGGATCTGTATGGGCCCAAAGGGCAAAAATAAGACACCGGGATACACTCCAAAGGAAATACATTTATTGCTCAATCAACATTTATTTTACTATTGATTCAGAAATTATAGTGTTCAAGAGGGTAGCAACAAGGAACAAATTACAAGTAACAATGCAGCCGCAATTTGGCAGAAAAAAGACTGCCAAGGTCAGTGAAGTAATGCATTAAATCTATAATAGTGTGGAGTAAACATGCCTTAATGCTCCCTTGACAAAATGGCATATCTCAGTCAAATGTTGAAAGGCATCATCGATTATGAAAGAAAAGACTCCAGCAAGGAAGTTCAAAGATCTGCAGACAAAATTGAGTAGCCCCAGTGTCGGGCAGTCAAGTTGGGGCAGCACGGTAGCATTGTGGATAGCACAATCGCTTCACAGCTCCAGGGTCCCAGGTTTGATTCCGGCTTGGGTCACTGTCTGTGCGGACTCTGCACATCCTCCCCGTGTGTGCGTGGGTTTCCTCCGGGTGCTCCGGTTTCCTCCCACAGTCCAAAGATGTGCGGGTTAGGTGGATTGGCCATGATAAATTTCCCTTAGTGTCCAAAATTGCCCTTCGTGTTGGGTGGGGTTACTGGGTTATGGGGATAGGGTGGAGGTGTTAACCTTGGGTAGGGTGCTTTTCCAGGAGCCGGTGCAGACTCGATGGGCCGAATGGCCTCCTTCTGCACTGTAAATTCTATGTAAGACGATATCTGTCAAATAGAGGGATTAACCCCAAACTAACTTCTTAAAGAAGGCTGGAAGGGGAACACTTGGCAATAATAGGAACAGCTAGCCCAAATGGGCATTTAATGTCTGTTTGACAGACCAGAGGGATTCTGTAGGTGTAGACGCCAATGCCATTATGATGTGAATGGTCTTTAGCAGCTTCATAAGATCAAACTAGACTTATGCACTTTATTCCCCTATTGCATTTGGAAGAGTTTGGTGGTTTCTAATAATGAAAGGTGTGAATGCTGTGCTCACAAAGAGTTTAAACTTATTATTGGATTGGATTGGATTTGTTTATTGTCACGTGTACCGAGGTACAGTGAAAAGTATTTTTCTGCAAGCAGCTCAACAGATCATTCAGTACATGGAAGAAAAGGGAATTAAACAAAATTCAAGAAAATACATGTGAATACATAATAGGGCAACAAGATATAAAAGAGAGAGGTTAGTAATAATGTTAGCTTTAGAATTAATTTTTAAAAGGTTAGAATGAGTGTTAGAATGAGTATAAGTTAGGTTAAAAGTGGATCTGTTGGGGAGAGCAGAGAGTCGCCTCGCTCCGGCGCCATCTTATGCCAAGGGCTGTTACTTGGTATAATACAGAATGCGAAGATGTCACAAGGCATTCTACTAAAAGGATCATGCATCATTGGAGTGTTCAGAAGGCAGCTAGAGGAGAGGTTTGGACTTTTGGGTTATTGAAGGGAGTGGAAGCTTTGGAAACTAAGATAGGAAAGCAGAAAAATATGGTGAGAACAAGGTAGTCCACCTCGGGTATAATTAGTTTGGAAAGCAAAGGGACAGTGGTGTTGTGGGGGGGGGGGGGGGGGGCTTGGAAAAATTATATTTTACATGAGGGATTTTGTGAGGGAATAAGGGGCACCTTGATGAATATGAATGAAACAAAAAAACCTGCTAAATAGTTACTATTTACAAGCAGATATGTGGAAACCAAAGACAGCAAAATGCAACAAAGGTAACCTGTTTTTTATATATAAAAAATGATGCAAAGGCTGTGAAATAAGTTTCAAGGAGAAAACTGAAACACTTGTAAGGAAGGGAGATAATAGCAGGAAATACTTGGGTGGTTCACTGGAACTTCTCGCAGGACAGCTCCAGGATAAGAAAGAAACTGAGTGAAAACTGACTTAATTTGGAAGCTGCTTGCACATTGGAAGTTGCACAAAACCGAATAGGAAATATTGCCAACTTTGAAGTAGCCCTTGTTTTCAGTAACATCAATGGCAGTTATGTCTGCTTAAATACAGGTTAAACTCCACGGAAAAACATTTTCATGCAGTGAATGGATAGAATCTGGAGTAGTGTGTGGTGGAGGGTAGAGGCTGTAAAAGGGAATTGGATCATTGTGAAAAGGAAAAGAATTGCAGAGCAAAGGCAGTGGAGTGGGATGAGATGAACTGCTCCCTCGGAGGGCCAGCACAGACACAACAGGCCAAATGTCGTCATCCTGTGCTGCAACCGTTCTGATTCTTTTAGGAACCCTAGGTCATGCGTCTCCCTCGCCCCTTCAACCAGATGTAATAAAAATCCAGATTTTTTTTTCTCACCCACATGATGAGTCCTGAAGTTTAGGTACTAAAAAGTAGCTTCAAAATAGCATAAATATCTTTGACTGTGAGGTTGCTATGCCAGAGAGGAAGTAGATTGTTCAATCCTCTAACACCAGTGAGATGAGATGTTGCATGACGCTTTGCCCCATGAAAATCTTGGGAAATAATTGGAGCACAGATAATTAACATTCTGCTGCAAGTTGTTGGAACTAAAGCCTTGTATTGTAAAGGGTATTTGGGTTATATATCTTGAATTGCATAGGTGCAAGGGGTACTTAATACTAAAATTATTCTATTCCCTCCTCCAACCCATCATCTTTAATTTGGTTGCAGTGAGTACAGCAACAATAGAATCTTGTTGGGTTGATCTTCACTGCTTTGCCCTTGATGGTTTCTGGTGTTTTTTAATGTCTTGTGTTAAAGGCTTGTAATACACTTTGATTGATTTAAATAGTTTGCCTAGAATTATATATACATTTTTCTTTTCCCACATGGAGTGATTTATCACTTAATTATTCTCTCACCTCACCCAAATCCTAGCCCAGCCTCTGTTAATAGTCCTACAAGTAAGACCAGGAGTGTAGGTTATTGGGAAGCAATTGAAAGCATTTCCCAATGCCATGACTATGAATAGCTTGGAATCATTAGTGTGAATCATCATTTTGAAATGGTATTGTAAGCTTTGACAGGTTATGTGACTGTGGGAAAGAGACATTTGAACTGAATTGATTCTTTCCTTTCTCAATTTCCATATATAATGTTTCTAAAGCAGAACGTTCACACCACATGAATGAGAACCAAATGAATGAGGGCAGCGCAGTTGCATAATGGCTAGCACTGTTGCACTACAGCGCCAGGGACCCTTGCCTTGGGTCACTATCTGTGCGGAGTCTGCACATTCTCCCTGTGTCTGCGTGGGCTTCCTCCGGGTACTCCGGTTTCCTCCCACGAGTCCCAAAAGACGTGCTTGTTAGGTGAATTGGACATTCTGAATTCTCCCTCAGTGTACCCGAACAGGCAACTAGGGGATTTTCACAGTAACTTCTTTGCAGTATGAATGTAAGCCTACTTGTGACAATAAAGATTATTATGAAGAGAACACTTCCATCTTCCTTCCTGGAAACCTTAGCCGCTAAAGCCAATTATAGTCGCTGCATTGCGTTTGCTGAGTAAAGTATAAACGTTGACTCTCGTACTTTCATAGGTCAGCTGCTGACACAGTGGGTTTGTTTGCATGTTCTTTAAAAAATAAACATGATAAGGGCAAATTATCGAGTTATAAGTTCAGGTGTCATAACGCCGAAGCTTTTGAATTGTTAATGAATGAAAGATTGCATGTATTTTGGACAACCAAAAATTTAATTTAGGAATGTGTTAAAAGATGTAACTCAGTTACTGTTGACTGGGTTCTCTCTCTGAGATTGTCATGTCATTTAGAAGTTCTTGAGAGTTTGTTATCCACCTGTTGTGTTAATTGATTTTGTAGGTGTAACTACTAAAATCGTTACCATGCTTTGTTCACTGATCAACTTTGCCAAAACAATAAGCTGTTGATGAGGTGCATCTAACAAATGCAACCAGTGTAGATCGAAGCAAAGAGTTCTTATTTGCAGTTAATGCATTTTTTTTGTAATTGCTTTTATTTTTGCTATTGAGTTGTGATGTAATGCTTGTTCTGAATCCCCTAGGAATTTGACTCATATTTCTTGGTACAGACAATCTTATCCAGTCTGTCCGTATTGTGATTATAGTCACACAAGAGTTCTTGATAATCTCTGGTCTGCATCAGAAGTAATCTTTTCAGATTTATAACCACTTGAATTGATTGAAAGTTAAATTTATAATAACCTTTTAGGGCTCTTTTGTAACGGCCCCATTTTCGTGATTTAATGGCATTTAAGTTCTCTTCTCTAGCATAAAACCTGTAGGATTGTCAGTTTAGGATTTTTTAATATTGCATAAAACCTCCTTCAATGATCACTATTCAAAAAACTTGGGACTTTCTGAAATTGATTACTGGAGGTTTGGTGGTCTTTTAGTAGGCATTTTTGGTTGCTGCAAGAAGGCAGTAACAAAGAGAATATGGGGTTGGAAACTGGGCGTCAGGTAAGATACTGAGGTTGGGGTGACTAGTGTGGAGACTTAGGCTCAGTTTTTGATTTGACTTGTAGCCAGCCATGTGGCAGCTGTGCCTGGGAGTTATTTAAAATGCATTTTTACGGGATGTATGCTCCGCTGACTAGGGCAAACTCTTAAAATTTAACTTTTCCAAAACTCTGCCTGTGTCATACTTCAAATCTGGCTCACCTATACTCCTTTGGCGATTTCTGTTTTTCCAGCTTTCCCAACATCTGACATTTAAAATACTGGATCTTATGTTTAGATCCATTTGTGACCAGGCCCCTATTACCCAAATACTTATCGAGCCCTGCAATCCTCCCTCTCCATTCCTCTGATTCAGGTCTCTTGATTCATGGTTCCTTTCTCTTACTATCTATTTGCAATTGCCGTCAGCTATCTCGGTCCAGACTAGTGGAATTCCTTCCTTTAAACTCCTCTGATCTACCATCTCCCCACTCGTCCTTTAAGACTTTCTTTCTAAGGAGCGGCACGGCGGCGCAGTGGTTAGCACTGCTGCCTCATGGCACTGAGGACCGGATTCGATCCCGGCCCCGGGTCACTGTCCGTGTGGAGTTTGTACATTCTCCCCGTTTCTGCGTTGGTCTCACCCCGACAATAAAGATGTGCAGGTTGGTGGATTGGCTACGTTAAATTGCCCTTTAATTGGACAAGACTCTTTCTAACCCTTCTTCGGTCCAGCTTTTGGTTGCCCCTTACCAATACCACCTCCTTTGGACCAGCATTCCGTTTTTATTAATCTCTCAAATACCTTGTGATTGGATTGTAATAATCTTTTATTGTCACAAGTATGAAGTTACTGTGAAAACCCCCTAGTCGCCACATTCCGGCGCCTGTTCGGGTCAGGTAAGCTGTACGGGAATTGAACCCGCGCTGCTGGCCTTGTTCTGCATTACAAACCAGCTGTCTAGCCCACTGAGCTAAACCAGCCCTTGCTAAACCAGTGGACACTATTGTTTATGAATGAAAGTGGTGTTAATACGTAAAGGAAAAGAGGTACTATTGATTTATTCACATTCAATAGTTTTTGTGCTTGAATGTTAATTCAAACATTAGGTTGATGTTTTGAAGTCAAATGTCATCTTCTTCCATTACAGCCAACTTGGGTTTGGGTCTTGCCCAACAATGATATGCATGCCAAAGGTTAACAGTGCCATTAGTGGGAATGTCAGTTTCCTACCCCAATGTCATTAAGACATATTCTACCCTCCTCACTGTTCGATTTGCTGCTGTCCCATTATCTTGCAATAATTGCTTGCAATGACAACAGAAATCTGATACTACTTTCTGTTACAGTAGAGCCTAAATCTGAGAGATGTATGCCATAATGTAACACTTAACTGAGGTTGATGCATTTGATAAACTGGCTGTACCTGTGGTCTTGCTATTGTGCATATTCACAGACTTGGTGTAATACATTATCCATGGCACACATGCAAAACGTAGAGATCTTGATGTTGGTCTTCTGGCTACAGCTGTGGCAGTATGTTTTATTGGTAGCAGCCAGGAATATAGTTTAATTAGGCAGTTACTAGCGGGGTGCCGCAGGGTTCAGTCCTCGGACCTCAACTGTTTACAATTTATATAAAGGATCTGCAGGCAGGGACAGAGTGTAATATAGCAAAATTTGTGGATGATCCTAAAATAGATGGGAAAGCAGGCAGTAAAGAGGAGATGAAGATTTTCCAGACGGATATAGATAGGCTAGGAGATTGACCGGAAATTTGGCAGATGGAGTTTATTGTACATAAGTGTGAGGCTATCCATTTTGGCATAAAAATAGAACGGTAAATTATTATCTAAATGGAAAGCAGATTCAAAATGTGTCTGGGCAGAGGGATCTGGGTGTCTTTGTTTGTGAATCGCAGAAAGTCGGCATGCCGGTACATTATGTAATTAAAAAGGGAAATGGAATGCCAGCGTTTATGCCAAAGGACTGGAGTATAAAAGTAGAGAAGTGTTGTTGCAATTGTATCGAGTGTTGGTGAGACCGCAACTGGAGTATTGTGTTCAGTTTTGGTCTCCTTATTTGAAGAAGGATATGGTGGCATTGGAGATTCACCAGATTGATTCCGGGGATGACGTGTGAGGAGAGATTAAACAGCTTGGGCTTATACTCGCTGGAGTTTAGAAGGATGAGCAGGGATCTGATTGAGGTGTATAAAATACTAAAAGGGATTGATAAAGTAAATGTAGATCAAATGTCCCCCTTGTGGGGCAATCTAGAATGAAGGTCATGGATAGAGGTTGAGAGGCGGTAGATTTAGAACTGAGATGAGAAGGAACTACTTCAGAGGGTGTTGAATTTGTGGAACTCTCTGCCCTATAGTGCAGTAGAATCTGAGTCTTTAAATGGTTTGAAGAAAGAGATCGATGTATTTTTGATAAACGTGGGAAAAGGAATATGGGCAAAAGGTGGGGAGGTGGATTTGAGACCAGGAAGAGATCAGCTCTGATCTGATTGAATGGCCGAGCAGGCTCGAAGGGCTGAATTGCTTACTCGATCCTGGTTCCTATGTTCACTCTTCAAATCTAAAAATTTCAACTCCATTTTAGTGGTGCAACATTAACATGAAAATAGGTACAATTGTGTAAATCAAACACCACAAAGCTGGTGCACCATAACTCCTTTGGAATGTGAGAGAGTGGGAGCTGATGGTGTTTCCATGTGTGCCTGCAGCTGCTGGACATCAAGCTCCATGTATGTAGCAGCTACTGGTGCATGTGGGTTACATCTGCAATTTTTTTGTTACTGCCTTTGCCCTAGCCACACAGCCTGAGGGTGAAGCCAGTAGCATTCCTGACCTGTATAGACCTTCATTTGTATGTGCATTTGTTTTGATTTGATTTTTGTGACTCAAGTTACTCTGCAGATGTGCAGCTATATGACCAAATTTTTCCATGATAGAAGTGGAACAAGTTTTGGTGATTAGTTAAATATAGTTTCAGGTTCTTCCTAACTCAGCTTGTAAGTTGATCCTCTGGTTAGTACCTGAACGTAATGATGCCGTATTGAGGCATGCAGGTTGTTGTCATTGTCCGATTTTGTTTCTCGTTGATCTCCCTATTTGCTATACCGCAGCTTTTTTGACAGAAAGGTAAATATCATTGATGACTGCTGGCGTCACAACTCCTCTAAACCATTTGTTTCCTATGAACTCGAGGTTCCAGAAGGCTGTTGCAGAAGAGGATGTTTAATGGGGAATTCGGAAGGCAGTTACTATCCTGAGCATTTTTCCTGGTGAAAAATGGGTGCATTTGATAGTCTGAAGTTTCTACTCTGAAGTCTCAGGGAAATGTTAAGTCTTTTTTTTTTCTAAATGTCTAATTGTTTGCGTAGAATGTGAGGCTAAAGAAATAATACAAAGAATGCTAACCCACATAGGCAGAAAGGAATTTCAACACCTCAGGTTCTGAATTAAAATATATCTTGAAGGCCTTTTCTTGCTGATTTATATAATTCACCACAGGCACAAAATATTTCATTCTACTGTATTAAACACCAAAAATGTCATATAACATTTTGCATTTATATACGACCTATAACATAGTTAAAAACCCGCAAGCCATTTCACAAGAGCAGATACTGAACCATATAAGGAGATACTGAAGCAGGTGACCAAAAGCTTGGGCATCTAGGTATATTTTACGGCACACCTTAAAGGAGGAAGGGGACTGAGAAGCAGGGAGCTTTGGGGAAGGAATTAATTCCAAAATTAGGCCTCAATGTTGAAGGCATGGCCACCAATAATAGAATGAGTGAAATAGGGAGTGCTCAGGGCCAGAATTGGAGGCGCACAAATATCTGGCAGGGTTGTATAGCTAGAGGGGATTACAGAGATGGGAAGGGAAACGGCCACAAGGGGATTTGACAACAAGGATGAGAATCTTAAAATCGGGGAACTGTTTAGTCAGAGTCAATACAGGTCAATGAATAGAGGAGTGATGGGTGAATGGAACTTGTGTGTTAGGATATGAACAGTACAGTTTAGGCGGAGCATATGGAAGATAGGCTGGCCAAGAGTGTGTTAAACTAGTCATGTCATAATGGGCATAGATGAGGGTTTCGGCAGCAGGTGTAGCAGACCCGGGCAGTATCCTGGAGATAATAAAACTCGCCGTTTTTGATTATATATGTACCAATCTTGGGGTCAAATAGGGAACGCATTTTGTGAACAGTCTTGTTCAACCTCTTGACAGTTGCCAGGAGAGGGATGGAGTTGGTGGTTAGTGGCAGTAGCGGAAGACGATGGTTTCAGCTTTCCCACAATTTAATTGGATTGGATTGTTAAACCAGTACTGGACTTTGGACAAGCCATCTATCTTTGGAGGCAGTGGAGGTGTCAAGAGAAGCAGTGTTGAGGTTGAATTGGATGTTGTTAGTGTACAAGGGTAATGTATTGGTTGATGTCGCCGAGGGACCCCAAGTATTTAGCCCAGTGAGCTAAACCAGCCCCTCGTGCTGAAGATGAGGCTAAAGCATATGCAACAATCTTCAGCCAGAGTGGATGGTCATCTCGGCCCACTCCGGGAGATCCACATATCAGAGATGCCAGTCTTCAACCAGTTCGATTCACTCCACGTGATATCAAGAAACGGCTGAAGGCAGTGGATTCTGCAAAGGCTATGATCCTGGACAATTTCCGGAAATAGTACTGAAGACCTGTGCTCCAAAACTTGCCGTGCCCCTAGCCGGGCTGCTCTAGTGCACCTACACCCTTTAAGGGTTTAGCACAGTGGGCTAAACAGCTGGCTTGTCATGCAGAACAAAGCTGTTGTTGTTGTTGTTGTTATTATTATTGTTATTATTATTATTATTATTACAAAATTGGCATCTATCCGCCAGTATGAAAAATTGCCCAGGTATATCCTGTATGCAAAAAGCAGGGCAATTGCAATCCGGCCAATTACCACCCCATTGGTCTACTCTCGATCTGATGGAAGGCATTCTCCACAAGGCTGATACGTGTCACTTGGTTAGCAATAGCCTGTTCACTGATGCTCAGTTTAGGTTCTACCAGGAACACTCAACTCCTTCAGCTCTTGACCTCATTACAGTCTTAATTCAAACATGGAAAAAAAGAGCTGAACTCCAGAGGTGATGTGAGAGTGACTGCCCTTGTCATCAAGGCAGCATTTGACAGCTATGGCATTGTGGAGCTCTAGCAAAACTGAAGTCAGTGAGAATCGGGAGGAAAACACTCTGGTTGGGGCCATACCTGGGACAAAGGAAGATTGTTGTGGCTGTTGGAGGTCCGTCACCTCATTTTCAGGACATCACTGCAGGAGTTCCTCAGGGTAATGTCTTAGGCCCATCCATCTTCAGCTGCTTCATCAATGACCTTACTTCCATAATTAGGTCAGAAGTGGGGATGTTCACTGATGATTGAGCAGTGTTCACCATTCGTGATTCCTCAGCTACTGAAGCAGTCCATGTTCAAATGCAGCAAGACATGGACAATACCCAGGCTTGGACTGACAAGTGGCAAGTGCCAGGAAATGACCATCTCCAACATGAGAGAATGTAACAACTGCCCCATGACAATCAATGGCATTACCACCACTGAATCCTCCACTATTAACATCCTGGGGGCTGCCATTGACTCAAAACAAAACTGGATTAGCCATTTAAATATTGTGACTACAAGAGCATGTCAGAAACTAATATTCCTGCAGCGGGCAACTCTCCTCCTGACTCCCCAAAGCATGTCCACCATTTATAAGGCACAAGTAAAGAGTGTGATGGGATGCTCTCCACTTGCCTGGGTGAGTGTGGGTCACAACAGTCCAGAATCATTCAGGGCAAAGCAGGCCTTCTGGATTGGCACTCCATCCATAAACATTCACTCCCTCTACCGTTGACAGAATGACAGCTGTGTGTACCATCTACAAGATGTACTGTAGGAACTCACCAAGGCACCTTCGACAGCATCTTCCAAACAAACCCACCGACTGCTGCTATCTAGAAGGTAAGTATCTCTTTCAGTTCCAGGCTGCTGAAGAAGCACAACTCTGCCTATGAAACTGAAAGTCTGTAAAGCAATAGCCCTGTCCACCTTGTTCTCTGCATGTGAGACGGTGTACCTGTCTCATGCCATGACCTTTCACTTGAGCTGCCTTTTGGAAACTTCTGAAGTTCTGATGGCAGGATTGGGCTGCCAGAATGCCTGACACTTGCCAGAATGCCTGATGCTTATTCACCAAAGAAAATCCTCTATGGAGAGCTTGACTCTGGGGTGGCTAGGCCAGGATTGCTGCACATGGCGTAACCAAATAAAAAAAACAGTACCGCCTCCTCCTTCGAAAGCAAGTACAATTCAGGAGAGGAAACCCTGAGTCGGTAATTCATCCAAAACTCAGTTGTCTCCAGTATCCTATCCCATTTGCAGCAGAACCTTGAGGTGTAAATCAACCTTGGAGTCACCTTGGCACCTTTCTAAACTTGAACCCTACTGAACATTCCAGATGATGAGCAAGGTCATCTTTGCCTTTAAGAACAAAGAAGAAATGAGTAAGAAATATTGTAACATTATGATTGCTGTCAGATCTATGCTAATGTTTAAAATTATATTTATTGAAGTTTTACATTTTAACGAACAATGCAACAAAACCACAGGAATGATATAGCACCGCTAGAAAAAATGAAGGCTCAAAATACTTGAATACAGAGGGGAGCAGGATAACAGCAGTGCAAGTGGGCCAATATAATTATTAAACATAACTTGATACCTCTAGGGCCCCACCAGAGAATAAAGGAGATGCAGGTTAAAGTCATGAAAACATGGTAAAAGGTTGCACACCTTCCCACATGGCGATTGCTCGCAATTACCACAAGAGTTCAGGATGAATATTTCATGCCATGGTTGGACATGGACCAGTATAAGTCTCCTTCAACTCCAGCAGTGCCAGAAGCACCATTGACTCATCGCAACCTCCTTCCCTCTGATACCAGACCCGTCTATACCCTTGTAGAATTCAATCACGGACTCTTTATGCCCACCCATAAAAAGAAAATTGCGAGAACCCCAGTTTCAAAAGGATGTTACATATACCTCAAAATGCAACATTATCCCAGTCTCAGGCCCGGTACAGAACCAACATTTTTGATTTGATTTATTATTGTCACATGTATTAGTATACAATGAAATGTATTGTTTCTTGCATGCTGTACAAACAATGCATACCATACATAGGGAAGGAAGGAGAGACTGCAGAATATAATGTTACAGTTATAGCAAGGTGTAGAGAAAAGATCAACTTAATATGAAGTAGGTCCATTCAAAAGTCTGATGGCGGTAGGGAAGAAGCTGTTCTTGAGTCGGTTGGTACGTCCGACATCATTCTATACAATTAACTCTGTTCCACCCCAGGGCCCTGTGCACAGAAGAGTCCTCTCAGGATGTCTCTAGTAAGTGCTTTGAGAAGGGACATCCCCAGATCCAGGGGCAATGGGACACCGGCCTAGCACGGCATATTCTGGCACACATACAAGTCAGCACCCCTACGACCTCCAGCACACCACAAAGCCCATGCCCCAGTCAGTACTGCATCTGTTCATCCGCACCCAGGGTTGTTCACTTCCCCCACTGTTATTTTAAAAATAAGATTACGCCAGCCCCAACTGGGGAGGCACCATTACCAAAGAGAAGAATTGCCAAAACACCCAACAATTAGGTGTCCTGGGAGGGACTCGCTCTTCACAGTGCAATAAGGGATTCTTAATTCAAAATAACAAAAAACAAATAAAAACCCGATACGATTAGCTCTAACTGGGGGCGCTATTCTCAATCTGTGAGGATTTAATTAACCCTACCACCCCATTCCATAACCACCCTACCACCCCATTCCATAACCACCCTGCCACCCAATTCCATAACCACCATGCCATGGTTCCACTCATCTTCACTATCAATGAGATAAGGGTTGTCCAAAATACACTCTTCCCATAACCGCAAGGGTAACTGCACAAGAAAATATAAAGGAATGAAACTGTGCACACACCACATAATCAACAATATGGTTTTTGATAGTACAGGATAACAGGCAACCTCCGCCCTTGTGCTCACTCCTGACACACCCTTGCAGGAGAAAAGACAACAAATAGTCGAGCGCATAATCATAAGGGAGTAACGTCCAGGATTATTGAAGAACCGCAGGATAATAACCTGTGTTGCTCAAAGGCCAAACCCAAGACAGGATCACCTAATGCTTACCAGAGAAACTATTTGTTTTGATTTGATTTATTATTGTCACATGTATTAGTATACAGTGAAAAGTATTTTTTCTTGCATGCTGTACAGACAACGCCTACCGTACATAGGAAGGGAAGGAAGGAGAGACTACAGAATGTAATGTTACAGTCATAACTAGGGTGTAGAGAAAAGATCAACTTAATACGAGGTAGGTCCATTCAAAAGTCTGATGGCAGAAGGGAAGAAGCTGTTCTTGAGTCGGTTGGTATGTGACCTCAAACCGTTGCATCTTTTTTGTGACGGAAGAAGGTGGAAGAGAGTATGTCCGGGGTGCGTGGGGTCATTAATTATGCTCGTTGCCTTTCCGAGGCAGCGGGAATTATAGACAGTCAATGGATGGGAGGCTGGTTTGCGTGATGGACTGGGCTACATTCACAACCTTTTGTAGTTTCCTGTGGTCTTGGGCGGAGCAGGGACCATACCAAACTGTGATACAACCAGAAATAATGTTTTCGATGGTGCATCTGAACTCTATCAAATACACTGATTCTCTCTTGAACCTCCACCATTCTCCCAAAAACAATTCACGGTTCCTCAAGGGTGAGCACCAAAGATCTGCAACACCGAGCCAAGATCACGGTCCCCTTGAGGTGGCCATTATCCCAATGCGCAGTGCACCATCGAGGCATGGACCCCCTCATCAGTAAGCTGCAAGCTGGACTCCACCCCACCAACTCCGACCATCTCACGAGAATTCCTTACAATTTAACTCGGCTGCTTATTGCAAAATTCCAATCAGGATCATATTGCAATGTACACCAGGATAAAAGATAGGTGTGATTAGTGTAAGAAATTGGTTGGTGTATAAAATATATATGTTGTATTTTATATCTGTTGCAGTAAGGGTTTTAAACGCCTGCATTTAGGTATATGTTTGCAGTACTATTATTAAAGAACGTAGGTAAAGGCATATCTAGACTGTCTGCTAAAGCTGTAATTAAGACGTCGTAGAAGGTGCAGTCATGATTGAATCTAACCATTTACTTGGCTCTATGTTCTGCAAGATGAATTAAAATAAATCATCTTTCGTGTCACAAGTAGGCTTACATTAACACTGCAGTGAAGTTACTGTGAAAAGCCCCTAGTCGCCACATTCTGGCGCCTGTTCGGGTACACAGAGAATTCAAAATTCTCAGCTGGTACGGGAATTGAACTCGCGTTGCTGGCCTTGTTCTGCATCACAAATCAGCTGTCTAGCCCACTGAGTTAAACCAGTCCCTGATAGTTGGAGCATTGTTATGATCGCTGCTGGAAATCCCCTGGAGAATAGATAATTTTGAGTGCTTGTGTTTCATCCTAGCTAAGGTCATATGGCATGTTAATGGGATTCAGATGATGTAATTAATGGGAGGAACCAGATCTGTCAGTAGTTTTGCTGTTTACCATAGGATGAGAAACTGACAAGAAGGATTTTAAGTTGAACAGCAGTTTTGCCAAATGCTGCTGGGTTGAGCAGAAGTATACTGGTTCTGCTCCCGAAAGGGTGTCTCCAAAAGTCTCTACACAACTAAGCAAGTAATTTTTTTTTTTTGGTTTTATAAATTTAGAGTACCCAATTATTTTTTTCCAATTAAGGGGCAATTTAGTGTGGCCAATCCACCTACTGTTGCACATCTTTGGGTTGTGGGGGTGAAACCCATGCAGACACGGGGAGAATGCGCAAACTCCACCCAGACAGCGACCCGGCGCTGGGATCGAACCCAGGTTCTCAGTGCCGTAGGCAGCAATGCTAACCACTGCGCCACCTTGACACCCAAAGTAAGTAATCTTATTTATAGGTGGCATTTTATCTGCACGGGTTGCTTAATTGGAGTTAGTAGCAGGCATAGATAGTAAGTTTAAGTTTTTCCTTGTGCTTAAGAACTGTTTAACTGATGGGTGGCACGGTAGCACAGTGTTGCTTCACAGCTCCAGGGTCCCAGGTTCGATTCCTGGCTTGGGTCACCGTCTGTGTGGAGTCTGCTCGTTCTCCCTGTGTCTGCGTGGGTTTCCTCCGGGTGCTCCGGTTTCCTCCCACAAGTCCCGGAAAATGTGCTGTGAGGTGAATTGGACATTCCGAATTCTCCCTCAGTGTACCTGAACAGGTGCCGGAATGTGGTGACTAGGGGCTTTTCACAGTAACTTCATTGTAATTTTAATGTAAGCCTACTTGTGACAATAAATATTATTATTATTAATATTGTAGAGCCAATTTCTTTGATAAATTCTGTGTTTAAATTAACTTTTGTTATAACATAAAATATACCTATTGGTCAGTCATCCCTCCTAGGGTGAAGTACCCTTTCCTCACCGTTTTATAAATTTAAAAAAAAAATGGTTTGTCCCCGAAATACGTGTTGTTAGGTGAATTGAACATTCTGAATTCTCCCTCAGTGTACCCGAACAGGCGCCGGAGTGTGGCGACTAGGGGATTTTCACGGTAACTTCATTGCAGTGTTAATGTAAGCCTACTTGTGATAATAATAAAGATTATTAGATTATTATTATTGTCCGGTATCCTAACAAATGTTGGACTCTGGTCTGATTTACTAACAAAGGATTAAAAGGTGAGCAGAGCTCGGGAAAACGCAGCCGCTCCTGCACTCACATCATGTGACACCCCCATGTTGATGTTTTTATTTTATGATTCATGTGTTGCTTAAACGATGTTCCAACATATGAATTATGTTAATTGAGGTTCGTTTAGGGATAGGAATACCTCTTGAGGTTCTGTTACAATGGTGCCATTGGATATTTATTGGCTTCCATTGCAAAGAGTTGACTGTGACTGAGTGTAGCAGATTGGCGCATTCCAAAATCCAAGACTACATGCAGATAGGTGCAGTTAGCTTGAGGAAACGACTCAGTGAAGGCAGGCCACTGTTAAGGCCATAGTATACCACTGGACTTACCTCTTGGGTGGAGGCATCAGAATATATATGAATTACATACAATGTAAATGTATATTTTAAATTTCAGAGTAGTGAGGCAGCTCAGTGCCAAGGACTGCATTGAAAGAAATTGAATTGTATTGCGTCTTACATAACTGTTCACATTTGACATTGTGTAATGTATTTTGACAAATTTTCTGACTGTATATCTTGAAAATGAGGAACAGGGCTGTTATGCTAGAACTGTATAAAAGATAGTTAGACCACAGCTAGAGTGTTGTGTAAAGTTCTGAACAACACATTATACGAAGAATATGATCTCACTAGAGAGGTACAAAAAATGTTGCCAGTTTGGGGCAATTTTAACTGTAAGGAAAGATTAAATAGGCTGGGATTGCTTTAGTTGGAACAGTGGAGAAGGCTGAAGAGGAGCCAACCAAGGGAAAAAATTATTGAGGTGGATAAAATTATAAGGTGCCTAAATTGTGTGTGTAGGATGGACTATTTCCATTCGCAGAGAAGTCCATAACTAGGGAGTATAGACAAAATAATTGATTGTAGGTTCAGTGGGGAATTGAGGAATAATCCTCAGTGTGGTCACAATAGCACAGTGGTTAGCACTGTTGCCCCTCAGCTCCAGGGTCCCAGCTTCGATTCCCGGATTGGGTCACTGCCTGTGTGGATTCTGAACGTTCTCCCTGTGTCTGCGTGGGTTTCCTCCGGATGCTCCGGTTTCCTCCCACCAGTCCCGAAAGACGTGTTGTTAGGTGAATTGGACATTCTGAATTTTCCCTCTGTGTACCCAAACAGGCGCCGGAATGTGGCGATTAGGGGCTTTTCACAGTAACTTCATTGCAGTGTTAATGTAAGCCTACTTGAGGATAATAAAGATTATTATATTATTATTATGGTCCGAGTCTGGAACTCACTGGCTGAAAGGATGGCAGAAGCAGAAGCCCTCATCGAAGAAAAACAGAGAAAAACCATTGGATATCCACTAGTGCCATAACCTACAAGGCTATGGACCAGGTGCTGGAAGGTGGGTTTAGAACACATTTGCTTTTTCTCGGTTGGCAGGGACACATTGGACCAAATGACAGTCTCCTGATACGTAAATATTTCCATGTTCCTATGCTTGTGGTAAAGTGTTCCACACTTCTACCCCCTTCTGTGTAACCGTTGCTCTTTGCTAGCCTTTTCATAGAATCATAGAACAGTTACAGTACACAAGGAGGTAATTTGGCCCATCGTGTCCATACTAGCCTGAGGACACCCAGTGCCCTTTCTAATCTCACCTTCTTGCACTTGATCCATAGCCCTGTAGTTTAGAGCATTTAAGGTGCAGATAATCTTCATTAGTGTCACAAGTAAGCTTACATTAACACTGCAATGAAGTTACTGTGAAAATTCCCTTGTCGCCACACTCCGCCGCCTGTTTGGGTACACTGGGGGTGAATTCACAATGTCCAATTCACCTGACGAGCATGTCTTTTGGAACATTTGGGAGAAAACCGGAGCACCCGGAGGAAACCCACGTAAATATGGGGATAACGTGCAGACTCTGCACAGACAGTGACCCAGGGCCGGGAATTGAACCTGCGTCCCTGGCGCTGTTAAGCAACAGTACCTTTTAAAAGAGTTTACAGTCTCTGCCTCCACCACCAACTCTGGTAGCGAATTCCTGAGTCCCACTGTTAGGCACGAGTATCAATCTGAGTTTTGAAACTTTTAACTGACTTCATCTCCAGCATTTACTGGCAGGGAGGTAAGAAAGAATTACAGATTTTGCCACTTATTTGGGTGCTTGTCGTCGTCCAAAATTGTAAAAGCATCTACCATGTGATTTTTAAATCGAAATGTAAATAACTTCCTGACTTAATTGGTTTGGTTCCTGTGTATTAACCTTTTTAAGAGATTATGGGACCATGCCTCTATTTTTTTTCTTAAAAATTGAACCACTCCTTGTAATTTCCCAGCTACATTTTACTCATCTGCACCTGAAGGGTTCCTGACTTGGATGGTGCTTGGGCATTGATATTTGGTCAATGGTCAGTTATGCGTAAGAATACTGGTGTAACCTGAATCTAGAATAATTTGTGATTAATTAGCACTACTGATATTGTGATACCCTTGAAACGATTTGTTTTCATCCCCAATTATTAGTTTGAGCAGATCTAATTTAATCCCCAGCCTCTGGGTAGTTGATAAGCAGTTGGCGCAATTATAAATATATCGCAATGCCCATGGGTTGGAAAGAGGTGGAGCAAAATGTACTTGTGATCAAGTCGTCCAAACTGACACTTGATCTGTTGCATTTCCATCTGCTATTACCGATAACCTGATTAGACTGATTGACCTGAAGCCATTCTTGTGCTTGCTTGAGAATCTTATTGTAAAGTGACGAGTTCAGTTGATCAACATTGTGGATGGGAAGTTGCTGTCATATATTTATAGTTTCTTGTCTTGAAAACTTTGTCCTCTTTTACGATTAAAATTTGGATTTGCATACTAATTCTAGCAACACCAGCACTTGTTTGGCAAATGTGGACTCTGATGGGTAATGCACACATTGGACCTTGGTATAAGACACAAGGGGTGTCTTAGCCAGTAAACAGGTGCTTAGATACTACTGGTGAATCTCACGCCTTAAAATGGCTGCAGCTGCCTCAGCTGCTCCTTCACTCTTGGCTTTCACTCAGTCTTGTACAATCTTTGTCTTGGCTACTGTGGGAGGAATAGTTAAATAATTAAAAATGTGCAAGCATAGAATTTGCAGGAGGACATAGTTGGTCAGGGGCAGCACGGGCATACATTTCCTACTTGCAAATGAGCTGTTTTGTAAACTGGATAGCTTTGTGAGTTGGCAATAATGAATGTTGGATTTGACAGAATTTGCACTTAAATCCATAACTGTAACCCACTGGTTGGCATTGAGATTTAGGAAAGGATCTGAGTAGGTGGAGTGACAAACTTGGGTGGGAGGGCGGTTTGCGATGCAAGCTCCTACCCAATGAGACTGCTTGTTCTGATTTAACGTAGGACACTTGTAGCTCAGGAACAAAGTCTCATTAGTATGGAATTAACCTCCATCTCAGGGATGAAAGGATAGTGTGCTTAACCTACATTTCTCTTCTAATGCCCTTCCTTTCCCTATCCCCCTTTTTTGAATTGTTTTTGCAGCATTGAAAGTTTCTTTCTTGATGACATTGACATTTTGCAGTGTTCTGTTTATTTAAATAGAAAGCCAGATCTGGCAAGCTGCCAATTTGTTGTGGTCTTTTTTTGCTTTTCTCGAAGCCCAATTTCATCCTTGGTGGCTTGCTATGACAAACATTGTTTTACTTATTTCTTTTGGGGAATACTTGGGCTGTTTCTAACTCAGCAGAAGCTGAGGTTCAATCTTGGGGCATTGTGTAGCACTGACCTTGCTAACTGAGCAATTAGGACCACTCCCAGACTGACTTGGATATATCAGCAGCTTGCCACATGAAAAACTTGTGGTTAAATTGTAACTTAGTTGTACATACTTAGTGGATTGCTGAATGTTTGATACCACATCTATCAAAACTTTGCATTTAAATTGTTCCTAAGGACTGTATCCAACTTGCTAAATACAACGCGTGTTAGGCATGAACCTGGCGATAAATGAAGTGGGTGCCTGACTTCCGGTGGCAGCCGTGGTGTAACCAGTCTCTCACAGGGTGGCTCCAGCGTCAAAGTGAAGGTTTCTGAACTTTCTGCCTGTTCGATAGATGATTTTGTTTGGTGACAGATCGTGAGGAGAAAAGAAAGTGGTGGATTCTCCCCCAGTGTGGGATGAAGATAGCTACCAGATTAGAGTCAGTAAGAGCCCTTGCCCAGGAGTTGGAAGACCCTCGTGGTGCGGCGGGGGGGGGCGGGATGGGTCATCGTCGACAACCAATTTGTAGATGGAGCAGCTAATGAGTTTCATCAAGGGGTAATTTAGACAACAGCGCAAAGAGATGCAGATAGACTGGTCAGTGCCAATTGAGGGTGCTGTGGCATCCCTTCGCAAGTCCCTGGAGCGAGTGGAGAAGTGAATGGAGGCTTGGGTGACGACCCAGAAGATGGAGAGGATGGTATTGGATCAGAGTGATGGAATCATCTTGTTGGAGGGCGAGATGTCGATGAGGAGGGAGATATACAAGGTATTGAATGAGGGACATGTATCTAGAGGAGTGGTTTGTGGAGTGGGCGGATGTTTCGAGAAAAAGTTGAGTTGCCTCGAGGAAGTAAGTTCCAAAACCTGCAGGTGCGTGATTTTGTACGGAGAGAACTACCTGGGTTCCCGGTGTCACCAGAGTATACGTTTCTACTAGAGCCTTTCACAGTAACTTTATTGAAGCCTACTTGTGACAATAAGTTATTATTATTTTTATTAGAAAAGCTGATTTTGGATATATGGGGGGAGGAGAGGATTGGGAATATCTATGGATGGTTGGAAAGAAAGAAAAGGCATTGGTGGATTGAATTAAGGGCAAATGGGATGTAGAGCTGGGGATAGAGCTAGGATGGTGTTGCGCCGGGTCAACGTGACCTTGTGTGCAAGGATGAGTCTGATCCAATTTTTAAAAAAATATAAATGTAGATTATCCAATTAATTTTCTCCAATTAAGGGGCAATTTATGTGGCCAATGCACCTTCAGTGCACATCTTTCAGTTGTGGGGTGAAACGGGAAGAATGTACAAACTCCACATGAACAGTGACCCAGAGCTGGGATCTAACCTGGGACCTCATTGCCGTGAGGCAGCGAGCTAACCACTGCACCACCGTGCTTCATCCTATCCAATTTCAGATGGTACACTGGGTGCAAATGAGTTTTATAAAACATTTTTGGATAGCAGACACCACTGTTGGTGGAGATGTTTGAGAATGCAGTGGCTCGGGGTAATCTCGGAGACAGTAGGACAGGCATTTCACTGTTGCTGAAAAAGGATGAGGACCCTGTTGAGTGTGGGTTGTAGAGACCAATATCTCTGCCAAATGTGGATGCCAAGATTCTTGCCACGGTGTTGGTGCTTAGGTTGGAAGAGTGCCTCCCACAGATGATTGAAGGGGTGGCACAGTAGCACAGGGGTTAGCACTGTTGCTTCACAGCACCAGGATCCCAGGTTCAATTCCCGGCTTGGGTCACGGTCTGTACGGAGTCTGCACGTTCTCCCTGTGTCTGTGTGGGTTGCCTCTAGGTGCTCCGGTTTCCCCCACAAGTCCCGAAAGACGTGCCGTTAGGTGAATTGGACATTCTGAATTCCCCCTCGGTGTACCCCAACAGGCCACGGAATGTGGCGACTTGGGGCTTTTCATAGTAATTTTATTGCAGTATTAATGTAAGCCTACTTATGACAATAAAGATTATTATTATTATAAGATGAGGCAGGGTTCGTAAAGGGTAGGCAGTTCTCTTCGAACGTGTGGCGTTTGTTAAATGTGGTACACTTACTGTCAGAAAGGGAGGGAGCCGGAGGTGTGGTGCCGCTGGACATGGGGAAGGTATTTGACTGTGGAGGGGAATTACCTGTTTGCGGTGTTGGAGAGGTTTGGGATTGTGTCTAAATTGTTATAAGAACATAAGAACTAGGAGCAGGAGTAGGCCATCTGGCCCCTCGAGCCTGCTCCGCCATTCAATGAGATCATGGCTGATCTTTTGTGGACTCAGCTCCACTTTCCGGCCCGAACACCATAACCCTTAATCCCTTTATTCTTCAAAAAACTATCTATCTTTACCTTAAAAACATGTAATGAAGGAGCCTCAACTGCTTCACTGGGCAAGGAATTCCATAGATTCACAACCCTGTGGGTGAAGAAGTTCCTCCTAAACTCAGTCTTAAATCTACTTCCCCTTATTTTGAGGCTATGTCCCCTAGTTCTGCTTTCACCAGCCAGTGGAAACAACCTTCCCGCATCTATCCTATCTATTCCCTTCATAATTTTAAATGTTTCTATAAGATCCCCCCTCATCCTTCTAAATTCCAACGAGTACAGTCCCAGTCTACTCAACCTCTCCTCATAATCCAACCCCTTCATCTCTGGGATTAACCTAGTGAATCTCCTGTGCACACCCTCCAGTGCCAGTACGTCCTTTCTCAAGTAAGGAGACCAAAACTGAACACAATACTCCAGGTGTGGCCTCACTAACACCTTATACAATTACAACATAACCTCCCTAGTCTTAAACTCCATCCCTCTAGCAATGAAGGACAAAATTCCATTTGCCTTCTTAATCACCTGTTGCACCTGTAAACCAACCTTCTGTGACTCATGCACTAGCACACCCAAGTCTCTCTGCACAGCGGCATGCTTTAATATTTTATCGTTTAAATAATAATCCCGTTTGCTGTTATTCCTACCAAAATGGATAACCTCACATTTGTCAACATTGTATTCCATCTGCCAGACCCTAGCCCATTCACTTAACCTATCCATATCCCTCTGCAGACTTCCAGTATCCTCTGCACTTTTCGCTTTACCACTCATCTTAGTGTCATCTGCAAACTTGGACATATTGCCCTTGGTCCCCAACTCCAAATCATCAATGTAAATTGTGAACAATTGTGGGCCCAACACGGGTCCCTGAGGGACCCCACTAGCTACTGATTGCCAACCAGAGAAACACCCATTAATCCCCACTCTTTGCTTTCTATTAATTAACCAATCCTCTATCCATGCTACTACTTTACCCTTAATGCCATGCATCTTTATCTTATGCAGCAACCTTTTGTGTGGCACCTTGTTATGTAGGGAACGCAGGCAAGTGCGCGCACGAATGAGATGAATTTGGGGTATTTCTAGTTACATACGGGAACGAGGCAAGGATGCCCCATGCCCCCCACTCCTGTTTGTGCTGGTGATAGAGCCATTGGCCATTGTGATAAGGTGCTTTCATAAATGGAAGGGGATAGTGAGGGGAGGTGTGGAGCATCGGGTGTCTTTGTACGGCGATGATTTGTTGGTTGTACATCTCCAACTGGGTTCCACGGTGGAAGATATAATGGGTCTGTTAAAGAGTTCGGGACTTTTTCAAGTTATAAGCTGAATCTGGAAAAGAGTGAACGCTTTTTGGGGTCTTTGGGGGCAGGAGCTGACTTGGGGTTTTGCCGTTTCTGGTGGCAACTAACCTTTTTAGGTACTTGGGGGTGCAGGTGGCTTGAGACTGGGCCTGGCTTCGTAAATTGAATTTCACAAGCCTGGTGGATCGGGTCAAGGTGGGTTTGTTGAGATGGGAGAGCCTTCCCCTGTCATTGGCAGGCCGGGTGCAGCTGGTAAAGATTAACATCTTGCCAAAGTTTTTATTTTTATTTTGGTGCCTACCGGTTATTTTGCCAAAAGCGATTTGTTGTTTTTTTTGTTTTTGTTTTTTTGTTTTTTAATGGGGATGAAACGGTTGATTTTGTTGTTTGTCTGGGCAGGTAAGGTAGCAAGGATTCAGAAGACAGTGTTTCAGAGGGCGGCAGTCAAGATCTTACAAACCTGTTATATTATTATTGAGCAGCGAACACGGAGAAGGTGCAGGGTTGCAACAGACAGCTGGAGGTTATGTGAGTGAGGATGGAGGCAGGCTCTTGTAGGGTCTCGGAGTTGTGGGTGCTGGTAATGGCACAGTACCCGTTTACCCCAGGAATATATTCTGGGAGTCCGGTGGTGGTGGCCATGCTGAAGATATGGATACAATTTCGGCAGCCCTTGGGTTAGGAGTGAAGTTGAAGCTGATGCCGATACGAGGGAATCATGTGTTCAAGCCGGCGAGGCTGGATGCTAGGTTTCGAGGTTGGAGGAGCGGGGTGTGATGGAAATGAAGGACTTGTTTCCAGAAGGCCGGTTCCCGAGTTTGGAGGAGTTGACGGAAAAGTTTGGGGTTCTGTGGAGGTGTCCTTTATGTATATGCAAGTGTGGGATTTTGCGAAGAATGTTGTCCCGACTTCCGGTGGCAGCGCCTGCCTCGTAGTTGGAGGGGGTGATGTCAGTGTTGGGTTGGAGGGGGTGTCATCTCGGCCGCCTACGGGAGGTTTTGGAGGAGGACATGGCGCGATTGGAGGGGGTTAAGGCCAGGTGGGAGGAGGAGCTGGGATGGTTGTGGAGGAAGGGTTGTGGTGTGATGTGTTGCAGAGGATGAATGCCTCAACCTAGCGTGCAAGACTAGGGTTGATGCAGCTACGGTGGTGCACAGAGCACACCTGTCGAAGTCGAGGATGAGCCAGTTTTTTGAGCAGGTGGAGGACTTTTGTGAGTGGTGTGAGAGGGACCCAACCAATCATGGTCGCCTATCCAGGCGAGGCCTGGATAGAGTGGATGTGGAGGATATTTCCACTTGTTGGAAAAACTAGAACCAGAGGACACCATCTCAGATTAAAGGGACGATCCTTTAAAACAGAGATGAGGAGGAATTTCTTCAGCCAAAGGGTGGTGAATTTGTGGAACCCTTTGCCGCAGAAGGCTGTGGAGGCCAAATCACGGGAGTGTCTTTAAGACAGAAATAGATAGGTTCTTGATTAATAAGGGGATCAAGGGTTATGGGGAGAAGGCAGGAGAATGGGGATGAGAAAAATATCAGCCATGATTGAATGGTGGAGCAGACTCGATGGGCCCAGTGGCCTAATTCTACTCCTATGTTTTATGGTCTATGGTCTTATGTACATACGTTCTGGTCCTGCCTGAAGCTGGAGGTGACTTTTCAGCACCATGTTGGCGATCCTGCATGTGACTTTGGAGCCAAGTCCCCTGGGGGCCAGATTTGGGGTGTCGGACTTGACCGAGTTGCAGATGGGAGCGGGACAGCTGTTCAAGCCTTTTCAGATTGCTCGCAGGCGGGTCCTGTTGGGGTGGGTCAGCTTCTCTTGCACTGTGTTTCAGTATGGCTAGGGGGGCGTTCCTGTTCTTGGAGAATGTTCAGGTCTTTTTGAGGTGGGCGAGTGAGGGGTTCCACAAGAGATGGGATTTGCTAAGGGGGAGAGGGATGGGTTGGGGGGGGGGGGGGGGGGGGGTTTGTTGTTTTATATTGTGTTAATGTTAAAATGTTAAAAATTGAGTAAACATATTTTTAAAAAATGTTTCCCAGGTCATGTTGCATCTTGCTAGGAGTGATTTATCATTTTTTAAATTTGCTTGAATGCCAATTGAAAAATAAGGCAACACTGATTCAAAAACCTACACAACTTTGATAGATCCTTATCTAAAGTGTTTATTAATGGGCTATTTTACTGAATAACTCGATCCTTTTTATTTCATGGGACCTCTGATACCTTCCAAGAGTTTTACAATTGTTTTGGACACTGAATTTTGTAAAAATAAAAACCCCCGCCCATCCCCATGAGAGCTGAGACAGCACAGATTAGCAACCTACATAGTCATGCAGGAGGCTATGGTAAAACTCAGTAGCAAGTAGGGATATGGCAGGGTGTGGTGGTGGGCGATGAGAGAAAAGCATGCAGACACTGGAGCTTACTTGCCTGGAGAGATATCTGAACACTCATAAGAGTGAACCTGTGTTTGTTTTCTTTTTTACTTGTACATTTCTCTTCCCTCCTTACCTTTGGCATAATGAAGCAAACTGTTGTGTGAACTGTCACTTGGCTTGGTGTGGCTAAATCTGTAGAGGCCAGGGATTAAACATGGGACACTCTCCACTATGGTCCACAAAATATCACCAAGAAGTTCATCTACCCGCTGAGTAGCTGCTGAAGAATTTTACGCTGCATCTGGAACTGAGCAGTGTATAATCCTGGAAAGATGCAGACAGTTTCATATTGATCTCTTATCAGGCTTCACCAAATAAGGAGAGCCTGCCGTCTGCAACTAGTTCTAATGGTCTTCAAATTTACCATCAATTTCATAGTTAGCTTTCCTGGCCCGCTGCCTGTGTGTCTGCCGAAGCCTTTTTAAAAAGGTTTTCTTTGTGGCTGTGAACCGAAGACAATGTTGAGAAATGTTTTTGTTGCTCAGTATTCGTAATTATGTTTGCGCAATAAGAGTAAAAAAAAGTTTTTAACAAGCTGCAGCTATTAATTAATCTTAGCCTAGGAGGTACGTTCTTTGAAAAGGAATTTTTAAAGAAAATCTCCCAGAGCACTATCTTGATTAGGAATTCTATGCTGCACTTGCATTTATGGTATATGCAAATGGAATTAAAATAGCCCATTACCATTATAGGGTATTGTAAGATGGAATCATCAGCTGGGTACAATTATGAAATCTGGAAATAAAATCGCATAATGGTGGCTTTATATTGGCAGCTAGACTGAAAGAAGTGATACCATAAGATGAATTAGTGAAATGATGCCAGCCATTTAGGAAGAGAGGGAAAGACCAAGTTCTATTTTTCTCCAGGCATCGTGTTGTGCAGTTGGGTATGTGGGACGCTGGCAAAACAATATGTGTAATGGCTCCAAAATTACCGATCTGATGTACAAAGAACAAAACTGGCATCAAATCGTGTGTAGGTGGGAGCACTATCCTCTTACAAAACGAAGGGAAATACAGAACAGGGGGCATCCCAGCATTGCTGCTGAGTTATCCTTCACACTGAATGTTGACTGATCTGGAACACATTCCTGTTGAGTATGTTACACCTTGTTTCTTCAATGTTCCCGTCTGTGTAGTGCTTCTTTCTCTCGCCTGCTGCAACTCATTTGCTCTGGCTCACATACTCTGAAGTCTGATGGTGATCTGCCACAGTCTGTTCATGTCTTTCCTGGGTTAGGGAGTTCTGAATACCAGATGCAGATGATGAAGATTAAATCAGCAGGGCTGGAAGGGAAAGAAAGTTTGTAAATGAGTACAAAGAATAAAATGTAAGAATCATGATAAGACCAGTTAGAGAATGGGAAACCTATACAGAGTGCTTTTTAAAAAAAAACACTAAACTAAAAGTTTTTTTCAACTTTTAAGTGTATTTATCTGAGGAAATGCTAATTAGTCTAATCTCTACAAATACAACAATCTTCCAGTATATGAATTCCAAAATGAGATTATGGTAATCTAATTTTTAGAGAACAAAGGTGACTGGGTGAGACTTAATTTTCAGGCCCTTTCTTTACTTAAGTCTTGCACCCACTGGCATTAAACAGTACGGCAAACAAGCATTTGCAGCATTGATGAGACCACATCAGGAGTACTGTGTGCTATTTTGGTCTCCTTGTGTAAGAAAAGAAGTGATTGCATTAGAAGCAGTTCAGAGAAGGTTCACTTGACTGATTCCTGGGTTATCGTATGAGGAAAGTTTGGTCCTATCGGCACTGGAATTTGGAAGAATGAGAGGTAATCTTATTGAAAAACACAAGATGGTTGACGAGATGGATGCTGAGGAGATGTGAGAGAACACAAAACTTTGGGACATAGTTTGAAAATAAGACCACGGTGATGAGAAATATTTTGCAGTAGGTCGTGAGTCTGTGGAACTCTCTTCCCCCAGAGAGTAGTAGAGACAGGACCATTAAATATTCTTGAGGCAGAAGTAGATAGATTCAAGAAAGTGACAGCCTAAATTAGATTAGCCATAATCTTACTGAATGGCAGAGCAGGCTGGAGGAGTCGACTGGCCTATATTATGATCCTGGACCAAACCCCAAAGGTGGCTAGGGTACTGGACAGAAACCGCAATATTTTATTTTAATTTTGTAAGACCGAGGGAAGGATACTTCACTCCAAGAATGATTTCACAAAGAAATAAGGATGTGGTATATTTAAACAAACGTTATTACTAACAGTGTTAAAATATCTTTTAACATCACAGAAAAGAGCTTACAATTACCCAATAAACCTTTCTAATTAATACAGTGAATGCAGTAACCTTTAATTGCTATCTTTATTCCCACTTAAACAATAAAACAAAACCATCTCAGCTATCAATCCACTGTTATTAAATTGGATCTCAGGAATACCTGTTTCACCAAGATGTCTGGATACTTAACTTTGAGAAGAAGAGATCTTTTGGCACTACCTTAAAGAAAAGATATGACTCCTGTCAGATCCATGCAGAAATTCGGCCGTATTACTACACAAGATGTTTCTCTGCTTGTTTCAGGTCACCTTCTTCTACCAGACAATTCAGAGCTGCTTGGAAAGAAGCTGCTTACATGTCTACAGGCCCATCTTTAGCTGAAGGGGGCTGAATTAGCACACTGGGCTAAATAGCTGGCTTTTAAAGCAGACCAAGGCAGGCCAGCAGCACGGTTCAATTCCCGTACCAGCCTCCCCGAACAGGTGCTGGAATGTGGCAACTAGGGGCTTTTCACAGTAACTTCATTTGAAGCCTACTTGTGACAATAAGCTATTTTCATTTCATTTCAATTGGCATAGTAAAAATGATCATATTTGTATTGGGCAGCACGGTAGCATGGTGGTTAGCACAATTGCTTCACAGCTCCAGGCTCCCAGGTTCGATTCCCGGCTTGGGTCACTGTCTGTGTGGAGTCTGCACGTTCTCCCCGTGTGTGCGTGGGTTTCCTCCAGGTGCTCCGGTTTCCTCCTGCAGTCCAAAGACGTGCAGGTTAGGTGGATTGGCTAAGGTAAATTGCCCTTTGTGTTGGGTGGGGTTACTGGGTTATGGGGATAGGGTGGAGGTGTGGGCTTCGATAGGGTGCTCTTTCAAAGAGCCGGTGCAGACTCGATGGGCCGAATGGCCTCCTCCTGCACTGTAAATTCTATGTGAACTTCAGTGAGTGCAAAATGTTTGACTTCTGCTCCATTTTAAAACTCAACTGATACTCGCTTATCTGTAAAATGCCTGATACCTTGGCTCCTCCCAGTAATTACATAATTTTACTGAGCTGAAATCTAATTAACTCCAGAGGCCCCCCACCCCCACACCAATCCAAACAAAACTGTATTAGCTCATGCTTTCTACGATGCCCTAATTGTACATCTGGCTCCCAACCTTTATTCTTTTAAAGCATATCTGCAGCATTCATACACACACTAACCCAGGCTTTTAACCCTTGCTGAACCTAATACCTATAATACAATATATCTTTTGAAGCCTATTTGTGACAATCAGCGATTTTCATTTAATTTCATTTCATATCTGAAATTTCCTCCATTCATCACACCTACTTGTAATTTGTATGTTGGTACAAAGCAAAATCCATATTTACAACAGGGAATTGAAAATCACATTATGTGCAACAAGTCTTTGCCTTGGATCGGATATTTTTAAAACTTCCAACTCATTAATACTACATTAGCCTCCGATTATATCTCATCAAAATGTTTCTACTTTTTACAGTGGATTACATTCACAGAGCATTGATACTTCTACACCTGTGGTAATCATCCTGCACCAAACAATACTAAGGAATTAGAACCATTGCTATTCTTGCCTGTATAAATGACCTTGAAATCGTATTGAAGTACAGTTTCGAAGTTTGCTGATGATATAGAACTTGGCAGCTTAATAATTACCTAACAGGAAAGAAACAAACTTCACGACAGACTGGTGAATTAGGCAGATTCATGACCATTTACTGGGGGTTAGTGTGCATTAATGCATTTTTGAGAGGAATAATATGGAAGGCCGTATAACCTAAAAGTTATATTTTAATGGAATGGTGTAAGATCAAGTGTGTATGTTCACAAATCTTTGAAGGTGACTGGGCAAGTTAACAAGGCAGTTAACAAAGCACATGAGAGAATAGGTTTTGTAAATAACGGCATTGAATATAAAAACAAGTAAATCATGCTAAATCTTTACAGATCACAGTTTAGGCCTCACTGCCTCTCCAGGGCAATTAAGGGTGGGCAATAATAATAATTTTTATTAGCGTCACAAGTAGGCTTGCATTAACACTTCAATGAAGTTACTGTGAAAATTCCATGGTCGCCACACTCCAGCACCTGTTTGGGTACACCGAGGGAGAATTCAGAATGTCCAATTCACCTAACGAACTTTCGGGACTTGAGAGGAAACCGGAGTGCGCAGAGGAGATGCAGACACTGGGAGAACATGCAGACTCCGTACAGACAGTGACCCAAGCCAGGAATCGAACCCGGGTCCCTGACGCTGTGAAGCAACAGTGCTAACCACTGTGCTACAATAAATGCTGGTCTAGCCAGCAATGCATCATCTTGTGAAAGAATTTAAAAACAATTATGGGTGCCACATTTTTAAGAAGCCTTTGAGAGGGTACAGAGAAATAAAGGACTTCAGTTGTGTGCCAGGATTGCTGAAGCTAGGATTGCCTCCTTGATGCAGATGAATGTTAAGGAGAGATCCAGTAGAGGTATATTTGGAGCAGGTGGTGGTATTATCGCTGGACTAGCTATCCAGTGACACAGGGTAATGCTCTGGGCAGCTGATGGTGAAGTTTGAATTTAATAAAAATCTGGAATTCTAATGACCATGAAACCATTGTCGGTTGTCATAAAAAGCCATCCGGTTCACTAATGCCCTTTTATGAATGGAAATCTGTTGTCCTTACCTGATGGTATACATGTGATACCAGACCCAGAGCAATATGGATGTCTCCTAAACCCCTTTGACGTGGCGTTCAAAACCACTTTAAAAAAAAAGGAATGGAACCTGATTACCACCCAGCATCGACCTCGGAGCCAGGAATGACATCGGCAAACTTAGCCCTGTCGACCTAGCAAAGTACTCCTTACAGGGGCTGGTGTCAGAATTGGGAGAGCTGTCTGATAGACTAATGAAGCAACAGCCTGACATTGTCTGTAATCTGTGAGTATGACAATGTTCAAGACATTGCCACCATCATCCTTGGGTATCTCCGATGACCCCTTCGGAACAGACCCAGCAGATATGGCACAGTGGTATACGGTTTGGAGGGAGTTGCCCTGAGAGTCCTCACCATTGAGTCTGGGTTTTATGAGGGTGCATAGCATCAAGTAAAACCTTGGCAAGGAAATTTCCTGTTGATTACCGCATATTTGTTCAGCATTAACCTGCTCACTGATGTTCACAGAATTCCCACAGTGCAGAAGGAGGCCACTGAGACTGCACTGACCCTCTGAAAGAGTACTCCACCAAGCCCACTTCCCCACCCTATTCTTATAACCCTTCGTCTAACCAACACATCCCTGGACAAAGGGACAATGTAGCATGGCCAATCCACCTAACTTGCACATCTTTGGACAGTGGGAGGAAACCGGAGCACCTGGAGGAAACCCACTCGGATATTAGGAGAAAGTGTTAACTCCACACAGTCACCTGAGGCCGGAATTAAACCCGGGTCCCTGGTGCTGTGACAGCAGTGCTAACCACTATGCCACCGTGCCGCCCAGGGGCACTCAACTCCTGAGCTCATCACAGCGTTGGTTTGAACATAGACAAAATAATTGAATGCCTTAGGTGAGATGCGAGTTACTGCCCTAGACATCAAGGCAGCATTTGACCAAGTGTGGCACTAAGGTGTGCTCCTCCGATACTGAAGCAGCAAGACCTGGACTATCTCCAGGCTTGGGCTAACAGGTGATAAGTAACATTTGCACCTCAAGTGCCAAGCAATGACCATCTCCAACAAGACAATCTAACCATTACTCTTACATTTAATGGCGTCACCATTCACCAGGAAATGAACTGGACTAGCCATATGCACTGTGGCTACAAGAGCAGGTCAGAGACTTGGATAGCCAAAGATGTGTCGGTTAGTTGGGGTTGCGGGGCTAGGGCAGGGGAGTGGGGTGCTCTTTTGGAGGGTTGGTGCAGATTGTAAAATGGCGTCCTGCACTGTAGGGATTCTATGAATACTGCGATGAGTAACATGCCTCCTGACTCCCCAAAGTCTTTCCACAAGGCACAGGTGAGGTGTGTGATGGAATACACACTTGCCTGGATGAGTTGAGTGCAGCTCTCAATAACAAGAAGCTTGACAAGGCACCCTGTTTGGGTAGCACCCCTTTCACAAAAATTCACTCCCACAACATTGACAAACAATGGCAGCAGTGTGTACCATCCTCAAGATGCACTGCAGCAACTCACCAAGCCTCTTTAGACAGCACCTTCCAAGCCCACAGCCACTACTATCTGGAAGGACAAGGGCAGCATACACGTGGGAACATCACCTGGAAGTTCCCCTCCAAGCAACTCACCATTCCATTTTTTTTCTTTTTAAAAAAAAAATTAGAGTACCCAATTATTTAATTTTTCCCCCCAATTAAGGGGCAATTTAGTGTGGCCAATCCCTAACCTGCACATCTTTGGGTTGTGGGGGTGAAACCCACGCAGATATGGGGAGAACTCCACACGGACAGTGACCCAGGGCCGGGATTCGAACCCGGGTCCTCAGCGCCGCTGTCCCAGTGCTAACCACTGCGCCGCATCCCGCCCGCAACTCACCATTCCTGACTTGGAAATATATCGCTGTTCCTTCATTGTTGCTGGGTGAAAACCCTGGGACTCCCTGACAGCAGTGTGGGTGTACCTACAGCAGTGTGGGTGTACCTACAGCACCTGGACTGCAGCAGTTCAAAAAAAGCAGCTCACCACCACCGTCCAGTTAGGGATGGGCAATAATTACTGACCTAGCCCGTGACTTCTACATCCCATGAACTATAATAAATAGCAATTTACGGTGGAGGGATTTTATAGCGCAAGTAGGAAGAAGTTGTTTCCTCTGGCATGTGTGTCTGTAACCAGAGGTCACAACTTTAAAATGATTGACAAAAGAACTAGAGGGAAAATGAGAAATATTTTCAGTGTTATTAAGATCTAGAAAGTGCGAGCTAGGAGGAGAGATAGAGGCGGGTCTGTGGGCGGATCCTCTAAACAGGGTTAATACCTCCTCATCATGTGCCAGGTTTAGCCTGATACAATTTAAGGTAGTCCTCCGGGCACACATGACAGTGGCTAGGATAAGCAAGTGTTTTGGTGTAGAGGATAGGTGTGCGAGGTGCGTGGGAAGCCCAGCAAATCATGTAGCTTGGAGGGCTTTGGCAGGGTTTTGCTAAGGCATTGTCCACGGTACTAAAAACACAGGTGGTACTGAGTCCGGAGGTAGCGATCTTTGGAGTGTCGGAAGAGCCGGGAGTTCAGGGGGCGAAAGAGGCTGACATCTTGGCTTTTGCCTCCCTAGTAGCCCGGAGACGGATCTTGTTAATATGGAGAGACTCCAAGACCCCGAGTGAAGAGACCAGGGTTAGTGACATGGCTGGGTTTCTCAGTCTCGAAGATAAAGTTCGCCTTAAGAGGGTCAATGGTAGGGTTCATATATAGAATTTATATTCCGGGTTCTCCCGGAGGTGGCAGCCGTTCGTCGACTTTCTCAGGAAAATTTAAATGTCAGCTGATGCAGTATTCCAAGGGGGGTGGGGGAGGGCCGGATTGTTGATTTTATGGTTGGGGTGTGTGAAGTTTGGGATGGGGTGGAAATGTTTATTATACGGTGTGTATGTCATTGTTATTATTATAAAAATTTTCAATTGCCTTAATAAAAATATTTTTTAAAAAAAGATCTGGAAAGTGCTATCTGAAAGTGTGGTTGGAATTTGGTGGTGACAGGAAATTTCTGAAGTAAGTTGGCCATTTACTTAAAGTGGATTGATGTGCACAGTTATTTGGGGGTGGGGGAAACTAGGTTGTGGGATTTAAAAATTAGGTTGTGGGATTAAAAAATATAGGTTGTGGGATTAAATTGGACAGCTCTTTGAAAATTAGTACTGGCAAGATGGGTTGAATGGCCATGTACTGTAATATTCTAGGGTTCTAATGACTGGTTATTGTTATGTTGGTGTTGGGTAAGAATGGAGAGCATCATCTTAAATAATGCTGTGGTATGTTTCTTTTAACTATCCACTGAAAAAGCAGAAAGGAATTGGGTTTAATTTTTCAATTGAAAGATGGTCCCTTGGTCCTATGCATGATTGCTAACCCAACAGGTACAGTATTTTTCAATGTTGTGGCAAATGAGTTGTCTGAAAAGTTATTTGCAGAGAAACGTTAATGAAGTTGAAAATGAAATGAAAATCGCTTATTGTCACGAGTAGGCTTCAATGAAGTTACCGTGAAAAGCCCCTAGTCGCCACATTCCGGCGCCTGTTTGGGGAGGCTGTTACGGAATTGAACCGTGCTCCTGGTCTGCTTTCAAAGCCAGCGATTTAGCCCAGTGTGCTAAACAGCCAAATTAAGGACATTCAGCACACACAGAAAGCAGTGTTGTATTATGGTGCTTCAATCAGAGCACATGTTTAAATAAAATCCTTCATGTTGATGAACAATGAGATGACACCTTCATTATCTGGCATTACAATAACCATAAATTTGGCATGGCAATGCCTTGCCAAAGCAAAACTTTATTTTCCAACCCATCTTCTCATGTGTGACCTGAATCAAATTTATATTCCCAAGAAGGATAAGGTTCAGATTGATTTAAAAAAAAAACAAATCTTGTTTTTTGCTTCTATGGCTTGAGCATTGGGGATTCTCAATTATCTACCAATTTCCGCTATCTACTTGGGAGAGAGGTGTTCTTCTGTTGCATTAAAACTGACTTGGGTGGTGGGGGTTTTTTTTTTAAACGAAAGAAAATGTCTGTTTATCCAGTTTCTGTTTATGGGATCTTGGTGTGCACAAAATAGTGTGTACCCTTCAAAGTAGCTCACTGAATGTTTGAGATGTGATGGAATGCCAATTGAAAGCAAGTTTATTACCCGAGAAAAGGCAGTTCCACTGAACAATAAAATGTATATTTTAATCCAGCGTTTTAATTGGTCTAAAATTTAAGATGTTACGTTCCCTCAGACCAACTGGGTGTTCAACGGTTATGTGTATCGCTGGCATTTATTGCACATTATTAAACTGGTACTTCTGAGACGACACCTTCTGAATGTTCACATTTATCTGTGTTGCTGCCCGCTTGCTGTCTAATTTGTGTGTAAATAGTGGGCATCATTAGCCTAATTTTTTTTGCAGTAAATCCTGGCCCGTGATCATAGTGTATTTTTGTGGAACAAATGTTTATCTGATTTAAGCACGCAGGTCATATATAGTTGACTGTGGTTTGTTACTGTTTTTGTAAATGGAAACAATACCAGCACAATACTTGGCTCCGAATTTTCAGCATAAATAGCACTGCAGAGCTCAGTAAACACAGGGTGATAAGTCGGCTGAAAGGTTGTCCCTTGGTATATGCTGTACAATTCCATTGTTTCAGCATATGCATTATCACTGTTTTTCACAAAACAATTGTTGAACTCTTTCTCTCCCCCCCCCCCCCCCCCCGGACAATATATCTAACATCTGTAATAAAATTTGGGGGTGGGGGGGGGGGGTTGCTATTTGTATTGTATTGAGATCACGTAGCTTTGTGCCATATGATTTTTCTGATTTAATCTGGTTCATTACCTCAAGTTTCTTATGCCATTTAATGAACAGACGTCTTAACTTTTTAGTGCTTCACCCCAATACTGTACTAATTCAAATTTATCTTATCAGCAACAACCAAAGTTTGGGCGGTTAAAATTTATAATTGGACTGCTGGCTAATGTACAGTTCAAGCGGGCATGGAAATGTAATAACCCACCATTAAACATTTAGTTTGGAATGGGTTAACCTTTTAAACACCACCGTGACTGGCACTTGAGCACATACATTTTGAGCAAGAGTCCCGAGTCTCATACAAACTTTAAGCACAACAGTGAATGAGTTTGGAATTTGATGATGGGGTTCAGTAAGGTACATTTTTTTTGGCTGGACTTGTACGTTTGCAAAATGAACTTATTTTCATCATTTAAATGTCACTTCTATGTGCTTGTTACATTGTAGCCTAATTTGTTCTTTCATCTGGATTTCCTTGACCCTTGTGGATCTTAGAAGCCCAGTCCTTCCCAAAATCATTGGATTTCTCTCACTTTAGCTGGGATGTGTCATGGCAGGGAGATATTACGAACTTGGGCCCAAAATGTAACAAGGCAATTTAGGGGTTAGGCAGGCAGAAGGAAAAGACTGCTAGCAGCAGTGTCCGAGGGGTACGCCCACAGCCTGAGTTACCTTGTCCCATTCAGACATAACCTCGTTAGTTGGATTACACAGGATGTCCTGGTTCAGCCAGGAAGATCAGCTCAAGATCCATTGTCATTTGGGACAACCCTGTTTAACTACCCATCAGCTCATGAACAGGAGTCTGATTACCTATTTGTCAGTCAATGGAAGGTTAGTTGCATATGAATGGATAGCCCTGTCTTTTTTCCATTTTGTTCTTTGGCCAGCAGTTATTGGCCATCCCTATTTGCCCTTGAGGGGGGGGGGGGGGCAGTTAAGATTCAACCATGTTGCTGTGGATCTGGAGTCACATGTAGGCCAGACCAGGTAAGGACGGCAGATTTCCTTCCCGAAAGCATATTAGTGAACCAGATGTGTTTTTAATGACAGTCGACAATGGTTTCATGGTCATCGTTAGATTTTTCATTCCAGATTTTTATTGAATTCAAATTTCACCATCTGCAGTGGTGGGATTTGAACCTGGGTCCCCAGAGCATTAGTCTGGATCCTTGGTTTACTCGTCCAGTGACAATACCACTATGCTACTGCCTCCCCAACTTTTGTATAAATGGGAGTAGGCAATCAACCAAGATTCAAGGGGTTCAAGTCTGCCACCTCAGGATGGGTGGAGCTTGGAGAGAGCTAGGAAGAAATGTTTTTTTGAATAGTTAGAGCAGAAGGCTGTGGAGGTCACCCAGAGAGATCATGAAGCAAGCTGCTCCAGGTTACATACTTTGGAAAAGGGTTCTAAAGGATCTTGACTTGCTTTTATTCACAAAGCAATTCTCTGCTGTCTTATCTTTGCCTGTCTGTGCAAGTGGAACGAGACCTGTATGTTTATTGGACGTGTTGCCTATCGGGAACTAATGTGTTGAGGTTAAGAGACTGCATGTAATCTGTTAGCATTAGAACGGAAGTAAAGGTTTAAATATTGCTTTCTTTTCCTTTTTGTTTTAATAAAGTTTGTTCATAAAATAACTATGCCCTATTTCTTATCTTATCACTCCTAGAACAAATCGATCTTTCCATACCGCATTAAAACCCATCTGTTCCAGCCTCTTAACCTCTGTTGAGAGATGATGAGGTGTTTGTAACAGATGAAGGCAGCAGCATTTCACACACACACTGGTGGAAAAACTGGACCTCTCTTTCCTCCTACAATTGTTCAAGCTAGGATAATTGCAAATTTCAAGACTGAATGATAGATTTTGGGGTAAAGGCATTGAAGGGTCTAAGGGGTCGTTAAATGCAGATCAGTCATGATCTAATTGAATACTGGGACAGGTTCAAGGGGCGAATAGCCTAATCATGTCCTTGTGTTCCAATATGCTTTTTAAAAAAAAGATTTAATTGAATGTTCCTCCTCATTGTAACCTTGTTTCCTTTGGATTAATGCCTGTAAATTAGGGTAAAGGGTCTCTGGAAGATGTTTGTATTCAAGGTGGGAGGTTTTTCATTAGCACCATGCTCCTCTGCCCAAAACCTGTGTTTTAATTTAGCTCAGTGTTGTAGAAACATTGGAACACCAGTTTCTTGGATATACTCCAGGAACTGTTCTTTAAAGTAAATCAGATAAATCTTTTGAAAAGAAACTTGGCTTTAGTGTATGTTACACATATAAATTTTCAAGTTGTAGTGATCTTTGTAGATGTATAATTATTCAGATGTCCATTCTTACCAACTCTTCTGTAGATGTTTTTAAATTTCTAACTTTTTTATGGATGTGCTAGTTTCAGAATAGAAGTCTCATCAAATAAAATTGTGAATGCAGAGCTTATCTATGTGGGAAGTTTCTTTAGTTTTGCGTTGATCCTCTTAACAGTTTGTTTGTTCCTGGGAAGTTGTAACTAACTTGGGTACTTGTATCATGCCCAAATGACAACGCTATGGATGAACTTAAATTAACATCTGGACATATATACAATTGTAGACATGTATACACTTCCAACAGAAATTACTGAATAAATGATAGGGGCAGGAGCATGAGCTCTTGAACGTTCCTTTTTAATCGCCCCAGTTCAATTCTGGGACTTACCATCAACATCAACTGTACTGGACTCCAAAGGTCAATACAACATCCTATCTCGGGTGTAGTGCCCAAAAAGGAAAAGTGCGACTTTTTCAAGACATCCAAAAATTATCTGTCACTTCATCGATAAAGATGGCTTGCACATGGAGCCAAAAAGGTGACCGCAATCTTAGAAGCATCCTCAAAATGTGACACAACTGAAGTTTCTGGGATTAATCAATTATTATGGCAATTTGTTCCGAATTTAGCAACACGATTAAAGCATCTGTGCTTAACAGGTATGGCACTGGTCAGAAGAATGCGAGAGCACATATACAAGGTAGAATGTGCCTTAAAGAAGTCCGAGCTATTGGTTCACTAGAATCCCAAGCTGAAGTTGCAACTTGCTTGTGATCCTTCACCCAATGGGGTTGGTGCAGTTATGTCACACATTATGCCTTCAGGAAAGGAACAGCCAATAGCATTTGCTTCACAAACTTGCGCAGAAACCAATTGTGTTCAGCTAAAACGTTTTGAGCAGCACGGAAGCACATGTGGATAGCACTGTGGCTTAACAGCACCAGGGTCCCAGGTTTGATACCCCGCTGGGTCACTGTTTGTGCGGAGTCTGCACCTTCTCCCCGTGTCTGCGTGGGTTTCCTCCGGGTGCTCCAGTTTCCTCCCACAATCCAAAAGGTGTGCAGGTTACGTGGATTGGGAATGATAAATTGTCCTTAGTGACCAAAAAGGTTAGGAGGGGTTATTGGGTTACGGGGATAGGGTGGAAGTGAGGGCTTAAGTGGGTCGGTGCAGACTCGGATGGGCCGAATGGCCTTCTTCTTCACTGTATGTTCTATGTTCATTTTGCGGTAAGAAGATCTCACCATTACCTTTTTAACAATGTTTTAAATAATCTTTATTGTCACAAGTAGGCTTACATTAACACTGTAGTGAAGTTACTGTGAAGATCCCCTAGTCGCCACACTCCGACGCCTGTTCGGGCACACGGAGAATTCAGAATGTACAATTCACCTAACAGCACGTCTTTTGGGACTTGTGGGAGGAAACTGCAGCACTCGGAGGAAACCCACGGGGAGAACATGCAAACTCCGCAAAGACAGTGATCCAAGCCGGGAATAGGGACCCTGGCGCTGTGAAACAACACTGGAAACCACTGTGCTACCATGCCGCCCTGGCCTTCATTTTACTCTTTTGAAGGATCATCGAATCTTGATGATCTTTAAGCTGCATACAGATATTCCTACTTTAGCAGCTAGTAGGTTACAAATATGGTCTTTGATATTGTCGGCACACATACGATATCCAATATTGTAAATCAGACCAACATGCAACTGTTGAAGCTTTGACCAGATTACCGTACAAGTCAAGCAAGAAGCCTTTCGTCAACATCCTAGACTTTTCACTCGTGTTGTACCTGTGACTTTATCTTAACTTTAGAGATGCACCAGAACTGATCCAGTGATGGGGAACATTCCAAAAAGGAACGATGACCGACGTAATAATCCAGGACAAACCCTTCATAGAATCATAGAATTTACAGTGCAGAAGGAGGCCATTCGGCCCATCAAGTCTGCACCAGTTCTTGGAAAGAGCACCTTACCCAAGGTCCACACCTCCACCCTATCCCCATAACCCAGTAACCCCACCCAACACTAAGGGCAATTTTGGACACCATGGACAATTTAGCATGGCCAAACCACCTAACCTGCACATCTTTGGACTGTGGGAGGAAACCGGAGCACCCGGAGGAAACCCACGCACATACGGGGGAATGTGCAGACTCCGCACAAACAGTGACCCAAGTGAGGAATTGAACCTGGGACCCTGGAGCTGTGAAGCAATTGTGCTATCCACAATGCTACCGTGCTGTCCTTCGTCACAAAACTGAGTTGACAGTCCAGAATGGAGTTTTATTATGCGGAATCAGTGATTATTCCCCCTGTCTTGCGTAATAAAGTCCTTGACCAACTGTATGAGGGACACCCTGGTGTGAGGATGTAGGAACTGGCATGCAGTTTTGTTTGGTGGCCAGGATTAGAGGCTCAAATTGAAGAGAAAATGGGTCAATGTCAGTCCTGTGCAATACTAAGAAACACTCTATCACTGTAACCATTACATCCCTGGGAATGACTGACACAGCCATGGCAGAGAATACACTTAGACTACACTGATCCAGTTGAGGGATACATGTTCCTAGTGATTGTGGGTACACACTCTAAATGGCCGGAAGTAGTGATTTATGTAATCCACGATGACGGGGCAAACTATTGAGAATTTGGACAAAATGTTTGCAAGATTTGGTACAGGCCATGACAATGAAACTCCGTTCGTTTCTAAGGAGTTTGAAGACTACTGAAGTGGAAATAGTATACAGCACATAAAGTAAGCTCTGTACCATTCTGTAACAAATGAATTGGCCGAACGATCCGTTCAGTCACTTAAACATTTCATCAAATCATCAAAGGACCAAGGTACATTGACAAGAAGTGTGAACAAATTTCTAAGTCTTACCGGAACACCGACTTCACCAGCAATGCTGCTGTTCAAAAGGAAATTGAGAACCACCACCTGTTACTTGGAAATTGTCAAATGACAGCAGCAAGCACAAATGTCTAGGAGGGAACAAAAATCTAACAAGTGAGCATTCACTCAGAGTTACACTACCAATGGGGAATGGGTACCGGCCGTCATCCTAGCAAAAACAGGTCTGATATCATACACCGTTCAGATGAGTGACATGGTGACATCATACTGACGAACTACTAGCTTCACTAAGTGAAATTGCTGAAATGTCTCGAAGTATGTCCATTGATACTTCTGAATAGCGAGCAAACAACAGAGACTGTTTCAGACCCTGTTTCTGAGGACTTTCCAATGCCTGTAGTGATACTGGAATAACCTCCCAGCGAGCATCATCTACTGAAGGAGGAAAGGACACTTCCCAAGGTCTTGAGTAGCCAGGTTCAAGTACATAGAATACAAGCCAAAAGGAATAGCCATCCACCTGAGAGACTGTCTTTGTAAAGTTGTATATAAGTGTAGAGTTAATGCATACATGGGTCTGTTGTAAAAATGTGAAGAAATTGCCATTCTAAAGAAATAAAGGGGGCGGGTGTTGTTTATCAGAAAATACATCCCTGCTGGTAGAATGTCCTGTGATCCTTATTCACAAAGAAACTCAAGTGTGTGGCACCTCCACACTTCTTTCTCTTCATGGCGCTAAGAGAATGTAACAGCCTACCTCCCTTGTTATATCCTCTCTCTTATTGAATAATTTTATGTGTAATAACAAGATTACTCATTTCCACTCGACTATATCCCCAGTCTTCCTGTTGACCAAATATACGTGGTATTTTTAGCTCCCAGACCTGACCCTCTTGCAGTTCTGTCTCAGTTATGGTGATCAGGTGTTAAATCCTCCAAATTAAACTTGTGCCTGTCATTTGTTCCTTGTATTCTGTGTATTGTATAATGAACACTTTGAGCCATACACTCTCTAACCTGTCCTGTTTCTAATGTTTTCTTTCTCATGACTTATTTTTCTCCCTGGTTTTAATTATTTTAGTTTTACCTGCAGCACCTGACTACTTTTTTTGATTGGTTTTATAATTAATTTTGCCACTGCAAATAACTGAGACCACCCTATTTATCCTTTCCATTAGGATCCTGGTTCAGGTGGAGGCCCTCCCAATGGAACTGTTCCTTCTGAGGCTGTGTCTAACAAAATGGAACCCCTCTTTCAGGTAGAACCACTCCACCGATCCCCTAACGGTGTACTTGACCTTTTCCAAATATACAAATTCCATGAGGCCAACCAACCAGGCCAAGGCAGTAGGTGGAATGGAAGATCTCCATCCCAGCAGAGCTCGAGGCAAAGGCAAGGACATCCGCCTGCACCACGGTTTGCATCCCGGTTTGCAGCCCCGGCCAGTCTATTGGTGGCCATTTTTGGGCAGCCCCTTTCTCCTTATCCTCGTCGCCTTCCCCACCCAGACAGACTAGGAGATCAGCCTGTCCATCCCCTGAAAAATGCATCCGGCACTGCAATTGAAACAAGAATCACAGCAAAATATTCATCTTTACTGCCTGTACCCGGCCTGCCAATGACAGGGGGGTGTTTGTCTCACCTCAACAAGTCAGCCGTCACCCTCCCCACCAAGCTAGTGAAATTGAACTTTCGGAAACCTGCCCAGTCGTGGGCCACCTGTACCCTCAGATATCTAAAATGAGACGCTGCCAAACAAAATGGCTGACAAGCCCGCTCCCACCGACGGAGAGGACACCATAAATTCAATTTATATACATTTAATTATACCCTGAAAACGCCCCAAATCTCTGGAACAAACCCATTATGTCCCCCACCAAAGAAATCTGCTCCAAAATATACAGCAAGTATACAAGTCATACAACACACAAGGACACCCCATGCTCCACCTCCACCCCCTTCCACAACTCTGAGCTCCTCAGCGCAATGGCCAAGGGTTCTATTGCCAATGCAAACAGAAGGAGGGTACATGCGGCACCCCACCTTATTCCCCAGTGCAATGCAAAATACCCCGAATTCACAACACTTGTGTACAAGTTCCCCATTGGCTCCCCACACAACAACTGCACCACGCTGCAAACCTTGGCCCAATCCCAAATCTTTCCAACACCGGCATCAAACAACTCCACTCCACCCGATCACACGCCCGCTCCACTTCCACCACATCCATCTCCCTTCCCTCTGCCGGAGAAAGCACCACATTCAACAACCTCCTGACATTCGATGACAACTGTCTGCTCCTTACAAACCCCATCTGATCTCCCCAATCACTCTCTGAAGGCCTCGTCTCACTCCAGCGGCAGCACCCCTGCCAACATCCTGGTGTCCGCACCCAGCAGAGACATAGGCCTGCATGGTCCACACTCCACTGGATCCCCATTCCTCCCAAGCACCAATGAGATAGAGGTCTGCCCAGTCATTTGCGTCAAGAACCCCTGTCCATTTGCGTCCTTAAACATTTCCACCATCAACGGTGCCAGCCTATCCTTAATTCTTTAATAAAGTTCGACCGGGCACCCATCCGGCCCCGCCACCGTATCTGCCTGCAGATTCCCACTTTCACCTCCTCCATCCCCATCGGCTCCTCCAGACCTGCCCTCTTTGCCTCACCGGACTGTAGGCATGCTAAGTCTCGCAGTCCTACTCATCCTCTGGTGGCTCCGACTTATACAAGCTACTATAAAACTCCTCAAACACCTTGTTAATCTGTTCTGCATGTCCACATTGACTCTTACAGATGCACCATAGAAAGCATCCTATCTGGCTGCATCACAGCTTGGTACGGCAACTGCTCTGCCCACCACCGTAAGAAACTAGAGTCGTGAACAAAGCCCAGTCCATCACACAAACCCGTCTCCCATCAATTGACTCTGTCTACACCTCTCGCTGCCTTGGGAATGCGGGCAGCATAATCAAAAACCCCTCCCACTCGGATTACTCACTCTTCCAACCTGTTCCATTGGGCAGAAGATACTAAAGTCTGAGAACACATACTAACCGATTCAAAAACCGCTTCTTCCCCACTGTTACCAGACTCCTGAATGACCCTCTTATGGACTGAACTTATCTCTCCACTAAGTAGTACTACCATGTGCTTCACCCAATGTCTGTGTATTTACATTTGTGTATCTATCGTATATTTTATATTTTTCGTGTATGGAACAATCTGTCCGGACTTTACGCAGAGCAATACTTTTCACTGTACCTCGGTACACGTTAATAAATCCAAATCTTGCAGCACCACCACATCGGCTTTTAACGTCTTCAAATGCGTAAAAACACTTGCTCTCTTCAATGGCCCCCTTAACACCCTCACGTTCCACATCACTATCCTGACCGATACCTCACCCAGTATCGATCCCCTCCCTCCACATTCACACCTCCCTCCACATTCACACCTTCCGAGGCCCACCGAAACCTGTTTGACCAGGCTCCAATGACCGCGGCCCCTCCCCAGCACACCCCTGTTCACTGGCCAACCTCCATATGTTAGCGTTGTGATCCCTGCCAGAGCCCCCCTCCTCCCCAAACCCCTTCAGTAACCTGGCCCCATGTGCCCAAAACCAACCTCTCTCAAACAAAAAAGGAACCACACCCATAAGGAAAAAGAACATAGATAAATAACCCCCCCTGCATTGAAGAGACTGAAATAAAACTCCAATCCAAGTAGGAAACATTCCCCATCCCCACCCACAAGTCCCAATTCTCATCTCAGTCCCAGTCCTTCAGCATTAACAAACACTTCCACCATCTCAAAATAAAAACTCCTTTGAATTGTGAGTTACTCTAGGCTTCACTGGGTAGACTACTCAAACCTCACTCTGCTGCTGTATGGTGCCACCTTCACCCATCCAAAGGCTGCCTGCCTTCTCGTCAACTCCGCCGTCTGATCTTCGTATGTGCGTATACCAACGCCTTCCCACTTCACATGCCGGCTCTGCTTCGCCCAGCTCAAAACCTTCTCCTTCACGTGGTAGCTCTGCAAGCAGACTATGACCGCCCTTGGTGGCTCCTTCATTTTAGGCTTAGGCCTGCGCGACCGATGTGCTCTATCCAACCTGTAGCGGGAAGGTCCTTCCGCCTCAACCTCTTCTAATCCTTATTTATGACTTGGCTGAAAGAGCTGAGTTCGGTCTGTCTGTTTGCTGATGCAAATAAGAGCAAAATACTGCTGGTCAGTGCTGGAGATCTGAAATAAGAACAAAAGTGCTGGGAAATAATATGATTAATTGATAATCTTTATTGTTGCAAGTAGGCTTACATTAACACTGCAATGAAGTTACTGTGAAAAGCCCCTAGTCGCCGCATTCCAGCACCTGTTTGGGTACACAGAGGGAGAATTCAGAATGTCCAATTCACGTAACAGCACGTCTTTCTGGGCTTGTGGGAGGAAACCAGAGCACCTGGAGGAAACCCACGCAGACACGGAGAGAATGTGCAGACTCCGGACACAGTGACCCAAGTCGGGAATTCAACCTGGGACCCTGGTGCTGTGAAGCAACAGTGCTAACCACTGTGCTATCACCGCCCCCAATTTCAGTTATGACTATTTTTAAAAAAAAAATAATTTTGAGCACCTGTAGGCACTTTGGCGAGGAGCCAGAGACTGATTCCCAGCCCTGGAAAAATGATAACATGAAGGCAAAGTTAGATAAACTTGGTTCTTTTAATTTGAAAGAAAAGTGTTTAATGGTGCATATAAACAAAACCCGATGTGTGACTTCAGGCAAGCCATGTTCGTAGGACATAGGTTCAAACTGATGACGGTAAAATTTAGGACTGACTTTTCAGAAGAAGTTGTTGGAGATTTTTAAAATTCATTCTTGGGATGTGTACATCTCTGGCAAGATCTATGTTTGTTGCCCATCCCTAGTCCTCCTTGAAGGTGGTGGTGAGCAGCTGCACAGTCCTTCTGGCATAGATACATCCACAATTTTACAAAGAAGGGAGTTCCAGGCTTTTCATCCACCGACAGTGAAGGGATGGCAATATAACTGTGTGTTTTGGAGGGGGGTTTATAGGTGGTTGTATTCCCAAGCGCCTGCTGCCCTTATCCTTCTAGGTTGCAGAGTTGGGGGTTTGGAAGTTGCTGCCGAAGGAGCCTTTATGAACTGCTACCTTGTAGATGGGTGCTATTGTGTACCAGTTATGGAGGGAGTGAACGTTGAAGGTAAACGATGAGATGCCAATCAAGTGGGCTACTTTGTCCTGGATGCTGTTGAGCTTCTTGAATGTTAGAGCTGCACTCATCCAAGCAAGTTGGTGAGGCCTGGATAGAGTGGACGTGGAGAGGATGTTTCCACTTGTAGGAAAAACTAAAACCAGAGGACACCACCTCAGACTAAAGGGACAATCCTTTAAAACAGAGATGAGGAGGAATTTCTTCAGCCAGAGGGTGGCGAATCTGTGGAACTCTTTGCTGCAGAAGGCTGTGGAGGCCAAATCACGGGAGTGTCTTTAAGACAGAGATAGATAGGTTCTTGATTAATAAGGGGATCTTGATTAGTCAGGGGTTATGGGAAAAGGCAGGAGAATGGGAATGAGAAAATATCAGCCATGATTGAATGGCGGAGCAGACCCGATGGGCCGAGTGGCCTAATTCTGCTCCTATGTCTTATGGTCTTATTCCCTCACAGTCAAGAATTGTGCCTTGTAAAATTCTCTCCCCATCCCCCTGATTTCCATGAACTTCAATTTTGCTGCAGCTCCTTGATGTCAGATGCTGCCTTGATGTCAAAGGCAGTCACACTCGCCTCACCTCTGGGACTCTGCTCTTTTGTCTGTGTTTGGAGCAAGGCTGGAATGAGCTCTGGAGTCCCAAGACTTTAGTGGGACCCAAACAGAGTGTTGATGAGCAGGTTTTTGCTGAATAAGTGCATGTGAAGGTGTCATTGACAGTGCAGTCATTACTATACTGATGATTTCAAGTGGATGATGGTGTGGTAATTGGTCAGAATGGAAACTAACATTTTCTTGTGCCTATTTTAAGTGCATGCTTTAGTTAGAAGTCTATTTAGAGGTGAAGAATGTGTGGAGGAGTTAACCTACTGTTTCTCTGTTTTGATTGATTGATCTAAAATGCACTGAAGAGCTTGTTGATCTTGTAATTGGATTAACGAAAGGAAAATTGTTTAAGATTGCTGCTGATTGTTGTAAATTGTCCTTTGCACATTTGGTAAGTGCCAAGAAGGAAGAAAAATGGGCCTAACTTTGATTTCCAAAATTAGTCTGTCGGCGTTCATTGTCAAGCTTCATGAATAAAACAGTGGCAGTTTGTGTCTGATACTTTGGAATTACCACCCTAGTGGATCAAGGGAAAAGACAAATCAAAGAAGTGCTTGGATCTGTGTAGCACTTCTAATGTATAAAAATATTACAAGGAGCTTCAAGCATAATCAGTTGAATATTGCCAGTTATCAGGAAAGTTGATTTATGCAAGGGTTTTGAAGGAGCAAAGTTGGGGATGGGAGTAAAGGAAATAGGGTTGCACTAAAGACCAAAGTTTTGTCTTGTTTGGGCTGGAAAACAGTAAGGAGTCTTACACCAGGTTAAATCCAACAGCAGCTTTATTTGGAATTACGAGCTTTTGGAGCGTAGCTCCTTCGTCAGGTGAGTGGCTGGAAAAGGTTAGAGATGGAGGCACCAAAGTTGAGGGGTTAAGAATTTTAAGTTGATGTTGGACAACCAGTGTAGGTCAGCAAGCATGAGGTAATGACCGAGTGGGACTTCTTGTAGGTTAGGATACGGGCAGCAGAGGTCTAAATGAGATTTGTGGAGGAGGGAGGATGGGTAGTTCAGCTGGAAGAATATTGGAGCAGCAACAACAAAGATTGTATTTATAGTGTCTTTAATGTAATAAATCCCCAAGGTGATTCACAGGAGCTGCAAGTTTCAGCAGCAGGTGGACTGAGGTAGAGTTGGCACTGGCAATGGAATGGAGGTTGAAACACTGTGTAGGTGATAGATGATATGGGATTGAAAATCCAGCTCAATGTCGGTAAGGTGCCATTATGCCAGGCTGAATACAATTGTAACCATGGCCTGGCAGGGGGTGAAAGTCATGGCAAGTGTCTTACCAGCTGGAGAAAATGGTTTCATCCAAGACTGTGTGTCAGTCAATCAGTGTGACAACACTGAGACACTGGACTGGATGGTGGCGTTCAAGGAAAAGGCAGCAAGATTCTCATTCGATTATCCACCTGCTGAATTAACTAATTCAGGCTGGGCACCCATTGGGATGCTATAATTGGTCATGTTCTAGGCCAATAAGCAGACGAGCAGCCAGGTTTGCTAAGGATTGTTTGGATTTCAGTTGATTCTGGATTGCAATTTCCTCCAAAGTTGAATAGTGTGCCACCGCTCAATTTCTGGGCTTACAAATAGAGTAGATTATAAGGTCTTGGAAGGGCACTCCCAATCATAAAACTAACCCAGCGGAAACTATTTTGTTCCTTTGTTGGAACTTTCCCCTTTTAGCAGAATTTTCTTTGTGAACTCCTGGACGAAAATTTGGAATGTTTCCCGTTCCTCATTACAAAATTAGTATATTTCAGTAATTTGGTCAGATTTGGAGTACATGTCCAAAGGTTCTGCTATGTGTGCAGTGAAACAGGGGCTGGAGTTGGCAGTTTAGGCCTTCAAGCCTTAATTTGTACACCAGCTCCATTTATCCATCTTTGTTTCAATTTCCTTGAAGCCCTTGCCTAACAAAGTTGAGCATTAACTAGTAATAGCTGAACAGAAGTGAATGACAAAATTACATTGGCACTCTTCTGCACAACAGTTACCATCTGTAGTTAATAGCTCCTGTCATCACCTGTTGCAATGCTTTCCATTTTGGGTGTAGTTGGAACAACAATACACCATTCAGGGCCAGCCTGATTAAAAAGAAAAGGGTTTCCACATTTTTGTGGTGCTCGCATTGCATGTCAAAAGACAGATTTCTAAGATGCTTCAGCTTTGACGAAACGTAACTAATACAGGAGCCACTCTTGTGCAAGTGAAAGCCGACTATGCAGGAAGGTTTTCTGTTCCTAAGCTGTAGTAAAGCGCTTAAGCCAATGTGCAACATCACTTCCTCAATCCAAATTTAAGTTTGGGTATTGCTGTGTCCCGAAGAATAGGGTTGAAATTCTGACAACAGATCAGAGGCCTGAAATGTCAATTGTTCTCTCCACAGATGCTGCCTGACCAGCAGAGTGTTCCCAGCATTTTCTGTTTACATAATCAGATTATCAAGTTTGTCCACAAATACTGGCTCTGCATCAGTCATTTATTGTTGGGTTAAGAAAGACTGAAGCTGCATAGCAGTATACTAATGTTTTAGGATGTTTGTAATTAAAATGCAGCATTTAATTGGACTTTTGCCAGAGTGTACAAACAATCTTTTTCTTTGATCGGTTAAATTCATCTTATCAGAAAAAGCAGTTTTAGACTTTTTGGACTGGCAAGTGATCATTTGCATCATTTCTGGTGTATGTCATTAGATAAGTGTTTGTGACATAAATTTGTTTGTGAAATACGGCACAATTTGAATGGCACTTTGCACTGTATGTCACATTCCGGCGCCTCTTTGGGTGGGAGAATTCAGAATGTCCAAATTACCAAATTTGTCTTTTGGGACTTGTGGGAGGAAACCAGAGCACCCGGAGGAAACCCAGGCAGACACGGGGAGAATGTGCAGACTCTGCACAGACAGTGACTTAAGCTGGGAATTGAACCTGGGACCCTGGTGCTGTGAAGCAACTGTGCTAACCACTGTGCTACCGTCGCCCAATGTACTGTTAATACTTGCCAAGTGGTTTATTTGTGCAATGGAGTAGTTTTAGCAAAATTTTTGCCAAGTTTAAAAATGATCTAATTTTTGCACAGGACAAAGTTAAAATGCTTGCTTTAAAGCTCCTTGTTACTTTTATAGGGTGATGGCCGAAGTCTTCCAGTCTCTGAATGTTTGGGTTTGGGCCAGAATTTGGATCTGTCGGACACCATGGTGCAACAGAGGCTGGACGAAATCAAGGATTCAATCAAGCGAGAGATACGGAAGGAACTTAAAATCAAGGAAGGAGCAGAGAACCTCAAGAAGGTTACAACTGATAAGAAAAATCTAGCTTATGTGGAAAATATGTTGAAAAAATCAAACAAAAAGCTCGATGAACTTCACCAAGAGCTGCAAGAGTTGAATGCACATATTGTCGTGAAGGATCCTGAGCTGACAGGTAAATGATGTACAGTGCCGGTAATGTCTTTAATACTCTTCTTTTTATACGATTAGTGGACTAAGAATGCAGAATGCACACTGACCCGGATAAGAAAGAATGTGAAAAGTAAGAATGAATTTGAACAGCAGCTGCAGTACAAGCTGAACAACTTGTAGTGCATTTGCAGTGCAACTTTTGGAAGTGGGCCACTTTGCCAACCTTTCACTCCAGCTTACCCCACTCGCACTCCCAGCTACTGAGGTTCCTTTATCAGGTGGCAGTTAAGAGCAGAGCTGGCAAGACCCACACAAAAATGAGTGGGCCGTCGCCAGAACAAAATAACTTTTACCCTTTTTCTCTTTCCAAGTGTAACTGGCAAACCCACACGTTAATCATCAACTGCCCATTCATAACGTAGCTTTAAATGTTACAGTTGCGTTTTATTCAAAACAGTTGGTCAAAAGACAAATAAATGCGTGCTCTGACAATCTATTAAGCATGCTCGCTCTTAACCAACTTTCCAGATCTAACTGGTCAGATGCTGTTGGCCACTACTTTCAGCAGTAAATCCTATTGAAGGCTAGTGCAGAAAGAGGATATGTGGCACCAGATTATGCTGCCTAGATTAGTTTATGATCCAGCATTGCCATTTTTATACGTTGCACATTACATTTCCCGGTTGGGAGAGCAACCAGGAGTGGTACTCCGGTTTCAACTAATGTGGCTATTTAACAGTTTGCCAGGGTGTGTTCTCTTCCTTTTTCCCCCTTTTTCTCCCACCAACACCCCAAAAAAAATGCTGGCGGGTGACGGGGGACAAAAGCACATAATCAAACAGAATTAAAATTGAACTGTGAGAAAGGACATTCTGATGCAGCTTTATCAGTATTCTACATCACTGGGCCATGCGTGTTAACATTTTCAGCTAGGTGCAAATATTATCATAACGACCCAAGCCATATTGCAATGTCTACAAATGCCTTGATTTGAGTATTTCCACTTTCCATATAGTTAGCTTCTCTTTTTTTTAGTTGTTGGCTATGGTCAAACTTTTTTCTTTACTAGTGCATACTTTAAAAAAAAAAATAATCCCCCTTTTATGGTGTTTTTTTGTCCCCATCATATCAGTCAATGGTAGAAGTTTGTATGGAATGTTTGTTGCTTCAGTGGTTTTTGCTGTTAGACAGATTTGCCTCGTGCTGTTGCACTACTGGTGATTAATGAGGGACATCAGTAGTTTTCACAACAAAGACGATATTTTGCAGGTATTATTTTTTGATTACATTTTAAATTGACAACTCTTTTTAGGCTGCTTAACATTGTCGTATCAAATGACTTGTTTCCAGCTTGATTAAGGGGCTGGTTTAGCACAGTGGGCTAAACGGCTGGCTTGTAATGCAGAACAAGGCAGCAACGTGGGTTCAATTCCCGTACCGGCCTCCCCAAACAGGTGCCGGTATGTGGCGACTAGGGGCTTTTCACAGTAACTTTATTGAAACCTACTTGTGACGATAAGCAATTATTAAGTAGTTGACTTGAATTGTCACATGCCTTTGGATAGAATGCAAATGTAATTGCTGTTTTTGGTATTGAGATTAAGAAAAGTAATGAATGATCATCGCTTGATCATCAGGCTCTTGACCCTGTGGTAACTTTGAATGCAGATGCATTGATCCCAATTTTTTCTGCTAACTGTAAGAAAATTGGTCTGTGTCAAAAACGTATACATGTTACAACTGGATAACTTTGCTCAGCCCTTAGTTGTCAGTTCTATGTTTCCCTGTTCCTCACAAAAGTAATGTCTATGTTTCTTGTACTGGATGCAAAAAATATATAGTGCAACATTTCCGTTTACCACCTTGCTGCAAATTATAAAAGTTAGGTGTTGTTTTGGAGAGTAATTGAGCACTAAATTTGAGCTCATCTACTGTTTTTGAGAAAAGTTTGCCTCTAGGGTACGTGTGTTATTTATTTTCAAATTTGTTTTTTTTCTGCTCTGGTCCTGCTGCTCATTGTCATGATATTTCACAAGAGAGGCAATAATTATTTTCCCTCCAGAAAAATCTCACCAAGAAACAAAGACCTTAATCAGCAATTCCTGATAGAACAAGAACAAAGAAAACTACAGCACAGGAACAGGCCCTTTGGCCCTCCCAGCCTGCGCCGATCCAGATCTTTTATCTAAACCTGCCGCCTATTTTCCAAGGATCTACTTCCCTCTGTTCCCTGTCTGTTCATATATCTGTCCAGATGCATCTTAAATGATGCTATCGCGCCCGCCTCTACCACCTCCGCTGGCAAAGCGTTCCAGGCACCCACCACCCTCTGCGTAAAAAAAACTTTCCACACACATCTCCCTTAATCTTTCCCCCTCTCACCTTGAAATCGTGAACCCTTGTAATTGACTCCACTCTTGGAAAAAGCTTGTTGCTATCCGCCCTGTCCATGCCTTCTCATAATTTTGTAGACCTCAATCAGGTCCCCCCTCAACCTCCGTCTTTCCAACGAAAGCAATCCTAATCTACTCAACCTTTCTTCATAGCTAGCACCCTCCATACCAGGCAACATCCTGGTGAACCTCCTCTGCACCCTCTCTGAAGCATCCACATCCTTCTGGTAATGTGGCGACCAGAACAGCACGCAGTATTCCAAATGTGGCCTAACCAAAGTCCTATACAACTGTAACATGACCTGCCGACTCACGTACTCAATACCCCGTCCGATGAAGGCAGGCATGCTGTATGCCTTCATGACCACTCTATTGACCTGCGTTGCCACCTTCAGGGTACAATGGACCTGAACTCCCAGATCTCTCTGTACATCAATTTTCCCCAAGACCCTTCCATTGACCATATAGTCCGCTCTTGAATTGGATCTTCGAAAATGCATCTCCTCTCATTTGCCTGGATTGAACTCCACCTGCCATTTCTCTGCCCAACTCTCCAATCTATCTGTATTTTGCTGTATTCTCTGACAGTCCCCCTCACTATCTGCAACTCCACCAATCTTAATATCATCTGCAAACTTGCTAATCACACCACCTATACCTTCTTTGGACTGTGGGAAGAAACCGGAGCACCCAGAGGAAACCCACGCAAACACGGGGAGAAAGTGCAGAGTCCGCACAGACAGTGACGCAGCGGGGAATCGAACCTGGGATCCTGGCGCTGTGAAGCCACAGTGCTAGCCACTGTGCTACAGTGCTGCCCGCCGTGCATTTGTGGGCCCTGTGCCAAGGTAGGTCAGTGAGCACAGGGATAATAATGGATGAACAGGACTTGTTTCGAGTTCGGAGTTTTGGACGAGCTCAGGTTTATGGAGGGTGAAAGTTGGGAGGCTGGTCAGGAGTGCATTGGGATAGTTGAGTCTGAAGGTCTGAAGGTATTCGGGTAGCACAAGTAGATAGCACTGTGGTTTCACAGCGCCAGGGTCCCAGGTACAATTTCCCGCTGGGTCACTGTCTGTGCAGTCTGCACGTTCTCCCCGTTTCTGCGTGTGTTTCCTCTGGGTGCTCCGGTTTCCTCCCACAGTCTAAAGATGTGCAGGGTAGGTGGATTGGCCATGCTAAATTGCCCTTAGTGTCCAAAAGGTTAAGAGGGGTTTTTGGGTTACGGGGATAGGGTGGAAGTGAGGGCTTAAATATGAGTCAGTGCAGACTTGATGGGCCGAATGGCCTCCTTCTGCACTATGTTCTATGTTCTGTATGTTCTCAAAACATAAAAGACTGTTTTGTCAGAGGCCAAGGTGCTGACGTGATATTACAGATGTGAACTAGGCAGTCTTTTTGATGGACAGTATAGGAAGTTTAGCTCAGTTAAAAATGGGACACGGGTTGCAAACTGTCTACTTCAGCTTGGGAACCATGGCTAAGAAGTGGGGTGGAATTGGTTCTAGTCAGCCTTGATGCGTCTAAAATATATACATTCTCCCATGCACCTGAAGAATTTTTAAAAGTAAGGCCAATTAGAAAAACAAGGTTTCTTTTCGAGACTCCAGGGGAATCGAAATCCTGGAGGCCAAATAAGCTGTGATTTGTATACAAGGATACCTACCTCTTGTATTAGGTGTCCACTTCCCCAGTCAAAAATAGGTCCATCTCATGCTTGAAGGAATATATTGAGCCAACAACCTGTTCCACTGCACTCTTGGGGAACGATGTGTCTACCATCCAACCAAACCCCACCCTTAATGAAACTGGAAACATGGCACCCTAGTTGTTCTTAACGTATACCGTTGAAAGAATTTCTCTCCGTAGACAATCTAATCTTTTCTTTATATAATTTAGAGTACCCAATTCCTTTTTCCCCAATTTAAGGGGCAATTTAGCGTGGCCAATCCACCTACCCTGCACATTTTTGGGTTGAGAGGGTGAGACACACGCAGACATGAGGCGAATGTGAAAACTCCTTGCGCACAGTGACCCAGGGCCAGGATCGAACCTAGATCCTCAGCGCAGTGAGGCAGCAGTGCTGGCCACTGTGCCACACCCATATTATTTTAATCAAGCTGTATCAAGGCATCCATTGCTTTGCTGAACTTAGAGACCCAGCTTTTTGAGGCTCTTCTGACAACTAAGGATTTAAAATTACATATTGTAGTTGAGGCCCTGCACTGCAAAGCTAACCGTATGAGTGGGTGAGGGCTAGGCACGCTGGTGTGACTAACCAAGGTCTTAAGCAAGAACAAAATGGAATACTTTGCTTTTTCGTAAAATATCCTGTGACTACCCTTCGAAACCTGTGCAACTATACTTTCCTGGCATTAGTCATGGATATTTGGAAATTAATGCACTAAAATACTCTGATCTTTCTCTTTCTTCACTGACTTTCATTCTTTCCTTTTCACGTGTATGTATGTTTCAAACTTGACCTGCCCACATGCATGGCACTGATATTTGGGAGTTAAAAATATTGCCAAACATTGGCCTGTATCAGTAATGCAAATAAATCTGCTTCTGGTAGTTGTGCATCTCTACAGTCCTAACACGAGAAATTATCTAGATGATATCCACAAACTTGCAATCAGTTTCCCCCAACACCTACAGTTAAACCCATGAATTAAAAACTCCTATCAATCAGGTCACGACTGGGAACTCGAACAAATGTCAAACCATTAACAGCCACTTTGGGCCGCAATCATTGAATCCATCACTAATTTTACAAGATTATTTTTATGGAGACGATGCACCCATCATGAGTGCACTCGCTCTTTTATAGAGCAGTTCACTTAGTCCTGCTCTTTTTTTCTCCAGATAATTATCCAATTTCCTTGAATCAATAATAATCTTTATTATTCTCACAAGTAAGCTTACATTAACACTGCAATGAAGTTACTGTGAAAAGCCCCTAGGCGCTACACTCCAGCGCCTGTCCAGGTTCACAGAGGGAGAATTCAGAATGTCCACTTTACCTAACAAGCACGCCTTTCTGGACTTGTGGGAGGAAACCGGAGCACCCGGAGGAAACCCACGCAGACACGTGGAGAACGTGCAGACTCGGCACAGACAGTGACTCAAGCCAGGAATCAAACTTACGACCCTGGTGCTGTGAAGCAACAGTGCTAACCACTCGGGCAATGCATTCCAGTTCCTACCCACTTACAATCTATGTAGATGATCTGCAAGCAGGGAGAGAGTCTCACATAGCAAGATTTGTGGATGATACTAAAATAGGTGGGAAAGCAGGCTGTGAAGAGAGGATAACGTTTTTACAGTCCGACGTAGATAGGCTAGGAGATTGGGCCAAAATGTGGCAGATGGAGTTTCATGTAGGTAATTGTGAGGTTATCCATTTTGGCTGAAAAAAATAGGCAAACTATTATCTCAATGGAAAGCACGTTCAAAATGCATATGGGAAGAGGGATCTAGGTGTCTTTTCATGAATCACAAAGGTGGTAAGCAGGTACAGAATGTAATTAAAAAGCAAATGGAATGTCAGTGTTTATTGTAAAAGGACTGGTGTATAAAAGAGAAGCGTTGTTGCAATTGTACTGGGTGTTGGTGCGATGATACCAAATCTGGAGTATTGTGTCTAGTTTTGGTCTCCTTGTTTGAGGAAGGATCAGTGGCATTGGAGGCAGTTCAGAAGAGGTTCATCAGATTGATTCTGGGGATGAAAAGCTTGACGTAGCAGGAGAGATTAAACGGCTTGGGTTTATACTCACTGGAGTTCAGAAGGATGAGAGGGAATCTGATCGAGATACATAAAATACTAAAAGGGATTGATAAAGTAAACTTAGACCAAATGTTTCCCCTTGTAGGGCAATCCAGAACCAGAATGAGAGGTCACAGATATAGGTTGAGAGACGGTAGACTTGGAACTGAGAGGAGGAGGAACTACTTGTAGAGGGTGGTGAATTTGTGGAACCCACTGCCATGTAATGCTGTGGAGTCTGAGTCATTAAATGGTTTCAAGGTGGATTTGAGACCAAGAAAAGATTGTATGGCGGAGCAGACTTTGAAGGGCTGATTGCCTATTTCTGCTCCTAATTCCTATGTTCACTTGTTACTTCCAAGTTTTTCCTCGTGTTACTTTTGCTTATCACCTTCAATTTGTGTCCCCTGGTTATCTATTTAGATTCTGTTTCTGGCTTTTCTTCTCTATTTATAAAGCCCAGGACCCCATGTGCTTTTTAAATTGTTTTTGTTAACTTAGCATGACCTAGGGCAGCACGGTGGCCTAGTGGTTAGCACAACCGCCTCACGGCGCTGAGGTCCCAGGTTCGATCCCGGCTCTGGGTCACTGTCCGTGTGGAGTTTGCACGTTCTCCCCGTGTCTGCGTGGGTTTCGCCCCCACAACCCTCATGGTAGCATGGTGGTTAGCATCAATGCTTCACAGCTCCAGGGTCCCAGGTTCGATTCCCGGCTGGGTCACTGTCTGTGTGGAGTCTGCACGTCCTCCCTGTGTGTGCGTGGGTTTCCTCCGGGTGCTCCGGTTTCCTCCCACAGTCCAAAGATGTGCAGGTTAGGTGGATTGGCCATTCTAAATTGCCCGTAGTGTAAGGTTAATGGGAGTATTGTTGGGATACGGGTTACGTGGGTTTAAGTAGGGTGATCATTGCTCGGCACAACATCGAGGGCCGAAGGGCCTGTTCTGTGCTGTACTGTTCTATGTTCTAACCCAAAAATGTGCAGAGTAGGTGGATTGGCCAAGCTAAATTGCCCCTTAATTGGAAAAAATAATTGGCTAATCTAAATTTTTAAAAAAACTTAGCATGACCTGCCCCATTTCTCACTGTTCTTGTGTATGAGTTGGCGTGCGCTATGACTGTCTTCCTACCCAAATGCAACCCCTCATGCTTTTCTGTAATTTTAACTGGATTTAATCTGCCATGTATCCATGCATTCCACCAGCCTATCTGTCCTCTTGCATTCTATTACTACATACCTCACTAATTACTGCGCTTCCAAGGTTCCTGTCATTTGGAAATTGAGATGATATACTGTACTTTTAGGACCAAATTAGAAAATTTATCAAAAACCGTAGTGGTTCTAATACTGACCATTTCGATACACCGCTATATATTTACCTATCTGAAAAGCAGCCATTCAGCACAACTATTTTCTATCCTGGGGTCAATTTTGTACCTGTGCTGCTCCCAATCCTTTTATTCCATGGTTTTCGATTTTGCCAGCTGTTTTTTTTTTATAAGTCCTCATACATAACAACTGCACTGCCTTCATCCTCCCTCAACCATTAACCGCATCAAAAAACTTGGATTAGCCAAAGATGATTTCCTCTTTACAAATCCATGCTGCTTGATTTTTATTAGTCCATGTGTGTCTTAGTGGCTTTTCTAAAAGTTTCCCACCACCAGTGTTAAACTGGTCCGTAATTGGCAGATTTAGCCCTCCCTTTTTTTGTACAAGGCTATCATTCTTTGCAGTCCTCTGCTCCTGTATAGATCAAGGCCAACAGCTGCAATTTTTACCCATAATTCCCTCGGGTACATAGGATGCCTACAGGCTGTATTATTTTCTTTGTCTATCTTTATCTCTGCCAGTCTCCTGGCAACCTCCTTGTGGACTGTGGCTTTGGCAAAGTTCTCTTTGTGGTAAACAAAGAAGCAAGTACTAACTTTAGTTACGCGACCATGTCTTCTGCCGTAGCTCTTCAGTGTGGTCCGTAATTACACCCCCGCACGTCTGACAATCCTTTTACTGTTAATATATCTAGATTCTCTTTTATATTAGGTGGCAATCTTGCACTGTCTCTCTTTATTTCCTTCTCCATATTATCATGCTGACCTCCTTATGCTTCTTCCAACATCCCCACTCCTTTATCATCTAGGGGCCTCTTGTTTTGGATGCCTTACCTTTTCCCTTTTGTGGAAATGTACCTAGACTCCACTTGAACGTTCGTTCTGAAGTTGCCATTGCTACATTTTTGCTCGCCAATCTTTTGACTCTTAATTTATCCAGGGCAGATTCTACCACCTCAGTTTCTTGAAATTAACCTTCACCTGGTTAAGTATTTTTATTCTAGATTATTTCTTGCCCTATCCCTTATCAGTTTAAATCTTATGATACCCTGAGCATTATTCCTAACTTGTTCCTTGAATGTGAGATTTTCCACTTAACTCGCCTCACTTCCCAGGATTAGACCCACAATGCCTTCTTTCTTACTGGGCCAGAAACATAAAAAAAAATAAAAAAATTTAGAGTACCCAATTATTTTTTTTCCAATTAAGGGGCAATTTAGCATGGCCAATCCACCTAACCTGCACATCTTTGGGTTGTGGGGGTGAAACACACGCAGACATGGGGAGAATGTGCAAACTCCACATGGACTGTGACCCAGGGCCGGGATTCGAACCTGGGTCCTCAATGCTGTGAGGCAGCAATGCTAACCATTGTGCCACGTGCCGCCACCCTCTGGGCCAGAAACATACCAATTGAAAAGATTCTCCTAATATGTTTCAGAAGTGTCTTCCTTTTCTTATGCCCTATTTGAAATAAAAACAAAGTGCTGGAAAAAGGCAGCAGGTCTAGCAGCATCTGTGGAGAGATAACAGAGATAATGTGTTGCAGAGATAATTCTCCATCCCGCTGTGCCAGATGCACCCATTCGTCGGCTGGTCAATGAGGTTTCCCATTGTGGAGCAGCCCACGCCATTGGGAAACCCCCCGGGCTGCTAGCAAAATGGAGCATCCCGCTGGCGGAGAATCCAGCCCCAATGTTTGAATCCATATTATTCTTCAGTTATTTGGACTTTGAAGTGTTTCTTCCTCTGCAGGTGCTGCCAGACATGCTGTTTCCCAGCATTTTATGTCTTTATTTCTGATCTCCAGCGTCTATTTTGCTTTTTTTTTCACTGCCCAATTCAATGTTGTGGCAATAAGCGATTATTATTATAATATAATTACCCCAAATAGGCTTCAATGAAGTTACTGTGAAAAGCCCATAGTCACCACATTCCGGCGGCTATTTGGGGAGGCAGGTACGGGAATTGAACCCGCGCTGCTGGCCTTGTTTTGCATTACAAGCCAGCTGTTTAGCCCACTGTGCTAAAATGTTCTGTTGTTACTATTGTGATTCTTGCACATTTCAGAAATTTCTTTGTACATCTCCTCTAACTCCTCTCATTTAGCGGCCCATATATTTAAAGAAAAAACACCAAAAAGCATCATTGTTCCATTATCGGGGCTGGTTTAGCACACTGGGCTAAATAGCTGGCTTGTAATGCAGAACAAAGCAGCAGCGCGGGTTCAATTCCCGTACCAGCCTCCCTGAACAGTCGCTGGAATATGGCGACTAGGGGCTTTTCACAGTAACTTCATTGAAGCCTACTTGTGACAAGCTATTATTATTATTATTATTGTTTCGCGCCTCCAACCCCAAATAGATTCTGTTTTGATCCCTTGAGGACAGCTGCTATAAAAGAATGTTTTCCTTCATCAAAACAGCTACCTCACCTTTTTTTGCGTATTCTTGAATACATTGTGCCCAAGAATATTAAGCATTAACTGTTCCTCTTTTTCTTTGTGCCATGTTGAGGTTTTTGCTATTACATCATATTCCCATGTGGCTATTTGTACTTGTAACTCACTAACCTTGGTGATCACATCATGCATTCCTAACCTGACTTTGTATTTTTTATAATATAGTTCCAGCTCTGTTCCTGTGTAACCAGTCCCATCTCGAACAGGGCTCTTCTGTCCCAGTGCCTAGGCAAATAAGCCCCCCCTCTTGCGCCATGCCATTTTTGCTCAGTCGCATGTGGTTCTGGAAGAAATCCAGGGATTACAACGTTTTGAGGCCCTGCTTTTTAATTTCCTGCCTAGCTTCTTAGAATTTGACTGTCAGACATCAACCATCTTCCTCCCTTTGTCGTCAGTGCTGGCTTGGACCATGCTTTGTCACTTGTCTGCATCCTTGGTGATTACTTTTTCTCTGGCACCAAACCGTAAGAAGGCAACATACCATACGAGTCTCAGGTTGACATCAGCAACAGCAAGCTGCCCGTCTGACCATCTCATCTCACCCACCACCCTCAAAACCAGGCGAGAGAATCCTGAATTATTACTGCATTTCTACTATACCTTGTTTCTACACCATTTGCCAGGATTAGGATAGCACTCTTTGAGATGTCATCGTCCTCGTCTTTATTCCGTGTTGACTATCAATTTTGAGAGTGTCACAATCCTGGACTATTCCTGCACTATCTGCCTCCTCCTTCTGGGTGGCTGCCCATTTGGTGGCCACACGTTTGCATTTCTATCTATCTTGCTGACTGCCTCCTGAATCTTGTAATCCAGGAAACATTCAGTCAGTCCAGTGTTGCCTCAAGGTCAGAAATGAGCTGCTGGAGGTATTTCCTGAAAATGTGGGCCCTGGAGCGCCTGAATTGTCTTTGAATTTTCACATGACACGGGGATTGCAGGCTATAGGTTACAGCTGTTGCTCCGTTCCAGTTTAAAACTCTTAGATGTGTTTTGTTTATTCAGTAGTAATTTTATGTTAACAACATTGCTTAAACCTGTCCGTGCTTATCATCTGCAAGAGCTCACACCCTGATGCTAAGTACTCCTTTGGTAGCTCTGCCATACCCTGAGACCCTTTTAAGTTACCATTCATTGTATCTGCAGATAACTTAAAAGGATGTTTATAGGCTAAAATGCATTAAATCAGTACGTTATGATCAGAGTCTAGAATGATGGTGTGCTGCATGAAATTCTAGATAAGAGGCAGAACCACCATGATAGTTGAATTTGTTTGTTATTTCCAGTGCCATACACTGTTGTGGCTAGAGAAATATGGATGGAATAGCTTGGCCTAAACTGGAAAGGCTCCCATTTCCTTATGAAAGAAGTAAAAAGAGGAGTGGGGAAAGATTTAATCGGTTGGAAGGGGAAAAACACATTTGGCTTAGAGAGCATAATGTTCAGGGTTGTAGGTCCTTTTGAAAGGGCAGGGAAGATGAAGTGGATGGAGGGTGCAGTAGCACTGTTTATGAAAGACACAGTTCATAGAATCCTAGAATTTATAGTGCAGAAGGAGGCCACTCCTTTGAATCGGCACCGGCCCTTGGAAAGAGGACCCCACCCAAGCCCACATCTCCACCCTATCCCTGTAATCCAGCTACCCCACCTAATCTTTTTGAACATTAAGGGGCAATCTAGCATGGCCAACCCACCTAACCTGCACATCTTTGGACTGTGGGAGGAAACCGGAGCACCCGGAGGAAACCCACGCAGACACTGGGAGAATGTGCAGACTCCGCACACAGTGACCCAGCAGGGAATTGAACCTGGGACTCTTGAGCTGTGAAGCAACAGTGCTAACCACTGGGCTACCATGCAGCCCAATTGAACTCAAATTTCACCATCTGCCCTGGTGGGATTCGAACCAGGTCCCCGGAGCAATATCCTGGGTCTCTGGATTACTAGTCCAGTGATAATACCATTGCAGAAACAGGATTTCGGCAAGCTGCAGAAGCACTAGAACTCTGCAACAACGTGAAAGATGTAAAACTCTTTTTGGAGTTGTCTGCATGCATTTCACTATTCTAAAGAATCAGCGGCAGAAAGACCTAAGGGTTCATGTGCACAGATCTTTGAAGGTGGCAGGATATATTGGGAAAGCAGTTAGCAAAGTATATGAGAGAAGTATGAGAATACCAAAACAGTGATGTGCCAAACCTTCTGTTTCAAAATAATATTGCATCCAGTTCTGGCCACCACACTAGCTCCAAGGTTAGGTCGGAAATGCTGAGGTTATTTTTCTTGAGGCAAAGGAGATTCGAAGGAGACCTATTAGAGGTGTGCAGGATTATGACCGGGTTAGAAAAGGTAGACCAGGAAAAAAAATTCCCATTAACTAATGGTACAAGGACTAGGGGACACAGATTTGAGATTTTGAGTAAGTGGTACAGAAGAAATGTGAGGAATTATTTTACACTGAGTGGGACCTGAAAAACTGGAAGGGTGGTAGAAGCAGAGATGTAAGGAAATTGGATGAGTACTTGAGCTAAATAAACTCGCCAGGCTATGTGAATACACATCCCAAATGGCCTCTCTCTCTGGTGTTACCACTGTGGCCACCTGATTTATGTACATAGAACATAGAACGCTACAGCGCAGTACAGGCCCTTCGGCCCTCGATGTTGCACCGACATGGAAAAAATCTAAAAGCCATCTAACCTACACTATGCCCTTATCATCCATATGCTTATCCAATAAATTTTTTAATGCCCTCAATGTTGGCGTGTTCACTACTGTTGCAGGTAGGGCATTCCACGGCCTCACCACTCTTTGCGTAAAAAACCCACCTCTGACCTCTGTCCTATATCTATTACCCCTCAATTTAAGGCTATGTCCCCTCGTGCTAGCCACCTCCATCCGCGGGAGAAGGCTCTCGCTGTCCACCCTATCTAACCCTCTGATCATTTTGTATGCCTCTATTAAGTCACCTCTTAACCTTCTCTCTAACGAAAACAACCTCAAGTCCATCAGCCTTTCCTCATAAGATTTTCCCTCCATACCAGGCAACATCCTGGTAAATCTCCTCTGCACCCGTTCCAAAGCTTCCACGTCCTTCCTATAATGAGGCGACCAGAACTGTACGCAATACTCCAAATGCGGCCGTACTAGAGTTTTGTACAACTGTAACATGACCTCATGGCTCCGGAACTCAATCCCTCTACCAATAAAGGCCAACACACCATAGGCCTTCTTCACAACCCTATCAACCTGGGTGGCAACTTTCAGGGATCTATGTACATGGACACCGAGATCCCTCTGCTCATCCACACTACCAAGAATTTTACCATTAGCCAAATATTCCGTATTTCTGTTATTCTTTCCAAAGTGAATCACCTCCCACTTCTCCACATTAAACTCCATTTGCCACATCTCAGCCCAGCTCTGCAGCTTATCTATGTCCCTCTGTAACCTGCAACATGTAATGGTAAGTTTATGTAAAGTTTAAGTTAAGGAAATGTAAAAGCAGTGGTTATAATGAGATATTTAAATTTCTCTCCGACTAAAATTCAATAGTAAAGGCAATGTATTGTTTCAATTTGGATAATTTTCGAGGACAATGTTTTGCATGCAAAAAGGAAACCAGTCGTAATAGACATGATGAGTAATGAACCAGAAGTTTAAGCAATCTGGCAAGGAACCATTTTTACTATTATCGACTATAACATTGAAGTTGGTATTAGATTTGAAAGGGAAAATCTCAAACCAAGGTTATTTAATTGGATTTATCTCTTAGTGGGTAAAATACGAATGGATGCATCAAAATAAATATTTAATACAAAAGAAAGCCAATTCATACTTCTAAAAAATAAAAAAAAGTGCAAAGTGCAAAATGGATTGTATCAAGTTAAATTAAGTACTTGACGAAATGCAAGGCAAAGTGGATATCTAATTGATTGAGAACTATAAAAACAACCAGAAAGTACTACAAACTAGTGTTCAAAGGGAGAAATATGGAAAAAAAACATACAAGGCAGATTAAAGCTATTGGTGAACATTTTCAAAAATGATAGAAAGGAAGTGGTAAAGTGGATTGTGGGTGAGACTGTAGTTGTCTATAAGGAAATGTCTAACTTGTTGCCCAATAAGAACCGTCTTGGTTTGGCAACATATGATGAATGGTGTTCCCCAAGACCTGTGCTACGACCTCAGATATTCACCATATACATTAATGACTTGGGTCAAAGAATAGATGTGTTAAATTGGTGGAGTGACGGATAGGGGTGGGAATGTAGTGCAGAAGGGGACAGAAGTAAATGGGGTCTTTAGGGACTTCTACGAGGAACTGTACCGGTCAGAACCTCCGATGGGGAGAGGGGGGATGGAGAGCTTCATGAACAGGCTATGGTTCCCAAGGGTTCAAGAGGAGCTGGTAGAGGGGCTGGGGCGCCGATAGAGTTGGAGGAGCTAGTCGGGGGGATTGGACAAATGCAGTCCGGTAAGGCGCCGGGGCCGGATGGGTTCCCGGTGGAATTTTATAAAAAGTATGCGGATCTGGTGGGCCCCCTGTTGGTGCGAGCTTTCAATGAGGCATGGGAGGGGGGGGCTTTGCCCCCCGACGATGTCGCGGGCACTGATCTCTCTGATCCTAAAGCGGGATAAGGACCCCTTGCAGTGTGGATCATACAGGCCTATCTCGCTCCTCAATGTTGACGCTAAGTTGCTGGCGAAGATCCTGGCCACCAGGATAGAGGACTGTGTGCCGGGGTGATACACGAGGATCAGACAGGATTTGTCAAGGGACGACAGCTCAACACGAATGTGCGGAGACTGCTAAATGTTATTATGATGCCGGCAGTGGAGGGGGAGGCGGAGATAGTGGTGGCGCTGGATGCGGAGAAAGCGTTTGATAGAGTTGAGTGGGGGTACCTGTGGGAGGTGCTGGAGCGGTTTGGATTCGGGGAGGGATTCATCAAATGGGTGAGGCTGCTCTACGCGGCTCCGATGGCGAGTGTAGTTACAAATTGAAGGAGATCGGAGTACTTTAGGCTCTACCGTGGGACCAGGCAGGGGTGCCCCCTGTCCCCCTTGCTCTTTGCACTGGCGATTGAACCTTTGGCTATGGTGTTGAGGGAGTCAGGGAGATGGAGGGGTCTGGTGCGGGCTGGGGAGGAACATCGTGTATCGCTGTATGCGGACGACCTGCTGTTGTATGTGACGGATCCAGAAGGGGGAATGCCGGGGGTGATGGAGCTGTTAGCGGAATTTGGGGCTTCTCGGGCTATAAGTTAAATTTAGGCAAGAGTGAGGTATTTGTAGTACACCCGGGTGATCAGGAGGAGGGAATTGGGAGACTCCCATTTAAGAGGGCAGTGAAGAGTTTCAGATACCTGGGGGTGCAGGTGGCCAGGAGTTGGGAGACTGTCCATAAGCTTAATTTTACCAGGCTGGTGGAGCAGATGGAAGAGGAATTTAAAAGGTGGGACATGGTGCCGCTATCGTTGGCGGGTAGAGTGCAGTCCGTCAAAATGACGGTTCTCCCGAGGTTCTTGTTCCTTTTTCAGTGTTTGCCCATCTTTATCCCTAGGGCCTTTTTTAGAAGGGTTACGAGCAGCATCATGAGCTTTGTTTGGGCGCATGGGACCCCGAGGGTGAAGAGGGTCGTCTTGGAGCGGGGTAGAGATGGGGGGGGGGGGGGGGGGGGGGGGGGGGGGGGCTGGCGTTACCCAATCTCTCGGGATATTATTGGGCGGCCAATGTGTCGATGGTGCGCAAGTGGGTAATGGAGGGGGAGGGGGCAGCATGGAAACGGATGGAGAGGGCGTCCTGTGGAGATACAAGCCTGGGGGCCCTGGTAACGGCGCCGTGGCCGCTCCCTCCTACGAGGTATACCACGAGTCCGGTGGTGGCGGCTACTCAAGATTTGGGGGCAGTGGAGGCGACATAGGGGAGAAGTAGGGGGCTCGATGGAGGCTCCGTTAAGGGGGAACCATAGGTTCGTCCCCGGGAACATTGATGGGGGATTTCAGGGTTGGTACAGAGCGGGCATCAGACAGCTGAGGGACCTGTTTATTGATGGGAGGTTTGCGAGCCTGGGGGAGTTGGAGGAGAAATTTGGGCTCCCCCCGGGGAACATGTTCAGGTATCTGCAGGTAAAGGCATTTGCTAGGCGGCAGGTGGAGGGATTCCCTTCGCTTCCCGCGAGGGGGGTGAGCGACAGGGTGCTCTCGGGGGTCTGGGTCGGAGAGGGGAAGATATCTGATATCTACATGGTTATGCAGGAGGCGGAGGAGGCGTCAGTAGAGGAGCTGAAAGCTAAGTGGGAGGGGGAACTGGGGGGAACAGATCGAAGACGGGACATGGGCTGATGCCCTGGAGAGGGTTAATTCTTCCTCCTCGTGTGCGCGGCTTAGCCTCATCCAATTCAAGGTGCTGCACCGGGCCCACATGACTGGGACAAGGATGAGTAGTTTCTTTGGGGGTGAAGGCAGGCGTGTCAGGTGCTCGGGGAGTCCAGCGAACCATGCCCATATGTTCTGGGCATGCCCGGCGCTGGAGGAGTTCTGGAAGGGGGTGGCGAGGACAGTGTCGAGGGTGGTGGGATCCAGGGTCATGCCAGGATGGGGACTCGCGATTTTTGGGGTTGGGGTGGAGCCGGGAGTGCAGGAGGCGAAAGAGGCCGGTGTGCTGGCCTTTGCGTCCCTAGTAGCCCGGCGAAGGATCTTGCTACAATGGAAGGATGCGAGGCCCCCAAGCGTGGAGACCTGGATCAATGACATGGCGGGTTTCATTAAGCTAGAGAAGGTCAAATTCGCCCTGAGAGGGTCGGTACAAGGGTTCTTTAGGCGGTGGCAACCTTTTCTCGACTTTCTGGCTCAACGATAGGGTACGGGGACAGTAGCAGCAGCAACCCGGGGGGGTGGGGGCGGACGATGACTATGTTTGTTTATTTAATTTAAATTTATTTTGAAGTTCTTTTGTTGTTCATTGGGGTTGGGGGGGTGGGGGATGGGATACATGCGTCGATACGGTCTGGGGGTGGTACGGTTATTATGGGTTATTTTGTTGCATTTCATTGTTTGTCGTTATGTTTTATATTTTCTGTAAAAAATTCCAATAAAAATTATATTTAAAAAAAAAAGAATAGATATGTTATCCAAGTATGCAGATTACATTAAATTAGAAGGCACAGTAAGTTGTGCAGATGAGTACAGGATGTGACAAAAACAGTGGGGGCAGATGTGCAAAACTGTGACAGGTTGACTTTAATGTGGGTAAGTGTGAAAGGGAGAAAGAAAAGCCATAGGTATCAATGCAGAACAGGTACAGCACATTACAGAAGTCATTGCAAACATAGGAACAAGTAAGACCGGATAAGTAGGGGACTATATCCCCAACATTTTCCTTCCATGGACATGAGATCTCTCTGCACCAAAGCGGGATACAGTCAACAGCACAGAGTTGCATCATGCCCATAGCTTCAAAGAAAAATAAGAGGAATTAAATGCCGAGAACACCAGGGGCCAAGGGATACCCACCATGCAAAAAGCCGAAGGTTAAGAAGGGTATAATCCAATCCAAGCTGAAAGGGGGGAACCCAATGCCAGAGAAAAGGAGGCCATCGGGGGGGCTGGAAGCATGGGCCAGCCCACCTATCCTCTGCACCTGAGAACCCACCCCGACAACCAGGACCACTCAGGAAAAAGGGGTCGGGCTACCTAAGAGAAAAAAATACAGATGCTCTGATCTAATTAAAAAGAAAAAAAGTAAGAAAAAAAAATCACAAACCGAGGGGACCTTCCTCGATCACAGCCAGGACAAACTAACCCTACCAACTCCAACCATCCACCCCTCACCCTGCTCTGGCTTTGCTCCCGTACCAGCCTTCCCGGACAGGTGCCGGAATGTGGCGACTAGGGGCTTTTCACAGTAACTTCATTGAAGCCTACTTGTGACAATAAGAGATTTTCATTTTCATTCATTTTCATTTAATTTCATCTTCCTTCTGAGAGAGACGGGGGAGACAACAAAAAGCACCCCCCCTTCCTCCACCACAAGGATTGTCAGACAGTATAGGGCCTAAATACATTTAGGATAAAGACTCTGCACAAGTCCTGTATTCAACATTAGACTGAACATGAAATACACTTGTTAAATCAGGATACTCAGCAGTACGGGCCATCACACCAACATTATTTATTTCCGTGTAAGTGGAAACAATTGACAAGATCAAGCAGACAACAACATGATCAACTTGGAGCAAAGTCCAGGATAATAACCGGGATGCAGAAATGTAAAGCAGTCCTCAGGATAAAGACTTCTTCACAGGCGCAAGAAGAATGCTAAAGTCAAGGATGTGGCAGGATTAGGATCAGTGAGCATTCCAGATCTCTTGAGTATTCCAACGAGTGAAGCAGGTGATACCATTACTTCCACCATGCTGTCTCACCAGAACAAATTGGAGGAAGGGGGGGGGGGGGTGATATTTGTTGGCTCAATTTCGGGAAAGTTCAATTTGCTTTCTTCTTCCGATTTGCTGTCTCATTTCCTAGCTTTGGAAGAATTATGTGCCATCTGTTCAAGATCAGTTAGTGACAGGAATATTGCGTAGCAGTTGTTTATTATTTCTTCGTAATCAGAATCCAAATTGGATTCGTAACTCTCGTCTGATTTCTTCATCTCTTGTTATTACTATTAGATTCTCACCCCTCTTCAGGATCGCCTTCAATCTTGGGAGTTCTCTGAATCTGATTCTCTACTAGATTTTTATCTTTGACAAAGTCTGAGAAATCATTCTCTTGTGATAATTTCATCAGTATCAGCAGAATCAGATTCATTACCATTGTCATTTGATATGTGATTAATGTCTTTCAACATTTCTTTCTTTGAGTTATTTAATGTCCAATGAGTTTTCCTAATTCCCACATGCCATTGGCATCTTGTGCTATCCACAGTACTTCCCTCGGAGTCTCTGTAATCATGGGTGAAGTTACAACCTTAGCTCCTGCCTAATCATGCCCCAAAAGTATGATTACTACATTCACCGGGTATTTCTTAACCAACCCGGCAACTATTGGACCTGACACTAAATCACACTTCAATTACAATTTATACAATGGAACTGAAATAATTTCCACCTATCCCATTCACTAATACCTTAGCTTTCGTTGAACGCTCTGGAGGGGAAACCAAATCCTTCTCCAGTAAGAGAGTTTGAGTAGTGCCTGTGTCCCTTAAGGTAGTTGTGGGTTAGGTTACATAAGCTGAGGAAAATGGGGTGATCTTCCCCTTAGACAAAAGCCCTGCATATCTCTCCTCTGTCATTCATTACACCAGCCCCCACAGCAGGGTTTACCTCAGATCTCCTAAATCCAGTTAAAGCTACAGTCTGCCCTCTGGTATTTTCCACTTCTGTTCCCTTTTCAGAATCCTCCTCATGAACGCTAACGGATCCCATGGTTCTTCCTTGCAACTTCCAACATGCTGAACAAACGTGTCCCACCTTATTATAATGGAAACACCTCGGCTTTCGAGGCTCACCTTCACCCTCAGTTCCTTCCTGATATGAAGAGGAGATCTGGGAGCATTCCTGCTATCCATTTACCTTGGGTTACCTTCCTTCCTTTCACTCCCCCACTTCCTATCCATTTCAAAATTCTGGGGGTGATGGAACAAAGATTTAACTTAATCGCCGACCATAATTGCTGCCTGTCTAGCAATCGCCATCCTTTCATCTTCGACATGGGTTCTTATCATAGAAGGGAGGGAATTCTTAAATTCCTCTAAGAGAACCATCTCTCTCAGAGCCTCATAGTTCCACCTTCCAATGCTCGTACCCATTTATCGAAATTGTTCTGTTTAAACTCTTTCGAAGTCGGCATACGTCTGTCCTAGCTGTCCACTTAGATTCCAAAATTGCCTATATGCTTGGGGAATCAATTCATATTTGTTATTTTCTCAAAAGCTCTAAAAAAGATTTGTATATCCTTCTCTTTGAATTTTGGGAGGGTCTGTATAAATTTAAATATATTACCACTGGGTTCCATTCTCGGATTAAGCTCTCTTCTAATTTCCAGTCTCTCACTCTCTCTCTCTCTCTCTCTCTCTTTCTAACCTCATTTCCATCTCCCATTTATTTTCCTTTTTGCTGCATCTCTAATTGTTTCATTTGTAACTGGACTTTAGCTACTTCTGCTGATGGTTAACATAACCCACGCTGTGTTTCTGGCATCTTTTTAAAATTGAAATGTTGAGCAATCACTCAGTTATCTCTGTCTTCCTTGCTTTTAGTTGGTACTGGTACTTCAGCCAATTCGACTGGCTTGTCTTTTCAAAGCCCTATTAAATAAACCAATGACAAATCGCCTGCCTGAAGCAAAATCGTTGCAGCCTCCAGAGCCATCCTGTTATATTGCTGCAAACTTGGTGTCTCTTTTTAAAGTTTACTGTAACCCAGACTTTGCCGTCTACTGTTCCAACAATCCTGAACGAGCCCACAAATAACTTTACAACCCCTTGGGCCAGTGCACAGTCAATGCCAGCCCCACCTGACCTGGAGTCAAAGCACAATTGAATTAACCAATAATTCTTAGAAAAATACCTGAAGTCTTGGCTGCCCAACAATTACAGTCACTAGGTTTGTAAAAAGAAAAGAGTTGTTGTTTCAGTTGGTTGTCTGTAAGCAGACTTTCCTTCAAGCTTTCAGATCCAAGACTTTGTTTGCAGCCTGTAATAGTTTCACTATGGATTCATTCAGGTCTCTGCAGTTTCAGAAATACAGCAATTCCCAACATTTCTGGAGAAAACACAAGAGAGGGGAGAGCCTTTTCTCTGTGTGTCCAGGTCTCAACTCTTCTTCTCTTTGGTATCTGGACATTACCCCATTCGGGCAGGATCCAATCACCATCTGTTTACCAGGCAGAATACAGCCTTTTGGCCAATTCATTGTCCACCAGCCAGTCAATCGAACCAAGCCCTACCCCATCCCTTGGGTGCCGAGAAGTCTGGGTCTTGCTGCCCAAAGTTAGCAGCACCATATGTTGCAACAACTTGAACATAGAACAGTACAGCACAGAACAGGCCCTTCGGCCCTCGATGTTGTGCCGAGCAATGATCACCCTACTTAAACCCACGTAACCCGTATACCCGTAACCCAACAATCCCCCCATTAACCTTACACTACGGGCAATTTAGCATGGCCAATCCACCTAACCCGCACATCTTTGGACTGTGGGAGGAAACCGGAGCACCCGGAGGAAACCCACGCACACACGGGGAGGACGTGCAGACTCCACACAGACAGTGACCCAGCCGGGAATCGAACCTGGGACCCTGGAGCTGTGAAGCATTGATGCTAACCACCATGCTACCGTGAGGCCCCATATGAAAATCGCTTATTGTCACGAGTAGACTTCAATGAAGTTACTGTGAAAAGCCCCTAGTCGCCACATTCCGGCGCCTGGCCGGGGAGGCTGGTTCGGGAATCGAACTGTGCTGCTGGCCTGCTTGGTCTGCTTTAAAAGCCAGCGATTTAGCCGAGTGAGCTAAAGCAGCCCCTGAATTGAATTCCTCCTCTCTACTGCTTGAATTAAAGATACATGTCCATTAAGCATCCACGGATCAAAAATAAAGAAAGGGGAAATGAGGGAATCAGCAAGATGGACCCTTACAGAAAGCAGTTTCAAGATTACTATTGATTGTTTGAGATGTCTCAAAAGATGTCATGCCAATATTATAGATTTTTGCTAGTATTTCATTATCTTACCATTTCCTATGCCAAGTTTTGAGCTTCAGGGTATATTTCAGTCATTGAACAGGAGCTTTGCTTCTTTATTAGTTGCTATTTCTATCCATTAACTAATTTTGTGAATTGGAAGCAAATGATTATGGTACTTGGAGATGGCCATGTATGTTTTTGGTGTTTGTGTGCTCTCTGAAGGTTGTACTTGAATGTGTTTGACTATTCTCAATCAAAACCCTAATGGCACATGTCCAGTGCATCGTTGTTGATTTGATCGACGGACTCTGTTTCGGAAGCAATCTGGACTGAAGTAGGCAGGCCCAATAAGGATCATTGAACTCCCCATCACATGGTTTAATATCTGCAAAATGTTGAAAATCTTTTCACTAAACTGTTAACATTTTGATGCCCAGCACAAGACATTTATGGAATTCCATGCACAAGTCCTTTGTGATTTCAGATTGTCCACGAACCCCGGATACCCCTAACCCAGAGTCTACAAATAATAGCCGCATTGCTGCCTTGAAGAAACAATTGGACATTGAGTTGAAAGTGAAGTTGGGAGCTGAGAATATGATTCAGATGTACTCGAATGGATCTTCAAAGGTAGGTTGCTTAAAATACACCTACAGGGTTGTGCACAATAGAATCACCTATATGAAAACACCATCTATTCAAATGAACCATTGTTTACTACTTGCATGTTAGTGCATCCATTTATTCTCAACTTTTCTAGCAGACACTGAGCTCCATTGCTAGCCATTCAACAAAATCATTATGGTAAGAAGTCTTGCAACACCAGGTTAAAGTCCAACAGGTTTGTTTGGAATCACTAGCTTTCAGAGCTGAGCTTCTTCACCAGTTGAGTGAAGAGGTGGGTTCCGCAAACACATATATAGACGAAGTCAGTGATGCAAGATGATACTTTGAATGCAAGTTTTTGCAGGTAATTAAGTATTTACAGGTCCGGACAGTGCGACTGGAGAGAGGCAGGAGAAACAAAAAGAGCAAGAAGGGAGGAATCGGGGGAGACAGAAGATGGGGTGGTAGAGCCAAGGGAGTGGGAGTGTGGGGGATGATGAGGGGAGGGGGCATGTGGGTAGAGGGCTTCGGGGCTTGGGTGGGGGGGGGGGGGGGGGGGGTGGTAGAGTGCTGGTTACAACATGTGGCACGTGGAGACGGCGAGAAGAGAGGAAGTAGACAGCGGACATTTTGAAAGGAGCGAGGGCAGGCCCAGACAAAACAGGGTCAGGCCCACAGGCCAAGTACAGCTGACCCCCTATTAGGATAGCTACATGGAACGTGAGAGGCCTCAATGGGCCGGTTAAAAGATCCAGAGTCCTCGCCCATTTCAAAAGCCTGAGAGTGGGCGTTGCCTTCTTTCAAGAGACGCACCTATGAGAGAAAGACCGATTGTGGATAAGGAAAGGCTGGGTGGGACAAACGTTTCATGTATGCTTCAACACTAGGGCAAAAGAGGTAACTATAGGGGTGGTCAACAGGATGGTAATGTTCATGGCAACGAATACAGCAACAGACTCGGGGGGGGGGGGGGGGGGTGATCAGTTATGGTCAGTGGCACCCTGGAAAGGGCCCTGGTAGTTCTGGTTTTATGGAGCATATGGGTGGGGGTGGTTCCATGCAGATTTAATCACCTGGGGTGGGGGGGGGGGGAAGAAGAATTCCCCTTTTTCCCCACATGCACAAGGCCTACTCTCATATTCACAGTAAGTTCATTGCAATGTTAATGTAAGCCTACTTGTGACAATAATAAAGATTATTATAGACATTTTCATCATAGGGAAAATGATGCTTCCAGGGGTAGTAAGGGCGGAATACCGCAATCGTAATCTCCGACCACGCGCTGCACTACGTGGATGTGAGGTTGGAGAAGGGCCAGACCCAATGCCCCCCCCCCCCCCCCCCCCCCCCCAACCCATGGAGGCTGCAAACAGCTCTCCTCGCTGATAGAGTTCTGCACAAAAATATCCCAAACCATTGACAGTTGCGTAACCTGCAACCAGAACGGGGAGGTATCGCCCTCCACATTCTGGCAGGCACTGAAGGCAGTGATCAGGGGGCCTATTAGGGATAAGAAGCACCGGATAACCAGGCAGCGGCTGATCGACTCAATATTGGAGGTGGATCGGCAGTACTCCACCAACCGTTGAACTCTTGGTGGAGAGGAAATAGCTGCAAATGGAATTTGACCTACTCTCCACTGGGAAAGCAGTCCACCAGCTCTGCCAGTCACTGGGCCTTTTGCAAACATGGAGACGAGGCCAGCTGCATGCTGGCACCCTGACTAATAAAGCAGCCTACTGCGAAAGAAATGGTGCAAGTCAGGGACAAGAATGATATGGTGGTTGAGGCCCCGAACGAGGTTAATGAGGCCGTTGCAATCTGTTACCGAGTCCTGTACACTGCCCTGTCCCCAGAGGGGGGACTCGGAGATGAAGCAATTCGTTGACGGGTTGGAAATACCAGTGGTGGGGGAAGGTAAGAAACGGGCTGGAAGCACCGCTATGATGCGATGAGATCATGGAAGGTATTAATTCCATGCAGTCAGGGAAGGCGCTGGGGCTAGATGTGTTCCCCGTAGACTTTTACAAGAAATTTGCAACACGCTAGACCCACATCTGCGGGAGATGTTCAACGATTCACTGTCGAAGGGGACCTTGCCGTCCACACTGGCACAGGCCTCGATCTCACTGATCCCCAAAAAATACAAGGAACTGGCAGAGTGTGGGTCATACAGCCCCATCTCTTTTAAACACTGATGCTAAAGTCTTGGTGAAAGCACTGGTGAGACCCCTGGAGAGTTATCCACCAAAAGTGATGGTGGAAGATCAGACCGGGTTTGTCAAGGACAGACCGCTAACAGCAAACATCAGACGCCTGTTGAATGTAATAATGACTCCATTTGGAAGGAGACACCAGAAGTGATAGTCTCCCTGGATGCTGAGAAAGCCTTTGATCGCGTAGCATGGAGGTGGTCAAACGGTTTGGGTTTGGAGCAGGGTTCACCACGTGTGGTAGAACACCTGTATAGTGCGTCTACGGCGAGGGAGCGGACGAACGGCACCAGTTCAATACTGTCAGCTGCATGGGGAACCGTGTGTACATTGGCAGTTGAGCCACTGGCAATCGTCCTTAGATCGGTGGAATGGTTGACCGGAATTTAGAGGGGGCGGGGAGCACAGAGTTTCACTCTTATGCAGATGACCTGCTCCTCCACGTGTCGAAGCCACTGGCCAGCATGGGAAAATTAATGGAACTCCTTGAGAGTTCAATGCCTTCTCAGGTTACAAACTCAACCTGGGAAGAGTGAAATCTTGCCGGTGGGGACACATGGGGGAGAAGAAGACCTGGAGGAACTACCGTTGAAGATGACCCAAGCCACGTTCAGGTACTTGGGGATATAGGTAGCTCACAACTGGACGAGGCTCCACAAGTGGAACCTCTCCAGCCTGGTGGAGGAGGTGAAGAGAGACCTACGAAGATGGGACTCACTCCCGCTCTCATTAGCGGGAAGGATACAGATAATTAAAATGAATGTGCTGCCAGGTTCCTCTTCATATTCAGATCACTCCCGATCTACATCCCAATTCCTTCTTCACCAGGGTTCATAAGTTGGGGGGGAAAGTCCCTAGGGTTCAAAAAGGAAGAAAGGTGGGACGGGGTACAGGCAGGAAGAATGCGGGGGGGGGGGGGGGGGAATTGACAGGGAGAAAAGGGAGAACCGCCAGAGAGAAGGGAAATACACACACAACACAGTGGAGAGACAGGGAGGTTTCCTTATGCCTGCCAAGGACACACGTGATGTGATTGTTGTTCATGTTCTGTTTCTTTTTCTCATTTTATCTGTGTAGTGTAAATTTTGATAAGTCTAAAATTCCATAAAAATATATTTACAAAAAGAAAGTGAGTTTCCTGTTCAGCTCGTCAGCTTTTACTGTGTTCTGGAATTTTTAAAAAAGTACTTTTTATATTCGGTGCAAGTGGTGCTCTCAATATGTGGGTCATGCACCTGCAAATCCAAAGTAAATTTGTTTGAATATTCTTAAGAGCATTTTTACCAGATCTTACCAGCCTTGGTAAATCCCAACAGGTTTATTTTCAGGTAGCAGTCAGCTGTGAGAGACCCACCCATTAAGCGATGGTGTTTGTGAGTCGCAAGTGCAGTATGAAAGCAGCTATACTAATTTGGCTACTAAAGTGAGACTGGTGTTGATATCTCCCCTCCTGGCTCTGAAGGTTGTCCTTGAATGTGTTTGACTATTCTCAATCAAAGCCCTAATGGCACACATCCAGTGCATGATTATTGCTGGCATGAGATGGGATGGGGTAAACATTGATGTAGCACAGGGTGTTCTTGTGAAGTTGGGACTAAGGTACACTGTTGAAATGAAATGAAAATCGCTTATTGTCACGAGTAGACTTCAATGAAGTTACTGTGAAAAGCCCCTAGTCGCCACATTCCGGCGCCTGTCCGGGGAGGCTGGTGCAGTAAGTAACAGTGCAGTAAGATCACTACTCTGAATCCAAGTCCTTGGTGCTGACTGATGCTTAAATGGAAGGTGTTCTGCTCCCTGTGCATGCATCCTTCACCTCGATCACATGAAATCACCAACCAATATAAACTGATAGTGAAGTTAATGCATTAGACTGTATCTGGGAGTTTATATGGGGAAGATCTTCATGGGGTATAATTGTTTCTACATCTTTTTGGTTATTCCAAAATTTCAACCACACCCTTGCTTTGTCCCTAAGGTTCTCTCCTGATTTATGGGGCATAGTTTACTCCCGGTCACTGGGAGTTCTCTGGAGCTCATCCAAGTGGCTTCCAAGCATTCTTGATACGCACAATGTGCTGTCACAGAGCATGATTTAATATTTTACAATATACCTCTGTGCTGCATAACTTTGGCATAATATTAAAAGAACTGTGGTTAACCAAAAAACACCAGATCTTTGCCGGTTTTATGTTTGACATTACTCAGTTTTATTTCCAGTGAAGTACACTGCTGAGTACAACTGATGGTACTCATTATGTTCCCTTCTGCTTTAAAGGTACATAAAGATATTCTCTCTCTTACCCCATTTCTCTCAAAGCTACTGACTCCTAACTGAGATATATAGCTGTCCAGGAGCTGGCAGTCTCCAGGACCTTAACCAAGTGACTGACCTTTCTGTGAGCTTGTCCTGTATGTGAGCTTGCTTCCTGACAATGCACGTTTGGTCACAGCAGGCATTATGGCCTGCATTTTGTCCTTGCCTGAGATAGGCATAAACATTTCCAAATGTTGCTAAATAAAAACGGGGAAGCAGAAGCCCTAAATGTTCGTTTTCCTCCTTCTTAACCTGGGCTAATGAAGTGCTCCAATTGATTCCTTGATGGTGATCAGCATAGTACTGGGATTGAACCCGATACCTTCTGGTTCATGTGGCTGAATAACACACCAAATGTGCATTTGTTCACTAAACCATCTGGGAAGCTGGTCATATTCTCTTGAGGCTAAACTCTGTTGCATATTTTGTTTGGCACAAAGGCAGGGCAATCTCTAGACTACAGCTCTACTGTTGAAATCACAGTGCCGAAGCATTATGCATCACCTCCTGCTTTTTTTTCCATTGAAAAGCAGGACCAGTTTCTTTGTGGCTAAAGGCTTAGGGAGTTCTGCCCGGCTAGACGAAGTATTCACCAAACTAGACGACTGTTTGTTTTTCATAGGAACCAAACTTTGGCTGAATCTTACTTTTAATATTAGCATGTTCAGTAATAGAACACATTACGTCTTGTAGTTTCTGCCCATTAGGGAATAACTAGGTAAAATTGAGGGATGTGATTGAAAGCAGTTGACGTTCTGCATACTGCCTTGCATTCAGCATCAAAAGATACATCTATTTAAAAACGGCTGTTGTTGAGGAATTTTCTTTCCATTTTTATCTGGTCTGGGCTGATTTACCGCAGAAAATGTACTTGTTGCACTGACTAAGAACAAACAATTATACTTTGAATCGCCTTAGTTTTAAACTAAAAATCCATGTTCCATTGATTGGCACACTGTAGAATTAAAATTGCAACAACAAAGATTACTGTTTATTTTGGAGTAATACACATTAGCATAAGTTTTTGCTGGTCTTAAATTAGGAAAGGAAAACTGGAAATGTGCAGCAAGTCTGTACATCTGAAAGGAGAAAAGCACAGATTGATGTCTGTGGTGCAGACCATTTTGTGGTATCGTAAATGTAAGAACTGCAAGGGTTAAGGAAATGTATGACTCAACCACTAGAGGGAGCTAGATGTACAAGTATATAAGACATTGATGCTAAGCCTTATGGGTGAGCGGTTGAGAAGGTTAGAGAGCAGACTGAAGGAAAGATGGTGTGAGTGAGAGCAGATCATAGTTAATGTTACAGTGTAGAGATTAGTGGTAGATGAGTGTAGATTATCTGTTTATTATCAACTGTATTTTATTTAGGAGTACATGTCGAAACCAAATTAGTGTCAATAAATTTATAGCTTTGTTCAAGTTAAATTTTGTGGTCTTTGTGAACACTACGCAAACCATCCTGAATTTAGCAACACAAAAAACACCACACATTTGACTTTGCTGTGCATTTCCAGCAATATCTGTTTTAGTTTCAGGTTCTGGAATTTGTAGCGGATTTTTCCCTTGGATTTAGAGTATTGTGGGATACTCTTGCCTCGGGAGGAGCAAGGAGCAGTGAACATGAACCTTTCTGTAGCGTTAGCCATAATAAAATAAGTTCAGAAGCAAAAATAACAATTTTCGCATCTATAGAACTTTATATGTTCAAAATGTCCCAGCTACAATTAATTATTTTGAACAGCAGTCCCTTAATGTAGGCAAAGGAGACGAGATGGGTGTGAAAATGGTATTTCGGTTCCAAAAAAAAAACACATTTCAGTCCTTCAATTTCTGGACACTTGTTCCATTCTATTTTTTACGTTCATGGAGTCCTTTTGGTGATTCCGTACATGCCAAAGGAAATCTAAAGGTATCATGTCAAAGCAGATTGATTTAGACCACATCCCACATGTCAGTTCATTTATTCTAAGACAGTCACACTTTGCAAGTTGCTTTATTGAAATGTTACTTGAAAAGTTTTGGATATTGGATTAAGCACCTTTTATTGTTTTCCAGGATCGAAAACTATTAGCTGCGGCTCAACAAATGCTTCAGGATAGTAAAACAAAAATAGAAGTTATCAGGATGCAAATTCTTAAATCTACACAGACTAGTGAAACAGCCTTTGACAATTCAGATGGAATAGGTAAGGCCTATAATTAGCATATGAAAAATCTATTCTGCACCATTGTTACAAATAGGCTTTACAAGTTATGAAAATATAGTAATATCGATGTGCTCTCATGCAAGATTTAGTCCTAGTTGCACACTGATGCATCTAAATCTCTGATGTAACAGTTCTTTGTTGTTCCCTCTAATATAGATTTATGTAATTTGTCCCTTGTAATGGCGTTCTATCCATATGTCTTCGCAAAACAAAAATTGTTATCAGGACTTTGATTTAATTACTGATGCTTAGATCGGTATTGCCGATGCAGTGTCGCTGCCTGTTCCTCGTTAAACACAAAAATGTGCAGCTATCTAATGATTTTTTTAAAAATTCATTTATGGGATGTGGGCAACGCTGGTTCGGCCAGCATTTATTGCCCATCCTTAGTTGTCCTTCAGAAGATGGTGGTGAGTTGCCTTCTTGAAGCGCTGCAGTCCAGAGGTGTATGTATACCCACTGTGCTATTAGGGAGGGAGTTCTAGGATGTTGCCCCAGCAACAGTGAAGGAACGGCAATATATTTCCAAGTCAGGTGGTGAGTGTCTTGGAGGGTAACCTCCAGGCGGTGGGATTTCCGACTATCTGCTGCTATTGGCCTTCTAGATGGTAATAGTCGTGAGCTGTCGGAGGAACCTTGGTGAGTTACTGCAGTGCATCTTGTACACGGGTGGTACACACCCGTGGTACACGCGGCTGCCACCGTTCGTCGGTGGAGGAGGGTTTCAATGTTTGTGGAAGGGAGAGCAATCAAGCAGGCTGCTTTGTAGGGGAGCGAGTGGATGGAGTAACGATCAAGTGGGCTGCTGCTTCTTGGATGGTGTCATGCTTCGAGTGTTCTTTGAACTGCATTCAACCAGGCAAGTGGAGAATATTCCATCACACTCCTGACTTGTGCCTTGTAGATGGTGGACAGACGTTGGGGAGTCAGGAGGTAAGTTATTTGCTGTAGGATTCCTACCCTTTGTCCTGTGCTGGTAGCCACAGTATTAATATGGCTAGTCCAGTTCAGTTTCTGACCAATGGTAACCCCCAGGATCTTGATTGCGGAGGATTGAGCAATGGTGATGCCATTGAATGCCTCACTTGTAGGAGATGGTCATTGCTTGACACTTGTGTGGCGCGAATATAACTTTCCACTTGTCAGCCCAAATCTTTTTGGACACTAAGGGCAATGTAGCATGGCCAGTAAACCTAACCTGTGCATATTTGGACTGAGGGAGGAAACCGGAGCACCCAGAGGAACCCCACGCAGACACTGGGATAACGTGCAGACTCTGCCCAGACAGTGATCCAAGCGGGAATCGAACCTGGGACCCTGGAGCTGTGAAGCAACAGTGCTAACTACTGTGCTGACCACTATCATTCACTGCTGGATGTAGCAGGACTGCAGACCTTGGATCTAATGCTTTCATTGTGCAATCACTTAGCCCTCTCAATTACTTGCTGCTTGTGCTGTTTGGCACATAAGTAGGTGAATTGGCCATGCTAAATTGCCCAAATGTTAGGTGGGGTTATGGGGCTAGGAGTGGGGGATTGGGGGAGGTAGGGTGCTCTATGGGAGCAAAGGCCGGTACAGACTCGATGGGCCGAATGGCTTCCTCCTGCACTGTCGGGATTCTATGATTCTCGTCCTGTTTTGCACCTTCACCAGGTTGACACCTCAATTTTCAGTATGTGTGACATTGCTCCTGGCATGTTCTCCTGCACTCTTCATTGAACCAGGGTTGATCCCCTGGCTTACTAATAATGGTAGAGTGGGGGATATGCCAAACCATTAGGTTGCACATTGTGGTTGAATACAATTCTGCTGCTGATGGCCCACAGCGCCTCATGGATGCCCAGAGAGTTGCTAGATCTGTTCGAAGTCTATCTCATTTAGCACAGTGGTCGTGCCACACAATACGATGGAAGGTATCCTCAATGTGAAGACGGGACTTTGTCTCCACAAGGACTGTACGGTGGTCACTTCTACCAATTCCGTCAGGGGCAGATGTGTCTGCAGCAGGCAGATTGGTGAGGATGAGGTCAAGTATGTTTTTCCCTCTTGTTGGTTCCCTCACTACCTGCAAGGGTGGCAACGTAACACAGTGGCTAGCACTGTTGCTTCACAGTGCCACGGTTCCAGACTTGATTCCTGGGTCTGTGCGGAGTCTGCACATTCTCACTGTGTCTGCATAGAACACAGAACAGTACAGCACAGAACAGGCCCTTCGGCCCTCGATGTTGTGCCGAGCAATGATCACCCTACTCAAACCCACGTATCCACCCTATACCCGTAACCCAACAACCCCCCTTAACCTTACTTTTAAGGACACTACGGGCAATTTGGCATGGCCAATCTACCTAACCCGCACATCTTTGGACTGTGGGAGGAAACCGGAGCACCGGAGGAAACCCACTCGCACACTGGGAGGACGTGCAGACTCCACACAGACAGTGACCCAGCCGGGAATCGAACCTGGGACCCTGGAGCTGTGAAGCATTTATGCTAACCACCATGCCCCCGTGCTGCATGAGTTTCCTCCAGATGCTTCGGTTTCCTCCCACAGGTCCCGAAAGACGTGTTGTTAGGTAATTTGGACATTCTGAATTTTCCCTCCTTGTACCCGAACATGCGCCGCAATGTGGCGACGAGGGGATTTTCACAGTAATTTTATTGCAGTATTAATGTATGCCTACTTGTGACGATAAAGATTATTAATTTTTAAAATAAATTTAGAGTATCCAATTCATTTTTTCAATTAAGGGGCAATTTAGCGTGGCCAGTCCACCTAGCCTGCACATCTTTGGGTTGTGAGACCGAAACCCCCACAAACACGGGGAGAATGTGAAAACTCCACACGGGCAGTGACCCAGGGCGGGGATCGGACATGGGACCTCGGCACCACGAGACAGTAGTGCTAATCACTGCGCCACCGTAGTATTATTATGGCGTCTGGGATATTGTCTGTAAGATATGATTCCATGAGTATGACTATTTCAGGTTGTTGCTTAGCTAGTCTGTGAGTCAGCTCTCCCAACGTTGGAGCAAGCCCCCAGATGTTAGTGAGGAGGACTTTGCAGAGTTGACAGGGCTGGGTTTGCCATTGTCGGTGCCAGGTAGTCCGTCCGGTTTCATCCCTTTTTTGTGTTTTCGTAGCAGTTGAATACCACTGAGTGTTTTGCTAGGCCATTTCAGAGGGCATTTAAGAGCCAACCACACTGCTGTGGGTCTGGAGTCACATGTCACATCCATACCAGACCAGGTAAGGATGGCAGATTTCCTCCTTAAAGGAGATTAGTGAACCAGATAGGTTTTTACAACAATCGACAATGATTTCATGGTAATCATTAGACTTTTATTTCCTTCAGTTTAAATTCTGTCACCCGCTGTGGTGGGATTTGAACCTGGGTCCCCAGGTCATTATCCTGGGTCTCTGGATTACAGGTCCAGCGATAATACCACTAAGCCACCACCTCCCCTGATTAGCTCAAATTCCTGGGAAACTTTTTAAAATATGAAATAAAGGACTAAAGGCCAGCTGGTTTATTGAGTCTGTCGGATAGTGTCATAATGTGACTGCTACACACCATCGTCCAGCCTCTCTCTTCTCCTAGTACTGCTTCTCAACCCCCAGAGGCAAAAGATTTTGGGTCAATTTTGGGGGAAGAAAAAACTCTTGAAAATTTCTCTGCAATCCCAAAAGTATTTCAAACACGTCCCAGGTGACCACAATGATGGGGCGATATCCCCAATACCTTACAAATCCTGCGGTTATGTTGGCCACACTCAGGAGTTCCTCCAGTACCTGTAGTCAGATTGCAGTCACTGCAGAACCACCACCTTGTTCCGAGGGTTGATGTTTCTCTGTAAAGAAGTATTTCTTATCATCTAAAATAATTATGTGCTTGTGTGATGTTCCTGGTTGACCCTTATTGTCCTGTTTGAATATCTTACCAGATTGATTTTTAATTTGTTAAATAATGAAAGATTAGATTCACTCAAAGCCGCTTGAAATTTGATTTTCGCTCCTGTTATTGGGGAAACAGGAGTGTCCTTAAACTAGAATCTCTGAATCTTTTCTATGGCTACTGTATTGCCCAGTATATGGCAGGGTTAAAACTGAATTAAAACACTGTAGATGAGGCCTGACCAAGGCTTTGTAAAGGGGCAGATTAGTATTTCTTGTTTTTTATATAATCATTCGGACAACACATCTGAACATTGTTTGCTTTTGTACGAGGCTCACAACACTAGTCATGGACCTGAAATGAATCATATACTAAGACTCAAGACCTCTGCCTTCCAGCTTTGAGCAGGCGATTCATCAGGATTTGCAACTGCTTGCTGTTGCTTCTATTGAAGTTTGTAATACTTCGTAAACAGCCTCACCGCGCCCCACACCGTCAACCCTAATTGCATTTGTACGTGACTGTAGTCTATTTTTCTTATGCACTTTCAAGTAAACGGGGCTGGATTCTCTAAAAATAGAGCTATGTCCCCTCGCCGGCATAAAAACACTGGTGTTTCACGCCAGACTTTCAACTATCTGCAGGGAACTGGTTGGGACCCAGAGTGCTTCTCGTAGCTTAAGCTGCGGATATGGGCCCCAGCACTTCCCGTTCCGAGTCCGCGTATGCGCACGGCGGCGGCCTGCAGCGGCCGTGCTGAGCGTGATGACGGACCTGGACCAAGAAACAAGGTTGCAACGATCTGCCCCGTGCCACTCCATCTAAACCGTCCGATCGCCGCCCCGGCCACCGATAAGGCGCCCCTTCCCCCCCCAACCAGGGCGGCCGCAGACAGAGTCCTGACTGGCCAGCAATGGTTAGAACCACGCCATCGGGAATTCGGCCAGTCAGGACCGGAGCATCGCTGGGAGAGCCTATGGCATTGGCCCCCCCAGCCGCCCCACGTAAATCGCGCGGGAGCGGCGTCGGGCCCGATTTGGACATAAAAGTGGATTCTCCGCCCCCGCTCCAAACGCGATTTCAGCACGGGGTGTCCAATTTCTAAGCATCGAAATGGAGAATGATGCAGCTATGCTATCAAAGTGCATTTGTTGTCATCTTTTCCTGCCCCCTCCTGGGTTCCAGAATGCAGGAATCACACCAAAGCAGCTTTCGCATTGCTGCCTGTGACTTACAATAGCCCAGAATCCATTCCATCTGCTTCTGACTTTCTACTTGCAATTGTCTTCACCTTTGTAGAATGACAAATTGTTGCTTATAAAAGGATATCAGGAGATAAAGATGCACTTGAGAAATCCTAATTATTTACATCATTTAGAATGTGTTGGTGTTTTTGAGAAAGGTAAACTGATTAAGATGAAAAACTGGGTCATTTTCATGCTTTGCCTGCCGAGTATTGAAATCATATTAATGAAGTTGGATCAATGATTTCAAAAGAAAATTGGATTTGGACTTGAGGTAATAAAGGGCAATGGGATAAAGCAGGGAAATGAGACTGACTGACTGGATTGCTCTACGTCGAGCTCGTAAGGGCTTTGGGCTGAATGCCCACTGAGCCGTAATGACTGTAGGGCAATGGGAACAGCATTTAAAATGTATTGAGACATGGCGACTATGCTGATAACTTGTTAAAAGGACATTTGGTCAGTATAGGATTCTCCATTCCAACAATCATGTCTAGTCAACACTGCCATGAACTCCAACCTACTAATACCCTGATTGAGATTGGTAAAACTTAAAAAAATAAAACTGAACTTTCTCCTGATCAGTTTTTAAAATACTAATCTTAATGACGCTGCATGTTATGATGGGTAAATTTATTGTGGTGCAGAACTGGATGGATATAGAAGGCCTCTAGTCTAGTCTCTGGTCTGCCTTGTGTTTGCTAATCTCAGTTGGAGGGGGAGTAAGAGTGCTGCACTTGGCCTTGGCCTGCCTGGGTTCAAGAAGTGGATTTGCGTCCCCTTGCCCCAGGTGAGGACACTGTTTGATGATGCTTCCTTTTGGTCAATTAGCTCACGGTTCAGATGGTCACACGAATGACCATTGAGGTGAGGGCACAGACACCCCGGCATGGATTCTCCATAGTGGATTCGTTTAGAAGTGTCAACTTATTTTTGATGACGTAGTAACATCCCTTTTCAAGCATTCATTTGGCATGGAATAATAAGCTCAGTTTTCTTTGGAGGGCCTACGTACAAAAAATACCCGTTGCAAAATGGTGTCTGCTTTTCAATGAAAGGTTTCTGTTCACGTAGAATTTAACTTGTCTATTGGGATGTGTTTGCGGGCATATTTATGAATCTTTGCCATGCTTAACGGCTGGCTCCTTTTTTTTATATTTTAGTTGTACAGTAACAGTCTGCACTATTATTTTTTTTATTTAAGCAACAAAGCCAGTGATGAGCCCCCTGGAGCTTAGGGTTGAAGAGCTCAGGCATCACTTCAGAATAGAATATGCAGTGGCAGAAGGAGCAAAGAACGTCATGCGACTTCTTGGATCTGGGAAGGTTCCTGATAAGAAAGCACTTTCAGAGGTAATTTGAAGAGTAATTTATGCATTGCATGTTTGTTACTGCAGATCTACGATACACTTGGTTAAGTATTTTCTCTTTTTTTTTTTCACCCAGGCACAAGCAAGATTTAATGAATCAAGTCAGAAGTTGGATCTTTTAAAATACTCGTTGGAGCAAAGATTGAGCGAGCTTCCAAAAAACCACCCAAAGAGCAGTATTATCAAAGACGAATTGTCAATGGTTTCATCACCAGCCCTCAGTCCACGTCACAGTGTGCTTTATCCCCAGAATCAGTATAGCACACTATCCAAACCTGCTGCATTAACAGGTGTGAAGTTAGAGTGTGTGTGTATTTGCGTTTTAAAAATAGACATCATTGGTAGTATCCTGTGATGATATCCTCTTGGATGAATAGAGGGTTGGGGGCCGTGGAGTTGGATAGATAATAGGGTGCCATATATCCAAAAGACGAATCCCAAGTTTCGGTAATAATCCAATGAAGTTTAACAAAATGGTTCCTTGTGTACATGTCATGAATGCATACTAATGTTTTGTACTTGCCATTTGCATTATACTTTTGATTTGCATAATCACAGTATCACAAAGCCATATTGACAAATAAGATGGTAGACCTTTCTGAGAGCTATGCAAACAAGAATGCAAATACATGATTGTCATCTCTCTTCTGCAGGCCCATCAGCTTACAGGAAACTAAAACCAATAATTTATGTATTTCTTATTTGAACAAATGGTTCAAATATGTTATTAAATTGGTTCCAGAATTGGTGCATCTCTAACTTGATTTTTATTGTGAACCCACCATCCACATGCATAGTTACTTACCACTCAGCCAAGCTCTTACCATTATTGTGAACATTCCCTTCCTTGGGTATTTTCCCCATCTTCCCAGTTGCTGTCATTAGAATCAAAGTACGTCACAGTCCAAAAAGGAAGGCTGTTACTCTGTACTTTCTCCATTGCCTTTTTGTAGTACCACGGAGTTTACCAACTTAGCAACCCATTTAATTATTCTCAAGTTCTCAGATACTTTACTTTTGTCCTACTGTGTGCCTGGCAATTTCTACAACTCACTCTTTAAATGGCTTTTGTTTTGATTCCGTCCTCCATGGTGCCACGATCAGTCAGGTCACAATCACCACCATTATGCGACTGTAAACCATGGCGCCTATGATACCTATACCTTTCTGAGTGGGGTGGTCATTGCTCGGCACAACATCGAGGGCCGAAGGGCCTGTTCTGTGCTGTACTGTTCTAACTGTTCTCGACTCTATCACCATCCTATCTCTACCATGGGCACCCTCAATGAAATTACCTCTGATTCCATTCCATCTTATCCAAACAGCCAACTCATGGTCCCAATGTTTTGTCGTTTTCACACACACTCACTTTGGTGTGCTCAAAGTCTCCCGTTTTTAAATGTTCTTCATTGTCACATTACACTTGAGTAAAATGATCAGCAAATATGGAGTCAGCTTCAAATTTACAAAAGTGACTCTCGAGATACCTCATTGGTGCCACGCTTGATTCTTTTATATTGCCATGCATCTGGCTGTATCTGATACCCAGGACCACAACTTCCTGGCTCCTCAGCATTGCATTTAAGGGGTACTCCAATGATGTGCTATGCGATCCCTCTAGGAAGTTCCTACATGAGGATCTAGCCAACAATTTCCCAGAAGTGCTAACTTGCACTGGACAATTGCGCTGGGTTGGGAACCATCCAACAGAAGCGATTTACTTCGGGTGATTCTGCCAGTTTTATCCTGATAGTTACTGTGAAAAAGTTAGAAGGACATTAAACACCCAGACCGAGCCTCGTGCGGGACACCCCGTGCACCAATGACTTACTAGCCCGACCACTGCAGCTGGGGATACGCTTCGCAGCTCCTGTCTCACCCAGCCCGAGTGAGGAAGGTTGGGCCAGACAGGCTTTGGAATTTCAACGAGGGTAAATTCATTCCAGAGTGGCAATCCACTGGAGATTGCCACTCTGAGAAGTTAGGGGCCTCGGTCTCCTTGACACAGAGTTCTTTCAGCCCAATGCTAGCAAGATCAGCCTGTTTCTTAGAGAATCTTGACATCATATCAGGTGCTGATTTTATTTTCCACTGCAGTCAGTTGTTTGCTTAAATTAAACCCAGTGGTGTACAATCAGTGTTGTTTATGACATTAATCTGATCTTCAAACTGCACATCAGCCGTACCAAAGCTACTTACTTCTAACTCCGAGAACATAACCTTCCTATGGTTCTACTGTATACTAATGTTGTTGAAATTTTCAACCCCATTTTTCATCAGCTTGACGATCCACTCCTCAAATGCTTTCCTTGGCCTTTTCTACACCACCCAAGCAAATTCCCAACTTATCTGCCCCATCTATCTTGTCCCTCACAACCATCGCTCCTGCTGGCCTGCACTTGCTGACCGCAAAATACCTAGTTCTACATGTGAACGATGAAGGGCAAGAAATGAGCAGCTGATCCATCAAGCCTGCCCCACACACCTTAATTTACAATATGTTCTCCTGCCAGCAATCATGTGATCCACCAGAGAAGACAAAAAAACTAAGGCCAATTTAGGAAGGGGAAATTCATGGAAAGTTTTTCTCTGGACCCCCTACGGCAATCAAAATCATTAAATGGAGAACCCTCAATGGTTATACTGTTTCTTTTTCCGCCCTCTTTCGTATGTCGTGATCTCTTCCTTTACTTGATCATGCAGCAAATCTGCACTCTCACATGTTCCATAGACCTTCTAGCTCCCATCTTCCTGACATATATAACCTAGTTCCTCCCTTGTGCCTGGTCCTTTTCTGAACTACTTAATTGAAATGATTCACGTGTACCCAGTCTACATCTTTCATTTATTTAAGTACTTGCATCAGATCCGCATGGATTCTATAATTCTTTAAAATAAGTAGCGGCAGCCTTTTGCACCTGTCTGGCTTTACGACTGGTACTTTACAAATCTGAAGGTTCCAAAACTTAACACCATATTCCAAGTAAGGCCTAACTAGTCTTGGCAGTGCATCTTAATATTTTTGCTTTGGTTATTGCTTCACCACACTGGTCATGGGCCTTAGGCATTTAAGTACAAGAACACGAAGAATCCTCTTTGTTCCTGACAAGTTTGAATTATTTACACTGTACAATACATTTGTCCATCTTGTCGACATGCACTATATTGCCATTACCAAATTCGGGCCTAGTCTCCCGTGACATCAAAGTTTGTTTGGAGGGCAGCACGGTGGCTCAGTAGGTTAGCACTGCAGTCTCACGGCGCTGAGGTCCCAGGTTCGATCCCGGCTCTGGGTCACTGTCCGTGTGGAGTTTGCACATTCTCCCTGTGTTTGCGTGGGTTTCGCCCCCACAACCCAAAGATGTGCAAGGTAGGTGGATTGAACACGCTAAATTGCCCCTTAATTGGAAAAAATTTATTGGGTACTCTAAATTTATTTTTAAAAAAGTTTGTTTGGATAGTTTATTCTCATTTGCCATCCTAATTCCAGTTCAGATTTTCAAATCACAGGCTTGTGAATTGTTGCCTCAAAACCTGCATCCACATCATTAATGAAGGTAGCAAAAAGCAATGATCCAAACATTGACCTCTGCAAGACACCACTGGAACCAAGCAGATCCAAGCTATCTATAATTACGTTCTGCCCTCTGGAACGTAGCCAGTTCTTAATCCACTGTAACAGTTTTCCATAATTCCACAAGCTTTCATCATATTGTGAGGTACATTATCAAAGGTTTTCTGAAATTCTTAAGTGTGCAATGTATATTGTCCTCCCTACCCTTGACTTTCTCCAGCACCTGGTTTAGCACACTGGGCTAAATCGCTGGCTTTTAAAGCAGGCCAGCAGCACGGCTCGATTCCCGTACCAGCCTCCCCGGACAGGCGCTGGAATGTGGCGACTAGGGGCTTTTCACAGTAACTTCATTGAAGCCTACTCGTGACAAGAAGCGATTTTCATTTCATTTTTTTCATTTCCCCTTGTTTGTCCACACCTCTAACTTTCTTCAGTCTTTGGTCCCAACTTTCAAGCGATTGGTGTGCTTCTGTGTGTCATCCCCGTTGATTCTATTTCATTCCCTCTTCCTCTGCTCTGCAAACAGAGCTTTTTGTTCTGTAACTTGCTGTTCCTGCAGATGCTTTATTACACTGAAGACATTCTGTAAATAAACATTGCCCTCAGAAGTAGTCTCAAAACTGACCATTTGATTAAGCCCTCAGTCACATCACATTTTCTACCTGATTATTTCTCAGAATCCTATTTCCCCTGTGATGCACCTTGGGGTATTTCTACTTGAAAGCGACTTTGTGAATGTGCGATGTTAACAGTGTTGGATGATCAAAAGTGTCTTTTAAGTTGTGAATTAAACTAGCTGAAATGTAAATATTAATTCCTTCTGTGTGAAAAGTAAATCTTTGATTTCCTGTCGGCAGGGAGTCTAGAGGTTCGGCTTATGGGATGTCAAGACCTGCTAGAGACAGTTCCTGGTCGATCAAAAAATACATTTGTTCCTTTACCTGGCTGGAGTCCAAATGAAACCAGATCCTCATTTATCAGCAGAACTAGCAAAAGCAGAAGTGGGAATAGCCGGTATCCTGTCAAAACAGAAGACTTGTCCAGTTGAGTAAACATTTTTTAAAAATTAACGTCGTAACAGTGCTTATGTATGGTTAGTTAGTCTGAACACCGCCATCTCCTCTGAGCATAAGAGGATTTGACCATCTTTGTGAACTTCACGCTGCAAAAAAGTTGCTTCAGACTTGGAGAATCCAGAGTTTGTTGAGACAAAACGTAACGTGTTGACTTTTGTATTTGAGTACTCTTGCTCTGCTTTGTCTAACCTCAATATAAATTAGAATTTTGATCCCCGCCCCCTTTTATTCACCACCTTGTTCAAAAGGTGACATGATGGCACAAGTATTTGCAATCCTTTCTTGTTTCAGTAGCATAATGGACATAAGAAAACCTGAAATCCTTTAGTGGTTCCGTGGCTTTTTGAAATTCAAAAGTTACTGCAGCTAACTTAAACTGTACATGGTAACAGTTGTGTTTCAGTTTAAATTTGTTCCTAAAATAAGTAACTCAGTCTAGTATGTGTGTGAGAGCGAGTGGGGCGAGATGGTATGTATTGAGAAATGTAGGTCAACGGTCACAATCCCATAGCGCAGGCTACAAGCGTGGTTGAAATGAGTAGAACAAAAGATCAGCTACGTGTAAAGTAGTGGTTAGATGATGCCAAGCTTGGTTTAAATCCTCTGGTTTATAGGACGAAAGGAAGTATGAATGGCTACCTTGTATTTACTTTAGGGTTATTGTGGTATAATGTTGGGTGGGACATCCTAAAGGCAAAGAGTGGAATGGACTCCCTGAACTCATCATTCATTTCAGACAGTATTTCAATCTGGCAGCTAATGTGAGAGTGCACACTTTGGCAAACGTTGCTCTTGACCCAAGCTTGAAGAATAAAGTGTCCTGCTAATTTTACTTCCAACTTGTTAAAGATTGTGTCGAGGGGGAGACCTCATAAGCCAACAAATCCTCTTGCACTGTCTAACTGTATTTATTGTCATAATATCCACTCGTGTATATAATGAGATGCAGACAGGCAGTGATTGACACATAGGATGACCAGTAAGCATACAACACAGTACAGCCAATCACCAGACAGGACACTACCACTATAAAGCCAGAGGGCACTAGGTTTCCCGCTCTCTCGGGACCCAGCTACTGAGACAGTCAGAGTCCACAAGCTAGCAAGTACAAACACCATGCGGTAGCTAGTAAGTCTGGTCAGGCTACTACAAGGTCACCAGTCAGATCAGTATAGTGTCGACCCACAGCTGAATATGTATAGCAGTTCTATAGTTGAATAAAACAGTGTTGGATCTTCTCCAGTGTTAGACGTCTGTTTCTAACTTCCCTGCATCGAGTGCAGTCCACATCGAACCAACCTGCCTAACACATCATTTATTATTTCTGTACAGGTGAGATTGGTGCTGTACTGAAGCTGGACAATACAGTTGTTGGGCAGACTAGTTGGAAACCAGTTTGCAATCAGTCTTGGGATCAGAAGTTTACATTAGAGCTAGACCGGGTAAGCAAGAGAAACTGCATGCCATTCTTTCTTGGAAGTAGGACATTTATTAATGAGGGTAAGCTCTGAGCTGGGATTTAATCACTGCAGTCTTAATGCTGGCCTGAATTGTCCATGAATAAATAGCACTATATGGAATTTAAATCAAAATCTGGCTGCAAAGCTAAATTCGTCATGGTATTTTACACAGTAACCAGCTTTTAATTGGGCCATACAAAATGATAAATGTAAGGTTGAACTCTATACTAGCTTGGTGGACAAACCTGTCATTGAACCAATAGCATTGAACATAGTGCAGAAGGAGGCCATTCGGCCCATCGAGTTTGCACCGACACACTTAAGCCCTCACTTCCGCCCTATCCCCATAACCCAATAACCCCATCTAACCATTTTGGTTACTAAGGGCAATTTATCATGGCTTGCACGTCTTTGGACTGTGGGAGGAAACCGGAGCAGACACGGGGAGAATGTGCAGACTCCGCACAGAGTGTGACCCAGCGGGGAATCGAACCTGGGACCCTAGCGCGGTGAAGTCACAGTGCTATTCACTTGTGCTACCGTGCTGCCTTAGCAGTTCTGCACTAATCGTTATCTTCTCAAAGAAATGCTGGGAGCGAGACCGAATTGCAGCCCACTAGAAAATGTGGAGTTTTTTTCAGAGAGATGCAATTTTAAACATGCCCAAGTGACTCCAAAAGTACGAAGCTTGACATCTTTCAAATGTTGCTGAATTATGAGGGTGATTCTTGTTTCTAAAGTAACCAGATTTAATTTAAAACTTTTTTTTAGTCACGTGAACTGGAGATGTCAGTTTATTGGCGTGACTGGCGTTCCCTCTGTGCTGTGAAATTCCTGCGATTGGAAGATTTCCTAGATAATCAACGGCATGGAATGTGTCTGTATCTAGAGCCACAGGGTACACTCTTTGCAGAGGTATGGATAATCAAAAATTGCAACTTATTTTGTTCTTGAATTTGTTCCATGGGTGACATGTTGGACTGTATCTTCCAGGTCACTTTTTACAATCCAGTCATCGAAAGGCGGCCAAAACTTCAAAGACAGAAAAAGATTTTCCCAAAACAACAAGGTAAAAATTAAGATCTTAAGTAGAAACTATTTTAGTTTCCTTCCCATCGTTGAAAGTGCGTGATGGTAAAAACTGCAAATGCTGGAAAAGCCTTGGCAGATCTGGCTGCGCCTGTGGAGAGAGAAACAGAGGTTAACGTTTTGAGTCCGCATTACCCTTCAGAGCATGAAAGTGTGTGCCTGTGTTAGGATAAGGCATGTAAAATCTTTTACAACATTTGCTCTATTCTCATCACTAGGCAAAACGTTCCTTCGAGCTCCCCAAATGAATATTAATATTGCTACATGGGGGCGATTGATGAGGAGAGCTGTTCCTACAGTAAATAATTCTGGCGCCTTCAGCCCTCCAGCTTCTATCCCTGCTTCAGTACAAGCAGTTTCTCACTCAGAAGGAATAGATTCAACTGGGTATGTATCCATTGTTTTTGGAAGCCATTCATAGAACATAGAGCATAGAACATTACAGCACAGTACAGGCCCTCCGGCCCTCGATGTTGCGTCGACCTGTGAAACCACTCTCAAGCCCATCTGCACTATTCCCTTATCATCCATATGTTTAATCAATGACCATTTAAATGCCCTTAATGTTGGCGAGTCCACTACTGTTGCAGGCAGGGCATACCATGCCCTTACTACTCTGAGTAAAGAACCTACCTCTGACATCTGTCCTATATCTATCTCCCCTCAATTTAAAGCTACGTCCCCTCGTGCTAGCCATCACCATCCGTGGAAAAAGGCTCTCACTGTCCACCCTATCTAATCCTCTGATCATCTGGTACGCCTCAATTAAGTCACCTCTTAACCATCTTCTCTCTAACGAAAGCAGCCTTAAGCCCCTCAGCCTTTCCTCATAAGATCTTCCCTCCATACCAGGCAACATCCTGGTAAATCTCCTCTGCACCCTTTCCAATGCTTCCACATCCTTCCTATAATGCGGCGACCTGAACTGCACGCAGTTATGAAGTATGTCCTTGAATTTTTTGTTCAAAGTTCTCAAGTTTATATACCTTTTTGATTTACCTTTTTCGAGATTGGGAAAGATTCCGTTTTCTGACTTTTCTGTCACTCTTACTTTCGAGCAACTCTCATGGTTTCAGCAGAGAGTAATCCAGTGCAGCTGTGTTGAAAGCATTGCGAATTATGTTAATTATTCTCCTTTGTGCTTTGATTAAGTTTTGGTCATAAGCCATCCACGTTAGTTGGTGGACAAACTTCAGTGTGTCCTAAAGTTGCTATAAAAGCTGTAACTGACAAGTTCTGCAGTCTGGATCATTTTTATCCTGTCAAGTTGAAGAAAAATGGGTTGTGTACCATATGAGTCACAAAGAGTTTTTCAATCATTTACATCTGTGGGGCTATATACTGAGCATGTTGTCTTCAGTGTATGCTTTGTTTTGTGGAGTGGAAGGAATTAGGTACAAGTTCTTTCCTGGGATGTGGGTTTTGTTGGTTGGGCCAACCGAAACATCTGGAGAAAATCCACGGGGAGAATGTGCAGGCTCCGCACAAACAGTGACCCAAGCCGGGATGGTGGTGAGCCGTCACCTTGATTCGCTGCAATCCATGTGATGTAGGTACATCCACAGTGATATCAGAAAGGGAGATCTAGGATTTTAATCCAGGGACAGTGAGGGAACAGTGATATAGTTCCAGGCCATAGGATGGTATGTAGCTTGGAGGGGCAACTTGCAAATGGTGGTATTTTCAGTGCATCTGCCGCCCTTATCTTTCCAGGTGGTGGAGTTCACAGGTTTAGAAGGATGTCAGAGGGGGGTTTGATGAGTTACATAAAAAATAGAAGCAGCAAGAGGCCGTTCAGCCCATTAAACTTGCTCCGTCATTCATTATGATTATGACTGATCATCAAGTTCAATATCCTGATTCCCCCCCCCCCCCCCCCCCCCCCACCATATCCCTTTAGCCGCAAGAGCTGTATCTAATTAGATCATAGAATGTTACAGTGCAGAAGGAGGCCATCCGGCCCATCAAGTCTGTACTGTCTGTACCATGGGAAGATCACCCTACCTAAGCCCACACCTCCAGCCTATCCTAGTAACCCCATCTAACCTTTTTGGACACTAAAGGTAATTTACCACGGCCAATCCACCTAACTGCACATCTTTGGACTTTGGGAGAAAACCGGAGCACCCGGAGGAAACCCATGCAGACACGGGGAAAACGTGCACACTCTGCACAGACAGTCGCCTAAGCCTGGAATCAAACCTGGGACCCTGGAGCTGTGAAGCGACTGTGCTAACCACCCAACAAACAAAGATTCCCTTTGAGTAATTGAAGCAGAAGTGAGTTTTCTGGATTTCTTGGACAAGATTTAAAATAGATGTTCAAGTCATTTTTCTCATTGTAGCACGTGGCCATGTACAAATTGGTTGCTATATTTGTCACATTAATTTAGTGGCTATGCTTGAAAAATGTCATTAGCTCTGAAACGATTGGGGAATTTGCAAGCATGTGAAAGGCACCTTATAAAGGCCAAATTAGTCTGATGGCAGTTGTGGGTGAATTCTTAGATTTCATAACTACTGAATACTTAGAAGCAGAAGTAGGCCATTCAGCCTCTCGAGCCTGTTTTGCTATTTGATAAAATCATGGCTGATCTGATTGGGACCTTAAAACCATTTTCCGTATTACCCCTGAAACCCTTTATTTCCAAATTAGTCAATAATTCACCGTCCTCTGCCTAAAAAATATTGTAACCCTGCCTCTGCCCTGCTTAAGGGAAGATAATTCTACATACACTCAACCCTCTGAAAGAAAAAACTTCTCGTCTTCTGTTAGATGGGGGATCCCTTATTTTTAAACTGTGAATACTTAAAAGATGAACAAGGTGATATAAAATAACTTGCATGGATTTGGTAAAGGCAAAGCACAGACAGAAATTGCTTGCGATGTAAATATACCCAGCTCTCTTTTTGACATTGTATGTTCCAGAGTGGGGTCTGTGAGCTCATTTCAGGTGATTCCGTTTAAATAAGAAGCAACGTAGGAGTAGGGTATTCAGTGTCTCAATTTTTAAACATTCAATTCGTTAACGACAGCTTTTTCCAGGTGAGAGTTTGTGTGAAGAAGTGCTTTCTGATTTCACCCCGAAAGGTTTACCCCTAATTGTAATGTTTTGTTCCCTTATTCTGAGCTTCCGCCGCTGTCCTGCCCACAAGAAAGCAGTTTGTCTGTCCACCTAATCTGTTTGACCATTTACCCCATCGTAAACACCGCCGATCATCCCTCAATCTTTTACACTCGAGGGAATGTCTTTGTTTCCTGGTATCTCGTAAATGCCTCAGGACGTTTTTATATAGTAAAAAGTGGACTGTGACTGTAGGTGGTTTCTACAATTGCCTCTTTTCGTTAGTCTTCCTGGAATAGGAAAATCCACAATCGGTGTGCTGCTTTTTGAGCGTTGGAAGTTTGAGGAGCTGAGAGATGGTCTTTCAGGTTTTTGAGCTTCGGTTTTGATGTTGAGGAGGAAAGAAGGATTTTTGTAAAATTGTGTTGGATGGTTCTCATTTCCATCATGTGGCCTAGTCAATGCATGTATGTGACAATCAGTTCCAGAAAGTTGAATCATTGTTTTAAAGGATTAATATTGTAGAATGAGTACTATAATCAAAGGAATCTACTTTTATCTATTGCACCTCTACAGCATTTTAATTAATTTAAAGTCTGGTGCATGAAATTAACTGGAAGTTTTGACATTTTGATTTACGATTGTTAATGCTTTACAGAGATCTGCCAGTAACGAAACTAGAATTTGAGCCGGAACCACCACCTGCTCCTCCACGTGCTTCATCTCTCGGAGAAAATGGAGGGACCACAACAGATGTAAGGATTACAGACAGTGTACAGGTATGAACTTTAAATAATATTTAAAAGGAAAGGTTAGATGTAATAATGAGGAGATTTCTCTTGTGTTGTCCTTCAACTGTGCTAACGTAAAGATATCCAAAGCTGATCCAACTTGTCTGGAGCGCCTGACTTTTACTGTTTATGCCATTAGACTTCCTACACTGTTAAGGACTTCTTCCTGTTGAGTGACACAAAATAATACTACAAAGACACCTGCCATGAATGAAAGTAGTGGGCCGTAATCAACAGTGCCCATTGTTTTTGAAACAAAGTTTCTGTTGTCTTATTATGGAGGCTCTGTGTAGAAAGCCTGTTTCCAGACTGCCTCAAGCCACTGGATTTAAATCATGGTGAAAAGGCAAAGGCTTTCTTTGGGTCCACCAGTATGCATATATTTTAAATAAATGTGAATTTGTAGGACTGGAGTTTCCACAGTGATGGAACTCATAGTGACCATCCAACTGTTTTTAAAAAAAAAAGACACAACATATTATGGATTCAAGCCATACGTTCTCAATAACAATGATAGTAATGAAGTTAGGGGGGGAAATTAAGTGACCAGTGCTTGGATGCAAATTGGAATTTAATCGCAGCAGGAGATGGTCAATGTCAATTAATGATCTGAAACTAGAATCGCATCATGGCAGAAGCAGGCCATTCGGCCCGTCGTGTCAGTGCTGGTTTTTTAAAAGCGCAATTGCACTTAGTCCCACATCCATGTCGTAAGTTTTATATCCTCCAGAACCAGGGCAGCATAGTGGTTAGCACTGTGGCTCCACAGCACCAGGGTCCCAGGTTCGATTCCCTGCTGGGTCACTGTCTGTGCGGAGTCTGCACGTTCTCCCCGTGTCTGCGTGGGTTTCCTCTGGGTGCTCCGATTTCCTCCCACAGTCCATAGACGTGCACGTTAGGTAGATTGGCCATGATAAATTGCCCTTGGTGATCAAAATAAGTTTAGATGGGGTTATTGGGTTACGGGGATAGGGTGCAAGTGAGGGCTTAAGTGGATCGGAGCAGACTCGATGGGCCGAATGGCCTCCTGCATTGTATGTTCTAACCTGCCCAGCTCCTTTGTGAAATGTATGTAGTCCACTTCTTCAGATAAAGCGTTTCAGGTCCTGACAACTGGGTGGGGAATAAAAATTCTAATTTTCCTTCTGAATATTTTGCGAATGATTTTAAACTTGTGACCTCTGGTTATTGACCTACTTGCTCAAGGGGGTAGTTTTTCCTCTGTGAAAACCTTGAAGGCTTCTGCCTATTAGGTCACCTGTTGGCCGTCTTTCTAAGGAGAACTGTCCTGACCCATAATGTTGTGAATCCTCCTTTAAATGACAACCGTAAACCTTTCTTGAGGGGAGTGAGGCTGATGACTCTCAACATTGTAATTTGGGAGACTGATTGTACGTGTCTAAATATTCAATGGGGGGAACTGTCCACCCATTCTCACCAGAGGGATTTTTAAAATATTCGTTCTTGGGATGTGGGCAATGCTGGTTGATCTAGCATTTATTGCCTTTCCCTGAGGGCATTTAAGAGTCATCATAGAATAGAATCTTAGAATCCTTACAGTGCAGAAAGAGGCCATTCGGTTCATTGAGAATGCACCGGCCCTTGGAAGGAGCACCCTACTTAAGCCCACGCCTCCACCCTATCCCTGTAACTCTACCTAACCTTTTGGACACTTAAGGGGCAATTTAGCATGGCAAATCCACCTAACCTGCACATCTTTGGACTGTGGGAGGAAACTGGAACACCCGGAGGAAACCCACACAGACACTGGGAGAAACTGCAAACTCCATACAGTCACCCAAGGCCAGAATTGAACCCGGGACCCTGAAGCTGTGAGGCAGCAATGCTAACCACGGTGCCACCTTTATCAACCACATTGTTGTGGATCTGGAGTCCCATGTAGGCCAGACTAGGTAAGGATGACACATTTCCTTCCCTGAAGGACATTAGTGTACCAGGTGGGTTAACGACAATCGACAATGGTTTCATGATTATTGTTAGCCTTTTAATTTCAGATTTTTTTTTACATTTATAGAATATAAATATAAAATGGGATTCGAACTAGGTCCCTAGAGCATTACCGTGGATCTCTGGGTTACTAGTCCAACGACAATACCACTACTACGCCATAGCCTCCCGTCAATGGCGAACACCCACAGTGGGTTTCCTGGCGATGGGGAGCAGGGGTTGGATTCGATTGCCCCCCCCGCCCCGCCATGTGTTAAGCTAGATTTATTTTGTGATGCATTTGCTATTCATCCGTTTCAAAACAGAAGTCCTATCGTTTGCGGAGGATACATTCCCGCAAAACCTCACAAATGACAAAATTGCAAACAACACAAACATATTTCACAGCGGGAGTCTATTAGGTTCCAGCCATCCTAAAATATTACATATATTAAGGATCAAATGTTCTTAATAAATTTAAAGAGAAACCTACTAGTGAAATTATTTAATAAAACAAGAAAACGTATAAATTTGTCACAATTAGAATGCTTTACTTGAGAGTGGAGGTGGACTGTGATCAGGAATCAAATCACAGCAGTGAGGGAACACCCATATGCAAACAATGGCAGATGCCGCACGTGGAGTGCCTGCTGTCTACTGCAGGAAACACCACATGGATATCATCCTTTTGTTTAACTTCATTTGGTTGTTTTTTTTCTTTTGGCATTTCAAAGATGGCTTCGATTTTCATTTTTAAAATCGGGTAAAGTGAACTTTCGGGCCTGAAATGGACGAACTGGCGCGCGAAGGCTCTGCAGGGGATAAGTAAATTAGCAAGTCGTGAACGGCAGGACTTTACTGTATTTGGCATTTTCATCTTGAAGCCGAAATAGCACTGATTCTGTTTGATTGTTTTAAAGGAAGCCCTCTCGACGTTTGATTTTCTAAATGATAGAAACAATATTGTTTCAAAGGTGGAGAACAATATCATTTCTGTGCCTGACCTACCCCATTCAGAACTAGACTTCCGAACACTCCCACAGACAGAAGATAAGCGGTACAATATTTAAGTTTATTTTTGTACGATTAGGAGCTCATGGATTTAGAGAAATGTTTAAATGTGCTTGTGATCAATTGTGATCAACAATTAACGTGATCAACTTTAATCCTGAAGAAAACACCGAGTAGTTAAGACTCGTTGTAATGAAACCTTTCCTCTTTTTAACTCTTCAGAATGCAACCAAAATTCCAGTTCAGTCTTCTGGACTTCAGGTGTGTTGCTGTGCTTGGCAGGGGTCACTTTGGAAAGGTAATCATAAATTGAGAAATTAAATGCCTCTTGCTTTCGCTCACATCTGTTCAAGAGCAGTGAAATATTTGACACTCCATCCGTGTATAACACAGGTTCTTCTTTCCGAGTACAAAGTCACTGGTGAAATGTTTGCTATCAAGGCCTTGAAGAAAGGAGATATTGTGGCTCGTGATGAGGTAGACAGGTATGTTTGTAGGAAATCTGTGTTGTCAATATACTTTTCTGTGGCCTGTAAGTTTGAGAAGAGTCTTGTGCCCAAGAGCAAAGATGGCCCCAGGACTTTTTTTATTTTGGGGAATTTCAAACAATTTCTCTTAATGCTCTCTGATGATTCTTTTTGTCTCCTATGTACGTTCCCTCGGCAGCAGAAAAATACTTTTCACTGTACCTCGGTACATGTGACAATAAATCAAATCAAATTAATGCACCTTTGAAAAAACCTCTAATAAACCACCTTCAGTTATTTTTTGACTACCACTGGCATTGAGTGACACAGCAAACACTACATCTGAGGAAAGCCTTCGCTTTCACATTGTGTTTGGTTGATGTGATCCAAAGTATTACTTTTTAACTTCAGAATCGTGTTTTAAATTCAGTTGTAACCGAAACACTAGAGCTAATCATGGAGTCATAGAGGCCTACAGCACAGAAAAGGCCCTTCGGCCCATTACGTCTGCACTGGTCAAACACAACCACCTAACTATTCTAATTGCATTTTCCAGCACTTGCCCATAGCCTTGTATGACTTGGCATTGCAAATGCGTATCTAAATGTCATGATGGTCTCTGCCTCCACCATCCTGGCAGGCAGAGAATTTCAGACTCCCACCACCCTCTGGGTGAAAAAGTTTTCCCTCCTCCCCCTTACCTTATATCTATACCCCCTGGTCATTGATCTCTCCACCAAAGGGAAAGATTTCTTCCTGTCTGCTTTATCTATGCCCCTCATAATTTCACACATTTCAATCCTGTCCGGCTTCGGTCTTCTCTGCTCCAAGGAAAACAACCCCGGTCTATCCAATCTCTCTTCATAGCTAAAATTCTCCAGCCCAGGCAACATCCTTTGCACCCTTTCCAGTGCTAGCACATCACTCGTATAATGTGAATTCCTGAACTGCACACATGGCCTAACCTTGTTTATACAGTTCTAGCATAACCTTCCTGCTCTTAAACTCAATGCCTCGGCTAATAAAGGCAAGTATACCATATGCCTTCTTAAACCACTTTATCCACTTGCTCTGCTACCTTAGTTCCCTCTTGCACATTCTATACGCCTCTCGCGCTTCTGCTGTTTTGAGCCCTCGATATCTGCCACTAACCTCCCTTTTTCGCCTGGTCCAATTTTGAATGTCCCTTAATATTCAGGGTTCACTGGATTTGTTAGTCCCAGCCTTTTTCTTGATTGGAACATGTTGGCCTGTACTCTCCCTATTTTCTTCTTAAATGCGTCCCACTGTTCTGTCCCAGATTTACCTAAAAGAGTTTGCTCCCAGCCCACTCTGGCCAAATCATATCTGATCTTATAAAAGTTGTCCTTCCCCAATTTAGAACTTTGATCTCAGGCCCATCCTTGTCCTTTTCCCGAGCAATCGTGAATCTGATGGAGTTATGATCACTGTCTGCAAAATGCTCCCCCACTGATAGCTCAACCACTTGCCCGGCCTCGTTACCTAAAATTAAGTCCAGGACCACCCTCTCTCTTCTAGGACCTTCTACGTACTGCCGTAAAAAGTTCTCCTGGTTGCATTTTAAGAGTTCCACTCCCTCTAAACCTTTTTTACTATGGCTATCCCAGTTAATATTTGGGGAGTTGAAATCCCCCACTATCACTGCCCTATTACTTTTACACGTCCATGAAATTTGACAACATATCTGCTCATCCATTTCTCTCGGATTGTTGGGGGCCTATAGAACACTCCCAGCAATGTGATTTCTCCTTTTTGGGTTTTAGGTTCTATCCATATGGTTTCATTTGAAGAACCTTCTAAGATGTAATCCCTACTTACTGCTGTAATTGATTACCTGATTAAAATAGTGACACACCCCCTCCTCTTTTACTTACTTCCCTATCTCTCCTGAAGATCCTGGAATATGGAGCTCCCAATTCTGTCCCTCTCTCAACCATGTGACTGCAATGACATCGTACCTCCATGTTTTAATTTGTGCCCTCAATTCATCTTCCGTGTTCGACAGACTCCTTGCGTTAAAATAAATAACATCCAATCCTGCCAAACTCTCTTGTGACTTAACTGGTCTAGACATTCTGTGCCTTCCTGACTCCTTGGAAGTCTCTTCTAATATTGACTGTGCATCTGTCCCTGCTGAAACTTTCCTCCGGATTCGAGCTCCCTGTCAAGTTGGTTTAAACCCTCCCCAACAGCATTAGCAAACCTCCCTGCAATGACACTAGTCCCATTTTAGTTTGGGGCTGAAGATGTACAGGTTAGATGGATTGGCCATGCTAGTGTCCAACGGTTAGATGAAGTTACAGAAATAGGGAGGGATAGTGGGCCGATGTAGGGTGCACTTTCGGAGGGCTGGTGCAGACTCGATGGACCAAATGGCCTCCTGCACTGTAGGGATTCTATGAGTTGCAAACCCTCCGCCTTGTACAGGTCCCACCGTCCTCAAAAACGTTCCCCATGTCTGAAAAGACTAAAGCCCTCCACCATTTCTCCAGCCATGCATTCATTTGGACTAACCTCCTATTTCTATACACGTGGCACCGGAAGTAATCCAGAGATTACAACCTTTTGTGTCCTGTTTTTTAATCGACTTCCTAGCTCCTTAAATTCTGCTTGCTGGATCTCAACCCTTTTTCGGCCTATAGCGTTGGTACCAATATGTATCACGATATCTGTCTGTTTTCCTCCCCCTTCAGTATGCCCTGTGGCTGTTCAATAACTTGCCTGATCCTGGCATTAGGGGCTCAACATAGCATCATGGAGTGTCTTGCGGCCACGAAAACACCTCTCTGTTCCCCTTCCAATTGAATCCCCTACCACTATAGCCCTGATATTATTCCTCCACCCATTTTGTGCAGCAGACCCACCCATAGTGCAATGAAGTTGCCTGCTGCAGTATATCTATTAGAAAGGGGTATGGCCACAGGTGACTCCTGCACTACCTGCCTTCCTCTACTCTGCCTGATGGTCACCAGTGCCCTCTTGGCCTGTTCAATCCTCACCTGAAGTGTGACCACCTCTCTGAACATGCTATCCCGACTTGCTCAACAGTGAATCCACCCTCAGCCACAGCTCCAAAATGTGGTCAACCGGTAGCTGCTGCTGGACACATTTCCTGTACAGGTAGCCACCAGGAACAACTGAAACTTCCTTCCATGATTTATCACGTAGAACAGAAGGAGCATATCACAGGTGCGCATATCACAGGTGCCAGCTCTTCTGCCATGACTGCCCTTCAGCCTCTTATTTGCTCCTCTCTTTTTGATTTTTCCAATTAAGGGGCAATTTAGTGTGGCCAATCCACCCACCCTGCACATCTTTGGGTTGTGGGGGTGAGACCCATGCAGACATGGGAGAATTTGCAAACTCAACAAGGGCCTTGACCCGGGACTGAATCCAAGCCCTTAGCGCCGTAAGGTCCCTGCGCAACCGTGCTGCCCATTTGTTCCATTTTTATCAAAAAACTATGCTAGATAAGAATACTATTTACTGACCGCCCTTGCGCTAACTTTACTTCCCTTACCCCACCATGTTCACTTATGTTACTTTACGGCAGCCGTATTGCTTCACAGCTCCAAGGACCCTGGTTTGATTCCCGGCTTGGGTCACTGACTGTACAGCACTTTCTTTGTGTCCTCCGGGTGCTCAGGTTTCCTCCCACAAGTCCCAAAATCTTGTAAGGTGAATTGGACATTCTGAATTCTCCCTGTGTACCCGAACTGGCGCCGGAGTGTGGCAACTAGGGGATTTTCACAGTAGCTTCATTGCAATGTTGATGTAAGTCGACTTGTGGCACTAATAAAGATTATTATATGACCCTGACTTTCGCTTACTTGTACTGTTCCTCAGTTAGTCCATTCCTCCAAAATATACTTTTTTTAAACTCACGACTGCTTCACTGTGACACCGACTGCAAAGTCAATAAGAACAGGAATCCAACCTTGGTGTTTATAAACTCAACTGTGCTCCACTCCTGCTCGGACTGAGACTCCACCTTCTCCCAGTTTCACCCAACTCCAAAAGCCCACTCATTTAGCCAAATAGCTCACAGGAAGGAAGTCATTATTAAAATGCCTTCTCGGTTGATGACCAATATGTAAAGCATCACCAAACTGATTGCACCATGCCGATCCCAATGCTATGCCATCCACCTCATTGTGGTGGAGTTTTTCACAGTTTCACAGTGGTATAGATCTTGCGTAGCTATCTCTTGGCTATCGCAGACATTTGACTACATGTTCCTTGCCCATATTTCCACTCGTAGATCATAGCCTCAAGTTTGTGCCAGTATCCAAATTTGGAAAACAATATTTAATTTAAAGTGAATCATTGTTACACAGCACCACTTTAGATTTTTTAAAAATATGTACAGAACTAATTATGGCATCTAGAATGTTTGTCAGATTTGATAAATTACTATTTTGTGTTTTTTGATAAATGCTTTTATAATTGCATTCATTGCTGGATTGCAGAACTTAATTATGTTGTTTTGTTTCCTCTTCCTGCAGCCTTATGTGCGAGAAGAGAATTTTTGAGACTGTGAACAGTGTCAGACATCCATTTTTGGTCAATCTCTTTGCCTGTTTTCAGACCAAAGATCATGTATGTTTTGTAATGGAATATGCTCCTGGTGGGGATTTGATGATGCACATTCATGCTGATGTTTTCTCTGAACCCAGGGCTGTGTAAGTACTAACTCATACTTGTAACACTTGATTTTTGGAAGCTACAGTGCCGACCTTTGCAGAGTACCTGACTCCCTCTTCTGGCTCTTCGTTTACATTTTTTAAACTGAGCATTGAAGGCAGGAGAACTTAAATGACTACATCACAAATGTTTAATGTAAATCCTTACTACAATGTTGGTCTCCTCAATTTCTTTAAATATTTTCTGGTGTTTATCTTACTGCCACTAGTTCACACAATAGTGAAAATAAAAAAATATTGCATGATGACCAAATCAATCTGTGCTGCATGTACTATGGCTGTTTTTAAAAAAAAAAACACTTTCCCCACAAAGCTTCTTAGAACATGAGAGGGCGTTTTCCTTGCCAACTCTTCACCTTTAATCGCACTAAAGGTAGATTAATGGACATCTTTTGTTAATGGGATTTTAAAGTACAAAATGGCTGCCTCATTTTCCTACATAAGTGATGCGGAGATATATATATGTTTCTGGAATATATATGTTTATATGTATGTTTCTGGAACATACCTCTTCATTCACCTGAGGAAGAGCAGTGCTCCGAAAGCTAGTGTTTGAAACAAGCATGTTGGACTTTAACCTGGTGTTGTAAGACTTCTTACTGTTCCTACATAAGTGACTGCACTTCAGACTAACATATGGAAGCTAAAGGGTTAATGCAGAATTGAGTGTAAAATAATATGCATTTAAAATTACTATTCCATTTCTTTGTGGAATCTATTATTATTTTACTTGTTTCAAATTAATCATCACTATAGCACCGTAGGTGTATCCACACCAGATGGGCTGCAGTAAATCAAGGAGGCAGCTACCACCAACTCGAAGGAGGTTTAGGTTGAGCAGTAACTGCTGGCCTTGCCAGTGACGCACTCATCCCATGAAAGAATTTTTTTTAATTGTACATCTTTTTTGTGCCGAAGAAAGCATGTACCAAACAGTCTAATGCTTCACGTGATTGCAAATGCATACCTTTTCAATACGCTGCTAGATCTGTACACCAAGTTTGGAAAGAATCTAATTTCATACACTTGCAAGTTAATTGCCATAGCTATTCACAAGAACACAGGAAATAGAAGCAGGAGTAGGCCACCGGGCCTTTCAAACCTGCCCCGTCATACAATACGATCATGGCTGATCTATGCCGGCCTCAACTCTTTTTCTGTGCCATTTCCCCATTGCCCTCTATTCCTCGATCTATCAAATATTTATCCACCTCCACTTTAAATGCTTCTAATGATCCACCCTCCACTGCACTCTGGGGCAGAGAATCTCAGAGATTCACCACCCTCTGTGAGAAGACATTTTGACGCACCTCAGTTTTAAATGACCAGCCCTTTATCTTGAAGCTATGTCCCCTTGTTCGAGACTCTCTCACCAGTGAAAACATCTCACCATCCACCCTGTCAAGCCCCTTCAGGACCTTGTATGTTTGAATAAGGTCACCCCTGTCTCTTCTAAACTCCAAGGAACACAGACCCAGACTATTAAGTCTCTCTTCAAAGGACAACCCTCTCATCCCAGGAATTAGCCTGGTGAATCTCCTTTGGACAGCCTCCAATGTTACTACATCTTTTTTTTTAGGTAAGGAGTCCAAAACAGTACGCAGTATTTCAGCTGAGGCCTCACCAACACACTCTACAATTGCAACAAAACCTCCCTGTTATTAAACTCCAACCCCATTGCAATAAAGGCCAAAATGCTGTTTGCCACCTTAACTACTTGTTGGACCTGCCTGCTAGTTTTTTGTGATTCATGCAGTAGAACACCTAGATCCCTCTATGCTTCACTCACCTGCTGTCTCTCTCCATTTAGATAATCTGCCTTTCGATTCCTCCTATCAAATTGCATGACCTCACATTTCCCCACATTAAACTCCATTTGCCAGCCAGGTTTTCACCCAGTCACCCAATCTATCTATATCCTATGGCAGAATCACAATATCCTCATCACAACATGCTCTTCCACCTATTTTTGATGTGGAGATGCCAGCATTGGACTGGGGTGAGCACAGTAAGAAGTTTTAGAACCGTGTCGCGTCTTTTCGTCCGACGTCACTTCGTCCAACGACACTTCGTCCACGTCTTTTGGTCCAACGTCTTTTTGTCCGCCCGTCTTTTGGTCCAACGTCACTTCGTCCAATTATCCAATTACAAATTAGCTCCGTATAAAACCATTTAATTGATAAAATGCAAGTACAATACAGCAAGTGAATTTAATTGCTAAAATGCAAGTAATTGATAAAATGCAAGTTGAAAAATGCAGTTTAAAAATCTAAAAATGCAGTTAAAAAATCTAAAATAATTGATAAAATGCAAGTAAAATGCAAGTTGAAAAATGCAGTTTAAAAAATCTAAAAGTTTACTAATTACTTAAAATTCCCGAAATTACTTAAAATTGATGTAAATTCTAAGCAACATTCCTCAATAAATCAATTTTTGTTGTAGAATCATATTCAACGACCAATCTTTTGATGCGTTCAGTTATTTTCTTATATCGCGTACATGAAGTCGACTGATCTCCCTGAAGAATTTGAGCCTTTTTGCCTATTATGAACCCTTCCTCTTCCTTCAGAGTTTTGATTAAATTCCAGATATTCAAATGAGCTCCACCTGCCGAACGCTTCTTTTCTCACATCCCCAGTATTCTTTTCCTAGGTTTGGACTGCTCGAATGAAAATTGTAGATATAGTTATTTCCATCAGCTACTTTCCGTTTACTCTTCGTTGACACAATGAACTTTGCCATTTCGGGATGGGCGAATTAAGAAAGAGAACAATAATATCTATCCTTTAACGAGGCTCGTTAAAGGAAAGAGAACGATAATAACTATCCTTTAACGAGGCTCGTTAAAGGAAAGAGACCGGTAATAAAAATCCTTTATTGCATATTATACCTTGCTATGTGCATTAGAGAAGATTTCTAGTTACAAAAAGTTAATGTGGGGAGTGGAGTGGAGTGCTACAAGTTACAAAAAGACAAGTTACAAAAAGTCTTTGACAAAAAAAATCATCCGACAAAAAAACGTAACAAGTCACAAAAAGTCTTTGACGAAAGAAATCATCGGACAAAAAGACGTTGGACCAAAAGACGTGCGGACAAAAAGACGTTGGACCAAAAGACGTGGACGAAGTGTCGTTGGACGAAGTGACGTCGGACGAAAAGACATAGCACCCTTAGAACACCAGGTTAAAGTCCAACATGTTTATTTCAAACACGAGCTTTCGGAGCGCAGCTCATTCACCTGAGGAAGGAGCTGCGCTCCGAAAGCTAGTGTTTGAAACAAACATGTTGGACTTTAACCTGGTGTTGTAAGACTTCTTACCTGTTTTTGGATCACAGAATACTACAGTGCAGAAGAGGCCCTTTGGCCCACCGTGTCTGCACTGATGTATGAAAGGCCCTGACCAGCCCACCTCATCCCACCTGCCAGCACTTGGTCCATAGCCTTGAATGTTATGGCGTGCCAAGTACTCATCTAGGTACTTTTTAAAGGATGTGAGGCAACCCTCCTCTACTACCCTCCCAGGCAGTGCATTCCAGACCGTCACCACCCTCTAGCTAAAACATTTTTTTCTCAGTTCCCCCTAGGGAGTCACATTGGCTGTTTTCCTATCTTCTGCTACCCTCCTGGAATTTAGCGAGTTACGAAAAATTTCAACCAATGGGTCCAGTATCTCTTCAGCCACTTCCATTAAAACCAGCATGCAGTCCATCGGGTCCTGGCGACTTGTCCTCCATTAGCCCCTTGAGTTTCTCTAATACACTATCCCTTGTGATTGGGATTTTTGTAAATTCTTCCATGTTATTTGAAGTCAGCCCATCTGATATATTTGCAGTGTCCTCCATGGTGAAGACATGCAAAAATGTATTTAGCATATCTGCCCCTTCTTTGTTTACTGTAATTACTTCACTAGCCTCGTTCAGTAGAGTTCCCACATTTACCTTAGCTGCCCACTTCCTATTTTTATATCCATAGAAACTCTTACTGTTTGGTTTTATACGGCATGCAAGTTTTCTCTCCAAATTCATTTTCTCCCTTATGAGCTTTTTAGTCTTTTGCTGCAGAATTCTAAAAACTTCCCAGTCCTCTAATCTACCACTATCGCTTGCCACTTTGTCCTGCTTTTCAATTTAACGTTATTCTTGATCTCCTTTAACCATGGATTTTGCCTCTTCCTCATGAAATCCCTCTTTTTGATTGGAATAAATTCCTGCTAAGCATACGTGCGGTGGAATCTGAGTCATTAAATGGTTTCAAGAAGGAGATAGATATATTTCTGATTTTAAAATACAGGTTAAAGGGATATGGGGAAGAGGCAGGGAGGTGGATTTGAGACCAGGAAGAGGTTAGCCATGATCTGATTGAATGATGGAGCAGGCTCGAAGGGCTGAATTGCTTACTTCTGCTCCCAATTCCTATGTTCCTATTATGGACCAGCTATTTCAATATCTGCCGCTGCTCATCTAATGACCTGTATCTTAGCTTGTTTACCCAGTTCCCCTTGGACAACTCCTCCCTCATACCATTATAAATTGCCCTTATTTAAGTGAAGACACCGGTTATGGACCTATGGCGTTCATCCTCAAAACTGTCCTGGAATTCTATCATTGTGATCACTACCCCCTAGGAGATCCTTAACCACAAGATCCCTTGTTAATCCTTCTTCATTACACAAAACCAATATAAAATAGTCCATTCCGGGTAGGTTCCACAATGTACTCTAAAAAGCAAGCCCTGATGCACTCCACAAATTTTCCTGCGCTACCCTTGCAGGTTTGATTTGTCCAATCAATGTACAGATTAAAATCTCCCATGATAATTGTGGTTCCCTTCAAACATGCCCTTGATATTTCCCCATTTATGCTCTGACCTCTTGAGTGGTCACATTTTGGGACTCTCCCACCCTTGTCTTCCTTCCCCTGCTACTCATGATTTCAACCTAAGCCGATTCTATATCACTATCCATTGCCTTTATATCACGACTCAGCACTGCTCTGAAACCTTCCTTGATTAACAACGCTACCCCACCTCCTTTCCCCTTTGGCCTGTTCGTTTGGAACATTGTATACCCTGGAATGTTAGCATCCAGTCCTTGTCACCTGGCAACCGTATTTCAGTCATAGATAATACATCGCATTTGTATGTTGAAATCTGTGCTACCAACTCGCCTACCTTGTTGCAAATGCTTCATGCATTCAGATAAAGAACATTTAGCTTTGATTCTTTGTTTTGTTTTGTTTACAACTCTGTATTTGCTCTGTGTTGCATATTTTTGTTGATATTTCCTGCACCGGCCTGTCACACTAATGACAGTCAAGTTCCCCCTCACTATCCTGTGCTACCGCTCCCTCATATTCTCCTGATTTTTCAAACCTTCCATTCTTGGAACCCTGTCCCTCCTAGTTAGGGCTCTTGCTTGAGTTCTTGGTGCAATATAATGTTCATATGATCTGTCCCTACTTGTTGTTTTCTGTTGGCACTTAGACTGATCTCCTTTATCTTTTTGACTTAGTTTTCCAAGCAACTGAACCCACATCCCCACTCGTTAATTTAAAGTCCTCTCTATTTCTCAAATTAAACGGTCCTGGTGCCAGCATGGTTCGGATGCAGGTCGTCCCAACGGTACAACCCCTACTGGGGTTGGTAGGTGGGAGGGGAAGATGAAGAGCTTTGGCAGCATTTCTCTCTCTTCCGCGTTCAAGGTCTGCACTACCTAGGATTGTTGTAATATTGTGCAACATCAACTTTCTGCTTAGCTGATGCTATATTTTGTCCAGCGCTTTCAATTGCGCCAAGGAGCGATAGGGTGCAAGCTATTCTAAGACTAGCTCAGAAATTCGTCTCAACATGCAATAACAAATGTTCCTATAAAAACAGGAGTATTTGGGACTGGGGAGAAGCTGGACATGGGGGAGGGAATATTGTGAGCAGTTCTGGTTGTCACAGTGGTTAGCACTGCTGCCCCACAGCGCCAGGGATCTGAGTTCATTTCCGGCCTTGGTTGACCCTCTGTAGGGATTCTACACGTTTTCCCCCACGTCTGCGTGGGTTTCCTCCCACAGTCCAGACGTGTGCGGGTTAGGTGGATTGGCCATGCTAATTGCCCCTTAGTGTCCAAAGATGTGCAGGTTAGGTGGAGTTACTGGGCTATGGCAATAGACTGGGGGAACAGGCCACGGTAGGGTGCTCTTTCAGAGGGTCAGTTCCGACTCAATGGGCTGAATGGCCTCCTTCTGCACGGTAGGGATTCTATGTTCAGAAGGAAATATTGGCCTTGGGAGGGAGTGTGTTGTTGATGTACCAACATACTATTTGGACTCCAAAGGTTAATTTTCAGAGAGAGCTTACAAAAACTAGAGTAGTATTCCTTAGAATTTGGAAGTTAGGTGATGATTTGATCAAAATTTTCAAGGTATTAAGGGAACGAAATAGGATGGGGAGACAGGTTATTTCTGCTGGCTATGGAGGCTAGGACTAGGGGACATTGTTACAACACTCTGGCCAGTGTGCAGTCAATTCCAGCCCCGCTTGTCCAGAATCACAATACAATTGAATGAACCAATAATTCTTAGAACGGTACCCAAAGTTTTGGCCCTGGCTGCCCAGTATTTACAGTCACTAGGTTTGTAAGTTTAAACACAATTATTGTTTAATTATAACAAGAACGATAATGAAATATGCAGCAAATACAACTGGTTAATAATGATCTAATTTCCCACTTTAGCCCTGCACACCCGCATGAGCGCGCGCGCACACATACACAAGACAGACAAACAGAGGGGAAGAAAGGGAGTAAAAAAAAAGTGAAAAAGAGTATTTGTTTTAGATGGGCGTTTCCACCACCTTACTCCTCTTCAAACTTTGCTTTCAATTTGAGATTTTTACTGTGGATTCATTCAGGCCTCTAGTTTCAGGAATAAAGCACTCCCAGCCTTTCTGGAGAGAGAGAGAGAGAGAGAGAGAGAGAGAGAGAGAGACCTGGTCTTTGGGTGCAGCCTCTAATAGTTTTCCTCTGGATTAATTCATTCAGGTTTGCTGCAGTACAGCACTCTCAACCTCCCGGGAGAAAACTCAGAGGAGAGAGAGTCCTTGTTCCTGTGCTCCCAGGAGTGACACTGAACCCCTTGGGATTCTGAAACTCATCCCACTGGGACAAGATCCAATCTGAAATGAAATGAAAATCGCTTATTGTCACAAGTCGGCTTCAAATGAAGTTACTGTGAAAAGCCCCTAGTCGCCACATTCTGACACCTGTTCAGGGAGGCTGGTACAGGAATTGAACCGTGCTGCTGGCCTGCCTTGGGCTGCTTTAAAAGCCAGCTATTTAGCCCTGTGCTAAACCAGCCCCTTCTCCAATCTCCACCTGCTACCGGGCAGAATACGGCCGTGGCCAATTCATTGGCCACCAGCCAATCAATCACACCGAGTCCCACCCCATTGTTCCCTCTGGAGCAGAAATGTCTGAAGCTCCTGTTCAAACGCACAGAAACCAGCAGAGTGTTCTCTCCTGTAACGTCTGAGTTGTTCATTCTCTCTGCTGCTTGACTTTAAGATGCATGTCCACTAATCATCCGTGGATCAAAAATGATAACGGCAAACTAAAAGAAAGGGGAAATAGGGATTAAACAGGAAGGTCCCTTAAAACATAGGCTAAAATCTAAAGCCACACCTAACGAGTGAAACGAAGAAACATTTCTTCGTATAAAAGGTTGTAGATGTTTGGAACTCTCATAAACGATAATTGGCACTAGGTAAGTTAATTTTAAATGTGAGGTTGATTGATTTTGTTAACAAAACGTATTATCTTTTAAGATATGAGGCAGAAGCAAGTATATGAAGTGAGGTTGCAGATCTGCTTGATTTCATTGTAAGCTGAAACAGGCTCGAAAGGTTAAGTGACCTACTGTTCCTATGTAAATAGACTTGCTGGTATGTTGCAATTTCCATGCTGGCTCAGGTCTGGCCGTGGTAACCTCAGCAGACATATGGTTGGGGAGGATTGGCCCCATTATTGGAAAAGCTTGTGGGAGACGAGAGAAAACCACTTTCTTTAAAAAAAAAAGGTGGATTTATCGCTTTTGAAAATTTTGCATATTGCCTGAGGAAAGTCCAATCGTAATTTAGGCATTATTGCTTTATTTATATTAACCATTAACTTGACTTTCCCTGCAATAGGTTTTATGCTGCTTGTGTGGTTCTTGGTTTGCAGTATTTGCACGAACACAAGATAGTTTATAGGTGAGTAGGAGAAAGATAATTTTTTTGCTAATGGTCAGCTTTTGGAATCCATTTTCGTTCGAAGATCGGTGGCATCATTTATTAATACTAATTCTCGTGTGTTGAATATTATTCCAGAACTGTTACAAACATAGCTTCTCTATCAATTCTCTATTAGGGCAGCACAGTGGGTAGCACTGTGGCTTCACCATGCCAGGGTCCCAAGTTCGATTCCCTGCTGGGTCACTGTCTGTGCGGCGTTTGCACGTACTCCCCGTATCTGCGGGGGATCAAACCTGTTTCCCACAGTCCAAAGAAGTGCAAGTTAGGTGGATACTTGATAAATTGCCCTTGGTGTCCAAAAAGGTTAGGGGGGGGGGTTATTGGGTTACGGGGATGGGGTGGAAGTGAGGGCTTAAGTGGGTCGGTGCAGACCTGATGGGCCGAATGGCCTTCTGCACTGTATGTTGTATGTTAAAATGTCTTTCATGAAAGGGTAGTGGAAGCATATTCAGTAGGATTCAAAAGAAAATGGGGTAACTGCTTGATGGAGAAAAAAAACACACGGCTGTGGGAAAAGGGCAGGGGTGTGGGGCTAACTGAATTGCTATCTCAAGGAGCTAACAATGGGCTGAATGGTTGCCTTCTGTTCTGTATCTTTCTATGATTCTATAAAATCCAGTATCGACTATTTCATTTATTTAATCCTAGATGTAATCTTTCAGGGCTCTGCTAGTGGCGAGTGTGGCTCAAAGGTGGAGTTAATATCCACTTTCTGCTGACAAGGATTTATGCTTGGCGTATAACCTGAGAAAATTACAACCTTTGCCTTCGTAGCCTTCTTGTTGAGTAGCAATGGATTGGAGCAATTTTTTTAATGTGTTTAACAAATGTGTAATGAGTTGATAAAATGTTGTCCTCTTCCAGAGATTTAAAGCTAGATAACCTATTGCTGGATAATGATGGCTATGTGAAGATTGCTGACTTTGGTCTTTGTAAGGAGGGTAGGTATTATAATTCTTGCTATTCGCTGGAAATATCCAGATTATTTGAATGTATATATTGTCCCACAATACTGTTTCTGTCTTCCATCACTTGCTATTTTGATCTATAGCAGAATGCCTTGTATTGGTGATTAGTTCCTTCATTTCCCCTGTCTTCATTATAACAACAAAATATTTAGGTGTGCACTATCTCAAATTAAAATGCATGCCAAAATATTTTTAGAATTGAAATCTGTAATGTAAATCACATTGTAAGCTGCTTGCCGTGTTCGGAGCCTTGGTATTGATGATGAAGATTAGTAAGTAGTGGAGGTCTGCAGGTTCCTCATCAATTGCTACTTATGAGCAGCCTGACTACTGCTGCAAAGGAATGCTTTTAAAATTGATTATATGCTATCAATGCTGAGTAATCTAAATACAATACAGCATAGCCCATGTCAGCAGCAGTCAGTACCTGATCATGTGGTGAAAGCAATAATTACTAAGGATGCAATGTTATTCAATCAGGATTTGGCCCAGGCATTTGGCTGCAGTGTAGTGGGAATCCACAGCTACTTTGACAGAAATTGTACGCAATAATAAGAACCATGATCCAAGCAGATGACTTGTTATTGTTATTGCACCCCATAATAATGGTAAATGGCATAACCAGGAGAACAGGTTTTGATTCATTGCTTGACTGTTATGACAGATGTTGTGCCTAGAATGTTCCCATGTGGCCTGCCACATTAGTTTCCATTTTGGTTTGACGCGTACTGAATGCCATTCAGAGCTTTGAGAGCTATGAATTTGAGTACACTTCCCACATCACTCACTTTGTCACGTTATTGCCTAAGATCATTCAAAGGACATAACTGCATGTTAAAGATTATGCCATTTCGGATTTTGTTTCCTTGTAAACACAGATGAGGAATTGGCTTATTGTCCACCATTTATTTCAGGTATGGGTTTTGGAGATCGAACAAGCACATTTTGCGGCACTCCCGAGTTTCTTGCTCCTGAAGTACTGACCGAAACTTCATACACGAGGGCTGTGGACTGGTGGGGACTCGGTGTTCTTATCTATGAGATGTTGGTTGGTGAGGTGAGCACAAATGGTTGGCGTCACTATTTTATTCTGTACACTGGATTCAAACATTATAACATTATTATATTTTTCTTGTCTCTTGTCAGTCACCATTTCCTGGGGATGACGAAGAAGAAGTTTTTGATAGTATTGTAAATGATGAAGTGCGATATCCAAGATTCTTATCTACAGACTCCATTTCCATCATGAGAAGGGTATGTTTCAATAATCAATGAAAATTTGTTTTTTTTTTAATTTTCCAATTAAGGGCCAATCAAACATGGCCAATCCACCTACCCTGCACATCTTTGGGTCGTTGGGGTGAGGCACATGCAGACACAAAGCCCAGGCAGACACTGGGAGAATGTGCAAACTCCAGGTGGACAAGGATCCGGGGCCAGGATTGAACCTGGGTCCTTGATGCTGTGTGGCAGCAGTGCTAGCCACCGTGCAGTACCAGCACATCTTTTGGATTGTTGGAGGAAACCGGAGGAAACCCACTGATTTAATTTTAGAGCAAAGATTAAGAAATTTTAATTCCAAATTTCCCTGCTTTGAAACTCAGTGAAGTGTAGTCAGTTATATTAGTTCCACTTCTTTTTGGGTAGATTGTAAAAGCTGTATGCTTACATTACTTCATCTCCTGCTTCCTTGATTTTTAAACATTCTTTGAATTGGTACTTAGAAACATAGAACTTACAGTGCAGAAGTGAGTCTGCACCGGCGCTTAGAAAGAGCACCCTACCTAAGCCCACACCTCCACCCTATCCCCGTAACCCAGTGACCCCCACCAACCTTTTTTGGACACTAAGGGCAATTTAGCATGGCCAATCCATCTAACCTGCACATCATTTGGATTGTTAGAGGAAACTGGGTTACGGGGATAGGGTGGAGGTGTGGGCTTAGGTAGGGTGCTCTTTCCAAGCGCCGGTGCAGACTCACTTCTGCACTGTAAGTTCTATGTTTCTAAGTACCAATTCAAAGAATGTCTAAAAATCAAGGAAGCAGGAGATGAAGTAATGTAAGCATACAGCGTTTACAATCTACCCAAAAAGAAGTGGAACTAATATAACGGGGAGAACGTGCAAACTCCACACAGACAGTGACCCAAGCCGGGAATCAAACCTGGGACTCTGGAGCTGTGAAGCAACAGGGCCAACCACTGTGCTACCGTGCCCCCTATTAAACTGAATGATGGGAAATAAAAATAAGCATTATGTAAATGTGCTCATTACAGCATTCAAAGATGCAGTTATTGAAATTGTTCAATTTTTCATTCATTGTTATGAAGGCAGGCAGGGAAGTAGAGTTTTTATTTTATTGAAGCATTTGAAATTTTCACAGTTTAACACTTTAACATTCCTTAAACAGCCGCGTGGGCCGACACACGCAAAAAAACCTAAAAACGATGACCCCTACTAGCTCCGCCCTATTTCCTAATTACCCGTGTACTAAGTTCCCTGTCCTTGTCTTACACTACCATGCCTCCCATTTCCCCCCCCCCCCCCCCCCCCCCCCCCTCTTACTGCTGACATAAAATTTTCCTTGAAAAAGTCGATGAATAGCTGCCGCCTCTGGGCGATCCCCTGAATTGATCCTCTCAAGGCGAACTTCATCTTTTCCAGCCTGAGAAAGCCCGCCATGTCGCTGACCCACACTCCTGACTTTGGGGGTACCGAGTCTCTCCATCCCAGCAAAATGAAAATGAAAATCGCTTATTGTCATGAGTAGGCTTCAATGAAGTTACTGTGAAACGCCCCTAGTCGCCACATTCCGGCACCTGTTCGGGGAGGCTGGTACGGGAATTGAACCGTGCTGCTGGCCTGCCTTAGTCTGCTTTCAAAGCCAGCTTTTTGGCCCTGTGCTAAACTAGCCCCGTCTCCAATCTCCACCTGGCAGAATACGGCCTTTTGGCCAATTCATTGGCCACCAGCCAATTAATCAAACCAAGTCCCTGTCTTGTCCCCCTACAGAGATTAAAATATTCTGACTGGACCCGGTTGGTTCTTACGTTCACCACTAGAGCCTGATATAGCAACTGGACCCAATCTGCAAATCTCTGCCCAAACATGAACCTGTCTAAAATATCCTGTAGATACTTCCACTCCACCCAGTCAAAGGCCTTTTCTGTATCCATAGCTACTACTACCTCAACCTTGCGTCCCTCCGCTGGCATCATTATAACATTCAGGAGCCTAATGTTGGACGTCAGGTGCCTTCCCTTCACAAATCCCATCTGGTCCTCTGGGATTACCTCAGGGACACAATCCTCTATACGTGTGGCCAAGATAGTGTCTACATTCAAAAGAGAAATCGGCCTGTACGATCCACAGCTCTCCGGGTCTTTGTCCCGCTTCAAGATGAGAGAGATCGATGCCTGTGATAGCGTTGGGAGAAGCACTCTCAGCTCCTTGGACTCGTTAAAGGCCTTGACCAGGAGCAGCCCCAGTAACCCAGAAAACCTTTTATAAAACTCCACCGGGTATCCATCAGGTCCCAGGGCCTTACCCAGTTGCATCGCCTCCAATCCGTCTGTCACCTCCCCAAGCCCAATTCCACCAGCTCCTCATCTACTTTTGGGAACTCTAGCCTCTCCAAAAATAGCTTTATACCCTTCTCCTCGGCTGGAGGGGGGGGGGGGGGGTTCCGATTCATAAAGTCGACTATAGAATTCGCAAAACACATCATTTATCGCCCCCGGGTCCACCACTATCTTCCCCCTCATATCCTTTCCCAATTTCTCTCTCCACTTTCTGCTTCCTCAGTTAATGTGCTAACATCCTACTGGCTTTCTCCCCATACTCTTACATTGCCCCTTTCACCCTCCTCAACTGCCCTTCTTCCTTACCTGTGAACAGGAGCCCAAATTCCATTTAGAGTCTCCGACGCTCCTTCAGGAGCTCATCATCCGGAGAATCCGCATAGCTCCTGTCCACCTATAAGATTTCACCTCCCAGCCTGTCCAATTCTGCCCGTTCGGTCTTCTCCCTGTGGGCCCGAATCGAAATAAATTCCCTTTTGATAACCGCCTTCAATGCTTCCCAAACTACCCCTGCCGTGGTCTCTCCCGTGTCATTGCTCTTTATGTACCCCCGAATGGAATATACCTTGTGCACATGGGAGCAGAATGGATACCCCTTGCTCCTTGGCCTTCCAAATTCCGACCGGCTCATTCAGTCCACAAACGTTCCACGTAACCAGCCTGGTCGGAGGAGGACTGTACCCCCCTTCCTTGTCGATCAGCCATGACCTTTCCTAGGCCAGCCCTTGGCCCATGCCCCGTACCTCACCTGCCCCCCCCCCCCCCCCCCGCCCCTCAGCAACAAGAGTCATCTACTCTTCCCCCTCCAACCTCCTAAAAGCCCCCTCTTCGTCAACAACATCCCCCCCCCCCCCAACTACGTTAATCTTCAGCTCAACCCTCACTTTGTTTCCGTGAACTAGCCCTCCCAGCTAGCCCGGCAGCTCCCGGCGCCTGGCATCCTACCATCTGCTGGTTCCCCTCCCCCCTCCAGTCTTAGTATAAGTTCCCAAAACAATAGCACAAAAAACAAACAATCCCTCCCAAGGTCCAAGCACAGAGGCCCACCCCTCCTCCCTTAACAAAATCTTATCTATTCTAACACCTTCAAGCAGGACCAAGTAGAAAACACCGGACAAAGAAAAAGGAATTACTCATGTAAAAACTCAATCAGCTTTTCAAACATCGCAACTTAAATTACAGATAAAGGACTAAGGTTTTTAAAACAGCAACACATAACTTCTAACTCAGTTCTTCACAATCAAGGTTTAAGATCTTTGTTTGTCTATCAGGTTATTGTCCTTCATGAAGTCCCCCACATCCTCCGGTGAGCCAAAGTACAGCTCACAACCCTCATATGTCACCCAAAGACGGGCCGGATAAAGCAGACCAAACTTTATTTGCTTCTCGTACAGGGCTGCCTTGTCTTTATTAAAACTCGCCCTCCTCTTTGCGAGTTCTGCTCTCAAGTCCTGGTACACCCGGATCTCAGAATCTTCCCACATGCACCGTTTTGTCTGCCTGGCCCACCTTATGATGCATTCCTTATCTAGGAACCGATGCAGCCGCTACCACCATCGCCCTCGGGGGCTCACTGCCCTGGGGCTTACGCACAAGCGCCCTATGGGCACGGTTCACCTCCAACGACTAAGGGGAATGAACCTTCCCCTATCAGTTTCTCTAGCATCTTTCCCACATACGCACCGGCATCCGATCCTTCCTTCCCCTCTGGCAGACCGACGATCTGGAAATTCTGTCTCCGAGAACGGTTCTCCAAGTCCTCTTCCTTCTCCAGCAGCCATTTCTGTTGGTCCTGTATCATCCCGATCTCCGTTCCCATCACAGTGGACTGCTCCTCTCGTTCCACCGCCAGCTCCCCCAGCTTCACGATCGTCTGTCCCTGGGTCGTCAATCTCTCCTCCACACGGTCGACCACCGCCCGGGCCTGGTCTTCCGCGCATTCCTTGCGATGTTGAGTGAACTTCTCGATCAAGAAGTCCACCAACTGGTCCGTCGACCATTGAGCTGGTGAGGCCAAACCCTGCTTCCCCGCCCTTGCCTCCTTCGAACTCTGGTCCTCCCGTCCAACCAACTTTTGATTTCTCCTTTTCCGATTTTTCCTCGGGCTCAGCTCCATAAACTAGGGTTCACCTCCTTCTCCTCTCGCTTTTACACCTTTATTTTGAAATATTCCTGTGGAAATCCAACTTAAAAGCCACAGAAAGACCACCATGAACCGGAGCTGCCGAATGTGCAACCTTTCACTCCGTGGCCGCAAACGGAAGTCGTAGGGAAGTAGAGTTGAGACCACAATTAAATCAGCCATAGTTTTATCAAATGGCGGAGCAATGGATTCAGGAAAAGTCTTCACTCACTTTCGGGCAGTGTCAGGAAGCAGAGGTAGTTTTAATTCATCTATGTTTGAATTTATGGATATTAAAAATGAGGAATAGTTTTAATTAAGTTTAATTTTGTGTTTCTGTGTGTAAAAGAAAAAAGCTGAAACTTTAGTTAGCTTCATGTTAAACAAAGATGCCTGCATGTCTGTGGGTTTTGGCCTCATTTTAAAATGTGCCTGCGTTATTAAAGGTTTAAAACGTAAAAACAATTACCGAGTTTTAAAAAAAACAAAGCTGTTGCTTAGCAATCGGGGGCCCACACAGAAAAGCTCAAGCATTTGTGGTTCAGTTGGAACCAGGTATCTTTGAGAAGAAGGCAGCTCTCACACAAACTGCAGAGCAACAGAGTTAAGGGGCAGAAAGCAAGCTCCAGAAGCCAAAGAACAGATAGATCTTGAAACCAGAGGATGAAAAGAGGAGTCCCAGGAAGACTAATGTCAAAGGGACGAGAACTAGAATCTGAAGAAGGTACAGTTCACTGAAGTTAAAGGGGTGGAGAGATGTTCCCAGTTAATGACAGAATTGAATGGTGCAGACCTGGTGACCGACTAGTGAGGAGCCAGACATTTGAAGTAATCCTAAAGTTTGAGGCACCTTAATTTAGCCTGTGTGCCGTGGAGCTCTGTTGGCATGACTGGAAATCTATAGAAGTTATATTGGATTGCATCTGCCACTTGATTTCAGAATTGGCCTGTTGGTTTACATAGACTGGGTACTTGCTGAGATGGTTACAACATGAGATATATTTTGTAACTTGTGCTATCCTTAAAAATCTGTGTACAGCTGTCAAGATATAGATGGAGTGAAGAGTATTCTGGTTAATGTCTTCTTTTTTCTTAAAAGTTAATCGACAGTCCTGTGACTCTGTTCGTCCACATCTCTAAACAAAAAATGAAATGTTACGATCTATCGAGCCAGGGTTCCACTCTGTGGTCTGTCTAGCCAGTACTCACATCAGCTGGGATCATAACAGCAGTGGGGAAACATTCCTAGAAAATAGAAGTAGGAGTAGATCGTTCGGCCCTTCGAGCCTGTTCCGGCATTCGTTATTTCATAGCCAATCATCAAATTCAATACCCTAATCCCGTCTTATTTTTGCTACCAAAGTAGATAGCCCAACGTTTATCCACTTTATACTGCATCTGCCATGCATATGCCCATTCACTCAGCCTCTCCAAATCATGATGCAGCATCTCTGCATCCTCCTCACAGCTCACCCTCTCACCCAGCTATTAGTCACTGCCTGCTGTTTGGAAAAAGACCCATTTATTCTAACTCTTTGCTTCCTGTCTACTAACCAGATTTTTATCCATACATGGGTATTAGGAGCAGAAGTAGGCAATTCAGCCCTTCGAGCCTGTTCCCCAATTCAATCAGATCATGGCTGATTTCTTCCTTGTCTCAAATCCACCTCCCTGCCTTTTCCTTTTATCCCTCTAACCCGTTTTTGAAATCCGAAATATATCCATCTCATGCATGTAACCATTTAATGATTCAGACTCTACCATACTATGGAGCAGTGAGTTCCACAAATTCACCACATTTTGCGAGAAATAGTTCCTCCTCATCTCAGTTTTAAATCTATTGCCTCGCAACGTACATCTGTGACCCCTCGTTCTAGATTGCCCCACAAGGGTGAACATTTTGTGTACGTTTACTTTTTCAATCCCTCTTAGTATTTTATACACCTCGATCAGATCCTCTCCCATTCTCCTAAACTCCCAGCGAGTATAAGCCCAAACTGTTCAATCTCTCCTCGTATGTCAACTCTTCATCCCTGGAATCAGACTGGTGAACTTCCTCTGAATTGCCTCCAATGCTACCACAAAACCGGACACAATAGTCTAGATGTGGTCTCACCAACACCATATACAATTGCAACAGCACTTATCTACTTTTATACTCTAGTCCTTTTGCAACAAACGCTAAAATTCCATTTGCCGCAATCCCACGTGCTTTAACTTTACATAGTAATCTACCATGTGAGACCTTGTCGAAGGCCTTCTGAAAGTCTAAATAAACCACATCTACTGGTTCTCCCTGGTCAACTCTACAATTTACACCCTCAAAGAATTCCAGAAATCCATGCTGAATTTGTCGTCTTATACTGCTACTTTCCAAATGCTGTGCTATGGAATCCTTGATAATGGACTCTAGCAACTTCCCCACTATTGACGTTAAGCTCAATGGTCAATGGTTTCCTCTTTTCCCTCTACCTTTTTGAATAGCAGGCATACGTTAGCTACCCTCCAATCTGAAGGAACCATTCCAGATTCCAAAATTTTGAAAAATGACCACCAATGGCCTACTATTTCTGGGGCCACTTCCGTAATTACTCTTGGATGAAGAGTATCAGGCCTTGGAGATTATCAGGCCTTTAATCCCATCAGTAGTCTCCCCAAAACCATTTCTCCACCAATGCTGATTTCCTTCAGCTCATTAATAAAACATTTGTTTATCTTAACTTCTAGTACATTACCCATGTTGTCCTTTGTGAAGTACAAATTTAGTTCCTCAACCATTTATTTGTTCCCCTTTATGAATCTCCCCCCCCGCCCCCCAGTTTCTGACTGTGAGGGTCCTACATTCATCTTTGTCAATCTTTTTCTCTTTACAAACCTATGAGCAGATTTAGCTCAGTTGTCTAGACGGCTGACTTATGATGCAGAGCGAGGCCAGTAGCGCGGTTTCAATTCCCATACTGAAGTTATTCATTAAGGCCCGCTTTCTCAACCTTGCCCCATCTAGAAAATTATGAGTGGCATAGACAGGATGGATAGTCAGAGACCTTTTCCCAGGGTACAGAGATCAATTACCAGGGGGCATAGGTTTGAGGTGCGAGGGGCAAGGTTTAGAGGAGATGTACGAGGCAAGTTTTTTTTTTCCCCCACAGAGGGTAGTGGGTACCTGGAACTCGCTGCCGGAGGAGGTGGTGGACAGTGATGGTTAAGGGTCATCTTGACAAATACATGAATAGGATGGGAATAGAGAGATATGAACCCTGGAAGTGGAGAAGAGTTTAGTTTAGACAGGCAGCATGGTCGGCGCAGGATTGGAGGGTCGAAGGGCCTGTTCCTGTGCTGTACTTTTCTTTGTTCTTTGCCTGAGATCTGGTTAAATTATCACCAGTCAGATCTCCCCCTCAAAAGGGGAAAGTAACCTATGGTCATCTGGGGCTGTGCCGACTTTACTTTGCCTTGCATACCTATAGAAACATTTACAGTCAAGTTTTATGTTCTCCGCTAGCTTACTTTCAAATTGTATTTTCTGTTTTTGGGGTCTGCTTTTGCTGAATTTTTTATTGCTGCCAATCCTTGGGTCTATTGCTTTTTCTTGCAATTTGTATGCTTCGTCTTTAAATCAAAATCTAATACTATCTTTAATTTCCCTTGTAAGCCATGGTTCCCTTTCTACTCTTGCGCCATATAGGAATAAACAATGTTTGGAGTTCACCTATTTATTCCTTGAATGCCTGCCTTGGCGTGCCCGCTTTCCTTCCTTTCTGTAATGTTTCCCAGTCCATCATAACCAGCTCATGCCTCATGGCATCATATTTACCTTTTATTGAGATTCAGGACCCTGGTCTCAGAATCAACTGCTTCACTATTCAGGTCCCCGACACTGAGGCAGCAGTGCTAACCACTGCGCCACCATGCTGCCCACCAGCTAATTATTTCTCATTGCATAATAATAATAATCTTTATTTTCACAAGTAGGCTTACATTAACACTGCAATGAAGTTACTGTGAAAAGCCCCTAGTCGCCACATTCCGGCCCCTTATCCGGTACATGGAGGGAGAATTCCGAATGTCCAAATGACCTAACAGCACATCTTTCAGGACTTGCGGGAGAAAACCCGGAGCACCCGGAGGAAACCCACGCAGAAACAGGGAGAACGTGGAGACTCCGCACAGACAGTGACCCCAGCCGGGAATCGAACCTGGGACCCTGGAGCTGTGAAGCAACAGTGCTGACCACTTCCCTTTTACCAGTTCCGTTGTTGGTTCCTCAAAGTATTGGTCCAGAAAACCATCCCGTACACACTCCAGAAAATCCTCCTCTGTTGTACTGTGACTAATTTGACTCACCCAATCTATATGCAGATTAAAGTTACCCAGTTGAAAGATAACATGATAGCAACTTTAATATCTAGCTAATGCAGCTTGAAGTACTTATTCAAACATAGCACGTCAGGTTTAAATATTAACAATCCTCAAATAGAACTTCAAAGGTGTGTGGCAGAATCCATGAAATATCTGTTGAAATGTGTAAGCTTTTCTTGACCTGAATTGTTGCTGAAAACTATTCCACGTGCATAAGCATGTTGTACCCTGTTCCGTTAATGATATCGAGCAGCGAAGATACTGTGTAATAGCAATTAAGAAAGGCTGAAAGGTGCTAACATCAGAATTATATGAAATCTAAATCCATGCGTGCAGAATAAGCGCCGGTGTTGAATCCCACTTGGTTGTAATTTGTGTGTTTATACTTATTATTTCTGCACATCTACTATTGTAGATTTTTTTCTGAAAGGAGTTCACGTGAACACTAATTTGCATTACTGTTGTCATTAGCTCCTGAGGAGGAACCCAGAACGACGCTTGGGTGCAAGTGAAAGGGATGCAGAAGATGTAAAGAAACAAGCATTCTTCAGAGTAAGTGTTTATATTCTGATTATTTTTCAATTCTATAATTTTTATGGGGAATGTGAGTGAGGGTGAATGATTGCGTGAATGTGTTCTGTGTAACATTTATGAATGGGTTCCAAAAGTATCAAAAAAATGTGATTGCTTAATGTGCTGTGAGGAAAAAGATCTGTAAGAGAATATAACTGACCAAATACTGTTAAAATAGAAGCCAACAGTTGCGAGACGATCAAAATAGCTTGTATAAGAATATATGACAACTTAAGTGATGCCAAGTCACCCTGGTTAACCATGAAAAGTCAGTGACTTCAGAGTGCAAATATGGGAAACATTCCCGAGGCGACTATTTCCGCTTTACATCAGCTATGAAAAAGGTGAGAAAAGACTGGGGGTTGCCGAAGCATTTCATCATCCCCTCGTTAGGATAAATTAAAGAATATCAAATTTCAAATGATCACCACAATTTAAAATACAGGCAAAAAGAGTGTTCATTGGTTAGCAAGACCACCCTGATTGGCCAAGGTTTTTAACCATGGAGAAAGAAACCCAGAACAATTGGCTCCCCAAGCTTACTAGAAGTGCCATATCTTCATATACAAGGACCCGTTCATTGCAAACAAAAGGAATATGTTCAAGCCTTGCATGTTTTTTGAATTTCATGGTATATTGGGCAACATGGTGACACAGTGGTTAGCACTGTTACCTCAGCGCCATGGACCGGGAATCAATTCCGGCCTTGGGTCACTGTGTCGAGTTTGTATTTTCTCCCGTGCCTGCGTGGGTTTCCTCCTACCGTCCAAAGATTAGGTGGATTGGCGATAGGAAATTGCCCCTTAATGTCCAAAAAGATGTGTAGGTTAAATTATGAGGTTAATGGGATAGGGCGGGGGAGTAAGTTTGGGTATTCTTTCAGAGGGCCGGTGCAGACTTGATGGGCTGAATGGCCTCCTTCTACACTGTTGGGATTCTATGTACACCTCAATGAATTAGTGAACTTGCCAACCAATCGGCACTCTTTCCTCCTGCAGCACGCATGACGATGAATTGAAATCATTCTTGTGTTTGCCCTGGTAAATGCAAAACAAAAAGCTGCGGCAACACGCATCTCTTTTCGGCAATATGTAAAAGGTGTTAATGCTGCAAGTTGAAGTGATGCTGAAGTTGCAGTATAACTCTGGTTAGGTGCCCGCCTACCGCCCATGAGTACAGAGTAAGATGGTCTCCCATCATTTGGGTTTGACATTTTTGTGCAGTATAATGGCAGTATTGCTTTTATGGAATGCTCAGGGAATCTCTTTGGAAGGCACTTGAAGCATCTGTGTGCGGCTGCTCCATCTGTGCTTGCTAAGCATTGACACTTTAATGGCCTTGAAGGGAGCTGAGTGTGTATGTGTAAATACTTGCACAGTGCCCTCTCTTGAGGAGAGTAGCTATTGTGGACAGGAAGTTTAAATAAGTTATTGTGTAAATAAGTTATAATGCACCAACATGCCTTCATTATATAAAAGAATAGGAAGGAGCGTGATCTATATCTTTAAAATAATGATATGACTTGTATTTGTCCTGAATTATAGGGCATGGCTTATAAACTGATTGTAAGCTCTTGTAAAGCAGTCAAGAATTGTACCAGTTCCATAATTGATTTGCAGATAGCTGGGATGGACTGTGACCTTTTCTCGCTGCGATCTCGTGACCCATTTCAATTGTACTGCAGTTGATGAGTTGAAGTGCTTATTAACTCTAAGCATTGCTGACCACTTTTTATCTCCTTTTAACAGGCTATTGATTGGATTGCTTTGTTAGCAAAGAAGGTAAAGCCCCCATTCCAGCCCATAATTCAAGATAGAGAAGATGTCAGTAACTTTGACGAAGAATTTACCTCAGAGGCACCGATTCTTACACCGCCACGAGAACCAAGGGCTCTGGTTGAGGAGGAACAGGGAATGTTCAAGGAGTTTGATTACATAGCAGATTGGTGTTAAATGCAACAAGTACATTTTTATGGAGTAGAAACTGTGAATTCATAGCTGACTGTAGCTCACAGAAATGCCCTCTTTGTGGCGAATAATGGATACTTCCAGCCTTTTACTGCAGTCTGTGCCATCTGTAGTCCTCCAAATTCATGCAACTGAAGCTCCCTGAAAGAACAACAACAATACAGCGAGAAGTGGCAACTTTGAATCCTTAACCTCTAGGACCATTGGGAAAGCGCTTTGTTTTGTGCTCTATCTCATCGATTTACTCTGCAATGTTCAATCTGGCTGATGTCGGGGAGTCCCAGTGTAGACTTGCACTGTTCTTTCTTGTAGCTGTACTAAAGAAACTCCTCTTACTATGGTCTGTTCACTTTATAAATGGTAATTGTTGCCTTAATTAGGAGAGGGCATTGTAAGAATCATTCCTTGGACTGAATTGAGAACTACTTTCTCTCTACCACATTACCACTTCAGTTTGAGGTGCTATCAGCTGATGACACTACAGTATGGCCTCACCTGGCATAAGGCAGCTACTGTCTTGACTGCTGATATAAAATAATTACTGTGTGTGGCCAAACAATGTGCATTTTAAACAAACTGATCACCCTGCACATTACTTGGTCCCAGATAATGATTTTAAAAGCTAGTTTGATGCCTTACCTTAATGTTGTAAATTTTAATTGTATTTATTATGTAGATTTGCAATATGCCTTAACATTGTGAGATAGCACTAAGTGCTTCCAGACAGATTTCTTTGCAGGTACTGAAAGCCTACCAAAGCCACTTGCCAAACAGCAATGTCACCTCCACGCTCCTGGAACTGTGTGTAAAATGGTGGGCGCTGGTCTATTCGTTTCGTGAAGAGAAGAAAGTCTGTGTATTTTTTTAAATGTTTTGTCTGTACGTTTTAAGTCTTAAGTGTGCAGAACTAGCCATGAGTGAGATCCTCCTGTTTCTCTCACACTTCTGAAATTTCCATAACCCAAATTATTACTTATGATGTACCATGATCAAAGAACACAAAAAAGATTTTTTAATAGTTTATATATCATTTAGTCAGTGGATCATTTCCTCCTATCTGCTGTACATGACAACAGTGCTCTTGGCTTCAAGGTTCTTGTGGAAATGTATACATGCTGTTGATGCAAGTTTGATATAGTATTTTAGTTTACATTCACACACAGAATTTATAGTGTTCACATTTGATACACAGTGGCCATGTGGAAATGTGTTTATAAAAATGTAGCTGGTCAGTATGGGTTCTAACTGTTGGGCCATCGGAATGCACAGATCATGCTGTGACTCAGCAACACTATGTACTGTTGATAATGGTTTGTATATTTTAAGTTTAAAGAAACCCCTTTTTTGCTAACCACAGCAGGTTCCATGTCAAAAACTGCACAAATAACAACCACACAATTTAAACATAAGCTACTGTTTCCCATTCTTCATTGTTCATTCTATCCTTGTCACCAGAAGGTGGCAACAGCAATAAATGTCACAATATTTGAAACAGCAAATGTACATTTTAGTAAAGAACTGTACATGTAAATAAGCAGGATTAATTAATGAAAGTTTTTAAAAGTTTTTTTTTAAAAAGTAAACTTAGAGAAGGTCTCTTTCCAAAGTGTATAGAGAGAAGAGAAACATTTTTTTAAAAGAGAAAATTAAATCACTAATATTTTAGGGGGGCAGGGTGGAAACACGAAGATGAGCTCAAAAGCACTAATTTTATCTCTGACATTTTTTTAAACAAATGTTTTAGTCAGAGTTCAAATTATTGAGAATATTTTACATTATACATGGTATATTCATTATAAAGTGGCTGCTTAAGCACTTTGTAAGAAAATAAGAAGGCGTGTTTTGGAATGGTACACTACTATACATTTACCTTTACATGTGCCCGGCAGAATCTATGGTTGAGAAACACTGAAAAGGGTTTTGCAGTCATTGCATTTAAATGCACAAAATTAAAACATTTTAAGTAGGGTATGATTGTTCTATTGTTCTCTTTATGTGTACCTGCAATACAATTCCTTTTTAAAGATTTTTTTTTTTATTACTCCTCGTTGGTCTCCAATCATGTACTCTTCTCGACATTTACACATGGTCACGTCCAGCTGGAGCTCCTATCTGCTCCTTCCCTCCCTCTTTCTCAGCACACCGAGGTCTGTAGCTGTTTTGGCACTAAGAGAATTAAATGTATGTGGCATAGCATAGGAAAGATGAATTGATATAGAAATTTAATCATGATCTTAATCTGTGATCCACTTCTGCTCCTATTTCTTCTCCTCTTAACTGTTCAAACCTGCTTCTGGTTTGGAGGGTATCGCACTGCACTCTGGGCTTTACCCATCAACCTTCAGAAGAGCTTAGAAACATTGTTGTGCAACACATTATGTGCATCGGCATTTGAAAAATGATTTCTTGCATTCTTAGGTTTTGCCCAAAAGCAAGCTTTTCCTTAATTTCTACTGTTAGAAATCTTTTAAAATGTACAAATGGTGGGCAGCAGTATTCTTGTTGCTTTCTATCATTAGAGTGTCCACCCTACCTTGGGACTCTTCCTAGAATCTGCAGCAACTTGCATTTGTAATGTACCTTTTAGCCAGGATATTGCCCCTTTGCATTTATAGCTGATTTCGTCAGGTTCTGCTTCTGAGTTAATGGCGACTAAAGACTTCCTTAAAGCTATGGGTTCAAAGAAGGTTCTTAAGTTAGGGGGATATTTTGGGAGACTGAATTCCAGAGCTTTTTAGGCCTATGGTTGAAGGCACAGCTTTCACTGATCTACTGAAGGGATTTCACATTGATTTGCAGCACCAAAACTGGCTTTTTGGCCCAACTGGTTGATGCCAGTATTTATGTTGCAAACAAACCAATCCCCAAACTACTAACTCAAACTACATATTCTATTCACTCCTTCCTCATGTGATTTGCTTCCTCTTTAGTGTATCTATGGTATTTGTCTCAACTCCATATTCCATGTTCTAACCACTCTTTGGATACAAATATGTTATTCCTGAATTCATTGTTAGATTTATTAGTGACTGTTTTAAAATTTACAAACGTAAGTATCGTTCACTCTGCCCTGTTAAGCCCTTTCACAATCTTAAAAGATCTCTTTCAAGTCAACCCTCAATCCTCCTCCTAGAGTTCAGGAGGCATAAGAAGCTGGGGTTGGAGGAATGCAGAAGAGAAAGATTTATGACTCTATCATAGGCTGAGTGAGGGGCTCCATAATTGGCATTCATCCCAATTTTCATTCATCACTGCTGCAGGTGATTGAAGGTTCTGACCTTTTTTTAAAAAAAAAGGCCTACTTCTCATCCTTCTGTGCCCCCATTTCACTTCTCCAAAATCATGTCTTCCTTCTAGACACTACCTTCCCTCCTGCTACTGAGCAGGCTTGCGTCCACAAACCCACTTTTGCCTGTGTTCTGGAGTCACTGGTTCTCCTTGAGCTGCAACCCCCATTATCTCACCCTCTACTTCGAGCAGCCATTGTACTTTTTCTTGGTTGGGGGGGGGTGAAAAAGTGGAATTCAAAATGGAGGACAGAGCTCATGGAGTTGTTGAACTCAATATCGAATCTGGAAGGCCGTAAAGTGCCGAATCGGAAGTTGTAGCAGGTTGAGGACAGAAATGTGAGCATGAGAACGAGATTGTGAATTGAAATGACAAGTGACTGGAAGGCCAGGTTTATGCTTGCGAAATGAGTGGAGGTGTTCCGCAAAGCCATCCAGTTTGTGGTTAGTGTCCCCAATGTGGAGATACCGCTTTGTGAGCAGTAAATACAGTGTATTAAATTGAAAGAAGTACAAGTTTCATTTGTAAGGATTGTTTGGGACTTTGGACAGTGAGCAAGGAGGTAAAAGGGCAGGTGTTGCACTTTCTGCTATCACGTGGGAAGGTGCCATGGGAAGGGGATGGAGTGTTTGAGGTAATAAAGAGTGAATCAGGATGTCGCAGAGGGAACAATCCCCTTTGGAATGCAGATGGGAGGGAGAACAAAGGTGAATTTAGTGGTGGTATTGCACTGGATGTGGCGGAAATGGCACAGGATAATTCTTTGAATGTGGAGGCTGGTGGGGTGAAAACTGAGGGCAAGGGGGACCAGTCAGTCTTGCTTTTGCTTTCAGACAGGGCTGTCCTTTACTCTGCCACTGTGTATCCATGCTTTTGTCTCTTTACAACCATCAACACACCTTTTGTTCTATGATATAATCTACCCCGCCCTCTAACCTTGATCTTTTTGTTCTACATGACCCACTCCTTCATCCCTTTTTTCAATAGAATAAAACTCATCACATTTCTGCCTCTTCAGTTCCAAAGAAGTCACATCGGGCTCAAGGTTACCTCTGTGTATCCATAGACACTGACGGACCTGCTGAGTATTTCCAGCACTTTGTTTTTATTTCCAACTCCATTATCCACTGTTGGGGGAAACTTTCCATGCTGTCTCAGAAATCCACATGTTTCTAACACCATCTCCAACTTTACATCCAGCACAATATTTTCACTGCCTTGAGTGCTGAATTGTTTTCTCACTTCTACCTTTTTAATGTCCTTCACCTTCCTACTCCAACACTAAATCATTGAGTCTCCAGCGTCTGCCATTGGGACTGTCATTGTGACCATGGTAGCAAGAGTCATTCCACTTGTAGGCCATCTTTGCTGTTTCAAGTGAAGGGCCGCAAACCTGGTTATGGTAGCCATACAGCCAGTCTATTCAGTGGGTTAACCACTTTAACCACTATTATGCTGCTCCACAGCAGAACCATGTGATTTTTGAGATTACGCAAAGTGTAAAGTTGCCCAAAGTTTGTTCAACATTATTGATGTCATGCTTCTAACCACAAAGCTCCAGGCGTTGTTTCCTTTCCCTGACTATATTCTCTTCCCTATTCACTCAAGTTACATCACGTTAAAACAAAAATGTGGCATTCTGTTTGACCTGGTGCAAAGCTTCCAATGCCACACATTTTCATCACTAAATGGTTTGCTTCCAACTACACTTGCATTGTCTTTGTTTGTCCTTGCCTCAACCTTTCTGTTGCTGAACACTCCTGTGATCAGATTCTCTCTATCCAGTGACTACTTTGCTCAATCCTCGTCTCCACTTTTCCTGTAATTCAGCTCTGACCTTGTTCATTACTGCCTCAGCCAGGAATTGTTTTCCCATACTAACGATCAGTGTAGGAGATATAAAATCTTCCATCTTAAAAAATCAGCCATAACTTCACTCCATTGTGCATCTGCAGCCTCTGTCTCCTTCCCAGCCGTTATTTCAGTGATTTGACTGGCCTGTGTATCCCCTCCCCCTTTCCAACTGCAAATTTCCTTAAGATGCCTTCAGCATTGGATTTCCATTGGTCTTTTGCATTATAAGAGAAAACTATGTCAGAATGGTGGCTTGTGACATTGAACATGGATGCCACTCCCTAATAGGGAGCTCAATATTTCTCAGTGCAGTGCATGTTTCTGGTTCATTCAAGTGATGGTTTGCCCAAGTCATTAACAAGGTGGGGACAAACTTGGTGCAGACGTTGGTCACCAGCTCTTTGATGATGATGTAGGGGCGGAAACACTGTTCTCCCATCCATGTCCAGTTCAAATTCATGCAGAGAAAGAAAGTGTGAAACTTTTTGGCAAATTAGTGACACTGCTATGTGTAATTCGTGAATATTCAAGTAACCTAATTTAATTTTTCTAATTGTGCTGCTATTGTGCTTGTGTTATAACTATATTTGCATTATATTTTTTCACTTAACTTTCAGTCTGATGTGCTTGTGTTTTAATGCATAGTTTGGGGTTTAAGTGCACACCATCAAAGTACCGTTCGATACTATTAGACAGCATCTGTGGAGAGAAAAACAAGTTTCGGATCAATGACCAGCCGAAAATACTGGACAATCTCAGCAGGTCTGACAGCATCTGTGGAGGGGAAAGGGAGCTGACGTTTCAAGTCTGGATGACTGTCAAAGTTGGAGAGAACTGGAAATGGGGTCAGATTTATAGTAGTGGAGCGGTGGGACTGGATAGGGGGCCAGCGATAGGTGGAGATGGACAAAGATGTCGAGGACAGACAAAAGGAATGTAAATGGGGGTGATTAAGGCTAGCACGGGTGCTAATAATGACACCTGAAGAGATTTCAGATCGATGAAACATGAGAAGCATGCATTTGGTAGCAACCAAACAAGTCATTTACTTTCTCCTTTTGCTGCCCATCATGTGTTAGCTCCAAAAAGAGTTGAGGTCCAAGCGGGTTTTCCAATTAAGTTCTCTCGAGGTGAATTTGAAATGGATCCATGAATTTGATTGGTCGAGATCTGTTGATAAGAACTTTAAAATTGGTCCATTAGACTGAAGTAATTGAATATGTTTCTGAGTGAATCCAGTACTGTATCCATGATCCTATTAGGTTGTCTCATATTCAGTTCAAATGGTGAATTCTTCAAAGTGAGAACTAGCCAAGTGAGAACACTGGGAGAGGGGGAGTGAAGAGAGAAGTAAGACTGGAAAAGAGAATGAAAGAATAGAATGATCAGCCGACATAAAAGGGAACCCAAAAATCTTCTCCCAGCTTGTGTATATAGTGTGTCATCAAGAGTGGCATAAGATCCATGTGTATCGGTGGTTACTAAGGAAGAGGATGCTGGCAAAATATCGGTAGAAGTGGAAATGGTAGAGGAATGGATGAGGTGAGGCAGTTGGTTTTAGAAAGGCAGAGAGGATAGTCTGAAATGGGAACAGAAAATGTTGGCAAAGGCTCAAGGTAAGCAACATCTGTGTGAGAGAGGCACTGTTAGTTTTTCAGGGGTATGTGACCTTTCCGCAAAATTGGGGAAAGTTAAGAGATGTAATTATGCAATTGTCCCACCCGCCCTTACTCAAAAAAAACAAGGTCAAAAGGAAGGTCTGTCACATGGCAGAAGAGATGAGATATTGAATGACAGAAGAATTATTCTGATGGGGCCAAAGGGAATGGTGATGGGGCAAGAATCAGACCCAACGTTGTGTCTAGCACAGGTGTGGTGCTGACTGGAAGCAAAAACAAGATGGCAGAGTTTACGGTCTGAAACTATTGAATTCCATCTGTGTCCAGAGGTCTATCAAAGTACCTTCTCTAATGAAGTGATGCTGTTCTTCAGTTTTGCCTTAAGCTTCACTGTAACAGTACTGGAGGTCGAGGGTCGATGTCAGCGAGAAAGCAAGGTGGAGAATTAAAATTACAGGTCACTGGAAGGTCAAGATTCATGCTTGCAGACAAAAGTGAGGCATTCCACAAATCAGTCACCAAATCTGCGTTTGATCTCCCCAGTGTGGAAGAAACCACCCGAGCAGCGAATACAATAGACAAGATTGAAAGAAGCACTGCACTGTAGGAATTCTATGATTCTAAGTACACTTAAATCACTGCTTCAGCTGGAAGACGTGTTTGGAGCCTTGGACAGGAGTGGGAGGTAAAAGGGCAGATGTTACACACTCTGTATCTAAATGGAAAGGGTTATAGGAATGGATCAGGGTATCCTGGAGGAAATGTTCCCTTCAGAATGCTGAAAGGGGAGAGATGGGGAAGATGTGTTTTTGATTCATTCATGGGATTTTGGTGTTGCTTAGTGCCCATCCCTATAGCTCTTGAGAAGGTGGTGGTGAGCTGCTTTCTTGAACTGCAGACCATGCGTGGGTACACCCACAGTGCTGTTAGGAGGTTCCAGAATTTTAACCCAGGGACAATGAAGGAAGGCGATTATATTTCCAAGTCAGGATGGTAAGTGGGCTTGGAGGGAAACTTCCAAGTGGTGATCCCATGAGTATGCTGCCCTTGTCCTCCTCGATGCTTTCTAGGTTTGGAAAGTGTTTAAGGAGCCTTGGTGAATTGGTGCGGTACATCTTTGGTACACGCTGTTGCTATTGTATCAGTGGATGAAGGAGTGAATATTTGTCGGTGCAGTGCCAATCAAGCGGGCTGCTTTGCCTGGATGGTGTCAATTTTGAGTTCCATTCATAAAATTTACAGTGCAGAAGGAGGCTATTCAGCCCATCGAGTCTGCACTGGCCCATGGAAAGAGCAACCTACTTAAGCCCATGCTGCCACCCTATCCCTGTAACTCCACCTAACCTTTTTGGACACTAAGGGGCAATTTTAGCACAGCCAATCCACCTAACCTGCACATCTTTGGACTGGGCGGAAACCGGAGCACCCGGAGGAAACCCACGAACACACGGGGAGAATGTGCAGACTCCGTGCAGACAGTGAACCAAGCCAGGAATCGAACCTAGGGCTCTGTAGCTGCGAAGCAACATTGGAAGAAAGTGCAAACTCCCCGCAGTCACCCGAGCCAGAATTGGACCCTGGAGCTGTGAGGCAGCAGTGCTAACCACTGTGCTACCCCAGTTATTGAAGCTGTACTTATCCAGGCAAATGGAAAGTATTCCATCATATTCTTGTGCCTCGTAGATAGTGGACAGGCTTTGGTTAATCAGGAATTGAGTTATTTGCCACAGGATTCGTAGCCTCTGACTTGCTCTCGTAGCCACAGTAGTTGTATGCTAGCTCCAGTTCAGTTTCTGGCCAAGGGCAACCCTCAGGATCTGTTAATGCAGATGATAATGCCACTGGATGTCATGGAATGATGGTTAGATCCTGTCTAGTTGAAGATGGTTATTGCCTGGCACTTGTTTGGCACAAATGTAACTTGCCACTTGTCAGTCCAAGCCTGGATATTGTCCAGGTCTTGCAGCATTTGGTCATGGACTGCTTCAGTATCTGAGCAGTCGTGAACGGAGCTGAACATTGTGCAATCGTCCGCAAACATTTCCACTTCTTTCTGATGGAAGGAAGGTAATTGATGAAGTCGCTGTAGATGGTTGTGCCTAGGATACTACCCTGGGGAACTCCTGCAGTGATGTCCTGGAACTGAAATGATTGACCTTCAATGACCACAACCTTTCTGCGAGGTATGACTCCAACAAGCAGAGAGATTTCTCCCTAATTCCCATCGACAGCAAGGACTTCTTGATGCCATATTCAGTCAAATGCCGCCTTGATATCATTGGCAGTCACTCTCACCTCTCCTCTGGCATTCAACTCTTTTTTTTGTCCATGTTTGAACCAGGGCTGTAATGAGGTCAGGAGCTGAGTGACTGGTGGAACCCAAACTGATCGTCCGTGAGCAGGTTATTGCTGAGTAAGTGCCACCTGACAGCACTGTTGATGACTTCTTCCATCACTTTGCTGATGATGGAGAGCAGACTGATAGGGCGGTAATTGGGTGGGTTCAATTTGTCCTGCTTTTTCCATACAGGACCTACCTGCGCAATTTTCCACATTGTCAGTTAGATGCCAGTGTTTTCTGTACTGGAACAGTTTGGTTCAGGTCACTGGAAGCTCTGGACCTCGTATCTTCAGTACTATTGCTGAAATATTGTCAAGAACCATAGTCTTTACAGTAACCAGTGCATTCAGCATTCCTCCATATCGCGTGGAGAGAACCAACTTGGCTGAAGTCTCCGGAGGAGGCTGAGATGGATCATCCACTTGGCACTTCTGGCTGAAGATTGTTGAAAACACGCCTTATAGAACATAGAACAGTACATCACAGAACAGGCCCTTCGGCCCTCGATGTTGAGCCGAACATTGTCCGAAACCAAGATCAAGCTATCCAACTCCCTGCCTATCTAATAACTGCTTGAAAGTTCCTAAAGTGTCCGACTCCACTATCGCAGCAGGCAGTCCATTCCATACCCTAACCACTCGGACATCCCTCCTATATCTCCCACCCTGAATCTTATAGTTATGCCCCCTTGTAACAGCTACATCCACCCAGGGAAATAGTCTCTGAACGTCCACTCTATCCCCCTCATCATCTTATAAACCTCTATTAAGTTGCCTCTCATCCTCCTCCGCTCCAAAGAGAAAAGTCCTAGCTCCCTCAACCTTTCCTCATAAGACCTATCCTGCAAACCAGGCAGCATCCTGGTAAATCTCCTTTCCACCTTTTCCAATGCTTCCACATCCTTCCTATAATAAGGTGGCCAGAACTGCACACACTACTCCAAATGTGGTCTCACCAGTGTCATGTATAGTTGCAGCATAACCTTGCGGCTCTTAAACTCAAGCCCCTGTTAATAAACGCTAACACACTATCAGCCTTCTTCATGGCTCTATCCACTTGAGTGGCAACCTTCAGAGATCTGTGGACATTAACCCCAAGATCTCTCTGTTCCTCCACATTCCTCAGAACCCTGCCGTTGCCCTGTAATCGGCATTCAAATTTTTTCTACCAAAATGAATCACACCGCTCTTATCAGGGTTAAACTCCATCTGCCATTTTTCAGCCCAGCTCTGCATCCTATCAATGTCTCTTTGCAGCTTACAACAGCCCTCCACCTCATCCACTACTCCACCAATCTTGGTGTCATCAGCAAATTTACTGACCCACCCTTCAGCCCCCCTCCTCCAACTCATTGATAAGAATCACAAATAGTAGAGGACCCAGCACTGATCCCTATGGTACACCGCTGGTAACTGCTCTTCAGTCTGAAAATTTTCCATCCACCACCACCCTCTGTCTTCTATGTGATAGCCAGTTACTTATCCAATTGACCAATTTACTTTCTTCATGAGCCAACCATGGGGAACCTTATCAAACGCCTTACTAAAATCCATGTATACGACATCAATTGCCATCTGGCCCAGGGTACTTGTCGACCCTCAGGTTTTTCAAAATTGCTAATACATCCTTCCTCAGAACATCAACCTCCTCCAGCCTACCCGCCTGTATCATCCTCAAAAACATGGCCCCTCTCCTTGGTGAACACTGAAGAAATGTATTCATTCAACGCCTCTCCTATTTCTTCTGACTCCATGCACAAGTTTCCACTACTGTCCTTGACCGGCCCTACCCTCACCCTGGTCATTCTTTTATTTCTCACATAAGAGTTAAAAAGCCTTGGGGTTTTCCTTGATTCAACCCACCTAAGACTTCTCATGCCCCCTCCTAGCTCTCCTAAGCCCTTTTTTTTAGCTCATTCCTTGCTACCTTGTACCCCTCAAGCGACCCAACTGAAGCTTGTTTTCTCATCCTTACATATGCTTCCTTTTTCCTCTTGACAAGACATTCAACCTCTTTTGTGAACCATGTTTCCCTCACACGGCCATTTCCTCCCTGCCCGACAGGGACATAACTATCAAGGGCACACAGTGTTTGTTCCTTGAACAAGCTCCACTTTTCATTTGTGCCTATCCCTGACAGTTTCTGTTCCCATCTTATGCTCCCTAATTTTTGCCTAATCGCATCATAATTACCCCTCCCCCAATTATAAACTTTGCCCTACCATATGGCCCTATTCCTCGCCATTGCAATAGTGAAAGACACCGAATTGTGGTCACTATCTCCAAAGTGCTCTCCCACAAACAAATCTAACACTTGGCCCGGTTCATTACACAGTACCAAATCCAATGTGGTCCCCCCCTCTTGTCGGCCTATCTACATATTGTGTCAGGAAGCCCTCCTGCACACACTGTATAAAAACTGCCCCATCCGAACTGTTCGACCTATAGAGGTTCCAATCAATATTTGGAAAGTTAAAGTCACCCATGTGACCTCCACACCTATCCATAATCTGTTTTGCAATTTCTTCCTCCATATCTCTATTACCATTTGGGCCTATAGAAAACTCCTAACAATGTGACCGCTCCTTTCCAATTTCTAACTTGGGCCCATATTGCCTCAGTAGGCAGATCCCCTTCGAACTGCCTTTCTGCAGCCGTTAAACTATCCTTGATTAACAATGCAACTCCACCACCTCTTTTACCACCTTCCCTTCTCTTACTGAAACATCTGTACCCCGGAACATCCAGCATCCACTCCTGTCCCTGTTCTAACCATGTCTCCGTAATGGCCATAACATCGTAGTCCCAGGTACCAATCCACGCTCCAAGTTCACCTACCTTATTCTGGATGCTCCTTGCATTGAAGTAGACGCACTTCAACCCACCTTTCTGTCTGCCGGTACACTCCTGCGACCTTGATACTCTCCTAAGTACCTCACTACTCTCAACACTGGTGTCGTTTTCCCAGCCCCATGACAAATTAGTTTAAACCCCCCCCGAAGAGCCGTAGCAAATTTCCCTCCCAGGATACTGGTGCCCCTCTGGTTCAGGTGCAAACCGTCCTGTCTGTACAGGTCCCACCTTCCCCAGAATGTGCTCCAATTATCCACGTACTGAAACCCTCCTTTCTACACCATCCCTGCGTGTTTATCTACTCTCCCTGTTCCTCCCCTCGCTAGCACGTGGCACCGGCAACAAACCAGCGGTGACAACATGGTTTGTCCTGGCTCCCAGTTTCCACCCTAGCTCCCTAAATTCCTGTTTTAAATGCCCGTCTCTTCTCTTACCTATGTCATTGGTACTGATGTGTACCACGGCTTGTGACTGTTCCCCCTCCCCTTAAGGATTCTGAAAACACGGTCCGAGATGTCATGGACCCTGGCACCCGGGAGGCAACATACCATCCGTGAGTCTCTTTTGCTGCTACAGAACCATCTATCTGTCCCTCTAACTATCGAGTCCCCAATAACTATTGCTCTCCTGCTCTCCTTCCCTTCTGAGCCACAGGGATGGACTCAGTGCTGGAGATCCGTTCATCGTGGCTTACCCCGGGTAGGTTGTCCCCCTCAACAGTATCCAAAACGGTATACTTGTTACTAAGGGGAATGACCACAGAGGATCCCTGCACTGACTGCTTCTTCCCAGCCCTAGTCACCCATCTATCTTGATTCTTCGGAGTAACTACATCCCTGAAGCTACTATCTATGACCACCTCTGCCTCCCGAATGATCCGAAGTTCATCCAGCCCCAGTTCCCTAATGTGGTTTCTGAGGAGATGGGTGCACTTCCCACAGGTGAAATCAGCAGGGACACTGACAGTCTCCCTCACCTCAAACATTCTGCAGGAGGAACATTGCACTGCCTCCCCTGCCATCCCCTCTAGATAAAAAAAGAAAGAAAGAACTTACCTGTTATTAACTCAACCCCTTAGGTTAAAGGAGGTGGAAGGGTGGGGGACACTACAAGTGTAGTGTCTAGGGTTTCGGAACTGCCCAACTTAAATACAGGTAAAAATAAAACACTTTACCAGCAACCACTGCGCCCCACACAAGAACAGCAATTAGATGTTTTGGGCCTGTGCAAATAATTTAAATCTTTACTACTTACCCAGCAGTCACTCTGTCCTCCGACCGGTTTCAGCTGGAAACTCCCAACAGTAAGTTTCTTAGAAATTTACTCCCCTTCTCAGCAAGCACTCACTCAGTAACCACTGCGCCCGCACGCGAACACCTCAGGGAAAAGAAAAACTACTTACCAGTCACCAGGCAATCACTTACCTGCAGGCTGTGACGTCACGGTTCAACTTCTTTTGCACCTATGTGCTCGGCTCCCCCATTGTTTGAGGGTCTTTGTGGCGCCTTTTCCTCCAGTGAATTGTTTAATTGTCCACCTGCATTCACGACTGGATGTGGCAAGACAGCAGAGCTTAGAGCTGATCCATGGATTGTGGAATCGCTTCGCTCTGTCTAACGTTGGTTGTTTCTGCTATTTGGCACTCCAGTAGTCCTGTGTCGTAACTTTTGCCAGGTTGACATCTCATTTTGAGGTACGACTGGTCCTGCCCCTGGCATATCCTATTGCACTTTTCATTGAGCTAAGTTTGACCCCTGGCTTGGTGGCAATGGTAGACTGGGGGATAGGCTGGGCCCTGAGGCTGCAGTATGCAGTTGAATGCAATTCTGCTGCTGCTGATGGCCCACAGCACCTCATGGTTGCCCAGTCTTGAGTTGCTAGATCTGTTCAAAATCTCTCGCATGTAATATGGTAGCCATGATGTGGAGATGCCGACGTTGGACTGGGGTGAGCACAGTAAGAAGTCTTACAACACCAGGTTAAAGTCCAACAGGTTTGTTTCAAACACGAGCTTTCGGAGCACTGCTCCTTCCTCAGGTGAAGGAGTAGTGGACCTGAGGAAGGAGCAGTGCTCTGAAAGCTAGTGTTTGAAACAAACCTGTTGGACTTTAACCTGGTGTAAGACTTCTTAACGTAGTATGGTGGTAGTGCCACACAACACCATGCACGGTATCATCAATATTCATACAAGACGTCACAAGGACTGCGCCGTGGTCACTCCTACCTTTGCTGTCATGGACGGATGCATCTGCGGCACACTGGTTCAGGTCAAGTATGTTTTTCGATCGCCGTCTGCAGCAGAAGTAGCTGAGCAGCTGTGTCATTTACAACTCAGAAATCTGCTCTACTGGTGTAACCAAACCACTCCTCGTGATGGACATTGAAATCCCCCACTCATAAGAGTGCATTCTGTGCCCCTGCCCCCCCCCCCCCCCCCCCCCCCGCGGTGCTTCCTCCAAGTAGTGTTCAACATGGAGGAGTACTGATTCATCAGGTGAAGGGGTGAAGGGGACAGTATGTGGTAATCAGTAGGAGGTTCCCTTGCCCATATTTGACCAGATGTCAGAGGACCTTATGGGGTCCAGAGTCAACATTGAAGACTGCCAAGGTAATACCCTCCCAATTGTATACCACTGTGCCACCATCTGTGCTGGGTCTTTTTTTTAATTCATTTCCTGGATGTGGGCACCGCTGGTTAGGCCAGCATTTAGTGCCCATCCCTAGTTGCCCTTCAGAAGATAGTGGTGAGTCGCCTGCTTGAACCGCTGCAGTCCATGAGGTGTAGGTACTCCCACTGTGCTGTTAGTGAGGGAGTTCCAGGATGTAGCAACAACTGAGTGAACGGCGATATATTGCCAGTGACACAACACATACCCAAGGATGGCGATGGTGGCATCTGAGAGGTTGTACGGTAGCACAATGGTTAGCACTGTTGCTTCATAGCTACAGGGTCCCATGTTCGATTCCTGACTTGGGTCATTTGTCTGTGCAGAGTCTGTACGTTCTCCACCATGTCTGCTGGGTTTCCTCCCACAGTCCAAAGATGTGCAGGTTAGGTGGATTGGCCATGATAAATTGCCCTTAGCGTCCAAAATTGCCCTTAGTGTTGGGTGGCTTACTGAGTTGTGGGGATAGGGTGGAGGTGTTGACCTTGGGTAGGGTGCTCTTTCCAAGAGCCGGTGCAGACTCGATGGGCCGAATGGCCTCCTTCTGCACTGTAAATTCTATGATAATCGGGAAAAGACATCTTTATTCAAGAATGGGTGTAATATAGATTGGGGACCGAGGGATGCATAGATGTTTGAAGGTGCCAGGACATATTGAGAGCGGGGTTATCAAAGCATATGGTAGCTTGGACTTCATTAATATAAGCATGAGGTGCTCTGGAATGGTTCCGACAGATTGTAGAGTAAGTCCGCTGTTTCAAAAGGGAGGTAGAGAGAAAACTGGGAAGTATAGACCAGCGAACCTAACGTTGGTAGTGGGGAAGTTGCTCGAGCCCATTTATCAAGGATTTTATAGCATAGCATTTGGAAAGTCAGCATGGATTTATGAAAGGAAAATCCTGCTTGACAAATGTACTGGAATTCTTTGGGGATATAACTGGTAGAGTTGATCAGGGAAAACCATTGAATGTAGTTTATTTAGACTCAGCAAAGTACTCTGTAAAGTTAAAGCGCATGGAATTGCAGGAAGTGTCTTGAGATGGCTAAAAAGCTAGTTAGCAAAGAGGAAGCAAAGAGTTGGAGTAAATGGATCTTTTTTCAAATGTCAGGCAGTGACTAGTGGGATACTACGGGGATCAGTGCTATGGCCCCACTGTTTGCGTTATTTATTAATGATTTGAATAAGGAAATTAAGTATTATCTCCAAATCTCCGTACCAGCCCCCCCCCCCCCCGAACAGGCGCCGGAATGTGGCGACTAGGGGCTTTTCACAGTGACTTCATTGAAGCCTACTCGTGACAATAAGCGATTTTCATTTTTTTCATATTTGCAGATGATACAAAGTTGGGTGGGAGGGTGAGCTGTGAGGAGGATGCAGAGATGCTTCAGCGAGATTTGGACAGGCTGAGTGAGTGGGCCTAAGCATGGCAGATACAGTATAATGTGGATAAATGTGAGGTTATCCACTTCGTTGTAAAAAATAGGAAGGCAGATCATTACTTGAATAGGTGTAAATAGGTGAAACCTTGGTGTCCGCATGCATCAGTTGCTGAAAGTAAGTGCACAGGTACAGCAGACAGTATAGAAGGCAAATGGTATGTTGGCCTTCATAGCGAGAGGAATTGAGTATAGGAATAGAGATGTTTTACTGCAGTTGTTCAGGGTGTTGGTAAGGCCACACCTGGAGTATTTGTGCAATTGTCATGTCCTTATCTGAGGAAGGATGTTCTTGCTATGGAGGGAGTGCAGCGAAGGTTTGCCAGGCTGATTCTTGGGATGGAGGAACTTTTATATGAGGAGAGACTAAGTTGGTTAGGCTGACATTCATTCGAGTTTAGAAGAGTGAGAGGGGATCTCATTCTAACAGGATTAGACAAGGTAAATGCAGAAAGAGTGTTCTCGGAGTTGGGCGAGTCCAGAACTAGGGGTCATAGTTTGAGGTTAAGGGGTAAACCTTTTAGGACTGAGGTGAGGACAAATTCCTTCACCCAGTCATGAAATCTGTGGAATTCGCCACTCCAGAAAGTGGTTGATCAGCCATGATCATAATGAATAGCAGAACAGGCTCGAAGGGCCGAATGGCCTCCTGCTTCTATTTTCTATGTTTCTTTCTGTTTTTATTTCGGATCTTCAGCATCCACAGTATTTTCCTTTTCTAGTGGTCCAGAGATGGGTGACTTTAGCTACGCGGGTAGATTGGAGAAGCTAGGGTTGTTATCTTTGGAGTAAAGGAGATTGAGGGAAGGTTTGATCGGACTGTACAGGATCATGGCAGGTTTTGATAAGGCAGATGAGGAAAATTTGTTCCTGTTAGTTGATCGTACAAAGACTTTGGATTTGAATTTGTTTATTGTCGCGTGCACTGAGGTAGAGTGAAAAGTACTGTTCTGCAAATAGTCGGTTCCATACATGAAAGAAAAATATATCGGGCAAACATAAAATACACAATGTAAATACCTGGACACAGACATCGGGTGAAGCACACAGGAGTGCAGTACTACTCAGTAGAGAAGATGTGTGAGGGATCAGATCAGTCTATAAGAGGGTCATTCAGGCGTCTGGTACCAGCGGGAAAGAAGCTGTTTTTGAATTTGTTTGTGCGTGTTCTCAGATGTTTGTATCTCCTGCCCGATGGAAGAAGTTGGAAGAGTGAGTAAGCCAGGTGGGAGGGGTCTTTGATTATGCGGCCCGCTTTCCCCAGGCAGCGGGAGGTGTAGATGGAGTCAATAGATGGGAGGCAGGTTTGTGTGATGGACTGGGCTGTGTTCACGACGCACTGAAGTTTCTTGCGGTCTTGGGCTGAGCCATACCAGGCTGCGATGCAGCCAGATCAGATACTTTCTGTGGTGCACCTGTAAAAATTGGTTCGAGCCAATGTGGACTTGCCGAATTTCCTTAGTTTCCTGAGAAAGTATAGGCGCTGTTGTGCTTTCCTGGTCGTTGCGTCGACATAGGTGGACCAGGACAGATTTTTGGTGATGTGCACAGCCAGAAATTTGGTTTTCGACAAACGATGCGGGGGAATATACGGACAAAACTTTTTACAAAGCGAATGGCCATGACCTGGAACTCGCTGGCTATTAAGCTGGCGAAAACAGAGACCGTGATGTTGGAAGGATATTGGATAGGCCCTTGAAGACAAACTTAAGGGGATGAAACAGGGGAAAGAAATGAAATGACAATCTCTTATTGTCACAACCAGGCTTCAAATGAAGTTACTGTGAAAAGCCCCTAGTCTCCACGTTCCGGCGCCTGTTCGGGGAGGCTGGTACGGGAATTGAACCGTGCTGCTGGCCTGCCTTGGGGAAGCACGGTAGCACAATGGTTAGCACAATTGCTTCACAGCTCCAGGGTCCCAGGTTCGATTTCCGGTTTGGGTCGCTGTCTGTGTGGAGTCTGCACGTTCTCCCAGTGTCTGTGTGGGTTTCCTCCGGGTGCTCCGAATTCCTCCCACAGTCGAAAAATGTGCAGGTTAGGTGGATTGGCCATGCTAAATTGCCACTTAGTGTTCAAAATTGCCCTTAGTGTTGGGGGGGTTACTGGATTATGGGGATAGGGTGGAGGTGTGGGGTTGGGTAGGGTGCTCTTTCCAAGAGCTGGTGCAGACTCGATGGGCCGAATGGCCTCCTTCTGTACTGTAAATTCAATGAAATCTATGTATTCAAATCCAGCAATTTAGCCCTGTGCTAAACCAGTCCTGACTGGAGAGACCAGGGAGTTGGCAGAAACTCAATGGGCCGAATGGCCTCTTTCTGTGCTGTAAAGTGCTTAGGTGTGGTGTGGTTGAGGCTTTCTTGTAAATGTAGCCAAAGAAGCAAATGTAAAATAGTTTTCAACAAACATCAGGCACTCTGGGTTCAGAGCCTCACTAAGAATGTATTGTTATAAGGAATTCTCGGCACACTGCCATGGGATGAATGTGTTCCTGCTAGTGGAGATGGATCTCATTGTTGTCAATGCTGATGCACCTCACTGACAGCAAAAGACTACTGATCCGACCAGTCTTTTCCGCACACCCAGAGCAACGTAACCTCTTGGAGGAAGCCATAAAATTGAGGCTAATTAGCACAAACACTTAAAAAAAACCCTCTCTGATCTCAGTGATCATAACTAATCCAGGACATTACCTCTTGCACAGACTGATTTCCAGCCCAACTTGGCACGGGTCCAGCCGCGCCTTCGAAGCATATAGTGAGTCAGTACGAGCTGGCAACTTGTTCTACTAGTCCACTATTATCTGGGAAAACCAGAGCCTGGAATACAAACTTGTTCTGCCCTTAGCAGAACTTTTAAGCATGACTTCTGCCCCTCCCTAACCATTTGAAGTAGTTCTCTATATAAACAATGAGAATAACTAATGAGTATTAAATTGGGAATTAATTTTGATGCCAGCTTTTCTATCATTTCCAAAGCTTTCATGTTGCCCATGCTGAGGACTGGGCTGGGCACATCATACCAAGTTGTAACCAAGCTTTTGTACAAAGCCAAAATGGAATTCTTTGTTTCATAATAAATTGTTCTGAAAATACACCCAAAATCCCTGTGCATTTCATCTATAGCTTCATGGCATTGGTCATGACATCTCAGGATTGGGAGACTGGTGCATTAAAACTTCTAAATCTCTTTCACCACTGATTTTAATTCTTGCCAAGTAGGGTTTGTATATACACTTTACGCCAGACTTGCTCAAAAGCACATTATATTTCTCTAATTTAAAATTTTTTTTTAGAGTATCCAATTCATTTTTTCCAATTAAGGGGCAATTTAGTGTGGCCAATTCACCTGCCCTGCACACCTTTTGTGTTGTGGGGGCGAAACCCTCGCAAACATGGGGAGAATGAGCAAACTCCACACAGACAGCGGCCCAGAGCCGGTATCGAACCTGGGACCACAGCGCTGTGAGGCAACAGGGCTAACCCACCGTGCTGCCCTTGTATTTCTCCAATGTTTGCCAATCAGTGGCCCGTCCATTCAGTCAGTGCACCAGATCTGCTTGCAGAACGCAAGATTTTAACGTAGTAACTATCTTCGATGACCCTAATAAGACTTGGCCTAACTTTTCCCATCACCAGCATGATTGTTCGATGATTAGTCAGAGCTGTGGTCCTTTCAAAACCATTCCTGTGCTTTCATTATTTTGCTGTGTGCTTTGTACTTTTATATTTAAAAAAATGTTTACATTTATAAACAAAAGTTGCGTAAATGTTACAAAGTACTTGAAGTTATTTCAGTGATGCAATATGTTTCCATGCTACAGCTGTTCAGTAATAAAGGATGAACCTGTAATTACATATTGCCTTTTTCATCCTCAGGACATACCATAGTGCATCACAATTAATTGCAGCAGAAATGCAGCTGCATTGATAGCAGACAGAAAGTAGCCAACTGTTGGAGGGACCATAAGACCAACTAACCTTTTCTGAGAAGAAAATGGTGGATTGGACATGATCAATGGGGATAGATAGGGTGGGGGAGTGGGGCTTGGCAGGGTGCTCTTTCGGAGGGTCGGTGAAGACTTGACAGGCTGAATAGCCTTCTACTGCATTGTTGGGTCTCTGTGGATTCTATGCACAGACCTGAATTTTCCAGTGCCTGCCACAACCACCAGCGCCTCAAAGCGTTTTGCGGCCAATGAATTGTTTTTCTTCAAGTGTTGTCGTGTTATGTAGGAAAAAAAACAAGTTCCCACAAACAGCAACATAATAATGACGAGATAATCTGTCTCTTGTCGGAGTTTGGTTGAGAGGTAACTGTTGACCGGGACACTGCTCCTCTTTCAAACGGTGCCATGGGATCTTTTAAATCCAGAAATGTAGGCAGCTAGGGCCTTGGTTTTAGTGCCTCACTCGGAGGTTGGCACCAACGACAGAGTGGGCACTACTCCCTCAGTAGTAATGACAGCAGTATCGAAGATTAAACTGTTTAAAAATTGTCTTTTCGCAGACCCCCCCCCCCTCGCACCAACCTTTCCAACTCAGGAAATCCCAAGTATTGATCCTCAGAAGTATCAATTATATGGTTTGGAAACTAGCAGTCTTGGAACCTAGGAGCTTCACGCAGTTCAGATTTCTGTATTTGTTGAATTTGGAACTCTGATATGTATATGCAACAGTGATAACACTATATTTCCTTTTGGTAGCTGAAATTTTAAGACCATAGATCCCCCCATATGGAAAGGCTTGATAGCACTGCGGCAAAGCGGAAAAAGTTACTTGCTAATATCATCTCGTAATGATCATTTCCGCAGAGTTTCAAAGGGTGCATTTGTACTGCAGCATATGTTTGGCATCTGGATTAAACAGTTTCCATTTCGCACCAGAACTGCATATGCATCTGGAATGAAGCCCTGGATTGAGTCCATAGCAAAACAGTAGAGTGGACGTTCAGAGACTATTTCTTCGGGTGGATGTAGCTATAAGATTCAGGGTGGGAGATATAGGAGGGATGTCCGAGGTAGTTCTTTACTCAGAGAGTGGTTAGGGTGTGGAATGGACTGCCTGCTGTGATAGTGGAGTCGGACACTTTAGGAACTTTCAAGCAGTTATTGGGCAGGCACAAGGAGCACACCAGAATGACAGGGACTGGGAGAGCTTGATGTTGGTTTCGGACAATGCTCGGCACAACATCGAGGGCCGCAGGGCCTTTTCTGTGCTGTACTGGTCTATGTTCTATGTAGAGCAAGCCTCCTTTCTGGGGTTCAGCTCGTATTTATGAAATGATCAGTAAAGGTGCAATGACTCAGCGCTGATGTAGAGTGTAAATGTTGTAACTAATGCTGTGTACCAGGTCTGAATGATAGAAGCACAGGACATTAATAGCGAAATAGGATGCGGCCTTCAATATTGGCAAGTGGTCATTAGCAGGTGATAAAAAGATGGCTCTGCATTCGCCCTCCGCACGTTGTCTTACCAAGCTACTTTGTGCTGTCTTTCAGATAAAGTGACTGCCAGGCAGTGCTGTAAATGAAGTATTTAGGAATTGTCACTGATGCACCTTCCCTTCCACCCTTCTTCCCAATCCCATTATTTGCAGCTTCTGTAGCTTGATGACTTGATCATCTAAAACGTGAAAATATTTGCTATTCTCTGAACTATTTTTCTTTAAAAACCCAAACCTATCTGCATTCTAACAATGTATGGGATCTGATTAATACTGAGGTAATTTCTGCATTCTGACAATATATGGGATCTGATTAATACTGAGGTAATTTCTGCATTCTAACAATGTATGAGATCTGATTAATACTGAGGTAATTTCTGCATTCTAACAATGTATGAGATCTGATTAATACTGAGGTAATTTCTGCATTCTGACAATATATGGGATCTGATTAATACTGAGGTAATTTCTGCATTCTGACAATATATGGGATCTGATTAATACTGAGGTAGTGCTTCCTTGAACTAAGATTCTGGATGTCATTACACGCCAGTAGTCTGTCTTTGCTAAGCATGTATAATTTGCATTAAATGGTAAAGCCTTGCTTGTTCATTATTTACAGTATTATTTGTGCTCATGTTGAATCAGAATAATGTTTTATACTGTGTACACACTATATTATTGGGGTCACTGATGTATGGAATATGTGAAATTATGTTTTATAATGGAAATGTTGGTGCTAGTTTGGAGTTCAAGTGAAATCATTCAGCCCTGGTTGCAAATTAATGACTAGTTAATTTTTATTTGCGAGTGTTTTCAATTAACATTTCTTTTAAGGTGCACATTCCACAGGAAATGTTAGGTAAGAGGCAAGAAGCAGGAAAGTGAGGGGGAGCATGTTGTTTTGGACGATCAGGCACCAAGCCGGCCCTCAAGAGTGCTACTATCTCTCGCCACCTAAAAGTCAGAAACCCCCCCCCCCCCCCACCTCCCCCCAATCCTCATCATCACCCAAACTTCAGTGTTTCCGGACCGTAACATTCCCTGCGTTAATATTCCTGCAGGCGAGTCCTTTCCCTCCCAATATTTAACTCCAACCCTTTGCTTCCTCCAAGATACATAAACCTAGCCTGAGTTTGGCTTTACTTTCTCTGCTTCCACTGCCCCCATTTCAGCATCTGTCTGTCACCCTTGTCCGACCCGTAACCCAGCAAACTGTTGCTGCTGATGGTCCTGTTTGCTGAAAGCCTCGCTTCGGTAAATGATTTGTCACTTGAGGCGCTCCTCACAATGAGATTGGACTCACTCGGAGCATTGTCACCTTGAGTCAGTTGTGGGTTTACATTCGACTCCAGCATGGTAGCACAGTGGTTAGCACAGTTGCCCACTGGTTCAGTTCTGCGCGGGTTCAATTCCCGTATCAGCCTCCCCGAACAGGCGCCGGAATGTGGCAATTAGGGGCTTTTCACAGTAACTTAATTGAAGCCTACTTGTGACAATAAGCGATTATTATTATTCTCTTTGCTGGGGAGTCTCTCTATTTCGGTTTTTTTGGGAGCCTCCCTATTTAGGGGCCCTATGGAGGGTCTCTCCCTATTTAGGGGGTCTCTTTATCTGGAGGACAGTCTGTCAGGGGGAGAAGGAGACCCTCAGATCGATGTGGGGCATCTTCTTTCTGCCCACAGCGAGGTCCACCACGTTAGGGCCACGCTGGGCAATACTTGTAGTGATTCTTGCTCACGTGATTCACGGTCCAGAAGACTGGAGAATTACGTGGGCCCGCCAGTGGGGAGGGGGGAGGGGGGGGGGGGGGGGGGGTGTGTGTGTGTGGAACGGACGATCAGAAATAGATCGCCATTTGTTTCTCCCAACGACCTATTCTCCGTTGCTTCGGGAACACCGCTATTGGCGACCGGCGGTGGAGAATTTCCTCTAATAATTTAAAGAACAGTCAATAATAACTGGACTGAAAGTGTATTTTTCGGTATTTCAAATGTGACGAATTTCAGAACCAAATTTTGTGAAATAGAATATGAATCTGACAGTAAAATTTAAAAATTAATTAAACCTAAAATTTAATTTTTGTGTTTAACGAAATAGAAGAAACGAAATGTAAAGATATCGGCAGCAAGGGGAAGATGGCTATGACCAGGGTGCAATGAATACAAGATCTCCTCTGGGGCAGAGTTGATCCCTGGCCAAGTGAATGGCCTGTGGGGACAGGCCTGCCCAGGATGAAGTACAATGGGAGTTGCAAATAAGGTAGGTTGTCAAAGATAAGCATAGCGTTAGAGTCAGGAATAAAACTAAATATAAAACTCAACGGTTGATGGAGATCTGAAATAAAACAAAGTGCTGGAAAAAAGCAGCAGGTCTGTGGAGGGAGAAACAGAGTTGATGTTTCGAGTCCAATCTGACTCTCTCAACATTATTTCAAACGTTTTGTTACCGTCAGGAACAGCTGCAGCACAAAGATCAGTCACTGGAGGATGTGGGAATCAGCCGCTGGGCGGCACAGGGGCTAGCACAGCTGCCTCACAGCCCCAGTGTCCCAGGTTCAATTCCCGCCTTGGGTGATTGTGCGGAGTCTGCACATTCTCCCCATGTTTGCGTGAGTTTCCTCCAGGTGCTCCGGTTTCCTTCCACAGTCCAAAGATGTGCAGGTGGTTAGGTGGATTGGCCATCCTAAATTGCCCCTTAGTGTCCAAAAGATTGGACTGGATTATGGGGATGGGGTGGAGGCATGGGCTTAAGTGGGGTGCTCTTTCCAAGGGCTGTTGCAGACCCGATGGGTCGAATGGCCTCCTTCTGCACAGTAAATTCTATGATTTAATCCATGGGCAGCTGAACACCTTGTAATGGCATAGACCGGATTGAGGATGGAAGCTGATAATGGAGTGGATGCTAAAAAGGATCTTCAAACAAACTGAAGGGTTAAACAGGAGTCAAAGGACAGCAAATATGGAGAAGGAAATAAAATCGATTTTAAACAAATAACTTAGTTCATTGGAAATGGGAAAGAGTGAGATGGGAAATGTTGATGGTTGTGCACGGTGGGATAACTCAACCTGTTGGCCCCTCATGATGGGGATGGTCCTACAGCCCCATCTGGTGGTATAGTTGGTCAACTGGTGTGACAGGGACTGGTGCATTCTTATTGTTCAGATTAAAATAACAGGCTCTCATATTAAAAGCTCCACCTAGAGGCACAGCAGGAAATATCAACAGCTAACTCGGTGCTTCAGTGGAGCATGTGGGCAAGTCATTAGTATCCCTTTAAACTGCCACCAAACGGGCAATGCAACTGGAACACTTCAACAGGAGGCTGACTGGATAAAACAGGCGCGATATGGCGGTTTAAGGGATTAAGGAAGCCCCGCACTGCTAGCTCCACAAAAGTGCAAGTGTAAAACTTCCATCAGCAGGATTTTGACCCAGCGACAGTGAAAGAACAGCGATACATTTCCAAGTCAGGATGGTGAGTGGCTTGGAGGGGAACCTCCAGGTGCTGGGCTTCTAGATATTAGTGGTTGTGGGTTTGGAAGGTGCTGCCGAAGGAGCTTTGGCGAGTTCCTGCAGAACATCTTGCAGATGGTGCGCACGGCTGCTACTCTGCTTAGTAGTGGAGTGAGTGAATGGGGTGCCGGTCAAGCGGGCTTCTTTCTCTTGGGTAGCGTCAAGCTTGGAGTGTTCTTTGAACTGCACTCAACCAGGCAAGTGGAGAGTATTCCTTCACACTCCTGACTTGTGCTTTGTAGTTGGTGAGCAGGCTTTGGGTAATCTGAGGGGAGTTACTCACTGCAGGAATCTTGGCCTTTGACCTGCGTTTATGACTACTATACTTATTTGGCTCATCCAGTTCAGTTTCTGGTCAGCTGGCAGCCAGTAAGCATTCAGGAGATTGGCCAAGAGATTGACACCAATCCTACTTTTTCATCAAAAAATCCACCATCAAATTCATCCCATTTTTCCTCACTTACTTACAGACACATTGATAAACAGAAGAAAGGCATTCAATTCAAAAACATTCAGCAGAGGCCTGCGGATTTCTGCCACTCTTGTTTGTGTAACACCTATCTCAACATTATCCCTGAATCAACCTATGCCTTGTATTTCATTACAATTCCCACCTCACCCCAAATGGCACGATACGGTAGCACAGTGGTTAGTATTGTTGCTTCACAGCACCAGGGTCCCAGGTTTGATTTCCAGCTTGGGTCACTGTGTTGAGTCTGCATGTTTTCCTGTGTCTGTGTGGGTTTCCACCGGTTTCCTCCAACAAGTCCCAAAAGACGTGCTGTTAGGTGAATTGGACATTCTGAATTCTCCGTGTACCCAAACAGGTGCTGGAATGTGGCAACGAGGGGCTTTTCGCAGTAACTTCATTGCAGTGTTAATGTAAGCCTACTTGTGATAATAAAGATGGTTTTTAAAATGTTCCTTTTCCTGACCCTCCGTTTCTCAAAGGAGCTGGTTTATTTTGGCCCACTAACCTACAAAGTTTCCAGACTTCAGAAGAACCTTCATCAATAAAAGTCAAAATACCGATTGATATCCAGGATTCTTTTTTAAAAAAATATTCTAAATCTTCATTTATTGACAATTGGAATGGGTGCTAGTTCTGTGATGCGCTGGACTAGTTATCATTTTGTTCACATGTCCTACTGCTCTAGTTCCAGAGCCAGAATCAACTGGTACCCTCGGCCCCTCCACTCTGCTGTCCGAAATACAGCAAAATCTCAACTACAGTGCAGTCCTGGATCAGAAGATGCAACTGGTTCATTAAACATTTGCTTATTAAGTCAACAGCCTAACAGTTTCAGAAACAGGCTTGGTGCCTTTTCTGGTCTCTTTTTGGAGTATTGCGTGCAGTTCTGGTCACCTCATTATAGGAAGGATGTGGAAGCATTGGAAAGAGTGCAAGGGAGATTTGCCAGGATGCTGCCTGGTTTGCAGGGATCGGTCTTATGAGGAAAGGTTGAGGGAGCTAGGGCTTTTCTCTTTGGAGCGGAGGAGGGCGAGAGGCGACTTAATAGAGGTTTATAAGATGATGGGGGGGATAGAGTGGATGTTCAGAGACTATTTCCTCGGGTGGATGTAGCTGTTACAAGGGGGCATAACTGTAAGATTCAGGGTGGGAGGTATAGGAGGGATATCCGAGGTAGGTTCTTTACTCAGACAGTGGTTAGGGTGTGGAATGGACTGCCTGCTGTGATAGTGGAGTCGGACATTTTAGGAACTTTCAAGCGGTTATGGGATAGGCACATGGAGCACACCAGAATGACAGAGTGGGATAGCTTGATCTTGGTTTCGGACAATGCTCGGCACAACATTGAGGGCCAAAGGGCCTGTTCTGTGCTGTATTGTTCTATGGTCTCCACCAGCACACTTTGCTTCTATTGAGCAGGTGCTTCCTGCATGCCCCAAGTACTGCAGAGTTCAATTTCCATGTCATAAAAGTCTTGTTTGGGACATTTTGCTGCATTAAGTGCTTTGTTGAGACAGAATTAAAGAATCTTGGAACACAAAATATATATGGAATAACCAGTTTGGTTAGGGAAGATCTTGGGAGGGGCTAAACTGAATTCAAGAGCAGAGGACAGAGGATGTGATACAGGTAGGATATTAAGGACTAGTTGCTTGACAGAGGCAGCCGCAGAAGGTGGTGCAGCAGTGAAGCCGAGCACACTTGGATACCATACTTACGGAGTAGACCGTTGCTTCTCAGATTCTACTGGTGCAATCCTGGTCAGTTTCCCCCATATATTGGCAGAGTGATGGCCACTGCTGCCTTTCGCTTCTTCACGTCGACCAGAAACAATCCCCAGTCTTCTCCTCAAACTGAGATCATGACCACAGATGGCTTGTAATGCAGAACAAGGCAGTAGCGCAGGTTCAATTCCTGTACTAGCCTCCCCAAACAGGTGTCGGAATGTGGTGACTAGGGGCTTTTCACAGTAACTTCATTGAAGCCTATCTGTGACAATAAGCAATTATTATGACCAGTGTGTGTAGCAGTTGGCTGGCTCTGGGCCAATTATTATATTCCCTGGGTTTTAATTCCTTGCACTAATGCGCAGAAATGACGTGGAAAAAATTGAAAGGAAAAATAAAACAGCACTTGGCAGATATGTAACTTATGCAACAATTATTTTTTATTTCTATCTGTACAAATCACAAAAAGGTAATGTATCAATTTCATTAACTACTTCTTTAATGGGTGATCCACAGGAAATCCCGTCACTTAAAAGGAATTTTGAATAACATGCATGTTTTTCAATTATGCAACACTGATGTTAAATGGAGCCATTTCAAGAGTTTGACGCGAATATAAACTCAATTTCTGATATACTCAGTTCAAATACTGCACTCAAAACGGTGAACAACTATTTCCTCTTCCCTCAAGTAAGCAATTTATAATTTTCGGAAACATAAATATTACACATTTTAAACTCAATTTTCCTTGCATAAATAAAATTTCCACAAGAATTTCAGTTCAATTATTTGTTAAACTAAAGACCCTACAAGTCATCTTAGAGGACCTCAAACTACTCACTGGTGCCAACTATCCAAAGCTCAGCAACCATTTTTTGGTAACAAATACCAACTTTGAAGTTGAAGAAGTCAATGTAGATACAGAAATAAAGGAGAAAAAAAATGGTCATTTATTTATGAAGACATCAAGCATCTTGCTAACCCGAATACAGGCATGTCAAATTACAAATTAGTAATTTAGCACTAAAGGAATCTAAATGTGAGCCAGTCCATCAGCAGCCTTTCACAACACAATATCCCCAATTTTCACATAATATACAAATTATCTTGTTAATTATAAATTCCTCGCTTTCAAATATACAAATTAGCTGACAAGAACAAACGATCGTGAAATTCAGCTTCGGAATGTACATGCTGTATTCAGACACAGCAGAACCATTTGCAGCTACATAGTCTCTCATCGGTGTTTCTCGTCTGGCTTTTTTCACTTTAATTTCAAATCAGGAGGCCAAATCAACTTTTTTCAAACATTCTATGTAGGGGAGTGGCGTGTTTTTTTTAAATTTAAAAAACACATTCTTGTGCATATTGCAAGTAGGCTGGGTCCATTTACAACTGGGGCAGCTTGTCAACCGGAGTATCAAATTTAAATTCAGCGGGGAAGAGGTCAGCAGCTCGTGGATAGATGAGTCTATAGGACTGCCTGATTGTGACATCAGCGACACCGGCAATATCTCCGATCTCTGGAGAACAAAAAAAAAGGCACCAATTAAATCCCAGGTTCACTGAGCTCAGTGAACGCGCACGCACACACGACACTTGCCAAAGAAAAAAGGAATGACTAGCAAAAGTCTCTATTGGTGAACATCATCCGTTTCCAAAAAACATAGAAAATAGGAGCAGGAGGAAGTAATTTGGCCCTTCCAAGTCTGCTCTGCCATTTATTATTTCTACAGACATCAATTTTAATAGTCAGACACTTGCGAGACAACTCTCAAGTGATTTCAAACTGGAAATAAAATGCCAATATGGGTAAATGCTTCATCCAGCTTGGGATCAGAAAATAAGAACTTTCATTTTCTCACTATAACTGAGATAGAACATGAACTTTGAAAGGGAAATTTGGGCCAACATCTCATTACGGAAACATTAAATATCTATTTCTAAAAACAGTTCATGGTTGACCAGAGCCAACTTGCCAATTAGGCGCAGCATAATTTTGAGGGAAAGGGAACGGATTGAATTTTAATGCACCCACATTTCCCATTTCCAGGGTCCTTTATTTTGTAGGCGGTTAAAGAAAGCCATTACGTAGCCATACATTTCAAATTAGGTCCAATTTAAGATTCTTTACTAGGTTAGTAGATCAAATACCTTTTTGTGTCCTTTTGTCTGCCGAAGCTTGCGAGGCCATATAAATGGCTGCTGCAGCTACAGAAATCGGGCTCCTGCCAGGCACCAAGTCCAGTTCCACAGCTTTCCTCGCAATATGTGTTGCAGCCATTTGCACTTGTTTAGGCAATCCCAAGTTTGAACAAAACCTGGACATGAAATCTCCTGTAGTGATGAGATCCACACTAGTTTCCAGAGCTTTCAGGATCAACTTGAAGCAACGGCCTATTTCCTTCTTTGAAATCCGGGATACGGCACAAATTTCTAATAGCATAGGAGGACAAGGTTAGAGGTAAAACAAGAATGGACTAATTGAAAGCAAAGATTTGTGCACAGTGGGAGTACTACACAATTCTCAAGGACGATAAAAGTCCAGGTTATTTCAATTAACTGAAATTGTCCAAACACTTGGAAGAATCTGCGACCACCCCACTTCCTCTGGCCACTAACTTACTGGCAACATGGTCAGGATTACTCTGTATTTGACAGAAGCGGGAGATCTTATCAAATGCTGATAAACAGCATTTAAATACCAAACCACGTTACTGCACAGCAGCCTCGTAATGTATTTTGTGTCAACTTGACTGGCATAGAAAAAAAAATGCCCCAAAATTCATGAAAACCACTAAAAGATCAAGACCAGGAAAAAACCTACTTGTTAGGTTGTCAGCAAATACCCAGCTGACACTAGATATAGAATTTCCCCACAGAATTGAGAAAGAGGGGATCCCTTCTCATTATAGTGGCAGCCTACCAATTAGAACATACAGTGCAGAAGGAGGCCATTCGGCCCATCGAGTCTGCTCTGATCACTTTAACCCTATCCCCGTAACCCAATAACCCCATCCAACGTTTTTTGATCACTAAGGGCAATTTATCATGGCCAATCCACTTAACCTGCACGTCTTTGGATTGTGGGAGGAAACCAGAGCACCCAGAGGAAACCCACGCAGACACGGGGAGAACGTGCAGACTCCACACAGACAGTGACCCAGCAGGGAATTGAACCTGGGACCCTGCTGCTGTGTGTGCGCGCGCACGTGTGTGCGGAGAGGAAGGGAGGAGGAGAAGAGAAGAGATTTTTTTTTTTTTTTTTTAAAAAGGGCACGTTGAAACAATTTGAAGGTCAGGTGGATGAAAAACACTTGCAACAACTAACCACAAGATGGATTCAAGTAAAGGGAGAAAATGGAAAGATCGGTAGAAACCTTTCCCACATGGGACTGCTCAGTTCACACTTGGCTCGAATAATATTTGTTGGAGGAAGTAATTCTCAAGTGGGGTATACCATTGCACTTACAGACTCCGATCAGGGCACACATTTCACTGGGCATATGCTTAAGGAGGTTTGTAAATTATTTGGGATTAAAACAAAAGTTTATTACCAACCGTTCCCAAGACATGCCTGTTCGAACAAATTAACAAACATTAAAGAAAGCGTTAGCTAAAACCATTCAAGAGACACGAAAGGGATGGGCTGACTTGTTGCCCAGTATCCTGATTGGACTTAGGGAAACACCCAGTAAGGTGACCAGGTTAACTCCATACGAGCTGATGACAGGAAGGACTATGGAGATCGTCAGGAGAATGTGACATGGAATGAGGAAATAGGATCAGCAAGAGTGAAACTGTGCGAGAGCTGTGCAAGCAACTGCACGGACTGAGACAGATGGTCAGGGATCATTTGGGATACAGAAGCAGAGGCCAAGACAGAACAAGCTGGGGTGCCTGGAGTAGGGGAAAAGGTAATGTTGTGCCTGACAAACCAAGATTTGCACCCAAGTCATTAAGACCAATACATACGCTTGTGTGGATATCCGAGGGGCAGCGCTGGAAACACTGGTCACAACTAAAGCTTTATTAATGATCTTGTTTTACAGAATTAATGCTGGCCAACCAGTGACAGCTGGGGCAGTTATTTGCTTCAGTTTACAGAATATGAACAAATGTATCGATTCACGTGAGACTATCATAGTCACAGGAATGGGAGGCTTGCCCAACATCATCAGGATTCTGGTATACCATGGATCATGCAGACTGCAATGGGCAAGGTGAAATCCAGAATGTGACAGTAGAACAAGCAACTTTACAGTGCAGTCAGGGCCACATCACCATCCATGCCAACTGAACCACCTTGTCCAATCTGGAATCCAGGACCAGAGAATGGTCTTGCATTCATCACATAAAACCTTCTCATTGACTCCAGGAAGCTAATTACTGTACACACCAGTCAGCAACAAGGGGGCCGAGGTGGAGATGATGAGCAGTTTCAAATTCCTAGGGGTACACATCACCAAAATCTGTCATGGTTCACCCACATCAACGCTACCACCCAAGAAAGCACAACAGCGCCTATACTTCCTCAGGAAACTAAGGAAATTCGGCATGTCCACACTAAGTCTTACAGATGCACCATAGAAAGCATCCTATCTGGCTGCATCACAGCCTGGTATGGCAACTGCTCGGCCCAGGACCGCAAGAAATGTCAGAGAGTTGTGAACACCGCCCAGTCCATCACAAACCTGCCTCCCATCCATTGACTCCATCTACATTTCCCGCTGCCTGGGGAAAGCGGGCAGCATAATCAAAGACCCCTCCCACCCAGCTTACTCACTCTTCCAACTTCTTCATCGGGCAGGAGATACAGAAGGCTGAGAACACGCACGAACAGACTCAAAAACAGACTTCTTCCCCGCTGTTACCAGACTCCTAAACGCCCCTCTTATGGACTGACCTCATTAACACTACACCCTGTATGCTTCATCCAATACCAGTGTTATTTAGTTACATTGTACATTGTGTTGCCCTATTATGTATTTTCTTTTATTCCCTTTCCTTTCCATGTACTGAATGATCTATTGAGCTGCTTGCAGAAAAACACTTTTCACTGTACCTCTGTACACGTGACAATAAACAAATCCAATTATGTACACCATGAGCTGGCACCTGTAGTTCTAAACATAGCCCTGCCCCAATGACATTGAACCTGTACTCGGGCATTGTATCTGGCCTTGATGAGTCTGTTAATGACCAAAGCAGCCCAGTCTATGGCAGGACTCAGTCCCTGGAAGTAAAAACTAGTCCAAGCGCAGCCTGATAAATGACGCCGCTACAGCATTCAATACAGACTATGGTTAATTCTATTGCTTTAGCAACTGTTAACCAAAAGGGGCAGACTTCAAGCCTGCAGCTTAAAAGTAAGAGACAAGGGATACAGAACACCCAACTAAGTGCAGACCAAGACATGACAGATAATTCAAAACCTAACCACTAGAGTAATGAGGGCACCAACAATTAACTGACTGGGGTGAATTCTGTTGGTGACTGTGCGCTGAATGGTCACACAAAAGGTGGTTGCCGCCTACCCTCTCATCCACTGCGGTGCCAGCTAAACGCTGAAGAATTCGGAGAGAGAAACCTCAAAACAGGAAACGTGGCAGCCCAGAACGCAGACCCAGGCAACGATGGGAAACATGATGGGTTTGTCACAACCGAGGTTCCAGAGGCACAGGGAAGCGATGAAGGAGCAGCTTTTGGCAGCATTGGGATCAGCAGTTGAGACTGCGATGGTCCCCATAAAGGAGACAATATTACAGGATCTAGAAAAAGCCCCTAGGGAGGCCAGGGAGACCGGATCACTGCAGAGGTGATGAGTCTGGTCAAGACCCAGAGGGTAGTAAAAGAAAAAAAGTCGACAACCAAACAAATAGGTCCCACCTGCAGAACCTATGAACCATTGGGCTACCGGAGGGGAGGAACCAGAGTGTACATGGCAGCGATGCTCAGAAAACTGGTTAGGGAGGAAGGTTTTGCAAAGCTGCCAGAAATGGACTGCACCCACAGGTCGCTCCAGCTGTATCCCAAGGCATCACCGCAGGAGTGAGGCACCCTATTCAATCATTTGGTGTGTTTATACCCACGGAGTGGGGGGGGGGGAAGAGAAAGAGTGGGGAAAGTAGAACTGGTTGAAACATAAAGAGGGGAACAGTTGACATTCAAGCCATGGAAAGCATAAATAGAACATAGAACAGTACAGCACAGAACAGGCCCTTCGGCCCTCGATGTTGTGCCGAGCAATGATCACCCTACTCAAACCCACGTATCCACCCTATACCCGTAACCCAACAACCCCCCCTTTAACCTTACTTTTTAAGGACACTACGGGCAATTTAGCATGGCCAATCCACCTAACCCGCACATCTTTGGACTGTGGGAGGAAACCGGAGCACCCGGAGGAAACCCACGCACACACGGAGAGGATGTGCAGACTCCGCACAGACAGTGACCCAGCCGGGAATCGAACCTGGGACCCTGGAGCTGTGAAGCATTTATGCTAACCACCATGCTACTGTGCTGCCCCAGGATAAAGGATAATCTGACAACAAGATTCAGATGCAAACTCAGCAAGTGTACTGGATATACCGCACACACCTCCCAACAAATGAAAGCTTTAGCAAAGACCGGCACCAATGGGCAAATGTGCAGTGGCTCCCTTCAACGCGCTGACCCCGACGCAACATGGCACAGGGCTACAGGTGCCGGCGCGGAAGGGGGCCCCTAGCCAGAGAGGCTGGCCTACCGATCGGAGGTCCTCCCCATAACCCCTCAAAATCAGACTCCCCCTCCCCCACAACAGGCCGCCCCCCCCCCCCAGATCCTTCAACGGCGAGGTCCTGCCAGCTCAGAGGAGGTGTGAACGGTGCCTGGGCGGGACTGGGTTTTTTTTTTTGTTTTACAACAGCCACTCGGCCATCCAGGGCCGAGAATCGGCAGGGGGCCCCATCGAGCGGTCCCCGACCAGCGGCGCGCCAACCACGCCGGCGCCAATTCTCGGCTCTGCAAAGAATAGTGTCCCAGCATCAGGGAGGCGTGCCGCGATTTCAGCCAGTTGCGGGGATTCTCCAGCCCGGCCAGGGAGAATACCATCCTGGATACCTGGCCAGTGTCAATGAGTGGCAGCAAGTTAAGGGAAAAGGCAATATCATAGCCATTGGCTATTTGGACTAATTATTCACCAATTGCCAAGGCGGGAGGGGAAGAAATAGAAACGGTTAAAGTTTTAGTAAGATCTCAAGATTTAAGAATTACGGTTGAGTATTAATAGAACAGAAAAAGGTTAGATGGTTACAATAATTTAATAGACTGTTGTAAATAGTAAAGCACAAGTCAGCAGAATCTGCAGCTGCAAGGACAGCTAGCTTCAACAACAAGTTTGGGAACAGAAGGTAACAGTTATATCAGTAGCAGATAGGGACAATAGACGAATAGCAAGATAAACTAGAAGTGCCTTGAAGGGTGTGCGTGAAAAAGTGTTGATGTGATCAAAAAGTTAAATAATGACTGTGCAGGTGTTAAAACACATGTACCACTTTTTGTAAACAGTAGAGTTGGGTCAACGAGCTTACTTATTGAGCTCTCTCCTTACATACGCCTGAATAAACAATCTTAAATCTGCTCGGAGACTCGTTACCCCACTATTTAAAAAGGGAGGTTGAGAAAACAGGGAATCAGACCAATCAGCCCAACATGGTAGTAGTGGGAAACATTAGAAAACATTCACTAGCAGAGCACTTGGAAAACAGTGGCATGTTCATCATGGATTTACAGAAGGGAAATCATGCTGGACAAATCTACTGGAATTTTGTGAGGATGTAACTAATTGAGTCGATAAGGGAGAGCCAGTGGATGTGGTTTATTTGGACTGACAGAAGGTTTTTGACAAAGTCCCACATAAGAGATTAGTGTGTAAAGTATATGAGATTGGGGGGTAGTGTATGGCGATTGATAGAAAACGGGCAAGCACAGAGAAAACAGTAGAAATAAATGGATCTTTTTTAAAATGGCAGACAATAACGAGTTGAGTACCACAGGGATCAGTGTTAAGACCCCAGCTATTCACAGTTTATATTAATGATTTAGGTGAGGAAATTAAATGTAATATCTCCAATTTCGCAGATGACATAAAGCTGGGTGTGTGAACTGGGAGGAGAATCCAGAGTTGCTTCAGTGTGATTTAAAACAAAGAACAATACAGCACAGGAACAGGCCCTTCAGCCCTCCAGGCCTGTACCGGTCATGATACCAACCGTTGCCCAAAACCCTCAGCACTTCCTTGTGCCATATCCCTCTATACCCATCCTATCCATGTGTTTGTCAAGATGCCTTTTGAACGCCATTGAAGTATCTGCTTCAACAAACTCCCCTGGCAACGTGTTCCAGACACCACACTCTGCACAAAATACCTGCCTCGCACATCTCCAAACTTTGCCCCATGGATCCTAAACCTATGCCCCCTGGTGACTGACCCCCTCCACCCTGGGAAAGAGTTCCTGCCCATCCACCCTACTCATGCCCCTCAATCTTGTAGATCTTCATCAGGTCACCCCTCAACCTCAGTCTTTCCAACGAAAACAGTCCGAATCTATTCACCCTCTCCACATAGCTAACACCCTCCAGACCAGTCAACATCCTGGTAAACCTCCCCTGCACCCTCTCCAAAGCCTCAACATCCTTCTGGTAGTGTGGCAACCAGAATTGTGCGCAATATTCAAAGTGCAGCCATACCAAGGTTCTATACAACTGTAGCATGACTTGCCAGTTTTTAATACTTGATGCCCGGTCCAATGAAGGCAAGCATTCCGTATGCTTTCCTGACTACATTGTCCACTTGTTTTATCACCGTCAAAAGATCTGTGGACATGCAGGCCCAGATCAGACGTTCTATATTCCTCAAGAGTTTTGCCATTTACATTATATTTCCCTTGCCCTACCTACCAAAATGCATTAACTCACATTTGTCCGGATTAAACTCCATTTGTCATTTCTCTGCCTAAGTCTCCAACCTATCTATGTCCCCCTGTATCTTCTGACAATCCTCAACACTAGGGCAAGTTGACTGGGCAATTGCATGGCAGATGCAGTTTAATACGAATAAATGAGATTATGGTAGAAAAAACAGGAAGGCAGATTATCTGAATCATAGAACAGTACAGCACAGAACATGCCCTTCGGCCCTCGGATGTTGTGCCGAGCATTGCCCGAAACCAACATCAAGCTGTCCCACTCCCTGTTATTCTGGTGTGCTCCATGTGCCTGTCCAATAACCGCTTGAAAGTTCCTAAAGTGTCCGACTCCACCATCACAGCAGGCAGTCCATTCCACACCCTAACCACTCTCTGAGTAAAGAACTACCTCGGACATCCCTCCTATATCTCCCACCCTGAATCTTATAGTTATGCCCCCTTGTAACAGCTACATCCACCTGAGGAAATAGTCTCTGAACGTCCACTCTATCTATCCCCCCTCATCATCTTATAAACCTCTATCAAGTCGCCTCTCATCCTCCTCCGCTCCAAAGGATAGGGGCTGGTTTAGCTCACCAGGCTAAATCGCTGGCTTTTAAAGCAGACCAAGCAGGCCAGCAGCACGGTTCGATTCCCGTACCAGCCTCCCCGGACAGGCGCCGGAATGTGGCGACTAGGGGCTTTTCACAGTAACTTCATTGAAGCCTACTCGTGACAATAAGCGATTTTCATTTCATTTCAAGAGAAAAGCCCGAGCTCTTTCAACCTTTCATAAGACCTATCCTGCAAACCAGGCAGCATCCTGGTAAATCTCCTTTGCACCCTTTCCAATGCTTCCACATCCTTCCTATAATGAGGTGACCAGAACTGCACTATCAGGGGTAAACTCCATCTGCCATTTTTTGGCCCAGCTCTGCAGCCTATCAATGTCTCTTTGCAGCCTACAACAGCCCTCCACCTCGTCCACTACTCCACCAATCTTGGCGTCATCAGCAAATTTACTGACCCACCCTTCAGCCCCTCCTCCAAGTCATTGATAAAAATCACAAATAGCAGAGGACCCAGCACTGATCCCTGTGGTACACAGCTGATAACTGGTCTCCAGTCTGAAAATTTTCCAGCCACCACCACCCTTTGTCTTCTATGTGATAGCCAGTTACTTATCCAATTGGCCAAATTTTCCTCTATCCCACACCTTACTTTCTTCATGAGCTGACCATGGGGAACCTTATCGAACACCTTACTAAAATCCATGTATACATCAATTGCTCTACCTTCATCGACACACTTAGTTACCTCCTCAAAGAATTCAATCAAACTTGAGGCAAGACTTGCCCGTCACGAATCCTTGTTGACTATCCCGGATTAAGCTGCATCTTTCCAAATGGTCATAAATCCTATCCTTCAGGACCTTTGCCATTAACTTACCAACCACCGAATTAAGACTAACTGGCCTATAATTACCTGAGTCATTCCTATTCCCTTTCTTGAACAGAGGGACAACATTCGCCACTCTCCAGTCCTCTGGCACTATCCCCGTGGACAGTGAGGACCAAAAGATCAAAGCCAAAGGCTCTGCAATCTCATCCCTTGCCTCCCAAAGAATCCTTGGATATATCCCATCTGGCCCAGGGGACTTGTCGACCAAGGTTTTCAATATTGCTAATAGATCCTTCCTCAGAACATCTGCCTCCTCCAGCCTACCCGCCTGAATCTCACTCACCCTCAAAAACATGGCCCCTCTCCTTGGTGAACACAGAAGAAAAGTATTCATTCAACACCTCCTATTTCTTCTGACTCCATGCACAAGTTCCCATTACTGCCCTTGACCAGCCCTACCCTCACCCTGGTCATTCTTTTATTTCTCACATAAGAGTAAAAAGGCTTGGGGTTTTCCTTGATCCGACCCGCCAAGGACTTCTCACGGCCCCTCCTCAGCCCCTTTTTTAAAGCTCATTCCTTGTTACCTTGAAATCCTCAAGCGACCCAACTGAACCTTTTCGCATCCTTACATACTCTTCCTTTTTCCTCTTGACAAGACATTCAACCTCTTTTGTGAACCATGGTTCCCTCACATGGCCATTTCCTCCCTGCCTGACAGGGACATACCCATCAAGGACATGCAGTATTTGTTCCTTGAACAAGCTCCACTTTTCATTTGTGCCTTTCCCTGACAGTTTCTGTTCCCATCTTATGCTCACTAATTCTTGCCTAATCGCATCATAATTACCCCTCCCCCAATTATAAACCTTGCCCTGCCGTATGGCACTATCCCTCTCTATTGCAATAGTGAAAGACACCGAATTGTGGTCACTATCTCCAAAGTGCTCTCCCACAAACAAATCTAACACTTGGCCTGGTTCATTACCCAGTACCAAATCCAATGTGGTCCCCCCCTCTTGTCGGCCTATCCACCTATTGTGTCAGGAAACCCTCCTGCGCACACTGTACAAAAACTGCCCCATCCAAACTGTTCAACCTATACAGAGGTTCCAATCAATATTTAGAAAGTTAAAGTCACCCATGACAACTACCATGAGACCTCCACACATATCCATAATCGGTTTTGCAATTTCTTCCTCTACATCTCTATTACTATTTGGGGGCCTATGGAAAACTCCTAACAATGTGACCGCTCCTTTCCTATTTCTAACTTCGGCCCATATTACCTCAGTAGGCAGATCCCCTTTCTGCAGCCGTTAAACTATCCTTGATTAACAATGCTACTCCTCCACCTCTTTTACCACCTTCCCTACATTTACTGCAACATCTATATCCCAGAACTTCCAACAACCATTCCTGTCCTAACCATGTCTCTGTAATGGCCACAACATCGTAGTCCCAAGTACCAATCCACGCTCCAAGTTCACCTACCTTATTCCCGATGCTCCTTGCACTGAAATAGACACTTCAACCCACCTTTGTCTGCCAGTACACTCCTGCGACCTTGTTATGGATTGATTGTTATCGATTGAGGGAAATGTGCAACAAGACTCGGGTGTCCTTGTACAAGTCACTGAAGGTAAGCATGCTGGTGCAACAGGCGGTAAAAGCAGCAAATGGTAAGTTGGACTTCATACCGAGAGGATTTGAGTAGCAGGGAAGTCATGCTGCAATTATACACGGCCTTGGTGAGACCACACCTGGAATGTTATGTGCCGTTTTGGTCTCAGAGGAAAGATATTCTTGCTATAGAGGGAACAAAAGGTTTACCAGACAGATCCCTGGGATGGCAGGATGACATACGAGAAGAAATTGAGTAGGTTACAATTATATTATATTTGCTGGTGGTTCGAAGAAATTGAGGGGGGGGGGGGGGGGAGATAGAGAAAAGAGAAAGAGATATCTCCTAACCTATAAAATTCCAACAGGTCTAGACAGTGTAGATGCAGGAAGGAAGTTCCCAATGGCAGGGTTCTCCAGGACCAGGGTGTCACAATCTAAGGATATGGGGTAAACCATTTAGGACTGAGTCGAGGAGAAATCTCGTCACCCAGAGAGCAGTAAGCCTGTGGAGTTCATTACTACAGGAAGCAGTTAAAGCCAAAACATTGCATGCTTTCAAAGAGTTAGATGCATCGCTTAGGGCTAAAAAGGTTCAGAGAAAGAGAAAGAGAGGGAATAGATTACCGAGTTGGATGATCAGCCACGATCATAATGAATGGTGGAGCTGGCGCAAAGAGCCAAAAGACCTACTCCTGCTCCTATTGTGTGTTTCTGTACCTCATTGCACAATACTGGTGTAGTATCGCCTGCCCTTTGGTTGGCACCAGAATGTGCTGTTCTACAAAGCTATCAAAAACATTGTATGATATCCTCATGTATACTACATCTGCTCACCTGATTTTTCCAAACTATATGTAGATTAAAATCCCCCATGATTAACGCAGTATATTTATGACAAACTCCCATTATCACTTGTTTTACACTCTGCCCTACAAGTTACAATTAGGGGGCTTGTAACACCACTCCACATGTGATTTCTTGCTTTTATTATGTTAATTTAACCCAAACTGCTTCTGCATCCTGGTTTCCTGAACATAGGTCACCCCTCTCAAATGTGTTAATAATATCATTAATTAACAGAGCTACACCTCCACTTTCTCATAACTTCACAATTTCCAAATGTCACATAGCTTTTAACATTCAGGACCAAAGTATCTCATCCTGTAGCCATACTTGGATTAATTTCTGTTTGCGTTATTGGTTAATCTGTTTTGTTTCAAATGCCATGCATTCCCATAACAGCCTCCCCGAACAGGCGCCGGAATGTGGTGACTAGGGGCTTTTCACAGGAACTTCATTTGAAGCCTACCCGTGACAATAAGCGATTTTCATTCATTCATGTTTAGATATAGAGCCTTTAGTTTTGTTTTCATTATTCTAAGAGCATCTAGCCTTATCTGTCATTTCCTCTTAATTTGTACACTATCCCTTTGTCACTGTCTGTTTATCTCTCTTTCCCCCCCCCCACTTAGTTAAATCTCTCTACTTCCCTAGTTATGCAGCTCGCTAGAACCTCAGCCCCAGCACAGTTCAGGTGGTACAGATACCACTTTCCTTATTACTGGTGCTAATGCCCCACAAACAGAACCCACTTCTCCCGCACAGGTCTTTGAGCTGCGCATGAATTTCTCCAATCTTATTTGTCCAATTTGCAGTGGCTCAGGTAACAATCCAGAAATTAGTGCCCGAGTTTCAACTTCTTAGTCCCTACCACATCACACTAAATATGCAGAACCTCCTTTCCTCGTCCTGCCTATACATACAGGGGTTGTTTAGCACAGGGCTAATTCGCTGGCTTTGAGAGCAGACAAAGGCAGCCCAGCAGCACGGTTCGATTCCCGTATCAGCCTCCCCGAACAGGCGCCGGAATGTGGCGACTAGGGGCTTTTCACAGTAACTTCATTTGAATTCTACTTGTGACAATAAGTGACTTTCTTTCTTTCATAGCATGGAGCGGAAATTATTAAACAAAATCAGGAATCCTCAACTTGTTTTAATTTCTTTCTAAAGGAAAACTCATGTTAAGGAACAGAGGACTTTGATTTCACACTTGGCGCGGACATCAAGCAAACGCAGGGTAATGGATTCAAGTGCAGAGTCAATTCCACTTTCAACACCACAGCAAAACTGCCAGTAAGTGCTAAATGAAGGAACATTTTGTTTTGCACACATACCTACTGATTACTGGATTGAGGTGGCACAAAATTATTTCACTTTATGGCCCCTTACAGAGAACAAATCCTATGTTTCTGGATTAAAATCCAGATCCTAGAGGTGAAAGAAGTGTTAACTCAGACCACCAACCACATTCCCTTCCGAGCTTTGACGAAGTGTAGAAAAAAATGGAAAAAAGGTAGGTCAATACAAAGCCACTGATTCATTCTCACTTCCTAGCCTTGCATGATAAATCAATGTGTATCTGAGAGGTGACCTGACGTGCTCAGTTCAGTCTACCTCATCCTAGAACCTATTGGTCTACAGGCAGAACAGATGTGATAAGCCTTTCCTCATGCCACAAGACATACCATCAAGTCTGCTCTGCCATTCAATCATGGCTGATATATTTCTTATCCCCATTCTTCTGCCTTCTCCCTATAACCCAGATCCCCATATTAATCAAGAACCTATCTATTTCTGTCTTAAAGACACTCCATGATTTGGCCTCCACAGCCTTCTGTGGCAAAGAGTTCCACAGATTCACCACCCTCTGGCTGAAGAAATTCCTCCTCATCTCGGTTTTAAAGAATCGTCCCTTTAGTCTGAGATTGTGCCCTCTGGTTCTAGTTTAAACCTAAAAGCATTATAGGGAAGGACATCAAGCCAGAAAAAGGGGCAAATTAATACTACAATTTGGTAACCTCATTTACACCAATTTCAGGTTTGGCTCAGCACCAACACCCTTAGCTCGGAGCTATATTGTTGGAAGAGCCCCTTTTCAGACAGAATGTTGAACGGAGACCCAATCTTCCATCTTAGTAAAAATATCCCATACTGTTATACAATTAAGAGGAGTGTTGGCCTAGTGTCTTGGCCAACAATTCTCACTCGACTATAAGTTAGTTGGACACATTCCTCACTGTAGTTTGCGGGATTATACTGTATACAAGTTAGCTGCAGCATTTGCCAACGTTACAGGACTGACTGTGCTTCTAAAGCACCGAGGTGGTGAAATGCACCTCGAAAATGCATATTCTTTTTAAAATTAAAAGCTGCCAGTATTTCGGTAGACTCCCGAACATTAAAAAAACTGTCAAGAAATTGTGTTGGGCTTTCTGGAATAATTGTGTTCCTGGTTATGATCATATTCCCACAATGTTGTTGGGTAATGATGATATATGCGGAAGTCAAGATGGTGCGTGACTTGGAGGGGAATTTGGAAAATAGAAAATATGTTATCAAATAACCTTAGCTGCAGTGTATTCTGTAGCTTGTATATATTGTAGTCATAATGTGCCAGCAATACAATGAATGGATTATCTGGCCCAGTGATAGGATCACCAATCAACCAAACTGCTCCATCCTTGAAACTGTTGGACATTATGAAGGGCTGCACCATTCCAAATTGGCATGGTACTAGTCTCGCTTTGAATCTTGTAAATAGTAGAGAGGACTTGAAGGATCAGGTGGTGACCCAGCCACCCACCCTGTTCGCACAGCCAGTTCAGTTTCTGGTTAGTGGTACCCCCAGGATTATTGTTGGTTACTCAGCAATGGTGGCGGCTTTGATTGGGCAAGTTGCATTGGTTTTCTCTTGTGCAAGATAATCATTACCAAACACTTAGCCTGAATACCTGTCATTTGTTAAAGTCACACCTGGGCATTGCCCAGGACCTGCTGCAAGCAAAACAGGCTTCTTTGTGGCTGGAGGATTTGTGAAGGAGATTTGAACAGAGTCCTCATGGAACAGTCGCACACGTTATGAAGGAGGGAAGATCATTAATAAGCAGCTAAAGTTGGAAGGGCCAAAAACCTTTCATGGATTATTTTCAGCTTCTAGAAATCACACACCATCCTCTGCATGTCGCTCCAGCCACCAGAGCTTCCCCAACTCACCGTGACATTGGATGTGCACATTTCCACTCACCCGTTCCTGAGCAATCAGTTGGTGTCCATGGCTGGATTAAAGTTGTTAATTGAAACAGTTATCAACTTCTATTAACAGTCATTGGGATAATTATTTTGACCCAAATCAAAAAATCCCACTGACAACGTTGTAAAATGAATTTTATAAGATAGAGTGGAAAACAGTGCTATAATTTGGCATTAATTCCAAATCTTCTTACCTTTGAATGTCCGTGGCACACCTTCCTGTCTACAGGCAATGTACAAGCAGGCAGAAGCAATGGCATCATTACTCCTTCCCTTCAGGCTCTTTTGTTCATACACTTGTTTAAATAAATTATTTGTTCGATCCTAGGAAATGAAAAGGGAAGATTTAATTAAGTACTGGCCATTCAATTAGCATCAATATTAAAGTTTTATGTCTTCATTACAGTGATTTAATGAAGCAATATCATGATAAATTAAAGGCCACATGAACTTACAACTATGTTTCTGGGGAGATTTATTCTGTCAGACATATTGCTGATTTCCTTAAATGCATTCATCATTGCCCGGTCAGAGCTACTCATAGTCCGACGGTTTTGATATTTGGCATTTCCAAACTCATCAAAACTTGCAGATCCAGTACCCTGCGAAGAAACGCAAAGCAAATAACATCCACCAAATAAAGCACATCACATATAACATCTAAAAATAAGATGCGCCCGTTACGTTGTTACAATTCTCAACTATACAAAATGTACCCTAGACTTGGCTTCCCTGCTTCTTTCAAAAGCACCCCAAATAATAAAGCACACTCCTCAATTAAAAGTTAAGTCAAAAACCATCCCTTCATTTATTAATTTACAAATAATTCCACTTAAGTCATCCGCACCTCAAAATCTCACTTATCAAATTCCCTTTCTTAAAAAGAAAAAAAAGATTGTATTTTACCACTGTTGATTCAGGAACACCCGTGGTCATTGTTGAAACAAAAAGTAGAGTTTATTGGAATAATTTATGCAATTAATTGGATGCAATGTTTTTATTTTACGACGACCCTCACTACATGAATTTGCATGTAATTAGACCCAACTATGGGCATTCTTTAGAAACTGGTTAACCAGCATCTGCCTATTATAATCCATACTGTATATTTTTTTATTAATGATGAACATTTAAAAAAACTTCAAAACTCTCCCCCACATTCATCCCCAGCTGTTTGTTTTGCTTTTATTTTTAAAAAATCTAATTCGTTTCCAGTTGCCTCCACCTCTCCACACAAAATGTTGCAAATTTTACAGAAAAGGGTTGTTCCAATTCACACCAAGGTTTAGAAGCAAAAATAAAGAGGAAATGTGCAAAACATACAAAGCGAGATTACATATCCTCTAGGGAAGATTAGGTTTTCTGTTTTTGTTAATGGAGAAATGGAAAAGGATTTATCTATACATAAAAAAAAAGATATTCTGGATATTTGCACCCAATAAAGACACGTGATCTCCCGAGGTAAGTCATGTTTCAAATCACTGTTTCCAGAGTTGGGAGTGAACACAATATACAGTGCAGAAGGAGGCCATTCGGCCCATCGAGTCTGCACCGGCCCTTGGAAATAGCACCCCACTTAAGCTCCACACCTCCACCCTATCCCCATAACCCAGTAAGCCCACCTAACCTTTTTGGACACAAGGGCAATTTAGCATGGCCAATCCACCTAACCTGCACATCTTTGGACTGTGGGAGGAAACCCACACAGACAGGGGGAGAATATGCAAATCCAGAGTCACCCAAAAAGAACCCATGTCCCTGACACTGAGGCAGTGCTAACCACTGTGCCACCATGCCAACCAGTATAACACAAGTGTTAATTCAAAACATTAGAAAAAAGGGAATTCAGCTTTAACTGTTTCCTTCCATGATTTCCCCCAACATGTTTGGTCTTTAAACATTCACAAAATATAGGCAGCATCACCAATGCTGTAGTTACTGCCCACCCTCAAGTTGTTGATTACTTTACACCCAGTGACATAATAGGACATTCAGAGGGTATACTGTTTCCCAGAGACTCGTCAATGTTGCTGAGCTGGCCACTGGAAAATCAGCAACTCCAACATATCCAAATTGGCGTCCTCCCAAGTTAATTTTACCACAAATCAGGCAAGATGAGCAATCCAATAGCCAGGGGAGTTTAAGGGAATATTGTAATCATACCAATAACATGTTGCACCACAAAGCAAGTTTACAACTGCCCATAATACAAGGAAGCCAGTCATACCACTGCAAACATGAAAATAGCAGACAGCTCTCGGAGCAAGTATCAACATGAAAGCATCTTATATACACTAATTTAACAACCAGTTACTCCTCCCCCACTGCACAATGAGTCATAGTGACCAGAATGGTGTAAGGTTCCACACGTTCTGTGCTAAGCTACCTGATCTCTGTCAGAGTGAAGGTAACAGTACTACTACAACAGCCTTTAGCATTGCTAGATTTGATGCAACCTATAATCTGTAATTGAGGTGGCCCACTACACTATATTTACAAAGTGCCACACACTGCAATGAAACAAACTGAACTTTACATAATAATGTACTCTACAAATTTTATGAGTGAAAGTGAAACATTTTACAGAAGGGCTGCTCCAATTTACACAAGGTTGGGAAGCAAAAGTAAAGAGCAAATGTGGAAAACATACAAAGCATGATGACATAACCTATAGGGAATCAGACTTGACGTAGGGGTAAAAACAAATTTTAAAAAAGGAGTTTGGGTTTAATCCAGTAACATCCACTATTTAAATTCAGTTGAGTAATAGCCATTTAGGTCAGACAAAGACATCTAATGCCTGTCTCCACTCAAGCAGAGATCAACACATTCAGAAAAGGAGGTGGGTAAAGATGGAGAATCTTCCATTTCTTTAGAAACGCAAAGGCTATTTACTGTGCAAAGTATTTTGCTACTTTAGCAGAAATGCAATAGAAGAGGGTTTTTAAAAAGTTAGTTTTGCGTGCCATTCTGTTGGTGAAGTCACGCCGTTACCTTTCCAATCATAGTTGACAAATCACCACCATTTAGCAGTGGATTCTGGGCATCACCAACACGAGATGGATCTTTTGTTGCTTTGTCATTGCTAAATGTTCGCCACTCAGAGCCAACATCTATAACCCTATCACCTGTAGGGAGAGATGGAAACCAAGCTCAGTGTGAAAATCTAAAATCACATGAAACTAACCTATTATCATTTCTCCAAGAAACAGATTGGCTCTCTTCCTGAGCATTCTCATAAGTTACATTCCAATATATTTAAAGCCCTTGTTATTCCCTTATTGTTAAACAAAGGATAACATTATGGTCAAGATATCCTGCTTCATTCTCCAAAATGACCAAATACCAGCTTTCTTCGAGCCAGTTAACCTTAACCCATACACCGTATCAGCCAATTTCAAACCAACTTTTAGCTGAACTTAATAGGAATAGACTGTACACGCTCCCTTACATCTATATCAACTTGGCGACCCTAGCAGGAGAACTGAAAGCAAAAATCATCATTCAGCCAGGTCACTCAGAAGTAATTTAATTCCCATTTTCACATCAAACTCTGTTCATACTTCTATAGTGCTGCAGTACTTCCATTGGACAGAGGGGGAAGTGAACAGGATAAGATTACGTAGGTAGTTTCCATTATAAATTGAACACAAGAATTTATAATTAAAACATGAAATTAAAGGATAGATAACTTCAACCCGTGCAGAAATTTAACAAAGGAAAGAATAGACAGGAAGTGATCTCAGATAAGAATTTTGACAGATATGCAGCCTGTACATTTTATGGTCTTTACCTTTTGTTTGGATTGCACTTTTTGCTCAGAAAAATCAATACCATTTCAATAAGAGTTGTTACTTATTCTTTCATTCAGTTAGCAAATACATACCCATGACATGGGAGTGATCGAATGCTTGCATCAATATTTGGTTTAGACCAACTTTATCTCCTATTCTTCCAATGGGGAATTTCTCCAAAATGACATAGCATTAGGAACCCAGCTACAGTCAGTTATAGTTGCAAGCTTGCTAAGAAACATTCAAATTACTTTGCTTTAAATTCAGCTATACTAACCAATTTAATGAATTACCCACCTTTTACACACCATTATTGTGGAACTTTATTCCAGTGCGATGAAAGTAGAAATGGTCATTTTGTTTGCAGTAGTTATTAAAAACCTGGGTTAAGACGCATACAGACAGTACAACTGCAAGAGCGGTGATAAAAAGTGAGGCAATTATTGATTTGCAGGTGAAGTGTCCTATTAGATCTGGAGAACAATTTACTGGTTTACAGATAGCTAGTTAATATAATATCCTTTTGGTGAAGGACCACTGGGGTGTAGATAATTTATATGGGGTATCGTGTTTAATCAGGCGGCACAATAGCACAGTTGCTTCACAGCGCCAGGAACACTGGTTCATTTCCCGCTTGTGTCACTGTGTGTGGAGTCTGCAGGTTCTCTCAGTGTCTGCATGGGTTTCCTCCAGGTGGTCTGGTTTCCTCCCACAAGTTCTGAAAGATGTGCTTGTTAGGTGAATTGGACATGCTGAATTCTCTGTGTACCCAAACAGGCGCCGGAATGTGGTGACTTGGGAATTTCACAGTACCCCAATTGCAGTGTTAATGTAAGCCTACTTGTGACACTAATAAAGATTATCCTGGCTAAACAAGTCAAAACACATCTTGTAAGAGATAAAAGAATGGCTTATGCTTTGGGTACAGATGTTAGTAATGGGAGGAACCACATCTGTCTGAAAAGGTCCTAGAACTGTCATCTGAACAGATGTTTCAGTTAGGTTCTCTCTCCAATCAGGACCAAAGATTCTGCCAGAGAAAAGAAAGTTGGAACCCATGATGGACATTTCAAATATATTGGGTTGCTTAATTGGAATATAGTGGCAGGTTTAGAAGTTAAGGTTTTCTCTTTTACTTAAGAACTACTGTTGTAACGGAGTTATTTCTTTGTTGCCAAAGTGGTTACATTCTGTGTTAAAATTAAAGTGTGCTTTAACATAAAATATACCTATGGGTCAGTGTCATCACTACTGTGGTGCAGTAGGGACTTTGTCCAGGATCATAACACCAGCTAAAAGAGTGGACTTGGTCAGGCTTAGAAACATGGACCAATCCTGGTTTAAACCACTTGTAAATTTTGCTACAATCCCAGCGGACCAAAGGCTGCTCTCTCCTTCCTAGAGAGCAATGACTGGTGGCGATTTAACCAGAGGGTCATCACACCTCAGGTGAGGGGCAAGGTTGAGAAGGCAGAGCCTTCATGAATAACATCAGCCACAATAGGAATCGAACTAGTGCTGTTGGCATCACAAACCAGCTGCCCAGCTAACTGAGGTGATCGACTCCTAAAACCACTTACCAGCATTATAGATAGGTGGGGAAATTGTATTAGAGCAGGCAGCTCCGATGTGGAGTGTACTGGCACAGGCATGATGGAACAAATAATGTCTGCCTGTGTCAGAATATCAATACTTCTATAAAACTGACCGTTTGTAGAGATAGTGTGTCAGACTTACACCAATAGAGAACAGAATCCATTTTTATTTGCCCTGCCACAGTCGCAAAATGGATATTAAATCATCAGAAACTCAATCATGGTGCTGGTGCAGCAAAAAAAGGCAGACATCCAACTTGTTGAACAGAGGAGAAACAGCTGAAGGGAAACGTCTTTTTTAAGGTATAGTGGGCAAACTGCATTCATACATCAAGTTGAGATAAAAAGAAAGCAACAGTAGGGACAAGATTTTGGCACAGGCGATTCCAAGAAACTTTTAGTTTGCATTCAAACATTTCCAAAATGAAGGTTTCAGCCCTAATTTAAACAACATTGCAGAAGCAGTAACGACAGGGAAAAAAAACAAACCAGATAATGTATATAAAGCAGAGTTTTGATTCAGACATTGTTGAAAAATCTAGACATAGTAAAAAAACAAGTTATACGAGCAACTACAGAAAAATAGGGTATTTTGGGAATTACAATTTAATTAGACCAAATGCCAGCAATATATTCAGAATTGCCAACTCAACTTTATTAAATCCAACATCTCTAAATGTAGAGAATAAAGTAGATAATTAGAAAGTTCTCTCGGGGGGGGGGGGGGGGGGGGGGGGGGGGGGGGGGCGCACGGTAACACCGTGGTTAGCACAGTTGTTTCACAGATCCAGAGTCCCAGGTTCAATTCCCAGCTTGGGTCACTGTGTGAAGCTTGCACTTTCTCCCAGTGTCTGCGTGGGTTTCCTCCCACAGTCCAAAGATGTGCAGGTTAGGTGGATTGGCCATGACAAATTGCCCTTAAGTGTCCAAAAAAAAGGTGGGGTGGGATTACTGGGATGCGTGGGCTTAGTGGGGAGCTCTTTCCCAAGGCTGGTGCAGACTTGTTGGGCCGAATAGCCTCCTTCTGAACTGTAAAATTCTATGATTCTAACTATTTCACTATTTTATACAAATGCATAGGCAAATTACACATTATAAACAGATCATTTGAAACTGTGAAAGTGACATATTTACCAGAGAACCTACACAGTGACTAGAGAACAATGGAAGAGGAGCAGAGGTTTGAATGAGGTCAGCTTGGGAGGTTGAAATGAAATGAAAATCGCTTATTGTCACGAGTAGGCTTCAATGAAGTTACTGTGAAAAGCCCCTAGTCGCCACATTCCGGCACCTGTTCGGGGAGGCTGGTACGGGAATATTGCAATTTTGGAGAATGGAAAACAGAATATTGGAAGTGTCAATTTTGTCGTCAAGGGTATGCATGAGGATTTCAGTACACAGCTTGAAGCAGAATGGTGATACATAGCCAGGAGCTCACCTCCAGGCCAAATACAGCACCTCGGCTGCAAACAGTCTGGTGCGGCCTCAGGCAGCGGCCAGGGAAAGGGATGGAGTCAGTGATTTCAGTCTTGCCAACATTTGGCTAAAAGAAAACTTTGTCAATGCGATAAATCAGGGACTAAAGGTTGAAAGAGGCGATGGTGAGGCAGAGCTGGATGCTGTCAGCTCACATGTACAATCTGATGTTGGGTGTTTGGATGACATTACTGAGAAGTAGGAGGTAATAAGGATAGATTCTTGGAATTCCAGAGATTACTAACTGGAAACCAAAAGATAAATTGTTGTAGTTAATTCTCTCTGACATGAGGGAGACTGGGCATCAAACAGCAGAAAGCAGCAACATGCAAGAAAGGTGTGCAAGCAATAAATACGGAAAGTTGTGGATGGTGATATTAAATTTGCTATGTACAGCACATGCTTGGTTTTGCGGTCAGTAAAATATAGTGAGCTCCATGTAAAGACATCACTACCAATTTAAATTAACGATCGGGTCAATATCTCAAATGACGCATTGTACACTATGCAAATTATGAAATTGTAACACCAGAGATGTCAAGGGAATAGCACAGCCCTATAACATTAGAACAATAAAATGCTTCTTTGGACCACTGACAATGGTCCAGATAATTCCAAGGACACAAGAGTTCAGGGCGGGAACTTGGCTGCTGGTCAAAAGATGAGATGCGGTTCAGGCACACACACCCTAGTCTGCAAGTATAAATAGCAATGTATGGGGGAGGCAGTGGCATGGAGGCACTGGATAGTAATCCAGAGACCCAGGGTTTAAATCCCACCATGGCAGAGGGAGAAATTTGAATTCAATAGAAATCTGGAATTAAAAATCGAACGACAATGAAGCCATTGTAGATTGTCATAAAAAACGGTTCATTATAATGTCTTTTAGGGAAGGAAATATGCCACCTGTCCTCCAGATCCACAGCAATGTGGTTGACTCTGAAATGGAGGGCAGTTAGGATGGGCAATAAATGCTGGCCTAGCCAGCAACATCCTGTATATGAATTTAAAAATTGGTGATTGACAATGAACAAACAAGTACGATATACTGTAGCACTGTAGTTACTTTATTTTTGAATGAAAAAAGAAACCAATTGTTCGGCAAGTTTTAATTTCTGTAAAGCTGTCTCAATCGCAAATAGATCAATGCACTGCAAGTCCATACAGAAATAATAGGTACATACACATTATTTTATATACACAGATCGATGCAGGTAAAGAAAACACTTCTCTTTTTAATTACCTACTACCAGCCCACATTCAGGGCAGATCATGTCACCAGCACGGTAATCTTCTACCAGTATGGCATCAGGATGGTTTGGACATTGCACTCTAGGCAATGGATCCCCACTGAAACAAGAAAATCAGATTATTTTTATAAATAAAGAAATTCAATACATTGTTACAGCAAATGTCATTTGCAAAATCAGAATTATGGCCCATTTCTCATCAACTTGCTTCCTTTCAGCCAGGATGAGCTTGATGACACTTGGCCCCATTTCACCATCTCTTTTGACCCCACCAGTGTTGGATCGCTTAGATTGTTCATCGACATCCAGCGCTGGAGTAGAAATTTCCTCCAAATGAATATAGTCAAGACCAAAACCACGGTCTTCGGTTCCCACCACAAAATCCATTCCCTAACCACCAACTCCATTAATTTCCTTGGATGGCAATGAGGCAGAATCAAACTTGGTATCTTATTTAACCCTCAATTAATTTTCAATCACATATCCATCATCAAGACAACCTACTTTATTTCCATATGGTAGAGGATAATTAAACAACTTAGCTGAAGTCCTCACCCAAACATTATCTTTAAACTCGAAATTCAAGAATACTTGAAATCACCCTCTGTAAACTGGAGGTCATCCAAAACTCTGCTGCCCATACCTTCTTGCACCAAGCTCTGTTCACCCATCAATCCTGTGCTCACTGACCCATATTGGTCAAAGCCTTGATGTGAAAATTTTATTTTTAAATTCCTTCCCATCAAATTCTCCAGCCCTACAACAGAGCTGCCAGCCTTTTCCAACAGAAATCAGTATCCCAGAAACCAAAAATCAGTATTCTGGCAGCAAAAATGCCCACCAATCTGAACATAGAACATAACAGTGCAGAAGGAGGCCATTCAGCCCATCGAGTCTGCACCGACCCACTTAAACCCCCACTTCCACCCTATCCCCATAAGTACAAATCGTACTGCAGAGAACAATGGAGCAGCGTTTAACGTGCCCATTTTTGAGCTTTTAAATGATCAAGGATGGATTCTTGATTGACAGAGAGGCTACCTTCCCAACACCAACCAAACATTTTTAAATTGCAGCACATCACATACGGTAAAGGCCTCCGACGATGTAGACAGTGTACACACACACACCTCCTCACGCTTAAATTACTCTCCTTACATATGGTGTGTGGGATTTGTCCTGTCCAAGGGCTATAGTGGATTTCGTATTTCAACGTGAGAAATCATACTGCTGTATTCAAGCAGATTTTCTGTGTGATATACAGAAAATCAGTGCTGATTAGCAGCGCTGCTGCAACCTCCTACTGGATCTTCTTTCCAATTGTAAGCTCTTGTGCATCCATGATTTGCATCATTTCAATTATGACCAAGCCTTCAGTTGTTTAGTCTCCAAGTTTTAGAATTCCCTCCCTCAACCGTTCTACCGCTCTCCAAGAGGCTTCTTCAAATTTGCATCAAGGATGATTTTGGTCACCGGTTGCAATACCTTACATGGTTCAGTGTCAAATCTTGTTTGATAATGAAAGTACCTCAGGACATTTTAACTATGTTAAATGCACCACATACATAAATGCAAGGTTTTGTTGTTGCAATAGCAATTCAATATACTTTTTAAAAAATAACTATAGCTCACCGTCTTTCAGGAGTTAAGATGGGGAGAGAAGCATCAGAATGGCAAAGGAGAATGCACAAGGTCGCAACAGGTTAGTTTTTATCCGAAATCCTCTCGGCCCAATGCATTCAGATAGTTTTGGTTTTGAGATATCACATTGAGGCCTGGTACAATGGCCGAAGCCTAGACTAGCTACATTTGAAGTAAATAAAATGGCTAGAAAAGCAAGAAATGAATAATAAATACGGGGTACCTTTCATACAAGTTTCCATTTGGCATGTTGACCACAAAAATCTCTGCAGACAGACAACTAGACTTCCCATGTGAAAGATTGACAGAGTTCAAAAATTATGTAACTAAATACAATAGTATGGATAACTTTGTGGGCACAGGTTTGAGTATGACAATACAGATCAGCTTATCCAGTACTATTAACCTCTAGGCAGCACAGTGGCACAATAGTTAGAACTGCTGTCTCAGTGCCAGGGACCCAAGTTCAATTCCAAACTCAGGTGACTGTGTGGAGTTTCCTCCAGGTGCCCCGGTTTCCTCCCACAGTCCAAAGATGGATTGGCTATGCTAAATTGCACCTTTGTGGGGTTTGGGCCTAGGTAGGGTGCTCTTTCAGAGAGTTGTGCAGACTTGACGGGCTGAATGCGCATGGTGGGAATTCTATGATAGAAATATATTTGTGTATTTTTGATACTCTTCACATATTGTACATCTCAATGACACTTCAAAAATGCAGCATATGGTTAAAAGATTAAAGAAATACTGCTACTGAACAGAATACTTGTCTGCAACATGGATTGGAAGCATGTATTCCACCTAGAACCAGTTACAAACTTAACCAATGTGTACTCAAGCTTTTTTAAATGCTGCATAGATACTCAGTAGGTCTGGCACTATCTGTGGAGGGAGAAACAAGGGTGAAGTCTCAGGTCAATGACCCTTTATGATAACTATCTCTGCTATTGTTCCAATTCTGACAAAGTGTTATCACACACAAAAGTGGTAACAGTTTCTTTCTCCACTATCTCTAGGTCAGTGTCTATTTCAGTATTTTGTATCATTTGGGAGTCTAATGTTTCATCAAATACATGAGCATGTATACACAACTCTAAAATTGGAAGCCAATCAAAACTCAAGTGAGGTTTCCTGGTCAACTGTGAAGGCAATACATGTCCTATGCTACATAGATTTATTAACTTTCACAGGATGTGGTGTCAAAGCCTATGCATTTCTTGCGTATCCCCAGTTGCCCTCAATAAAATGAAAATGAAATGAAAATCGCTTATTGTCACGAGTAGGCTTCAATTAAGTTACTGTGAAAAGCCCCTAGTCGCCACATTCCGGCGCCTGTCCGGGGAGGCTGGTACGGGAATCGAACCGTGCTGCTGGCCTGCTTTAACAGCCAGCGATTTAGCCAAGTGAGCTAAGCCAGCCCAGATGGTGGTGAGTTACGTTCGAGCTGCTGCAGTGCAGGTACACCCACAATTGTTCGTGAGGAAGTTCCAGGATTTCCACCCAGTGACAATGAAGGAATGGCATCCAAGTTACGATGGTGTATGGCTTGCAGGGGAACTTGTAGATGGTGTTCCCATGAGTCAGTTTGGAATGTGCTGGCGATGGAGCCTTGATTAATTACAAAAAAAAAAGAGTAGGCCATTTGGCCCATTAATCCTGTTCTGCGATTCAGCGTGATCATGGCTGATCCTCTTTGTTCTTTCCATATACCCCCTTGATCTTTTAACATCTAGCAACCTATTTCTTTCTTAAAATACATTGTGATTTGGCCTCCACAGCCTTGAGGTAGAGAATCCCAGAAGTTCGCACACTGAAGAAATTTCTCCTCATCTCAGTCCTGAATGGCCCCATACCCTGACCCCTTATTCCAGAACTCAGCCAGGGGAAACGTCATCCCCACAGCCAGTCTATCCAGCCCTGTCAAAATTTTATATGTTTTAATAAGATCCTCTCACTTGTCTAAACTCCACTGAATAAAGGCCTAGTCGACCCAATCCCGTCTCATACAACAATTCTGCCATCCTGGAAATCATAGAATCTCAGAACCCCTACCGTGCAGAAAGGAGGCTATTTAGCCCATCAAGTTTGTACTGATCCATTCTATCCTATACCTGCAACCTAACCTGCACACCCCTGGTGAACTTAGCTGCACTCATGGACAAAAAGCTTATTTGGGCAAGGAACCCAAAACCACGCTTATTACTCCAGGTTTTGTCTCACCAAAGCATTGTACAGCAGCAGTAAGGCACGTTTACCCCTGCAGCCAAATCTCTTGTAATGAAAGCCAACATATAATTTGTCTTCTGTTCCTGCACCTGCATGCTGGCTTCCAGTGGCTGGTGTACAAGGACACCCAGTTCTCGGCATGTTAACATTTTCCAATCTATCACCAGTTAAAAACACTACCATTGTTTTTTTCGACTGAATTTCGTGTTTCCATGTTAGACTGCATCAGTCTAATTATTTGCCCATTTGTCCAAATCACCTTGAAGTCTCGACTTCCCCCTCACATACATACACACATATATACTCAACTCAAAAAAAATCCAGTAGGCTTGTCAAACAGGATTTCTCTTTCACAAGTCCATGTTGACTTTGTCTAATCCTGGTGATATTTAAGTGTTCTGTTATGCTATTTATAATTTTCTCTACTACCGTTAGGCTAGCCAGTCTGGAAATTGCAGTTTTCCCCCTCCCGCCCTTTGCCATTCTCCAATCTGCCAGGACTGAGCCAGAATTCTGGAAGTTGATAACCAACGTACCCACCATTTTCATGGTCACTTCCTTTAGTACCCTAGGATGTTGATTACCAGGCCCCAGGGATTGGATGGGCTTTTTCAGTCGCAATAATTTTTACAGCAATACTTTAAACTCATACTAATTTCCTTCAATTCCTCCTCTTTGTTTGCCTAGCATTTTTGGGAGATTATTTGTGTCATAAGACAAAACTAAAGTAGCTGTTTAATTGCACCGCCATTTCCTAGATTTCGATCATCAATTCTCCTGAATTATAGCTTTGGAATGCAAGGGACCTACATCGGTCTTCACCAATCTTTTACTCACTTCTTCAAGTTTACTTCTCATACCATTTTTCCCATTAATCAAGCTCTAGGTCCTCCTTTGCTGAATTAAGTGCTCCCAATCCTCAGGCTGGTACCTTTCCCAGCAACTTTACATGCCTCCTATTTCGATCTAATACTAGCCTTAATTTATATTGTTCGCCACAGTTGGGCCACTTTGTCTGTTGTTTTTGCACTAGAAAGAATGTACAACTGCTGCAATGCATACATTTGTTCCTTAAATATTAGCCACAGTCTACCCATACTGCAAGGGATCTTTTAGAATGCCACTGTGCCTCAGTGGTGGAGGGAGTGATGGATGGGTGCCAATCAAGCAGGCTGTTTTGTCTTGGATGGTGTCAAGCTTCTCGAGTGTTGGAGCTGCACCCATCCAAGAAAGAGACCATTCCATCACAATCCTGACTTGTACTTAAGTCAGGAGCAGAATTACAAAATATTTCAAGGTTATCGAATAGCTTAGCATGAGATACAAGCAGCAGTGTTTTTGTAACTATAGTCTCAATGTTGTGATACTTTCAATTATTTCTGAACTGGTTTGAGGGAGCCTCTTGCAATTATACATTCATAGGCCCTCATCCTCAAGCATTAGGAAAGTGCAAACACAATAGTCTCATGCTCATTTAGGAGTGGAAAAGATAATTATTTAATATTCTTTATCTACTGGAATGTTAAGTAAAATTATAGCAGCATTTTAGAAAATTACTGCAAATCCACTCATACATCTTAATTCATCAGGCAGAGAACTTTCAACAGGCATAGAAATTCTTAAGGTGGCTCCAGGGGTTTTATCTCCATTCTCATATTACCATTTCTTGGTAGTCTTATGAAATCTATTAAACAATGGATGAAATAAATATCAATCCTAAATTTATCTTCCAGTGGTGTGAACCTGAACCCCTCATTCACCTCTCAAAATGCATGTAACATTCTATTAGATTGCCGAAAGGACTGTATTCTATTGCCCAGTTTCTCTATCTCCATTGCATCTATTCTGATGCTAATCTTCTGTCCAAGGCACTTAACTTTTTCCTTTTTTCCTGAACTGAGGATTCACACCCCCCACCCCCACTAGGTTGACAGGGTCCATTGCAGTTTAAGCCTATTTGTCACACTGAAAGATTATTAAATACTATGTAGACCCATTTCTTGCACTCCTGCCCTCAACTTTCTCTCACTCGCAGAACCACGATAGGGACTCCCTTGTCCTAATTTCCCACATTACCAGACTAAAGGATCATCCTCTGCCATCTCGCGAATGATGCCACCACATATCACATTTTCCTCCAGTCACATTCCGACGGTTATCGTTCCTCTGCGACACCCTAGACCACTCATCTATCACCCCCAATACTTCCCATGCAATTGCAGGTAATGTACCATTGGTCTTTCTAACTCCTCACTGTCCAAGACCCCAAACACTCCTTCAGGTGAAGCAGCAAATTACTTGTACTACTTTATTTTAGAATACTGTATTTGCTGTTCACAATGCAGGCTCCCCTAAGCGAGAGAGACTGAGCGCAGACTGGGTGACTGCTTTGTAGAACACATTCTCTGAGCCCATAAGAATGACCCCAACCGTCAGTCGCTTTCAATTCACAACCTTGTTCTCATGCTCACATTTCTGTCCTGGGGCCGACTGTAATGTTCCAGTGAAGACCAACACAAGCTGGAGGAAAAGTATCTCAACTTCTGATTAGGCACTCTACAGCTTTCTGCACCTGCAGCATTTTGCTTCTATTCAATTTAACTGAAACATGTCAAAGATCATCCTGCAGACATCTCTTTTCCTGACTGAAAAATGCACATTTATTATATTTCAGGCCTTTTTTTTTTGCACGAGAAATCAAGCTCATGGATTTCCATCACTAATGAGATTTAGATGGGCCTACATTTTTTCGTCCCCTTGTGTTCTACTATTCTTGTGTATTTCAATAATCTACTCGACTACTCCTCTGCAATGTTTGCATCTTGAGCTTCAGATTCAACAAGATTACTGCAACTCTTTCTCCCACTATTAGCTATTTTTAAAAACAAAACGTCTTTAAAAACAAAGTGTCTCATGGATTCCCAGTTTAGAGCTGTTCTGAATCTATCCCATGGGGTGACATGGTACAGCCATACAACACGATGGAGTGAGTCTTAAGTGAAGACGGGTTTTCATCTCCATAAGAACAGCACGATAGTGATCACTGCCATTACTACCATGGAGCGAAGCATTGACGACATGTATAGCAGTGAGAACAAGTTCAAGAGGTTTTCCCCTCTAGTTGGTGTTCTCACTTCCTGCTGTAGGGCCAGTCTTTGCAGCTGTGTCCTTGAGGACTTGGCCAGCCTAAGTAGCAGTGTGCTACCAAGCCACTCTGTGATGGACATTGAAGTCCCCTTCCTAATTTACATCACAGTGCTTCTCCCAAGTGATGTACATGGAGGAGCACTGATTCAAGAGCCAAAGAAAGATGGTAGTTTTCAATGCTCATGATTGACCTGATGTCACTGACACGTCACTGAATCCTGAGTCAATGTTGAGGACTCCCAGGACCACTCCCTCCAAGCTATACCATTGCATCGTCACGCCTGGGGGGGGGGGGGGTTATGCCCTGTTGGCGAGACAGAACATACCCAGGGCTGGGAGGAGTGTGGAACATAGACTACAAGGTATAAGTTGGTGAGTATCAATGACTATTTCAGACTGTTGACTGATTAGTTTGTGGAACAGCTCTCCCAAGCCCCCAGGTATTAGTGAGAAGACTTTGCAGGATGCACACCTTCAGTGTTTTGGGTGCTGAGGTTCTGTGATGGCCTGTCAGGTTTGAATCTTGTTTGACTATTATGTAGAAGTTTGATACAATGGAGGGGGGGGGGGGGGGGGAAAGAGAAGAGAGGGGGGGAGAAGCACATTAGCACAGTTGCTTTACATCTCCAGGGTCCCAGGTTAGATTCCCGGCTTGGGTCACCATCTGTGCAGGGTCTGCACATTCTCCCAGTGTCTGCGTGGGTTTCCTCCGAGTGCTCCGGTTTCCTCCCACAGTCCAAAAATGTGCAGGTTAGGTGGATTGGCCATGCTAAATTGCCCTTAAGTGTCCAAAAATGTTAAGTGGGGGTGACTGGGTTAGGGTAGATACGTGGGCTTGAGTAGGGTGCTCTTTGTAGGGGCCAGTAAATTCCTGGATTCCACAGAATAATTTCAACTGGGACTCCCCATAAGGGAGCTGTTGGGCCATCATTCCACTGTTTCCAGAGAACAACTCGTCATCATGCACACAAATTTAATGCTCTTCAGTCAGATGTTCATGTCTGATGCCCAAACCCTCGGTGTGGTTCTGTGCCCTTGACATTGGTGAGAGAGGTGTATTGCTTTCTCAGAATTATTTCAGAGAAGAACAAATTCACACCCTGCACCAATCTGCCGTATGTGCTCAAATTGTCAACTGCTCTCCAAACAGCTGAAACTCTGCTGGACATACAAATTTGCACAATTTCTGGTTTGGTTTCTAACTTATCACACATACGAAACAAGTAAAGAGGAATCGAGTAAATTGAAACAACGACAATCAGTCACTATTTCTCAATATTATTTAATAGATATAGATTGAGAGATTTTATCTAAACGTTTGTAGTTCAAATCTTTCATTTTTGAGGAAGAACTAGGGCACTCTCCCTGGTGTCCCTCAAATAAGATTATCCTGTGGTTATCGTATTGCTGTTTGTGGGAGCTTGCTGTGCACATAGTGGCTGCCATGCTTCCTACATTCCAGCAGTGACTGCAATTCAAAAAGTACTTACTTGACTGTAAAACACTTGTTTGGTGATCATGAAAGGCACTATGTAAAAGCAAATCTTTATTTTGTGCCAGGATTATAGCTCATATAATGACCAGGAAGATACACGAGGAAATGGAAAGAAGTTAATACAAATAGAGAGAACAAGCAATTAAGTTGAAGCCCAAATCACTTTATAAACAAAGTTTAACAGATTCCTAGGGCCTAGAGACAGAACATGGCTGAAGTATTAAGTCAGTACTTTGCATCTGTTTTCAGAAAGGAAGTAGAGGAAGGGTGCAAGCAAGATAGTACCGGAGAAAACATACTTAGAAGTTAGAAAGGCACCTGGCCCTGATGGAACGGATCCTAGGTCGCCAAAAGGCGGCAGGACTGGTGGATATTACTGTAGTCAATCTTCTAATCCTCATTGGATACAGCACCACCAGAGGACTGGAAGGTTGTTAAATTTATACCACGGCATGGTAGCAGTGGTCAACACTGCTATCATGGTCCCATTTTCGATTCCCAGCTTGGGTCACAGGTCTGTGCGGAGTCTGCATGTTCTCCCCCGTGTCTGCATGCGTTTCCTCCAGGTGCTCCGGCTTCCACCCACATCGAAAGATGTACAGGTTAGATGGATTCGCCATGCTACATTGCCCCTTCGTGTCCAAAAAGGTTAGTGGGGTTCCTGGGAACGGGTGGAGGCGTGGGCTTAAGTAGGGTGCTCTTTCCAAGGGCCGGTGCAGACTCGACGAAAATGGGAGGGGGTTAAACTAGCAATCTACAAATCAGTCAGCGTAACATGGATAATGGGAAATTATTGGAAACCATTGTCAGGGACAAAATAAACTTTCATTGGGAATTAATGGCAGCACGGTAGCATTGTGGATAGCGCAATCGCTTCACAGCTCCAGGGTCCCAGATTCGATTCCGGCTTGGGTCACTGTCTGCACATCCTCCCCGTATGTGCGTGGGTTTCCTCCAGGTGCTCCGGTTTCCTCCCACAGTCCAAAGATGAGCAGGTTAGGTGGATTGGCCATGATAAATTGCCCTTAGTGTTGGGTGGGGTTACTGGATTATGGGGATAGGGTGGAGGCGTTGACCTCAGGTAGTGTGCTCTTTCCAAGAGCCGGTGCAGACTCGATGGGCCAAGTGGCCTCCTTCTGCACTGTAAATTCTATGAAGTGTAGGCAGCACGAATACAAAATTGGGTCAGTGACAGAAAGCAATGGGTAGAGGCGGATAGATATTGTTCAGACTGGGAGGGTTTGCAAGTGGTGCTCCTCAAGCGTCAGCTTTGGGTCCATTACTCATTTTGAATTTCATTAATGACCTTGGTTCATATCTAAGGAATAGCACTATAAAATTTGCAGCGGATAGAAAGCATGGCAAAGTAGTAGACCATGCTGAATACAGTTAGATTTTAGGAAGACAAACAGGATGTTGAAATGGGTAGAAGCATGGCTGATTGAGTTCAATGAGATAGTGTGAACTAAGGCATACTGGGGTGAACTAGTAGAGAGAGAGTAAAAAGCAAGATTTGAAAAGCATCAATGACCAGCAACACCTTGGTGCCCATGTACACTAACCCTGAAAAAGCAGGTGAAAAAGTATATGGATTACTCGGGTTTATACAAGTTGTGACGCATCCTGGAAACACAGGAGGTTAAGATTGCAAGATGAAGTTTCCACTGTCATAGCCAAAGCCTAAGGTTATTCTCTTTGGTGAGTTGGTCAATAAGTGCGGGTCACCAAATCACAGAGGATAATTATTTTTCACTTGGTCATCAGTATCTGGAACACTGGAGCTGTAAAGGTGCAGATGTACAGGGGCCTTGAAGAAAGGAGCTTACAGGGTTACCAGCAAAAAAAGGTACGAATGAGACTAAGCACAACTGCCCTATCAAAGAATCAGCACAGGCACAATGGGCCACCAGTGCAGGTTTCTATATTTAATATATATTGCTCATTTTTTTCTTATATGGACTACTTTATCCAATGTGCATTGTTCTTCCCAGTTATGCATCTTGTCCAACGAATCCTGTAATTTAGCTGGCTCCTCCGATGCCACTGCCTTTCCTGGTTTGGCATCACAAATGTGGCCACTTTGATTTGCAGGTCACCTGAAATAATTTATGTAAATTACACAGTCATGGCCCCCAGCCTCAGGGATTCCAATTTAGCACTACCACAGTCAAGTGCCCCTTGAGTACCAAATGTTTTCTAGCTTTATGATCCTTTACAATGCCATCAGCATATTCCTACAGGCCTCAGTTTAAAAATTACACATTTATTGTTATGCCACACTCATCAGCCTTAAAATATGACACAAGAGTATCCGTTTTTAAAACTTACTTTGCATTACATCAGCAAGTATCCAAAGCAAGAGTACATCAACTGTATCAATTGGACTTGGGACTAAATTTTATATAGGACAAAAAAATGTTAATTAAACTGCGCAACTGAGCATAAATACATGATTTACCAATAATACTCAAAAGCCTTCAATTGGTGTCGCTACTGAAATAGAAACCTATTAGCACGATAGAGATGTGAGGATAGAATTGTCCCAAGTGAAATCAGCTAGCTCAGCACACGCTGGAGATTAAACCTGGGGCATTTCTGATTGGTTGGGCAAGCTGAAGTGAGCCATCGGGGAGAATACCATCACAACACATTGGCAGATGACGACAACCTTGTTTTGTATTGAAGTTATGGACTAAGCCTGCAGTGCAGTGTGTCTAATTTAAAGAAAATAGATAGGCAAGTCAATCAGGCTAGACAATACAGCACCAATGCACTATACGATGAAACGGGACAATTAAATTCATTCTTGGAATGGCATGGTCTTTTTCTGGAGGAAGGATACAAGCTTTAGATTCTGCCACAAGTGGACGCAGTTACTCCGTATGTACCCTGTAGCAGCTCATCTAAATATTAGACATTTACGAAAAAAACAAGCTCTAACCAGTTTAATCATTCCTAATGGCTGTAATTGAGAGATATAGTTGCTGCTATACATAGATTGTTTAATGCTTCACCCAATATACAACCCGAGCTTTCCAGATGGTAGCAGGATTGAGGGACCAGGGCAATTGCCACCCATGATCAAAAAGCTCAACAAAAGCTCCAAGCAAAATACCCAGCCTTGTTTTAAAATAGCAACTGTGTTGATTTGGCTTCCAGACGCAGTGGTAATCGCCCAACTGTTAACGGTAGGGGCAACAGTAATGCCACTGAAGGCTAGAAGAAGCCAAATCAGCTTTTTTGTTGGGAGACTGGCTACTGGCTGGCATTCGTGGCAATTATTGGCATCTTTTCAGCCCAAGCCAAGTTACAAACATACAAAGAGAAAAAGTGTCCCATGAAGTCTTAAAATCCCCTAAACAAAAGTTCCAATTTCTTCTCTAAACCCTTGCATGCAACTAAATGTCCTCCACAAGGATTACAGCATGTTCAGACTTTCACAGTAACATCATTGCAGTGTCAATGTAAGCCTACTTGTGACACTAATAAAGATTATGTAATGGCTTTCACTTGCAGAAACGTTTCCATCTCTCTTCTGAATAGTCACAATAAACATACACTCACCACATGTAGCGAGGAACTCCAGCAATAACTGAGGAACTCCAGCAATAACTAAGTGTTATGATGAATTGAGTTACACCATGACCAAGCCTTGGGCTGCAGAGCAATTGGGTGCTCTGCCCATCGGACGCCTCATAATAATAATAGCTTATTGTCACAAGTCAGCTTCAATAAAGTTACTGTGAAAAGCCCCTAGTCACCACATTCCAGTGCCCGTTCGGGGAGGTCGGTACGGGAATTGAACCCGCGCTGCTGGTCTTGTTCTGCATGGCAAGCCAGCTGATTAGCCCACTGTGCTAAATCAGCCCATCTGCTAAACCAGCCCTTCTCCCACTGTGGGCACTGCCACCTCGCTGTCCTCTCCCTTTGCTCAAATTCCCCCAATGACTTCAGTTTAACTAAGAGCTCCTGGCTGCCATATCTGTTGGAAGTAACTCCATTCACCTTCCCTCAAATATTCCATTTTTGATTCCATGTCTAATGAAAACATGGAAGCAAAGCATCAGAAGTTTATATCATCCCAAACAAAACATCACAACCAAACAAATGCACAAAAGCCTCCCTTTTGGCACTTTGTCACATTCCAAACAGATTAATAATCAATGTGCAGTCTTGAGATTATAATATAAACTTTCATTTGATACATTAATATCAGAATCCATAAGGGAATAGAGCATAGCTTGCCAAAGCTAGATGAAATGCACATCATGCAAAATAATGCACCTATCGCAGATCATCTGCAATATGTTCCCGTCTAACAGACACAGGATATGGAACAGGTGCACATCAAGCACAAAAACACGTTTGAAAAACTGCATTAAAAACGTGACATTAGATATGACTTCACAATGTTGTGAGGGCAAGCTCTCGCCCCCACCATCCCTCCCTTGTTACTCCTTTCCATTGCACCCAACACCAGTATCGACTGGCAGCTCTATTGATACCCATTTGTTACATTACCAGCATCACAGACAGGGCAAGGTCAGCATTCCCTTTGTGGTGCCACCTTCTTGAAATCTGCATTCCTTGCGGTGTAGTTAGGTCCACAGGGCTGTAAGGGAGTTAGTTAGTTCCTGGATATTTTGACCCAGCCACAGTGAAAGGAATGGACATAAATTTCCAAGGCAGAACGGGTTTTTTTTTGGGGGGGGGGGGGGGGGGGAAGGGAGGGGAGAGAGAAGATATAGGATTGGGCTGCAAAGTACCTGGACCAAGACCAGTTTAAATGCCTGGGGAGAAACAAAATGGGGGCGGGGGGACTGAAATTTTGGTTGGGGGGGGGGGGGGGGGGGAGAAGAAAGACGGAATAATTTGGGTGGGTGGCAGAATTAAGTTCGGCGGACCGAAGCTGGTCTTTTGCGGCAGCTTCCCCTGGGGAACGGCTCCGCCCGGGGCTATGGGGACGGAGACTTAGAAATGCCCCCCGCCCCAGTTGAGGCCTCCGGGTTAAGTGAGGCGCCTTCCCGTCGCGGTTCCCCCTCAATCCCCATCCCCCACTGCCGGGCCGCCTCCCTGCGCACGCGCGCTGGGGGGTGGGGGAAGAAGGGGTGCGCGCGGTGGGTCTCTCGAGACGACCCGCGGGCTACAGCCGCGAGCGAGCGAATCCCTCCTCCTCCCCCCCCCCAAAGACCGCGCGCCCAACGGCGCCGGCGGCTCCCCCAGCTTCCTGCACAAACTCCCTGTTTGCCAACTCACTCACTCGACGATCGTTGCCCACCCCCCCCGAACCCTGGCGACGTGAGTATAAAATTTATTACCGAAGTAATCCGTTCACCTTCCCCCACCCACCCGGGGAAGCGGATGACCAATTTTTTGTTTATTATATAAAAGTTGCACCCCGCTCCCGTCGCTTACCGACTACCAGACGCCATCTTGCCAGTGGGAAGTCAGCGTCCTGCCGCCGCTGCGGCCTCCTTTTATCAACGCGCGGCGTCACGTGACGCGTCGGCCCAAAGACGGCGAGCCGGGCGCGTCAAACCTCGGCAGTGACGGAGGGTGGCGAACGCCTGCGGAGGAGGGGAGGCCCTTCATCTGGGCCCGCCCGCTCTCCGTGACGCAGTTTCGTCTAATAAACCCCTCCCCCCCCCCTCCCCTGTTTCAATTTCATGCGTCCGGCCCGTAGAATTCAGCCACGTTCTCCAGACGTAAGATAAATAGTAGAGACAGAGCGCCTTTCACAACTGCCGCTCGCCTCCTCAAAGCGCTTGGCAGCCGGTGGAGGACTTTCATAGCATGTACTCACTGCCCTAACGCAGGAGGCCAGTTTAAGCACCCTGAGCTCCCAGACACAGCAACCGTGGAAACCCCCGCAGTACAGGAGACATTCAGCCCATCGAATGCACAGTGGTTGGCACAGTTGCTTCACAGCTCAAGGACCACAGCTTCGATTCCTGCCTCGGGTAACTGTGGAGTCTGCACGTTCTCCCCGTGTCTGCGTGGGTTTCCTCCGGGTGCTCCGGTTTCCTCCCACAGTCCAAAGACGTGCAGTTTAGGTGGATTAGCCATGCTAAATCGCGTCCAAAAAAGGTTAAATGGGTTTACCGGGATAGGGTGGAGGTATGGGCTTCGGTAGGGTGCTCTTTCCAAGAGCCAGTGCAGACTTGATGGGCTGAATACCTTCTGCATTGTAAATTCTGTGAGTCTGCACTGACTCTCTGAAAGAGCACCCTAAATCAGGCCCACTCCCATATCCTTTCCCTGTAAACCAACCTAAGCTTCAGACACCAAATGTAAATTTTATCATGGCCAATCTGACTAACCTGCACATCCCTGAACTGGAGGAAATCCACGCAGACACGGGGAGAACGTGCAGACTCTACCCAGACAGTGACCCAAAGTCGGAATCCACCATGAGGCAGCGTGCTAGATTTGTTTTCATTGAGGGACAGCTCAACTGCTTCAGAATCTTGACATAACTATCTTTCGTATCCACCTGGGAGAACAAGCGGTGGTGGGGACTGGGGAGGGGGGGGGGGGGGGGGTGGTGGTCAGTCTCATCTGAAATGCAGCAACTCCAAAGGTTTGGCATTTGCTTAAGTTTTTACACTCAAATCCTGGGTTGAGCTTAGAACCCACAAGCTTTCGCTTCAGAGATATGAATGCTGTTCGCTGGGCTATGGCTGACAGTAATTGTTTTATGCCATAATAATTAAAAGTAATGTTTTACTTCCTGAGAAGAGCAGCTAGCTGTTCTCAAATGAACCAACTTGCTCCGTCAGCACAACAATGGGGCCTTGGGGTGAGCAAAGGGAGAAATGTGACATACTGGAAGAAATGCAAAGATGGGGCTACAATATTAGTGTGTCTAGGAAGTTTCAGCCCATCACAATCAAAGCTACTTGATACATAATGGATTCTAGAATTTTCCCCACTACTGACGTCAAGCTTACTGGTCTATAAGTCCCTGTTTTCTCTCTATCCCCATTTTTAAATAGTGGGGTTACATTAGCTATCCTCCAACCTGTCGGCTTCAATGACGTGTCTGTGTCTCCTCCGGGCGTTCCAGTTTCCTCCTATATGTCCCGAAAGCTTGTTAGGTGAATTGGACATTCAGAATTCTCCCTCAGTGTACCCGAACAGGCGCCGGATTGTGGTGACTGGGGGATTTTCACAGTAACTTCATTGCAGTGTTAATGTAAGCCGACTTTTGACACTAAAGATTGTTATTATAATTCAGAATGTTCCCAGAAATAATACAAACATTGTATTAATCAGACATTTTTTAATGAATTCAGTAACATATTCATAATAATTTTTCAATTATGAATTTAGTACGCCATTAAAAACCTAGCTGCATCTCATTCAGCAGGGTGTTACTTCATTGAGAGGTTTTCCAAGGAGAGTAGTGAGAGGTGGAAGTTCTTGTTGGTACATTGGTTTCAAATTCAATGCAGATGGGTTGGGACTTCAAAAGTGCATGCTGTGGGAAATGTAGAATCACTGATAGCAGCTTCAGCAATTCTGTGCATGTGTGACTCCAGAAGGAGATATAGCAGAACAATAATGATAACAAATGCCGCTGGTTTTGCTGCCATTACCGTTGCAAAATCCAGACTATTACATTTGCCACTTTAGCAGACGTTTGCATAGTATCCCTGCCGAAGCTGGGAATACAGAACAAATTCACAGAGAATAAGGGAAGGGTTGTGGAGTGGAATTGGTGGGAGAATGCACAACGTTACTCAGTACCTAGGAAGTCCAACAATGCAAGAAACACTGCTGAATTTTGTAGTGGATAATCGATCAAGGCAGAGATGTAAATTAAGAGAAGGAGGGCATCTTAGTCATAAGGATCATCGAAATTAGGAAAAAGAATAAGGTAACAGATTACAAAAGAGGAAATTATGAGGCACTAAGGGTGAAACTAAAGAATGTGAGCTGGGACAAAAGCTTGGAAAACAAGCCGAAAAAAATCAGAAATCTTTAAAAGGGTAATCAGTAGAGTTCAAGAGTAATGTGTTCCAGTAAAAGTCAAAATCTAGCAAGCTAATTCCTGTTCATCAGTTTTAGGTTTTCTTAAGAGTATCACCCGTTGTATCCTTAGAAGGTAGCCCTTGTCTCTGGCGTGCCATATGATACAATGCAAAGGAATAAAGGCCTCATGGCACTTTCCACGATGTCTTGCACAGATGAGTAAGAGTAATCCCAGTAGTTGCATTCCAGCTGAATATTGGAGAAGTGGAATATCTTTCAATTGACAATATTCCTGGGTGATCTGAGGGTGCCATGAAAGCATATGTATGCAGTCTATGGCTCCTGGACCTGTGGGAATTCAGCCATTGCAGCAAATCTGAGTGCCCCCATTCTGACTGGCCTCTTTGGTAGCAAACTGGACATAACTAAATGCCCTGGGAAAGATGGGATCTGTCACCTGGGATATGCACTTGTCTGCAGCAGATTGTGAAATCCTGAAGATGGCACCAGCAGATTCCTGGAAGGAACCAGAGGTGAAGACAGTCAGGGTTGTGGTGGCTTCCACAGCTATGTGTACCTAACTGATCAACGTAGAAGGAGGTTTACTCCCAGGAGTCTGCAGATTTAAAAAAAATTCATTTACAGGATGGGGGCGTCACTGGCTAGGCCAGCATTTATTACCCATCCCTGGTTGCCCTTGAGAAGGTGGCGAGTTGCCTTCTTAAACCGCTGCTGTCCTTGGGGTGGTAGGTATACCCACTCTGCTGTTAGGAAGAGAGTTCCAGGATTTTGCCCCATTGACAGTGAAGGAACAGTGACATATTTCCAAGTCAGAGTTTTGAGTGACTTGGAGAGGAACCTCCAGGTGGTGGTGTTCCCAGGTATCTGCTGCTGTTATCCTTCTAGATGGTAATGGTTGTGGGTTTGGAAAATGGTGCTTCTAAGGAACCTTGGTGGGTTACTGCAGTGCATCTTGCAGATGGCACACAAGGCTACCACTGTTGGTCGGTGGTGGAGGGTTTGAATGTTTGTGGTAGGAGGAGCAATCAAGTGGGCTGCTTTGTCCTGGATAGTGTCAAGCTTCTTGAGTGTTGTTGGAGCTGCACTCATCCAGGCAAGTGGAGAGTATTCCATTACTCCTGATTTGTACCTTGTAGATAGTGGACAGACTTTGGGGTGGTCAGGAGGTCAGTTACTCGCTGTAGGATTCCTCGCCTTTGACCCGCTCTGGTAGCCACAGTATTAATATGGTTAGTCCAGTTCAGTTTCTGATCAATGGTAACCCCCAGGATGTTGATTATGGGGGATTCCACAATGGTAATGCCTCTGAATGTCAAGGGGCGATGGTTAGATCCTCTCTTGTAGGAGATGGTCATTGCCTGGCACTTGTGTGGCACGAATGTAACTTGCCTGCATATTTTCCACGTCTTTCTGCATTTGGACATGGACTGCTAAATTAACTGAGGAGTCGCGAATGGAGCTGAACATTGTGCAGTCATCCGCAAACATCCCCACTTATGACTTTATGATGGAAGGGATGTCATTGATTAAGCAGCTGAAGATGGTTGGGCCCAGGACACTACCCTGAGGAACTCCTGCAGTAATATCCTTGAGTTGAGGTGATTGACCTCCAACCACCACAACCATCTTCCTTTGGGCTAGTTATGACTTCAACCAGCAGAGAGTTTCCCCCCTGATACCCATTGACTCTAGTTTCGCTAGGGCTCCTTGATGCCATACTCGGTCAAATGCTGCCTTGATGTCAAGGGCAGTCACTCTCACCTCACCTCTGGCATTCAGCTCTTTTGTCCATGTTTGAACCTAGGCTGTAGCGGGTCCCAAACTGAGCCTCCTTGAGTAGGTTATTGTCAGCAACAATCTCTGAGGGAAACCGATGTTCCTGAGGCGCAGTTGCTCAGACATGTGCAGAAAGCCAACCCTTTGTCCACATTCCTTGTGGGGGTTGAGCATTGCTTCCATCCAACTGGAGCTTAGTGTTCATCTCCACAGTCCTGTGGAGCAGCAGGGGGCTGAGGAAAAGGTGGTTCCTATTGCTCCAGCTTTTTCCTCTGAGTTTTACAGTGGAGGTGCATATGTTGCTTCCATGCTGCAGAAGGTTGACAGCTAGGAAATGCAGATCAAGAAAGTACAACATAGCAGAAATGGCCTCCAAAGAGTTGGAAATCACCTACAGTGAAAACACACTCTCAAAAATGGTTCTCTGAGCAACAACTTTCGACTTGAGCAAAGAAGCAGCTGTCATAGTTCAGTAATCCCAGCTGACCAATTTTACAGCCCTGTCAATCCTGCTGTGCTCTCACTTTATTGATGCTGGTGAATTTCAGACAGGCGAGGAAACCTACATGCTGATAGTTAAAGGCAAAACGCAGAGTTAAATCTTCATTCAGTTGTCAATTGACATATTACATATTGACAATGGTTAGGATTGTTGCTATACAGTGCCAGGGAACTCGGTTCAATAGCCGGCTTGGGTTGCTCTCTGTGCAGAGTCTGCACATTCTCCCCTTGTCTGTGTGGGTTTCCTCCAGGTGCTCTGGTTTCCTCCCACAAGTCCCGCAAGACGTGCTTGTTAGGTGAATTGGACATTCGGAATTCTTCCTCCGTGTACCCGAACAGGCGGCGGAGTGTGGCGACTAGGGGGCTTTCACAGTAACTTCATTGCAGTGTATTGTAAGCCTACTTGTGACACTAATAAAGATTATAGCTGACTCTAATATAATAATATATTATAGGGGCTGGTTTAGCTCACTGAGCTAAATTGCTGGCTTTTAAAGCAGGCCAGCAGCACGGTTCGATTCCCGTACCAGCCTCCCCAGACAGGTGCCGGAATGTGGCGATTAGGGGCTTTTCACAGTAACTTCATTGAAACCTACTCGTGACAATAAGCGATTTTCATTTCATATATTATTATATTATAGTCATCGATCACCAGTTCCATAGGGGTTTCCCATACACCTGAAAATGTGCATCGGTCAAATCTGAAGTGAGCTGACATTTTCTTTAAGAACTTCTTTATTGGGATTTTCAGTTTTTTACGAAGAAATTTGCAACAAGTAACAAAAGCAGAAAGATAGCTATAAGGCTCAATGTACAATAGGTACAGCACAAAAAAAAGTAATTCCATAATTGGGAACAAATAAGACTGAATGAGTCAGATACAGAATCCCCAACATGTTCCTTCCACAGATAAATCCAAACAGGATACAGGCAACATTATGGACCTACATCTCACCCATAGCTACAAATTAACATGACAGAGGAAGAAAACAATACTTTGAGAATTCCAGTGCTAAGGAGAATGTTACAGCACAATTTAAACTCTCCTCCAGATTCAGACTGGAACAGGCAGATTAACAGATAGTTCAAAAGCACAATAAAGCATTGCATGCAGTCCACTATATTAAGAGCAATCGTTTGTGTTCGCTAGATGATTGTGCGAATCTGCCAATAATTGCTTCTGCATCCAATTCATCTAACAATTCCTTTTCAATGGATAGCAACATGTATGATTCCAAATTCTCCTCAGACAGCGAATTTCTTAACCTTGTCTTTATGATCTTTAGCTTTGAAAATGTCCTCTCACATTGGACTTGAGTAACTGATAGTGTGCAGATGACTTTATAAAGTTCATAAAGGTTATCATATGCCTTGGCATGAAGTCTGTTGGATGCCAGAATTTTAGTACACACGATGGGCAAGTGCTGCAAATTTTACAATTGTTGTAACTGGAATCCATATTCTCACCATCATTAAGCAATAGCTTTAATACATCAAAGTTTGAAGCAAAAGAAAACAATTCCAATATTACTTGATCTTTGCTGATTTGTGGAAACAGCTTAATAATACCTTCCAATGCTTCATCTTCAAGGCCCTTCTCTGCAATAGTTTTAAACTTTGCTGGGTCCAAGCAGGACAAATCTTTATACAACTGTTTGTGTTGTACAAAGCGTGATTCTAGTGACTGGACAATGCGATCCATTATTAGGTTAAACACATTTACTCGAAAATCAGCTAGAGAATCTGAGGAATTTCTTTCATCATCAATAAGCTCATCTGCCATTCTTTTCTTCTTCCTCTGCCTCTTAACTGGCAATGCTGTTTCCAACGCATCAATTTCCAATGTTTGATTTTCATCCATATTCATCTGTGAAATCCTGTCATTACATTTATTTACAAATTCCAAAGCCTTGCTGTGAACATTATCAAATGTTCTTGTCTGTTCCTTCACCTTTGTTGTAGCTGAACCTACCAAACTCCATGCAGTAAACATATCTAAACCACTTGTCTGTAGATAACTTGATAACGGGGTTGTAGTTTCAAATATATACAAGTAAGTAAATGCTGTCAATATGGTTTCAAACTTTAGAAGACTTTGAAGTAAAACATTTGCTTCATGTTTTGTTTTTGCATCAAACTTTTCTGAATCTTGTATCATTGATAAGCATGTCAATAGATTTACGAAAGTACTGGCAGCGGCATCATCAAAACGTCCAAATATAGTTGTTGCTGCATTGGATTTTCCTGACCATCTGGTCTCACCAATTAGCTTTAATCGTTTCATTTTTTCTTGTCCTAGATGTTTTCCAACAACGTCCATCCATACAGCCGTTCTCTTGTATGATGCTTTCACAAAAGCTGCTATATTCTGGAGCAAATTGAAAAAAGAAACTGCAGGCACACACCATTTTGTTGTTTCAGTTATCACCAAATTCAAGACATGGGCCTAGCACCATATATGAACATGTTGATCAGCCACATCAGCAATTTTACTTTGTAAACCATTATACTGGCCATGGTAGCTTGCAGCGCCATCTGTGCTATCAGATAAACATTTTTGGGGGTAAATTTTAAGATTCTGTAATGTTTCAATCAATAGATCAAAAAGTCCCTCTCCTGTACCATCATTACTTGGCACAACTGAAAGTAGTCGCTCACAGATAATACCTTTAAGCACATACCGAATAATAATGCTAAACTGATCGATGGATGAATAATCTTGTGTTGAATCAACCTGAATAGAATAATATTTTGCTTGAAAAACTTCATGACTAATTCTTTCTTGTATCATATTCTTCATAATTTTGATTAACATGTTTATAGTTGTTTTACTCAGGTATGTAACAAGTCCACCACGGCCTTTACTTTGAGCCTTTCCTTGTTGCTCTAATCGTTTGATTCTTTGTTCAGACTTGTTTTGCACTGCAGAAACGTGAGCTGCCATAATAGGGTCATATTTTGCCATCAACTGCACTGTAGCTAAAAAATTGCCATGATTCAGAACCTCATTATCTAGAGTATAGGCCGATTCATTTCTGTGACCTCGAAAAGGAAGTGCTTCCTTGCCTATTTATGATGTCTATAATCCTCATGACAATACTTCTCTGTTTCAATACTTCTTCTTTCCTTTTAATTAGTGATGCTGCAAAAAATGTATCTAAGGTGCCATCATTAACCACACTGATATATTGCTGAGCATTTCTGACATGGATTGTTGTCGATTCATGTAAAGTCAAGCTCTGGCTAATATGCCTGTAGTCACTAAAGCCACGTACAAAGGGTGATGGATTACAAGTGTTGGGAAACTCAAAGGCTAAGCAGTATGAACAATATAAGCATCTGTTTTCTTTGTTATATGTTAGCCATTTACTTGGGACTGAGTCATTCATAATTTTCCTCTCATACAAACGAGCATCAAATGGCAGATCATCAAATAGCTGAAGTAGATGTTCAGCAAAAACTGTTTCAGCTTTGCTCGTGATGGATATTGGAAGATTCCAGTAATTAATCTTTCATTTTCTTGCGTAGGTTCATTTACAGGATGTGCTTCAGAAACCACGTCATTTATACAGAAGGAATATCTGATTCCCTGTCACTAGTTGAAGCTATGTGTTCAGATGTTGCAACTACAGTCAGTACAGATACCGGAACAAGGAAGCCAGAAGAAATATTGGGCCTGGGTTGATTAGTAATGGATGCACTTGTATTTGTCTCTACATTCAAAGTAGCTCTTCTCTGTTCTTGTAACTCGCATGTCATTGCATCATCACCATGAGCATTGTTTCTTGCTTCTTGATTATTTGTTGCAGAACTGGATATTGATGTGGATTGTGCTTGTGGTATTATAAACTCTGTAATAGGCCTGCATCGCTTGGCTGATTCCTTCCTTTCTGCTTCTTTTTGTTCTTTGCGTTTTAGTGACTCAGATTTATGCTTTTTCTTTTCCATGCTGGTAGGGGTAATATTCCTGAAATAAAAACTTAATTAAAAATAGCCCACATTGGGAAAAATGAATATTGATGATTGCAAGAATAACTTGAAGGAACGCCAGATAAACCCCTACTTGATAAGAAATATAAAATAACTTACTTACACTTCAATAGGCTATGTTCATTAGTCAATACTACTGTGGCCTATGCAGCTTCAGAAGAGGAGACAATCCACTGTCCAGTGTTCACACCAGCAAGCAACTGAGACAACTGTTGAAACTTAGAAGTTTGGTCCGACTATAGTAAGACATTAAGAATGGTCCCACGACCAAAGTTAACATGTCCAGTTTGATACCAGTGTAGTGTTAGAAGTCGCAACTCTTTGAGTTTACCGATCATGGCTTATCACTTCAATATCTTTGACCTCATGATTCACGGTCAAAGGTACCGCATCTCCTTTTCGGTGACCTCACGACCCTATGTACTGCTTGATATCCTTTCAAGTTGCCGACCATCTCAAATCACGAACTGTAACTTTATCTTTAAATTCACACACTCTTGCTGAAAACGTGGATTTCCAACTATGTCCGACCCGGGTGAACCAGCCTGCCCCCCTTCCCCTCCACTCCTTTTCACATCCGTTTAACACTGCTTCGTTCCTTCATACACTGAGTGATTATTTGTTTGTTTCTTTATTGCATTTTTATTTGGTATTGCTCTTTTTAAAAACAATTATATTTTATTAAGTTAGAATACAAATCTCAGGAAAGAAGTTGGAGATTTATTTATCTAATTAATTACAATTTTTAAGGGCACTTCAGAGATTCATGGGCCCCTTCGTGGCTCTCCGGGCCACGGACCGATGTACCGGCTGAACCAAGACTACTGCTTGATAGCCTTTGAAGTTGCCGACCATCTCAAATCACGAATTGTAACTTTATCTTTAAATTCACACACTCTTGCTGAAAACATGGAATTTCCTTAATTATGCCCGACCCGGGCCCCCCTATTCCACATCCTTACACTACCTCCCCTGTTTTGTTCCTTTTCATGCATTGCTTATTTGTGTCCTGTTCTCTTTTTTTTCTTATTCCTTTTTATTACTAAAACAGTTGTCTGTGTTTGTTTCTTTATTGCATTTTTATTTGATATAGGGGCCCACTTCATCAGGGGCCCACTTGCCATTGGGCAAGCTGACACCCTGGCCAGTCCGCCACTGCCTACACCGTCCGCAATAGGATAACAGGATATCGTGGAGCCAAGAACCAAAAAGAATATAAACTGGTCCCAATCCGCGCCCCCCCCCCCCCCCCAATCAGGAGAACTAAAAAGGAGAAAGGATTAAGCCACCCAAAAAGCCAATATAGGTCTGTAACTAAGTGTCACAATCCAACACCACTTCAGTCAGCCCTCAGAGGCACCAATATGAAATGAAATGAAAATCGCTTATTGTCACGCGTAGGCTTCAATGAAGTTGCTGTGAAAAGCCCCTAGTCACCACATTCCAGCGCCTGTTCGGGGAGGCTGCTACGGGAATTGAACCGTGCTGCTAGCCTGCCTTGGTCTGCTTTAAAAGCCAGTGACTTAGCCCAGTGTGCTAAACCAGCCCCTGGTTAAGAGATAAGTAGAAGCAATGCCTCCAGATCCTCTCAAAGTCAGAGGAAGAGTGAAGAAGAAGAACTGTCAGAACAAATCCCTTGGATCCACAAACCACCTCCTAAGATATTACTACTTGAGAACTGGCCAACCAACCGCCAAGTTGGCCCCTTCCAATCCCAAGATGAAAAGAGTGATGATAATCACTGGACACAGCCTTCCCCAACCTATATCTCTCCGGATATGGACCTGCCCACATTGGCCTCCCACACGACACCCCGAAGGTAGGTACCTGAGTCCAAGGAGAAACAGTATAATGATGGAGGTGCTGAGACTGGCCTAGCCTAGCACCGCCACAAAGAAATAAAAAAATCGGAGAGGGAATTGGCTCCAAGGACTCCCTTGGCACCTCAATCCCTACACCCTTCTGAAGCCAAGTCAATACAGAACCATATAGGACAAACACCTCTCCTCCCCCTCAAACCATCCAGATTTTCGCCGGGAGCACTGGCCAGGAGTCTGTGGGGAAGGTACGTTTCCCTATTTAAAAACTTACATTGTGGGAGAAGCGGCCTTCAGATTTTAGGCAGGAGCAGTGGCCAGGCTGTCGGGAAGGTAAGTTTCCCTATTTAAAAACTTACTTTGCAGGAGAAGCGGCCTTCAGATTTTGTTTTTTGTTTCAGAGCTGCAGGAAGCCGGAAGTCGGCCGTGGGCCATGGGAAGTTTTGTTAGTACCTGTATATAAGTTGGGCGGTTGCTAAACCTGAGACACTACACTTGTAGTGTCCCCACCCTTCCACCTCCTCTAACCTATGTGGTTGAGTGAATATCAGGTAAGCTATTCCTTTCTTTTTTTTGTTTTATTTCGAGGGGATGGCAGGGAAGGCAGTACAATGTTCCTCCTGCAGAATGTTTGCGGTGAGGGATGCCGTCAGTGACCCTGCTGATTTCACCTGTGGGAAGTGCACCCAACTCCAGCTCCTCAAAAACCGTGTTAGGGAACTGGAGCTGGAGTTGGATGAACTTCGGGTCATTCGGGAGGCAGAGATGGTCATAGATAGAAGCTTCAGGGATGTAGTTACTCCTGGGAATGAAGCTAGATGAATGACGGTGAGAGGGGCTGGGAGGAAGCAATCAGTACAGGGATCCCCTGTGGTCGTTCCCCTTAGTAACAAGTATACAGCTTTGGATACTGGTGGGGGGGGGGGGGGGACTTACCAGGGGTAAGCCATGGGGTACAGGTCTCTGGCACAGAGTCTGTCCCTGTTGCTCAGAAGGGAAGGGGGGAAGAGGAGTAGAGCATTAGTTATTGGCGACTCCATAGTTAGGGGGATAGATAGGAGATTCTGTGGGAACGAGAGAAACTCGCGGTTTGTGTGTTGCCTCCCAGGTGCCAGGGTCCCCGATGTCTCGGATCGTGTTTTCGGAATCCTTAAGGGGGAGGGGGAGCAGCCCCAAGTCGTGGTCCACATAGGCACCAAAAACATAGGTAGGAAAAGGGACAGGGATGTAAGGCAGGAATTTAGGGAGCTAGGGTGGAAACTTAGATCTAGAACAAACAGAGTTATTATCTCTGGGTTGTTACCCGTGCCACGTGCTAGCGAGACGAGGAATAGGGAGAGAGAGCAGTTGAACACGTGGCTACAGGGATGGTGCAGGAGGGGGGGTTTCAGATACCTGGATAATTGGGGCTCATTCTGGGGTAGGTGGGACCTCTACAAACAACAAGGTCTACACCTGGACCAGAGGGGTACCAATATCCTGGGGGGGGGGGGGAATTTGCTAATGCTCTTCGGGAGGGTATAAACTAATTCAGCAGGGGGTTGGGAACCTGAATTGTAGCTCCAGTATACAGGAGGTTGAGAGTAGTGAGGTCATGAGTAAGGTTTCAAAGTTGCAGGAGTGTATCGGCAGGCAGGAAGATGGTTTAAAGTGTGTCTACTTCAACACCAGGAGCATCCGGAATAAGGTGGGTGAACTTGCGGCATGGATTGATACCTGGGACTTTGTTATTGTGACCATTTCGGGCACATGGATAGAGCAGGGACAGGAATGGTTGTTGCAGGTTCTGAGGTTTAGATATTTCAGTAAGCTCAGGGAAGGTGGTAAAAGAGGGGGAGGGATGGTATTGTTAGTCAAGGGCAGTATTACGGTGGCAGAAAGGACGTTTGATGAGGATTCGTCTATTGAGGTAGTATGGGCTGAGGTTAGAAACAGGAAAGGAGAGGTCACCCTGTTGGGGGTTTTCTATAGGCCTCCGAAAAGTTCCAGAGATGTAGAGGAAAGGATTGCAAAGATGATTCTGGATAGGAGTGACAGTAACAGGGTAGTTATTATGGGGGACTTTAACTTTCCAAATATTGACTGGAAACGCTATACTGTAGTTCGAGTACTTTAGATTGGTCCGTTTTTGTCCAATGTGTGCAGGAGGGTTTCCTCACACAGTATGTAGATAGGCCAACGAGAGGCGAGGCCACATTGGATTTGGTACTGGGTAATGAACCAGGACATGTGTTAGATTTGGAGGTAGGTGAGCACTTTGGTGATAATAACCACAATTTGGTTACGTTTACTTTAGCGATGGAAAGGGATAGGTATATACCACAGGGCAAGAGTTACTGCTGGGGGAAAGACAATTATGATGCAATGAGGCAAGACTTAGACTGCAGGGGATGGGCACAATGGAAATGTGGAGCTTGTTCAAAGAACAGCTACTGCATGTCCTTGATAAGTATGTACCTGTCAGGCAGGGAGAAAGTGATCGAGCGAGAGAATCGTGGTTTACTAAAGTAGTTGAAACACTTGTCAAGAGGAAGAACGAGGCTTGTGTAAAGATGAGACGTGATGGTTCAGTTAGGGCGCTCGAGAGTTACAAGTTAGCTAGGAAGGACCTAAAGAGAGAGCTAAGAAGAGCCAGGAGGGACATGAGAAGTCTTTGGCAAGTAGGATCAAGGATAACCCTAAAGCTTTCTATAGGTATGTCAGGAATAAAAGAATGACTAGGGTAAGAGTAGGGCCAGTCAAGGACAATAGTGGAAAATTGTGTGTGGAGTCCGAGGAGATAGGAGGTGCTAAATGAATATTTTTCGTCAGTATTCACACAGCAAAAAGACAATGTTGTTGAGGAGAATACTGAGATACAGGCTACTAGACTAGAAGGGCTTGAGGTTCATAAGGAGGAGGTGTTAGCAATTCTGGAAAGTGTGAAAATAGATAAGTCCCCTGGGCCGGATGGGATTTATCCTAGGATTCTGTGGAAAGATAGGGAGGAGATTGCTGAGCCTTTGGCTTTGATCTTTATGTCATCATTGTCTACAGGAATAGTGCCAGAAGACTGGAGGATAGCAAATGTTGTCCCCTTGTTCAAGAAGGGGAACAGAGACAACCCCGGTAACTATAGACCAGTGAGCCTTACTTCTGTTGTGGGCAAAGTCTTGGAAAGGTTTATAAGAGATAGGGTTTATAATCATCTGGAAAGGAATAATTTGATTAGCGATAGTCAACACGGTTTTGTGAAGGGTAGGTCGTGCCTCACAAACCTTATTGATTTCTTTGAGAAGGTGACCAAACAGGTGGACGAAGGTAAAGCAGTTGATGTGGTGTATATGGATTTCAGTAAAGCGTTTGAAAAGGTTCCCATGGTAGGCTATTGCAGAAAATACGAGGCATGGGATTCAGTGTGATTTAGCAGTTTGGATCAGAAATTGGCTAGTTGGAAGAAGACAAAGGGTGGTGGTTGATGGGAAATGTTCAGCCTGGAGTTCAGTTACTAGTCGTGTCCCACAAGGATCTGTTTTGAGGCCACTGCTGTTTGTCATTTTATAAATGACCTGGAGGAGAACGTAGAAGGATGGGTGAGTAAATTTGCAGATGACACTAAAGCCGGTGGAGTTGTGGACAGTGCGGAAGGATGTTACAAGTTACAGAGGGACATAGATAAGCTGCAGAGCTGGGCTGAGAGGTGGCAAATGGCGTTTAATGCAGAAATGTGTGAGGTGATTCATTTTGGAAGGAATAACAGGGAGACAGAGTACTGGGCTAATGGTAAGATTCTTGGTAGTGTGGATGAGCAGAGAGATCTCGGTGTCCATGTACATAGATCCCTGAAAGTTGCCACCCAGGTTGATAGGGTTGTTAAGAAGGCGTACGGTGTGTTAGCTTTTATTGGTGGAGGGATTGAGTTTCGGAGCCATGAGGTCATGTTGCAGCTGTACAAAACTCTGGTGCGACCGCATTTGGAGTATTGCGTACAGTTCTGGTCGCCGCATTATAGGAAGGATGTGGAAGCATTGGAAAGGGTTTACCAGGATGTTGCCTGGTATGGAGGAAAGATCTTATGAGGGAAGGCTGAGGGACTTGAGGCTGTTTTCATTGGAGAGAAGAAGGTTAAGAGGTGACTTAATTGAGGCATACAAGATGATCAGAGGATTAATTTAAGTGGACAGTGAGAGCCTTTTTCCTCGGATGGTGATGTCTAGCATGAGGGGATATAGCTTTAAATTGAGGGGAGATAGATATAGGACAGATGTCAGAGGTAGGTTCTTTACTCAGAGAGTAGTAAGGGCGTGGAATGCCCTGCCTGCAACAGTAGTGGACTCGCCAACATTAAGGGCATTTAAATGGTCATTGGATAAACATATGGATGATAAGGGAATAGTGTAGATGGGCTTTAGAGTGGTTTCACAGGTCAGCGCAACATCGAGGGCCGAAGGGTCTGTACTGCGCTGTAATGTTCTATGTTCTATGTTCTAATACACATCCCAAAAACAGGTCAAACACCCAATGCCCCAACAGGAGAAGGGAAAAAATAAACTCTCTTGGGAGGGACCATCTCTAAACACACCTCCTACCACTGAATAAAGGATATTCAGACCTACTTCACTGTCAAGACAGCAGTTAGAATAGTCAGGGAGGGATATCAGGAGAAACAACTGACTCCACCCCCCAAAGGGGAAACCCAGTCCTCAACAGGCTAGTACACGTCTGCCTGGGCCTGAAGAAGAGAAAGGCACAGCCCAAAATAAAAAGAAAAAAACTGTGGGCGACCTTCCTCGAATGTAGCGATGACAAATCAAATGGGCGGCATGACGGCACAGTGGCTAGCACTGCTGCATCATGGCACCATGAACCCGGTTTCAATTCTGACGTCAGAGGACTGTCAGTGTGAAGTTTGCACATTCTCCACGTGTCTGCATGGGTTTCCTCTGGGTGCTCCGGTTTCCTCTCACAGACAAAGATGTGCAGGTTAGGTGGATTGGCCATGCTAAATTGCCCCTTAGTGTCCGTCCCCCCCGGCTCCGGCTCTGCTCATCTCCCCCCCAAGGATATAGTAGGATAAAGAAACTGTGCACAAATCCCAAACTCAATATTCAGCCTTACATGATAAAATCTCAGTAAATCAGGATGACCCACTGTGCAGCACATTACACACAAAATATTTACTTCCTCAAACAAATTAATGGCCAACATTTACAGACAACAACATGATTATCAGGGAGCAAAGTCCAGAAAACAATTGAGAAATGAGTTAGTCATCAAAATATAAACAACTGCACTGGCATGCGAAGAAAGTATAGATCCAGGATAAAGCAGAATCTGAAAAGGAGAACGCTCCTCAGGATCTTCCAAGGATCGGACTTCCCGTGGCGGCTATGAGAGAGTAGGTCGCACATTTGGTGGCTCCCGTTTCGGTAGGATTTTTGGACCTTTTGCTCCGACATTTTTGCGCTTTTGAGCGCGGAAGTGGAAAGCAATAGTACTCAGGCACTGAACCCACACAGAGCTGTATGGACTTAAGAAGCCGGAGGGACCGTAAACAGCAGAAGAAGTGGTCAAGCAAGGGCACCGTGGAGGCTGTGAGATAGACCAGTATGGCCGATGTCTAGAGAAAGGCGCCGACAGCCCAGCCTACAATGGAACAGATGCTACAGGCCATGCAGGAGGGCTTTTTATTATTTATTTATTTATTTTAAAAATAAATTTAGAGTACCCAATTCATTTTTTCCAATTAAGGGGCAATTTAGCGTGGCCAATCCACCTAACCTGCACATCTTTGCGTTGTGGGGGCGAAACCCACTCAAACACGGGGAGAATGTGCAAACTCCACCTAGACAGTGACCCAGAACCCTGATCGAACCTGGGACCTCGGCGCCGTGAGGCAGCAGGGCTAACCCACCACGCCACCGTGCTGCCAAGGAGGGCTTTTTAGATCTGAAGCGCGATAATTTGGAGCCGCTCCAAAAGTCGATGGACCGATGGGAAAAGGCTGGATGATCAGGCTGAGAAGCTCCAGGAGCTGGAGAAGACGATGGAGGAGCAGGAGTGCAGGTGAGGCAGCCGCGACGAGGGGGTCCCGCACGAGCGATGGTGGTACGCTTTCACATGTACCTGGACAAGGAACGGGTGCTGCAATGGGCCATGAGCACACAAAGCTGTACCTGGGACAATAGCACCCTGCGTGTTTACCAAGACCTGAGCACTGAGGTGGCCATGAGGAGGAGAGGCTACAGGCAGGTGAAGGAGATTTTGTATAAGAACAAGGTGAAATTCGGGCTGCTTTTTCCATAGCGACTGTATGAGAGTCAGTACCACTATTTCGAGGAACCTGAGGAGGCGATGGACTTTGTGAAGAAGCAAGGGCTGGCCATGAGCTGAGGACTCTTGGACTCATGGTAGAACTCTTAAGTCTATTTTGTTTCTCTCTCGCTTTGAGAGATGCCTGCATGCTTGGGTCCGGTCTTTTCATTTTTCCAACCTTTTTAGGTTGATGTATTTTGGTTACGATGTGTTTTTCTTGTTCTTTTTCGTGGTTTCCCTGAATGTTTCATTTTTTGGGTTTCTTGTTTGGTTGGAGTTTTGTTAGGGGGAAAATTAAAAAGAAAATAGTTAAAAAGGTGTGGTTATGATGGGGGTTTCGGGGGAATTTTTTGCAATATTTTTCTGTGTGTGGAGGGGAAGGCCTGAGAGTGCCTGGTACTTATCTCTATTTGTTTGACTTAAATTGCACTATTGTTGGGGATGTCTCTGACTTGTATAGAGTATTTGTTTAATCAGGGCTGGTCTGGGGAAGTGGTATGGATGGGCCGGGGGGGAGGGGAGCCAGCGAACAATAGGTGAGAGACGCGCTGGCGCCGAAGCTGGGAGCCACCAGGCTAGCTGGGTGGGCTAGTCAATGGAAGCCAGGTGGGGGGTATTCACATTGTTAGATTAGAGCAGGGGTTAGGTGGTAGGATGGTGTTGCTGGGGGGGGGGGGGGAGTTGATCTGCTGACGAGGATGGAAATTGGACATGGCAACAGTGAGGAGGTCATGGGTGGAGCCGGCCAGGAGGCGGGTCAGAGGAAGCGCGACACATGGCTGGGGGGCTGGTCATGGAAAGGGGATGGCTAATCGGCAAAGGGGGGTGGGCGAAGTGCCCCCCCCAACCAGGCTGATCACCTGGAATGTTAGAGGGCTAAACGGGCCAGTGAAGAGGACGCGTGTGTTCGCGCATTTGCAGGTTCTGAAGGCGGACGTAGTCATGCTGCAGGAGACACACCTGAAACTGGCAGACCAGGTTAGATTAAGGAAGGGCTGGGTTAGTCAGGTCTTTCATTCGGGGCTCGAAGCTAAGACGAGGGGATTTGCGATCCTGATTAATAATAGGGTTCAATTTGAGACGGAGGGTACAGTTACGGATGGGGGCGGCAGATTTGTTATGGTTAGGGGTAAGCTCGAAGGGGTGAGAGTAGTCTTGGTTAGTGTGTATGCCCCTAATTAGGACGATGTGGATTTTATCAGGAGGTTGCGACTTGGACTCGCACAAACTGATCATGGGTGGGTACTTTAACACAGTCCTAGACCCGAGCCTGGGTCGGTCGTGTTCAAAAACGGACAGGTTACCAGCGATGGCAAAGGAACTGAGAGGGTTCATGGAGCAAATGGGGGGAGTTGATACGTGGAGATTTAGCTGGATGTTGGCGAGGGAGTTTTTGTACTACTCCCACATCCACAAGGTGTATTCCCAAATTGATTTCTTTGTCATGAGTAAGGACTTGCTGGCCGGGATGGTGGGGGCAGAATATTCGGCACTTACCATATCGGACCATGCTCCGCACTGAGTAGATCTACAGATTTGTAAGGATAGCTTTCAGCGCCCACAATGGAGGATGGAAGTTGGATTGCTAGCGGATGAGGCGGTGTGTGAGAGACTCAGGAAATGCATGCAGAATTACCAATGATACCGGAGAAGTCTCAGCAGCAGTGCTCTGGGAGGCACTGAAGGCAGTGGTGAGAGGGGAGCTGATCTCAATCCAGGCTCATAGGGACAGGACAGATAGGGCAGAAACGGACCAACTGGTTAAGGAAATTTTACGGACGGACAGGAGCTACGCAGAGTCCCCGAGGCCAGAGTTACTCAGGAAATGACAGAGGCTGCAGGCCGAGTTCAGGGTACTGACTACAGGCAAGGCTGTAGAGCAGCTTAGAAAGGCAAAAGGCGTGATATATGAGTATGGAGAGAAGGCCAGCAGAATGTTCGCGCAACAACTAAGGAAGAGAGAAGCGACTAGGGAGACAGGAGGGATAGCGGATGGGGAGGGAAATCTGGTGGGGGTCCTGGCAGGGCTGAACAAGGTGTTAAGGGACTTTTATAGTAAGCTGTACACTTCAGAACCCCCCTGGGGCCCGGAGGGGATGAGGCGATTCCTAGATAGACTGATCTTCCCAAGAGTGGGAAGGGGATTGGTAGACGGACTGCTGGCCCTGGTTAGGAACAAAGAGGTATTGGGGGGCCTGAAGGTCATGCAGTCGGGTAAAGCCCCGGGGCCAGATGGATATCCGGTGGAGTTTTACAAAAAGTTTGCCGAGATAGTGGGGCCGGTGCTGGTCAGGGTTTTTAACGAGGCAAGAGACAGAGGGAGGGGTTCCACCCCCGACGATGTCGCAGGCCACTATTTCGCTTATTCTGAAACGGGATAAAGTCCCGGAGGCTTGTCGGTCTTACAGGCCGATCTCTTTGATCAACGCAGACGCTAGGTTACTGGCCAGGATCTTGGTGACTAGAATTGAGGACTGTAATTGCGGAGGACCAAACCGGGTTCGTAAAGGGTAGGCAACTGGCGGGCAACCTAAGAAGGCTGCTTGATGTGATGATGATGCCCCCGGAGAGCAGGGAGGCTAAAATAGTGGTAGCTATGGATGCGGAAAAGGCTTTTGACCGGGTCGACTGCGACTATCTGTGGGAGGTGCTGGGACGGTTTGGGTTCGGGGAGGGGTTCATTGACTGGGTTAGGTGTTATATCAGGCCCCAGAGGCTAGTGTAAGGATGAACAGGACGACATCAGATTACTTCAGAATGCACCGTGGAACATGACAGGGTTGCTCCCTCTCCCTACTGCTGTTCGCGCTGGCTATAGTGTCGTTGGCAATTGCTCTGAGAGCTTCAAGGGACTGGAAAGGGCTGGCCCGGGGGGGGGGGAGTGGAACATAAAGTCTCGTTATAAGTGGATGACCTGCTGTTAAACGTATCGGACCCAATGGCGGGGATGGACGGTATGGAAATCCTGAGGAAATTTGGCCGGTTTTCAGGATATAAATTGAACATGGCTAAGAGCGAGTTGTTGGTAATTCAGGCAAGGGGGCAGGAGTGTCGGCTGAAGGGGTTGCCGTTCAGGCTGGTAGGAGAAAGCTTTAGATACTTGGGGATACAGGTGGCACGGGACTGGGGCAAATTGCAAAATTTCAACCTGTCCTGACTGGTGGAACGAGTGAGGGAGGAGGTTCGGAGTTGGGATGCGCTCCCGCTGTCACTAGCGGGGAGGATGCAGACTGTTAAGATGACGATTCTCCCGAGATTCTTGTTCATATTTCAGTGTCTCCCTATTTTCATCCCAAGGTCCTTCTTTAAGAGGCTGAATAAAATTATCCTGGGATTTGCCTGGGCAGGTAGTTCCCTCGGGTGAAGAAGATGATGCTCAAAAGGAACAGAGGGGAAGGGGGGCTGGCGTTGCCGAACTTCAGCAACTACTACTGGGCTGCTAATATAGTGATGTTAAGGAAAAGGATGGTGGATACAGGGTCGGTTTGGGAGCGGATGGAGGCTGCTTCACGCAGGGGCACCAGTTTGGCAGCCCTGGTTACGGCACCTCTGCCAATCCCGCTGGCGCGGTACTCCACCAGCCCTATAGTGAACATAGAACATAGAACATTACAGCACAGAACAGGGCCTTCAGCCCTCGATGTTGTGCCGAGCATTGTCCAAAACCAAAATCAAGCTACCCCACTCCCTGTCATTCTGGTGGTGGCTCTGCGGATCTGGGGCCAGTGGAGGAGGCAGATTGGGGAAGTGAGAGCATCGGTGTGGACCCCAATCTGCGGCAATCACCGATTTTCCCAGGGGAACGTGGACAGTGGGTATCGACTGTGGCGGAGGGCGGGGATTACAAGGGTGGGTGATCTGTTCCTGGAAGGGAGCTTTCCGAGCAAGAGTGCGTTGGAGGAGAAGTTTGGGCTGGCGGGAGGGAATGACTTTAGATACCATGGGGTCTTCACCTCGGCCCATTATCCTCGACACAGTCCCAAGCACCGCGTCCCACAGCTTTCCAACTTCTCACAACAGCAAGACATGTGAACATGATTTGCTGGCCCCCGCCCACACTTCTCACACCCATTCGTTGCCTCTGGATGTGACACCACCTCTGGGTCTGGCACAACCTCCCCCTTCTCCACCTTCAGCTGCAAGATTTCCCTGGATGCTGCCTGACAGCGTAACCGGTGGGCCAACATATGACCCGCCTTCTTCCCACACTCATAACTCACTCTCCAGCCCACCGCACTGCCCGTTATCAACCAATCAAATTGCCCCTGCAGCCTGTACCTCTCTGCCAACAACACCTTCGTTGGGGCCGCCGAGTATTTCCTGTCCACCTCAACTATCCTGTCCAATAACCCGTCGATGCTCCTCCCTCCTCAACCTATCCTTGTGGGCCTTGAACAAAACAATTTCCCCTCGGACCACCGCCTTCCTGGTCTCCCAAAACGTAGCCACTGATACCTCACCATCCTGGTTGAGCGCCACATAGTTCTTAATTGCCACCCTCACCCTTCCACAAAACTCCCTATCAGCCAAAAGTCCCGAATCCAGCCTCCGCCCTGGCCTCTGCACCTGTCCCGAACCAAACCTCACATCGAACTAGATCACCTTCAGCTCTAGCAGCCCTCACCCATCGGTGAGCACTGCATCATCAGGGCGGAGGAAAGCCCTTCAAAGGTGACTGCGCCATCCCAATTCCCTCCAGCTGCCACAAATTAGCAAAGATTAAAACAAATTGTCTCGACTCAAAAGAGCTGAAACATTGACAACAAACCTCAGAACATAGTAAAAGACATGTAAACTGAAAAAAGACTAAAGAGATGTGCATATGGGTAAAAACAAAGATGGAAAGATGAGCAGAGCCGGAACTTGCGAAAACACAGTACCTCCCACTCCAACATCACGTGATCCCACTGGCGTTTTTTGATATTTTAACTCCCTACTCCACCGACACCTGCAATCCCCATGTCCCACCCCCTTACAGGTTAAATTTCCCCACTGTGTCTGCACTCACCAACCTGCGATTTACCACAGAGTTATTGAATGTAAACTAAATGGGCTGGGGGCTGGTTTAGCACACTGGGCTAAATCGCTGGCTTTTAAAGCAGACAAAGGCAGCCCAGCAGCACAGTTCAATTCCTGTACCAGCCTCCCCGAACAGGCGCCGGAATGTGGCGACTAGGGACTTTCCACAGTAACTTCATTTGAAGCCTACTTGTGACAATAAGCGATTTTCATTTCATTTCAATGGGGAAGACCCTGGACCATAACTATAGGGCAGTACTTAGCAGCTTCCCATTTAAGATACGATTATAACAATGCCTTGCATTTATATAACACCTTTAATGCAAATAAAACACTCAGATGTACTTCAGAGATACCAATACTTGATTTACACTCCACAAGTTTAAACCCTTGAGGGACATCACATCAAAAAATTACATTATTATAGCGTCTTTACACTACACTTGTTCCGCAGTTGCACCATTGGATTTCGACATCAGGTTAATGAAGGAGTTTTGAACAATATAAAAAAAGTGACGAACACATTGATCTCACTCCTGCAAGTTGTACCATAACACCAGTAAATGCAAAACGTCTTTGTGACGCATGAGTCTGTTACATTGAAGTAGTCCCTGCAACTTCAGTTCAATAATAGCGGAGGGTCCTACTCCCTCCACCTCAACCCCGCGTTGTTTGAAATACCATCCTTCAACTGCTGCTGTAAAATATGTTACCTGAGCCAAAAGCTAGGTGGAAGGAACACGCAGCTTGTGTCCACTCAACTAAACTGTTGTGGTAATCCACCACTGTGTAAATATATGTGTGCCTGTATTAGGGGATGTACAGCAGTACCTGTATTACAGGTTTGTCGGTAGCCCCTGCCGGCTAGCTCCGCCCACAGGGAGCAGTATAAATATTCATGAGTTCTCCTGAGCTGCCATTCTACCAACTGCAGTCGGAGGATAAACATCTCACGGTAATAAAGCCTCTCTTGTACCGATTCGAGTCTTTATGTGCAATTGATAGCGTATCAATTTATTACCGTGAGATTTTCCGCATCATGGACATCAGAATAAAACCCGATCGCTTGCAGCTGGATCCGCAATCGCCAAACGCCAGAAAAGACTTTAATCACTGGCTGGCTTGCTTCGAGGCCTACATCACCTCAGCGGACCCCGCACCATCGGAGGCTCAGAAAATTCAACTCCTCTACTCAAGGTTGAGCTCCAGCGTGTTCCCGCTGATACAGCATGCGCCGAACTACGCACGCGCCATGGAACTTCTCAAAGAAAATTACGTCCAGTCGGCGAACACTCTGTTTGCGAGGCATGTACTCGCCACTCGCGTCCAACTGCCGGGTGAGTAGATTGAGCACTTCTGGCGGGCCCTTATCCCTCTAGTACGGGACTGCGAGTGCCAGCCGTCACGGCCACGGAACATTCCAATTTCCTCATGCGCGATGCATTTGTGACGGGGATTGCATTGGACACCATCTGGCAACGACTGCTGGAAGGGGCCGCGCTCGATCTAGCGGCGACAAAGACTTTAGCGCTCTCCATGACGGTCGCCTCCCGTAACGTGAAGTCCTACCCCGCCCGCCGCGCGGCCCACCCATCCTACCCCTCGTGGACCCTGCAACCGACCCCCCCGACTGGGGCCACTTCCGCGCAATATGCTTGCGCTGCTCGCCACACCGCGCACTCTGGGGGTCCCCGCTGCTACTTCTGCAGCCAACAGAAGCACCCCCGCCAGCGCTGCCTGGCCCGCGCCGCGACCTGTAAATCCTGTGGCAAGAAAGGCCACTTTGCCGCGATGTGTTCGGCCTGCGCAGTTGTCGCTATCGCGCCCGACCTCTCCCCCTTTTCTCAGCCGATCGTGAGATGGGCGCCGCCGTCCTCTGCCCCCGGGGCCACGTGCGACCAGTAGGTGCCGTCATCTTCTCCCCCCAGGTCCACGTGCGGCCTGTGGGCGCCGCCATCTTGCGCCGCCCCACAATGTGCGCACCATGACCGCCGCCATCTTCCCCCCAGGTCCACGTGCGGCCAGTGGGTGCCGCCATCTTGGCCCACCCCCGCAACATGCGCTGCATGGGCGCCGCCATCTTCTTCCCCACAGGTACTTCGGAGGCCGCCATTTTGTCCTCTCCTTGGGATTGGACCACGGGACCTGGGTCGCTGCCGCTCCTCGTCGGACTCCTCGGACGATCGGCCACTACTCGCCTCCAAGACGCTCAACCAATCCCATCCTCACAACCTGGCTACCGCTTCGACGGTTCTCATCAACGGCCACGCGACCTACTGCCTACTTGACTCCGGGAGCACCGATAGCTTCATCCATCCGTACACAGTAAGGCGCTGTTCCCTCGCAGTCCATCCCACCAACAAGCGGATCTCCCTGGCCTCCGGATCCTATTCTGTACCAATCCGGGATTTCTGTTTGGTCAACCTCACCCTACAAGGCATTGAATTCAGCGGTTTCCGCCTGTACGTTCTCCCCAACCTCTGTGCTACATTTTTACTGGGCCTGGATTTCCAATGCAACCTCCAGAGCCTCACCCTCAAATTCGGCGGACTCCTACCCCCACTCACCGTTTGCAGCCTTACGACCCTCAAGGTTGACCCTCCCTCCCTCTTTGCCAATCTGACTGCAGATTGCAAGCCCGTCGCCACCAGCAGCAGACGGTACAGCACCCAGGATAAGACCTTCATCAGATCCGAAGTCCAGCGGCTGCTTTGGGAGGGTATTATTGAGGCCAGCAACAGCCCCTGGAGAGCCCAAGTAGTGGTGGTTAAAACTGGGGAGAAACACAGGATGGTCGTGGACTACAGCCAGACCATCAATCGGCACACGCAGCTCGATGCGTACCCCCTCCCTCGCATATCTGATATGGTCAATCAGATTGCACAGTACCGGGTCTTCTCAACGATTGACCTGAAATCCGCCTACCACCAGCTCCCCATCCGTAAATTGGACCGTCCCTACACTGCCTTTGAGGCGGACGGTCGCCTCTAACAATTCCTTAGGGTTCCCTTCAACGTCACTAACGGTATTTCAAAGAGGAATGGTTGACCGGTACGGACTGCGGGCCACGTTTCCGTACTTAGACAATGTCACCATCTACGGCCACGACCAGCTGGACCACGACGGCAACCTTGCCAAATTTCTCCACACCGCATCTCTCCTCAACCTCACTTATAACAAGGAGAAGTACGTATTCAGCACAGACCGCTTGGCCATCCTCGGATACGTAGTCCAAAACGGACTCCTGGGGCCCGATCCCGACCGCATGCGCCCCCTCATGGAGCTCCCCCACTGCCCCAAGGCTCTCAAACGATGCCTGGGGTCCTTTTCTTACTACGTCCAGTAGGTCCCACAATACGCGGTCAGTCACTGATCCAGTCCATGCAATTTCCACTCACGGCCGAGGCACAACAGGCCTTCGCCCGTATTCGCTCAGACATAGCCAAGGCCGGGATGCACGCAGTAGACGAGACACTGCCCTTCCAAGTAGAGAGTGACGCTTCCGATGTCGCCCTTGCCGCCACTCTAAAACAGGCAGGCAGACCCGTGGCATTCTTTTCCCGCACCATCCATGCCTCCGAAATTCGACATCCGTCTGTTGAAAAGGAGGCGCAGGCAATCGTTGAGGCGGTGCGGCACTGGAGGCATTACCTGGCCAGCAGGAAATTCACTCTCCTCACTGACCAACGGTCGGTAGCCTTCATGTTTAACAACACGCAGCGGGGCAAGATCAAAATAATAAAATCTGGCGGTGGAGAATTGAGCTCTCCACCTATAATTACGAGATCTTGTATTGCCCTGGCAAGCTCAACGATCCCCCAGACGCCCTCTCCCAAGGTACATGTGCCAGCGCACAAGTGGACCAGCTCCGTGCCCTGCACGATAGCCTTTGCCATCCGGGGGTCACTCGGTTGTACCACCTAGTCAAAGCCCGCAATCTGCCCTACTCTGTCGAGGAAGTACGGACAGTCACCAGAGACTGCCAGGTCTGTGCGGAGTGCAAGCTGCACTTCTACAGGCCAGACCGCGCGTGCCTGGTGAAAGTGTCCCGTCCCTTTGAACGCCTCAGCATGGATTTCAAAGGGCCCCTCCCCTCCACCGACCGCAACACCTACATCCTTAGTGTGGTCGATGAATTCTCTAGGTTCCCCTTCGCCATCCCATGCCCGGATATGACGTCTGCCACCGTCATCAAGGCCCTCGATTCCATATTCGCTCTGTTTGGTTTCCCCGACTACATCCACAGTGTCAGGGGATCCTCATTCACGAGCGATGTGCTGCGTCAGTTCCTGCTCAGCAGGGGTATCGCCTCCAGCAGGACGACCAGCTACAACCCCCGGGGAAACGGGCAGGTAGAGAAGGAGAACGGGATGTATGGAGGGCCGTCCAGCTGGCCCTATGGTCCAGGAACCTCCCAGCCGCTCGCTGGCAGCAGGTCCTCCCTGATGCACCCCACTCCATTCGGTCACTGCTGTGCACCGCTACTAACAACACACCCCATGAACGTGTTTTTACCTTCTCTAGGAAGTCTACATCTGGGGTGTCGCTCCCGACTTGGCTCGCAGCTCCAGGGCCGGTCCTACTGCGTAGGCATGTCAGACTCCACAAGGCGGACCCTCTGGTGGACAGGGTACACCTGCTCCACGCAAACCCCCAGTATGCCTACGTGGAGTTCCCCGACGGCCGCCAGGAAACAGTCTCGCTCAGGGACCTGGCTCCCTCGGGTGCCGATCCCACTCCCACACACCTCCCCACCCACGCGCCACCCTCCCCTCCCCCGGCGCTCCCAGCATCAGCCCCACCAGGACCATCCCTCATTCCCCTGCCCACACTAGAGGACATGGAAGATTTTGGCACGCTCCCAGAGTCGTCCAGCCACTGGCCAGCACCAACACCGCCAGCACCGATGCCGTCGACACCGACACCGCCTGTACAGACGTCGCCACCACTGCTGCGTCGCTCTCAACTAACCGTCAGACCACCGGTCAGACTCAACCTCTGACGGGCACCGGGTTGCAAGATGGATCTTAATTTTTTTTCCCTCCCCTCTGTAAATAATTCACGGATTATGTGTATAGTTCTACGTCACCCCCGCCGGACTCTTTTTTAACAGGGGGTGAATGTGGTAATCCACCACTGTGTAAATATATGTGTACCTGTATTAGGGGATGTAAAGCAGTACCTGTATTACAGGTTTGTCGGTAGCCCCTGCCGGCTAGCTCCGCCCACAGGGAGCAGTACAAATATTCATGAGTTCTCCTGAGCTGCCATTCTACCAGCTGCAGTCGGAGCATAAACATCTCACGGTAATAAAGCCTCTCTTGTACCGATTCGAGTCTTTATGTGCAATTGATAGCGTATCAACTGTCAGACAGCAAGATTGTTGAGTAGGTTACAGCGAGGGTACCTCTGAATTTAATATGAGCGTTGTGCCTTCCAACCCTATCAAATTCGGGAATACAGCTGTTTTGGTTCCACTTCTCACGGGAATGCTGGCTGCCTAAATTGTTGCCTGTCTGAAAATCACCCCTCTCGACATGGTGTAAACAAGTTAAAAATCAGCCCCACTGGATTTGATTCCCAAATTGACAGTTTCCTACTCAAGCTGTAAGTATTTTCCCTGAGAGGAAGGAGAGATCTTGACATTCAACCCGAGCTTGCTTCAGACACTTTGTAGCTTTCAGTTACAGAGCTTGAAGCAACATTGCCTTGTTTGCCTTCCAGAAGGAGCATCTAGAGTATACATAATTGCTTCATAATTAACTACTCACAGTCAGTAGTTTGAGAACCTGCTTGAACATGTTCTGCTATTTATAATTCATTTAATTTGAATAAAGCCACATTTCTCCGCAAGCGAAAAGCTTTCCCAAGGCAGGATATGATAAAAGCTGAGAGCAATATCGTTAAATTTAAAATGCTCTGTCTATGAGAGGTATGGACAGGGTGGATAGCAACAAGCTTTTCCCAAGAGTGGGGGCATCAGTTACAAGGGGTCACGATTTCAAGGTGAGAGGGGGAAAGTTTAAGGGAGATGTGCGTGGAAGGTTTTTTACGCAGAGGGTGGTGGGTGCCTGGAACGCTTTACCAGCGGAGGTGGTAGAGGCGGGCACGATAGCATCATTTAAGAGGCATCTAGACAGGTATATGAACGGGCGGGAACAGAGGGAAGTAGACCTTGGAAAATAGGAGACAGGTTTAGATAAAGGATCTGGATCGGCGCAGGCTGGAAGGGCCGAAGGGCCTGTTCCTGTGCTGTAATTCTCTTTGTTCTTTGTTCTTTGTATCTTCACCTCTCTCCACCCGCTCAACCTCTGCAATGTTCTTCAGCTCTTCCTTCTCCTTTTGCCCCTTCCAACTGTAGCTGTTTGTGCATCTCCTTTCCCCGTCCTATCATTGGTAGCAGAGTCTTCCCTTTTAACTATCGTGGCCTACTGCTCAGAACTCCTTCCCTAAACGTCCTCACCTCTCCAGTTTGGAAAATAAATATTTTCGCTGACTTTTCAGCCACCTCTGTTAATTCTCAACACGGCCTGGTGAAGGGTCCACAGAAACCAGCAGGAAAGATAATCCAACAATGGCTAACAAGAAAAGTCAAGATGGTACCCGATCAAAGGAATAGGCTTATAAATTTTACAGACAAAGCAATAAGGCTGAAGATTAGGAGCATCTTGGAATTCAGCAAATGAGGGCCAAGAAACTGATAGAGAACAAAGAATCTTGGGCGGGTTTATCCGACCCCCCGCCGGGTGGGAGAATCGCCGGGGGTCGGCTTGAATCCCACCGCCGCCGTCCTCCCAATTATCCCGCCCCCCCCCAAAAACTGGCCCGGTGTGAGTGGCGCTGCCCGCCTCGGAGAATGGCGGGGTCCGGTGCGAAACAGTGGGCGCCGGGGTCGCACGAATTCTCCGGCCCGCGATGGGCCGAAGTCCCGCCCGTCTCTAGCCAGTCCCACCGGCGTAAATTAGAGTAGGTCCCTTACCGGCGGGACCTGATGACGCAGGCAGGCTCCGGGGTTCGTGGGGGGATCTTGCCCCGCGAGGCGCCCCCATGGTGGCCTGGCCCGCGGTCGGGGCCCACCGACCCGCGGGAGGGCCTGTGCCGTGGGGGCACTCTAATCCTTCCTCATCGGCAGTTGTGGTCCTCAGCGATGGCCGATGTGGAAGTGAATCCCTGTGCGCATGCGCGGGTTGATGCCAGCACGTGCTGGTGCTCCCGCACATGCGCCGACTCACGCCGGCCGGCGGAGGCCCTTCGGCGCCGGTTGGCGTGACGCCAGGCCCCTATCCCGTCCCACGCGGGGCACCAACCACTCCGGGGAGGGCCTAGCCATCCTCTGCACCTTTGGGGCGGCCCGACGCCGGAGTGGTTTACGCGCCGGGACCCCCCCCCCCCCACCCGCCGGGTACAGGAGAATCCTGCCCATGAAGTAAACTAGTGAGAAACATAAAAACAGACTGTAAAAGCTTCTAATGATATGTAAAAGGACAAGATTAGCAAAGAAAAATGTAGCCTGCTACTGAGAATTTTTCATGGGAATAAGAAAATGGCAGAGAAACTAAACAAGTGGGGCGGGATTCTCCGTCCCGCCGCACCGGTTTTCTGGTGCCGCGCAACCCCGTAGGCAGCGGGATTCTCCGTCCCAGCAGCCAGCCAATGGGGTTTCCCATTGTGGGCACTCCCAAACCAACAGGAAATCCGCGGATATGACACACTGCTGGTTAAACGGAGGATCCCACTGACGGAGAATCCAGCCCGAGCTTTTTGCCTTTCTTCATGAAGGAAGATACAAAATGAAACCCTCCCAGGAATGCTAGAGAGCAAAATGAGTAAGAGTTACTGGGCTACGGGGATGGGGTGGAGGCGTGGGCTTAAGTAGGGTGCTCTTTCCATGGGCTGGTGCAGACTTGGTGGGCCGAATGGCCTCCTTCTGCACTGTAAATTCTATGATACCTATGAAATGGAACTGAAAGTTGATAAATCCCCTGGACTTGATGATCTACATTTCAGGGTGTTGAAGGAGGTGACTGCAGAGATAGTTATGCATTGATGGCTATCTTCCAAAATTCTATAGATTCTGGTAAGGTTCCTGTCGATTGGAATAAAGCAAAAGTAACCCCACTGTTTAAGAAAGGAGGGAGAAAGAAAATGGGAAACTACAGACCTGTTAGTCTGACATCAATAGTAGGGTGTGATAACTAAACACTTGGAAAATAATTATATAATTGGGCAGAGTCAACATGGAATTATGAAAGGATTGGATTGGATTTTGTTTATTGTCACGTGTACCAAGTTACAGTGAATTTTTTTTTCTGCGAGCACCTCAACAGATCATTAAGTACATGAAAAGAAAAGGAAATAAAATACATAATAGGGCAACACAAAGTACATAATGTAACTCCATAACACCGGCATTGGGTGAAGCATACAGGAGTGTAGTGTTAATGAGGTCAGTCCAAAAGAGGGTTGTTTAGGAGCCTGGTGACAGCGGGGAGAAGTTGTTTTTGAGTCTGTTTGTGCGTGTTCTCAGACTTCTGTATCTCCTGTCCGATGGAAGAAGTTGGAAGAGTGAATAAGCCGGGTGGGAGGGGTTTTGATTATGCTGCCTGCTTTTCCCAGGCAGCGGGAGGTGTAGATGGAGTCAATGGATGGGAGGCAAGTTCGTGTGATGGACTGGGCTGTGTTCACGACTCTGTGAAGTTTCTTGTGGTCTTGGGCCGAGCAGTTGCCGTCCCAGGCTGTGATGCAGCCAGATAGGATGCTTTCTATGGTGCATCCGTAAAAGTTGCTAAGAGTTAATGTGGACATGCTGAATTTCCTTAGTTTCCTGAGGAAGTATCGGTGCTGTTGTGCTTTCTTGGTGGACGTGGGTGGTCCAGGACAGATCTTTGGAGATGTGTACCCCAAGGAATTTTAAACTGCTAACCATCACCTCGGCCCCGCTGATGTTGACAGGGGTGTGTACAGTACTTTGCTTTCTGAAGTCAATGACCGTTAGGTGGTACACATGACGCACCTGATGAAGCTGAGGATGAGCCAGCTGTTTGAGCGGGTGAGGATATTTATGAACGGTGTGGGAGGGGCACAGCTAATCATGTACATACGTTCTGGTCCTGCCCGAAGTTGGAGAGATTTTGGAGGTTGTTTTTCAGCACCATGTCGGTGATCCTGCATGTGGACTTGGAGCCTGGTCCCCTGGAGACCATATTCAGGGTGTTGGAGTTGCCGGAGTTGCACACAGGAACGAAGGGCAGATGTTTTTAGAGAACTAGTTACCGTCAACTGTTAGGGTGGGGGGAGTTGAGGGGGGGGGGGGGGGGGGGGGGGCATGGACCAGTGTGGGGTTTTGTATTGGATTTAGTTTTATGTTGTAATGTTTTTCAAATGTTAAAAATATGAATAAAATGCTTTTAAAAAAAGATAGCTGGAACCATCCAAAGTTTGTGATTTAAATCTGTTATACGAGGCAGTTTTCATTCACAACAGTGATTTATTTAACTAAGAAGAACTATTTTGGGGATAATGGTTTCACTCCTTCTCAAATGATCACAATGTTTTCTAGCCTCACGGCCTTGTAGGCCTGTGGCATACAATATGGCTCAGTCCTTGTAACAACTCTTCCAGGTAACCATCCTGGTCCTCCACCAAAGTTCCGCACTACACTAAATCATCTGTTTCAAACAACTGTCCCTCTTGACTATATTGTGGTGGTCTTTCTGAGAGGCTTGATCAGTCTCCACTCTCCCTAAACAATTTGGTAAAATGAACAATTTGGACAGGCGACTCAGGTCTTGAGTCGCCTGTCCATTAACAACTCAGCCGGGGTGACCCCCAAGGTGGTACGTGGGGTTGAACAGTACGAGACCAAGAAGTCCACTAAGTGAAGCCGTAGTGGCCAATTTGCTTGTTTTTTCATTCATGCTTTGAAAGTTTGGACAGCCCTTTCCATCAGCCTGTTTGATGTGGGGTGGTAGGGGGCTGTCCTTACATGCAGGATTCCATTGACTTAACTAAGTGTTGAAACTCTTTAGTTGTGAAGGCAGTACCGCTGTCTGAGACAATCACGTTGGGTCGACCTGAAAGGCAAAGATTCGGCACAGTTTGTCCATAATGGCCGTTGCAGTGGTTAAATGCATAAGCTTGACATCTAGGACAATCAAAACCAACTTACCCAAAAAGGGACGCACAAAGTCAATGTGGAGCCTTGTCCATGAATGCCCCGGCCCCTCCCAAGGCTGCAAACCTGCTGCAGGTGTATGTTTGTGTTGAGACTGACAATGCTCGCATCGATTGATCATACTTTTTATGTCTTTGTCAATTCCTGGCCAGTAGCTTCATTTTAGATTGCCCAAGATGACCGCTGTGCAATTCTTGGACAAGACGCTGCCACCCCCGGGGGTGGCACTATCACTCTGCAACCCCACGCGAGAACCCCGTCTTCATAAGTTATTTTGTCCCTACTTTGCATATAGGGCCTAATCTGTTCTGACTTTTCAAAATGCCAGCCTGTGAGAACCATCCTTAACAACATATCTTGCAAACACATCTCTGTTGGTCCACGCCTTAAGTGGCCAGATTAAATAGGTAGAATATCAAAAGAGATTTAGAGCCAGGCTGATCTCCTGTGAAGTGGGAGGCTTGGAAATTGTTTGTGGCTCACAAAATCTGCATTTGATATCGGGGTTCCCGGTCTATGCTGAAAGGTATACGAATAGGCAGCCAAGAGCAGTGCCATCTTAGCACTTGAGCTGATGCTGTTGGCAGAAAGGGTTTACCTTCACGAAAAATGGCAATAATGATTTATGGTTCAAGACGATGGTGAAGTGCCGGCCATAAACATATTGATGAATTTATTTTGTGGCGTAAATGACCGCCAGACCTCTTTGTCAATCTGGGAATATTTCATTTCAGCATCTGACAGTGTTCTGGATGCAAAGGTAACAGGCCTTTCCACATCCTCTTTTATTTGTATGAGAGTACTGCAGCGATGTCATCTGGTGATGCACCGCAAGTGATAACAGTGGGTTTCTAGATTGAAATGGACCACCAAAACTGACGACTACACTGCCTGTTTTCCGGATCAAAACACTTCCTCTGGGAAACTTCCCACTTCCAACGCTGGTGCTTTTTTAGCAATTGATGCAGTGGTGCCAAAATGGTAGACAGATTGGGTAAAAAGCGGCCGTAATAATTGACCATTCCTAGAAAGGACTTCAATTCCAGCATGTTCCTCGGATCAGGGACCCCTTTTATTTATACTCTGAAACCTAAATACTTGACTTCATCAGCCTGAAATTAGTATTTTTCTTGCTTTAACTGAATACTGGCTTCTTTAAAACCCTTGAGGACTTTTTCCAAAAGCGCTCTCTGTTCCTCTGACATTGCCCAGAGCACTAGGACATTGTGCTGATACACAGCAATATTCGGAATTCCCTGAAAAAAGCTCCCTATTGTGTTCTGAAATATTGCACAGACTGACAAAATACTGAAAGGCGATCTAGTATATTGGAACAAGCCTTTATGGGTATTTATGGTAACAAACTTTCTTGACTTCTCTTTCAACTCAAACTGCAGGTACGCATAGCTTAAATCCAACTTGGTATATTTAAGGCATTCTACCAACTTAACAGATAAATCTTCTATCCAGAGGATAGGAAATTTATCTACCTTAGCAGCCCTGTTCACCATTGTCTTATAATCACCGCAGATTTGGACTGTGTGGTCCAACTTCAGCATTGCGAAGATCAGTGAAAACTGTCCAGGAGTAATCACCCTTCAGCCACTTCAACTCCACCTTCTCTTTTTGGTGTAGCACTGGTCTGGAGCAGGAAAACTTTGCTGTTGCATCTGGCTCTACATAGATCTTTGCCTTCACTCCTTTGATGCAGCCTAACTTTCTGGAAGGCCTCGTCGTATTTCCGTACAAGGCTCAAGAGGCGAGATCGGCGGAAGAAAATCAAATTGAATTGGTTGGAAATATTTAGCATCACCGTCGGGGCTTTCCAAGCCCCGACGGTGATGCTAAATATTTCCAACCAATTCAATTTGATTTTCTTCCACCGATCTCGCCTCTTGAACCTTGACTTTTTTCCCTTCACAACAATTCTTCTTCTTCTTTGGAAGTCCCTCAGTGTAGAGGATGGTTTGCTTCCCCTGCAGGGAGTTGGGTTCTGCGGTGGCTGAATGGTCCGACCCTGGATCTGCAGATTCTGCCACAGGTTTGACAGGAGGTGCTTGTTGGGGTGGACGGATGAGACGCTCTGGATTCTGCGCTCTCCTTCCACTGTTTACGCTTGACCTCCATATGCTCCACCCTATGACGCTCAAGGTGTTTCGCGCCTTTGTGGATGCTTTTTCTCCAGTCGATGCGTTCTAAGGCAAGCAATTTCCACGTGGCAAAGGTGATTTTGCATTTATGTAGGGATCCTTTCAAAGTTTCCTTGTAGTGTTTCCCCTGCTCTAGTGATTGCTTTCCATTGCGGAGCTCTTAGTAGAGCACTTGTTTTGGGAGTCTTGTGTCGGGCATGCAGACAATGTGGCTGTGGAAGAAGGCTGTCGTGAACCCAACAAGTCTGAGGCATGCCCAGAACATGTGGGCATGGCTGGCCGGGCCTCCTTGGCACCGTTCCCACCGTCCTACATCTCCGGGAAGAGCCTGCTCATTCGGCTTCTTGCACCACTTTCAGCTGCATGAGACTTAGCCTCGCGCAAGTGGAGGTAGTGCCTCCAGAGTCCTCATCCTATTTCCATCTCTAGTTCTTCCTCCCATTTTTCCCGTGTTTCATTTAGTGGGGAGGGTGGCCTTTCTAATAGTCGTCCATACAGGTCCCCACAGTTCCCCCCTCTTCCAGGTTGCCCATGTCCAGTAGTTCCTCTAACATTGTGCATCTCGATGTCTGTGGATATTTTGCCGTCTCCTTGCGGAGGAAGTTTTAACTGTAGGTGTAGGAGTTTGTTCCCGTTGGGTACCTGTAGTCTCCCTGTCGGTTCCTCTAAGGTCGCTAGCCTGTCCTCTGTGTAGAAGTCACGAATGGTCAGTGCTCCCCCGCCCTGTCTCCACCTCCTAAAGGTGGCGTCTGGCATGGCTGGTGCGAACATGTGGCTTCCGCAGATGGGGGCCATAGTGGACATTTCAATAAAGCTGAAGTGCTGTCCCCTTTGGTTCCAGGTTCGGAGTGTGGCTACCACCACTGGGCATGTTGAGTGTTTAGCTGGCAGGGATGGGAGTGCTTCTGTGGCAAGGGCCAGGAGGGATTTTTCTTCTTTTCTGGCTCGCTGCTCCCTCTCTTTGGGAATCTCGAATGGCCGTCACTTCTCGTCATAACTGGCTCACTTCACTCTGCATTATTTGCTCAGCGCTTTCAGTCACTTAAGCCAACTCTACCGCTTTGTCCAAAGATACCTTGGTTTCTGCCAGCAACTCCTGTATTTTCAAGTTTTGATCTCACAGACCAACCAGTCACGCAGCATGTCAATGAGCGAAGTACCAAATTCACAATGTTCCGACATTTGTCCAAGTCTGGCGACAAAAGCAGACACCGATTCACCCAGACCTCTTACGGCTCTATGAAATTTATAGCACGGCATAATAATGGAGGGTCAGGGATTGTAATGGTCCCTTACTAGTGGCACTAATTTACTCAACGGATTGAAGTCAAAAGTATCCAGAGATGTTAAGCATCGCACAAGAGTATATGTTTGTGGGCCGCAAACTAAGCAATATTACTTTTTGTTTCTTTTCTGCCATGAACTCAAAGCTCTTTGACATATTGGCCCAACTTTCAACCTCAAGGCCAAACCGAAGAATTTTTCTGAATAGTGGCAGCGCTATTCGCCCGGTGACAATCTTTTACCTTTTCAGTACTCTGAGAGGCCACTCTTCCTCCCCTTCCAATTTTTGACGAGTTTCCTTCAACTGGCTTGATTAATTCTCGTCACCAATGTTGTATCGTGAGGCAATCAATGAGGCAATGTTCTATCACAACAGTGATATATTTAACTAAGAAGAACCATATACACAGGTCTCACGACTCCCAGGCTAACCCTGACCAATATCCAACAGCCAGATCCGCGTCTAAACACCTGATAGGCTAACATTCATGCGCTCTGCTCCCTGAGGATCAGGGACATTCATGTAGCAAAATAACTCCCCTTGAAGTTTTGAATGGTTCCCTTTGCAGGGCAATTGCCCAACAGAAGTTTAAACTTCCTGGGAAATTGCCAGGCAGCCCTTACCATGAGACCTCCGGGGGAGGTTCCCCAGTGCAACCCCTCAGTTACAATGCCCTGGAAGGTGGAAACTATGGGTCATTATATCCAATTTATTTCTCCACCCCACCTCACCCCCACTGCCAGCCCTTTCCTCAGAATAAACATCTATATTAGCCTTAGTAAAGATGCACATGCTAGTTTGGTCAATATACATTACCCCCTCCACCAACAGAATCAGGTTATCTGGTCATTCATCAGATTGCTATTTCTGGGACATTGCTGTGTGTAGATTGTCGCCATGTTTTATTATACAACGTCAACTACATTTCAAAATGTATACATTGGCAGCAGGGTAGTCGCAACATTTGAAGCCCAAAGCGCGAACCCCGTCAGGGTGGCTTAGAGCCTTGGATGGGATGGGGGATGGTTTCCTCCTGTGTTCTAAACCACTCAGTGACTATGTGATAACTGAGAGACTCAGTATCAGGTGAGGGACTGTCTGTTGAGAGCCACACCATCTCCCTTGGCTGCTGACCTCCCTCTCCCATAACTCCCAGCCCACGACCCCCATCCCACTCTTTCTTACTTGTGGCCTAGGGTTTTACATCAATCCTACGCCTATCCCTGGGTGCATTACTGACAGCCTCTGATTGCCGGCAGCTTTTGGGCGGTGGGATTTGCACTCTTGGGGTCCTTGATTCCAGGGAAGGCCTGCCACTGACTGTTTAAGGGAGTGATTCTCCCAATAGGCGACTCAGTGCTCCCACCAGTGGGAAAACCAGACTGGTTCCCGCTGGCACTAGCAGCGCTGAAAAGGCGAGATTCACAACATGCAAATGGACAATCACTCTGCCCATGTGAATGTCACCTGATTCCTCAGGCGACAAATTTGCTGGAGTCAGGAATCATCTTGTCAGCATGACAAGCTGGAGGAGTTATTAAAGTGCTCTCCTCAGCACAAATTGTCATTCTAGCCAAGAAGATGGCTGCAAGAAGACCAGCTCCAAATTCCAAAATGCTGACCTAGACATAATGCTGGTCGCAGTGGTGGAGAGGAGGGACATCCTATTCCATGGGTGGGCCGAGGACATCTGGTCAATGTCATGAACCAAGCCTGGGATAAGATGACAGATCCAGTAAGTGCTGGCAGCCTGACCAAGAAGGCTGGCTTGCAATGCCGAAAGAAGATGAATGACCTCCTTCGAGCTTCCAAGGTGAGTACCCTCCTGTGTGCCTCTGGTATCACACCCATTCCTAACCTCTGGTATACGACCCTAAACCCTTGCAACCCTTTATCTTTTTTTTTATTGAGAAATTTTGATTTTATACAACAATAACGCACCTTAGTAAAATACCGAAAATAACAATAATATTAACAATCATATACATTCGCCCCATCCCCATGAACAACCCAGCATTTTAACCACAACGCAAATTAACACACTATAAAGTTACAGAATAAACACTACAATAATGCACCCCCCCCCCCCCCCCCCCCCACCCCCCCCGGGTTGCTGCTGCTATTGACCCAGTTACCTATCTCTGAGCCAGGAAGTCCAGAAAAGGCTGCCATCGTTTATAGAACCCTTGTATTGATCCTCTCAGGGCAAATCTGACCTTTTCCAATTTTATAAATCCCGCCATGTCACTGATCCAGGTCTCCACGCTTGGGGGCCTTGCATCCTTCCATTGTAACAGAATCCTTCGACGGGCTACTAGGGACGCAAAGGCCAGGACACCGGCCTCTTTCGCCTCCTGCACTCCCGGCTCCACCCCAACCCCAAAAATCGCGAGTCCCCACCCTGGTTGACCCTGGATCCAATCACCCTCGACACCGTCCCCGCCACCCCCTTCCAGAATTCTTCCAGTGCTGGGCATGCCCAGAACATATGGGCGTGGTTCGCAGGACTCCCCGAACATCTGGTGCACCTGTCCTCACCCCCGAAGAACCTACTCATCCTAGTCCCGGACATATGGGCCCGGTGCAGCACCTTAAATTGGATGAGACTAAGCCTCGCACATGAGGAGGAGGAGTTAACTCTCTCCAAGGCCTCCGCCCAAGTCCCATCCTCTATCTGCTCCCCGAGTTCCTCCTCCCATTTAGCCTTCAGCTCCTCCACTGACGACTCCTCCACCTCCTGCATTACCTTATAGATGTCAGACACCTTCCCCTCTCCTACCCACACCCCCGAAAGCACTCTGTCCATCGTCCCCTGCGAGGGCAGCAAAGGGAATCCCTCTACCTGTCGCCTAGCAAACGCCTTTACCTGCAGGTATCTGAACATGTTCCCCTGGGGAAGGCCAAATTTATCTTCCAGTTCCCCCAGGCCCGCAAACCTCCCGCCAATAAACAGGTCCCTCAATTTGCTGATGCCCGCCCTTTGCCATCCCCTGAATCCCCCATCCGTGTTCCCCGGGATGAACCGATGGTTGCCACCCAGTGGAGCCTCCATCGAGCCCCCTGTTTCCCCCCGATGCCGTCTCCACTGTCCCCAGATTCTTAGGGTCGCCGCCACCACCGGGCTCGTGGTAACCCTCTTGGGGGAGAGCGGCAACGGTGCCGTTACCATGGCACCCAGGCTTGTACCTCTACATGACGCCATCTCCATTCTTTTCCACGCCGCCCCTCCCCCCTCCATCACCCATTTACGCACCATTGACACATTGGCTGCCCAATAGTACCCCAGAAGGTTGGGCAGCGCCAGCCCGCCTCTATCCCTTCCTCGCTCCAGGAATACCCTCCTCACTCTCGGAGTCCCATGTGCCCACACAAAGCTCAGAATACTGCCGGTCACTCTCCTAAAGAAGGCCCTGGGGATAAATATGGGCAGGCACTGAAAAAGGAACAAGAACCTCGGAAGCACTGTCATTTTGACGGACTGCACCCTCCCCGCCAACGACAATGGCAGCATGTCCCACCTCCTGAACTCCTCCTCCATCTGATCTACCAGTCTGGTAAAGTTATGCTTGTGGAGAGTCCCCCAGTCCCTGGCCACTTGCACTCCCAGGTACCTAAAGCTCTCCCCTGCCCGCCTAAGCGGGAGCCTACCAATTCCTTCCTCCTGGTCTCCAGGGTGCACCACAAACACCTCGCTCTTGCCTAAGTTTAATTTATAACCTGAGAAGGTCCCAAACTCGGCTAGTAACTCCATCACTCCCGGCATCCCTCCCACCGGGTCCGCCACATACAGTAACAGGTCGTCGGCATACAACGACACCCTATGTTCCTCTCCACCTCGCACCAAGCCTCTCCACCTCTCTGAATCTCTCAATGCCATCGCCAGCGGCTCGATTGCCAGTGCAAACAACAAGGGGGACAAGGGGCAACCCTGCCTGGTCCCTCGGTAAAGCCGGAAGTACTCCGACCTCCTCCTATTCGTGGCCACGCACGCCATCGGGGCCTCATATAGCAGCCTTACCCATCTAATGAACCCTTCACCAAATCCAAACCTCCCCAACACCTCCCATAGGTACCCCCACTCCACTCTATCGAAGGCCTTCTCCGCATCCAGCGCCACCACTATCTCTGCCTCCCCCTCAATCGCCGGCATCATAATGACATTCAGCAATCTCCGCACATTCGTGTTCAGCTGCCTTCCCTTCACAAAACCTGTCTGGTCCTCATGCACAACCCCTGGCACACAGTCCTCTATCCTGGTGGCCAGGATTTTTGCCAGCACCTTAGCATCCACGTTGAGGAGAGATATGGGCCTGTATGAACCACACTGCTGGGGGTCCTTGTCCTTCTTTAAAATTAACGAGATCAGCGCTCGTGACATCGTCGGGGGCAAAGTCCCCCCTTCCCACGCTTCGTTGAGTGTCCGCACCAGCAAGGGGCCCACTAGGTCCACGAACTTTTTATAAAATTCCACCGGGAACCCATCCGGCCCCGGTGCCTTCCCTGACTGCATCTGCCCGATCCCCTTAACTAGCTCCTCCAGCTCAATCGGCGCACCCAGCCCCTCCACCTTCTCCTCCTGCACCTTCGGGAAAGAAAGCCTGTCAAGGAACCTCTCCATTCCCCTCCTCTCCCCCGTTGGCTCCGACTGGTACAGTTCCCCGTAAAAGTCCTTGAAGACCTCATTCACCTCTACCCCCTTCCGCACCACATTCCCACTCTTGTCTCTCACTCCAGCAATCTCCTTAGCCGCATCCCGCTTACGAAGCTGATGAGCCAGCATCCTACTCGCCTTTTCACCATGTTCGTACACTGCCCCTTGTGCCTTCCTCCACTGTGCCTCAGCCTTTCTAGTGGTCAGCAAATCAAATTTAGCCTGCAGGCTGCGCCTCTCCCCCAACAGTCCCTCCTCTGGTGCCTCTGCATACCTCCTGTCCACCTCCAGCATCTTTCCCACCAGTCTATCCCTCTCACTCCTCTCGCTCCTCTCCCTGTGTGCCCGGATGGATATCAGCTCCCCACGAATTACTGCCTTCAGGGCTTCCCAGACCATCCCCACCTGAACCTCCCCCGTATCATTCACCTCAAGGTACCCCTCAATACTTGCCCGGACCCTCCTACACACCTCCTCCTCCGCCAACAACCCCACATCCAACCGCCACAACGGGCGCTGGTCCCGCACCTCCCCCATTTCCAACTCTATCCAATGCGGAGCGTGGTCAGAGATTGCAATGGCCGAATACTCGGCCTCCTCCACTCTCGGAATCAGTCCCCTACTCACCACGAAGAAATCTATCCGAGAGTAGACCCTATGTACGTGGGAGAAGAAAGAGTACTCACATGCCCTCGGCCTCACAAACCTCCATGGATCCACTCCACCCATCTGATCCATAAACCCTCTCAGTACCTTGGCCGCCGCCGGCCTCCCACCCGTGCTAGAGCTGGACCGATCCAGTGAAGGATCCAACACCGTATTAAAGTCCCCCCCTATGATCAGACCTCCCGCCTCCAGATCCGGGATCCGTCCCAACATACGCCTCATAAAGCCCGCATCGTCCCAATTTGGGGCATACACACTAGCCCAGGGGTGGGCAAACTTTTCCGTGCAAGGGCCGCATTCAGAAATTCACAATTCACAAAGGGCCGCATAGTATATTAAGTAAAATAATTACTTCACCCGGTTATGATTCTGGGCGCCTCATATAGAACATAGAACAGTACAGCACAGAACAGGCCCTTCGGCCCTCGATGTTGTGCCAAGCAATGATCACCCTACTCAAGTCAACGTATCCACCCTATGCCAGTAAGTAACCCAACAGCCCCCCCACCCATTAACCTTTAAAAAAAAAATTAAAAAAAAAAAAAAATGTAAAAAAAAAAAAAAAAAAATTTTTTTTTTTTTTTAAATGACTTGGTGGGCCGCAGAAATACCTTTGGCGGGCCGCATGCGGCCCGCGGGCCGTAGTTTGCCCACCCCTGCACTAGCCAGTACCACCTTCTCTCCTTGTAGCCTGCCCCTAACCATCACATACCTACCCCCCTTATCCGCCACCACCTCCGATGCCTCAAACAACACATTTTTCCCCACCAGAATCGCCACTCCCCGGTTCCTCACATCCAACCCCGAGTGGAAAACCTGCCCCACCCATCCCTTCCTCAGGCGGACCTGGTCCGCCACCCTCAGGTGGGTCTCCTGAAGCATTGCCACATCCGCCTTTAGCCCCTTCAGGTGAGCCAGTACCCTTGACCGCTTCACCGGCCCATTCAACCCTCTCACATTCCAGGTGACCAACCGGATCAGAGGGCGTCCCGCCCCCCTCCCCCGTCGGCTAGCCATAGCCCGTCGACTGCCCGCCCCAGGCCAGCGTCCCCTGCTCGACCCCGTCCCCATAGCGACAACCCCTCACCTCTGTCCCCCCAGCCCCCACCAGCTCCTTCTTGACCCTACCAGCAGCAACCCGGTATTCCCCTTTCCCCCCCTCCCTTCCCCCCCAGGCTAGGAACCCTCCCAGCCGCGAACCGTCCTCCATTGTACTTCCGTGGGCCAGCTAACTTCTGCTGACCCCGGAAACTCCCGCCAATAGCCCGACCCCTCCCGAAGTGGGATCATCCCCCAATCTATCCCTCCTCTGGCACCCGCTCCAGCGCGGCGAAGAACCAGTTAAGGCCCCACCTCCCCCGTCACCATCTCCGCCCCCCCAGCCCCGCGGCACGGGAAACCAGAGGAAAGCCCGCGCTTTTGCCCTGCCCCACCACACCCTTCTGACGCAGCTCCCAAATATCAGCCCCCCTCCATACCCCCACTCCGACATAGAATACAACATACCCCCCCGACCCTCCCCGCAAGATACACAGCCCAAACAATGCCCCAAGCACAAAAACAAAAACATAGCAGAACAACCCCTCCGTAAATAACCATATCAAAATTGCAAAAGTACTAAAACAAGAAGAAAACAACAGAAGAAAAAGAGAACACAACAACAGCAGAATCCAGCACTAATATCTTACAGCCGACCTCGCAACCCCCAACCCCTAGTTCAAGTCCAGTTTCTCCGTCCGCACGAAGGCCCACGCCTCCTCCGGGGAATCAAAATAATAATGCCGGTCCGAATAAGTTACCCACAGGCGTGCGGGCGGCAACATTCCGAACTTTATCTTTTTTCTATAAAGCACCTCTTTCGTCCGATTAAATCCGGACCGCCGCTTAGCCACCTCCGCACTCCAGTCCTGGTAGATCCGCACTACCCCATTCTCCCAATTGCTGCTCTTCACCTTCTTGGCCCAGCGCAGCACGCTGTCCCGATCACTGAACCGGTGGAACCTCACCAGCACCGCACGCGGGGGTTCATTCTCCTTAGGCCTCCTGGCCAGTACTCTGTGTGCTCCCTCCAGCTCCAGGGGCAGATGGAGAGACCCGGCCCCCACTAGCGAACCCAGCATTACAGCCACATAGGCTGTCAGGTCCGATCCTTCCAGCCCCTCCGCAAGGCCCAAGATCCGCAGGTTTTTCCGCCTCATGCGGTGATCCAGCTCCTCGAAGCGTTCCTGCCACTTCTTGTGGAGTGCTTCGTGCCCCTCCACCTTACTCACGAGTACCACGGCCTCCTCCTCTCGTTCAATGGCCTGCGTCTGCAACTTCTTGATGGCAGCACCCTGGGTGGACTGAATCTCTGACAGCCTTCTGTTTGTTTCCTGCAGAGAGCTCAGTACTTCATCCTTGAATTCTTTAAAGCAGCGCAGGAGATCAGTTTGTTGTTTCTGGGCCCAGAGTCTCCACTCCCCTGGAGCTTTGTCGGTGGCCATCTTGGATCCCTTCCCCCGTTTTTTCTGAGGAGCTGCTGCTGTTTTTTCCACCTTTCCACTCCGAGTTCGAGTCATGGACTGCAGGGAAAGTCGTTCAGCACACCTTCCCCCACCGGGAGACGTCGAAAAATTTCCGTTTTGGGCTCTCAAAAGAGCCGAAAAATCTCTTTAAAACGGGAGCTCCCAAATGTGTGGCTTATTGCTGCATAACTGCCACCGGAAGCGCAACCCTTTATCAAACTACTCAACAGCATCTCCCTCCGAACCCACCCACCAGGAACCCCAATTACAACCCCTCCCCTCTTTGGTGAGATGCCTTGCCCACACTTGCCACCTGCTCTAAACCCCTCGAAACCTAGCCTGCCAGTACCTCACAATGTCCTTTTTGCGTCCCCTAGGATAAGGTAGACAGTAAATGGAGGGAGTGAAAATACAGACAGAGACATTCTTGAGATACGCGCCCTCACCTCCTTTGAGGAGAGGGCCATGTTACACACGGGGGAGCAGAGGAGCGAGCAGTGGCAGACGACGAGGTGACAGTCCAACGCAACCTTATCCAGATGTCCTACCTCAAGTCTCTTATCATCCACATCCTTATCATTTCCATTAGCTGACCCATTGTACTTTGTCCACCAGAATCTCCATCAGATGAAGCATGGCCGTCCGAGGACATTACTCAGATGCAGGTAGACATTGCTGTGGTGCTCCAGAACTTGGCCCAGCCACAAAGGCTCATGGCTGAGAGCATCGAGAACATTAGCCACACGCTGAAGGACATGCAGCAGTCACAGAGGGACATGCATTAGTCACAGATTGTCATGTCCGAGGCACTGAGGGCATGTTCCAGTCGCAGAGCATCATGACTGAGGGCTTTGAGACAATGGTTTGAACAATGGAGGCCTCCAGGACTGGCAGTGCCAGATGATGTTGAGGCCGCTGGAGCTTATTCCAGTTTTCCCTTCAACCCATGGAGTAACCCCGGGGGCCAGCGAGGATCCTGACACAGGAGGATCATAAAATCCCTACAGTGCAGAAGAAGGCCATTCAGTCCATCGGGTCTGCTCCGAGCATTCCACCTAGGCCCACTCCCCTGCCCTTTGCCCTAACCCTGTAACCCCACTTAATCTGCACATCTTTTGCTCACCAGCATAACCTCTCTGCTCTTAAACTCTATGCCTAGGCTAATAAAGGCAAGTATACAATGTGCCTTCTTAACCACTCTATCCACTAGCCCTGCTACCTGAAGAGACTGGTGCCCACACCAAGGTCCTTCTGATCCTTCGTCCCTCAGAAGAGACCCGCTCACACTGCCAACCCATGCCCATCACCCTGGTATGATGTAAAAATGACCCTTGGAGGGAGGGGGGGGGCACTTGTCGGCAGAAGGGGTTAAATGGTAACGGGACGAGAAGATTAAAGGAAAATGGGAAGGTCGATTAAAGGGTGATGGTTTGAGGACAAGGTAGATGATGAAGCTGCCAGACAGTAGATATCCTAGTCAGTGAATCTTGACTCAATAATGCAACCCAGATCAACTGCCCTGTATGACCCTGCCGATCCTGCTCCCCGTCCTCCTTTGGATCCTCCTTGACATCTTCATTGTCCTCCTCATACTATGAGGCCTGATGTTCCCCGTCCTCCTCCTCCCCCTCGTCCATCATATTGCCCCTTTGCTGCTCCAAGTTATGCAGCTCACAGCAGGCCAGCATGGTCTGTGAGGCCCTCTGGGGGCTATATTGTAAAGCCCCACCAGAGCTGTCCAGACAACAGAATCGCAAATCAAGCAGCCCGATACACAGCTCGATGATGCTGCTGGTTGCAGAGTTGCCGTCTTTATAACAGTTCTCCGCTCCAGTCTGGGGCCTCTGCACAGGCATCATTAGACACTACCTCAGCAGGTAAGCCTTGTCACCCACTAGCCAATCTCTCATCCAAGGGAGCGCCTCGAAGGTGCTGGGAACTTCAGAGTGTGCCAGGATAAAAGGGCCATGCAAGCTGTCTGGTTAGCGTGCACATAATGCATGATGCACACCAACTACATGTTCAGGGAGTGGAACCTTTTCCTGTTGATGAAGGGCACCTTGTCGAGCTGGTGCTCAGAAGACAACAAGTGTACCATTGAACGCCCCGAATCAGAGGAATGGCAGCCAATCCTGTGGCCTGGGCATCCTGGTGGACCAGGCCCAGGTTAAAGGTGATATAGTTTGATGCCTGAACTCATAGAGTATCCATAACATCGCGGATGCACTTGTGCATGGATGTTTGGGAGATCCCGCACAAGTCCCCTCTCCTCCTCGAGCCCTGGAAGGAACCACAGGCATAGGAATTGAGGGCAGTCATTATCTTGTTGCCGAGAGGGGTTTTATAATAATAATCTTTACTATTGTCGCAAGTAGACTTACATTAACGCTGCAATGAAGTTACTGTGAAAAGCTGCTAGTCGGCACATTCCGGCACCTGTTCGGGAACACAGAGGGCGAATTCAGAATATCCAATTCACTTAACATGTTAACCATCTCATGCCACAGGTGCCACACGGTCTCCTTGTGTAAGCTGGGTCTTCACTGGTACATGGTGCCCGGGAGCTCATTCAAGGACCAGCGCCTTCCTATAGTCACAAGGCCTATTGTAGTACGGCCTTCATTTCCCCTCCTTGGCCAGATTGGGTGGCCAGCACTTGAGCCTCACCACTGGCTCCTGCTGTTCTGGGGCTGACTCCTGTCGTGCAGGGTCTTGCCCAGCTGGCCCTGGCAGTCTCGCCACTGTGCATCTGCAACCGCAGCACTGGCCATACAGACAGCTAGCATAGTTGGCTGCATTCAAAAAAACATCTGGGACGGGATTCTCCGACCCCCCTGCCGGGTGGAAGAATCGCCGGGGGTCGGCGTGAATCCCGCCCCCAGCCTTCCTCCAAATTCTCCCGCTCCCCAAAAATTGCCCCAGCTTGAGTCGCGCCGCCCGCCTCGGAGAATGGCGAGGTCCGGTGCGACTCAATGGGGCCCCGGGGCTGACTAAATTCTCCAGCCCGCAATGGGCCGAAGTCCCGCCCGTTTTTTGCCAGTCCCGCCGGCGTAAATTAGAGTACGTCCCTTACCGGCGGGAGTTGGCGGCACGGGCGGGCTCCGGGGTTCTTGGGAGATCGCGGGGAGATAAGGCCCCGGGAGGTGCACCCATGGTGGCCTGGCCCGCGGTCGGGGCCCACCGATCCGCGGGCGGGCCTGTGCCGTGGGGGCACTCTATTGTTCCGCAGCGGAGGCCGCGGTCCTCTGCCATTCCCGGTGTGGAAGCGAATCCCTCTGCGCATGGGTGGGGATGACGCCAGCACGCGCTGGCGCTCCTGTGCATGCGCCGGCCAGCGGGGGCCCTTCGCCGCCGGTTGGCGTGGCGCCAACAGCGGGGGCCCTTCGCCGCCGGTTGGCATGGCGCCAAGCCCCTTCCGTGCCGGCCAGCAGGGCGCCAGCCACTCCGAGGTGGGCCTCGCCCCTCAAGGTGCGGAGGATTCCGCAGCATTGGGGCGGCCCGACGCCGGAGTGGTTCACTAAACTCTGCTAATCCCCTGCTTCATCTGCTGTGGAACTGTGCAATCAAGGAGTCCCATGATGTGCCCCAACACCTGGGGGTCCTGAGATTCAGCTTCGCCACGTCCATCTCTTTGATTAGAGTGCTGATACAACTATGAGGGTTTCCAGATAGGCGGGGTGCATGGAAGCCACATGAACAGGACACCTTAGAGCACTTCAATGAAACTGACATCATACTACAGCATTACCAGTAAGGTTCCTGAATGTAACATCTGAGTAGTGAGTTACTAGTCTTTCACAACACCATTAGTATGTTTAGCCACTGCATCCCCACCCTGAGAGCGCCCCCAAGTACAAGCCCTTGCCACCAAATTGATCCCCACTACCCCCAGGCCATCAGACCAACACCCCTCAGAAAACCAGAATAAGCAGCATGGTAGCATAGTGGGGGCAGCACGGTAGCATAGTGGTTAACACAATTACTTCACAGCTCCAGGGTCCCATGTTCGATTCCAGGCTTGGGTCACTGTCTGTGCGGAGTCCACGTTATGCTCTGACCCTCCAAAAGAGCACCCTACCCAGGCCCATGCCCCACCTCATCCCCGTAACCCCACCTAACCTTTGGACATAAGGGACAATTTTAGCATGGCCAATTCACTCTTCCCCCAAGGCTCACCAGTAACAGTGAGCCACATACAAGTGACTAGAAGCTTACTCCAAGAAGTATGTTTTAAGGAGTTTTTTTTAAAGGTGAAGTGAAACATAGAGAGGTGGAGTGGTTTAGAAAGGGAATTTCAGAGCTTAGCGCCGAGGCTCGAGATGAAGGCTCAGCTGCCAATGGCAGAGTGATGAAAATGGGAGCTGGCAAGAGACCAGCATTGGGGCAGTTCAGGAATCTTGGCTGGTCGAAGGGCTGGAGTGGATTGCAAAGACGGGAAGGGCTGACACCATGAAGAGATTGGCAAACAACAACGGTGCCTATTATGGATCATTGTTCTCTGCTACCTAAAATTAAGTAAAGTTGCATGATATAGAATAAGGTCTCAGCAATTCCAATCTATGTGTCTGCAAATCAAGGACACTACTAATGTAGCAGGTTCCAATGAGATTATGCCAAGGACACATCTGGCAGAAAAGGCCTAATTTTGATACTTAGAGTGAACTATCACCAAATGGTGTGCAGATATGGCAAACTGTTGAAAAATAACAGAGAACAGCTAATACAAACCAAGAGGTCTTAAGCTAGTTTAAAAGAAGATAGGGATAAATAACTGAAATTTGTAGATCTAACCTTGTGCTCCAAGTACAATAATTAATCCATGGGCACTTTGCCCCAGTAAGTGGGTAAGAAGTCTGAAGAGGATAAGTGAAATGGGCACTGTGAGGCAAGAAATACCAGTGGCACAGGAATAGTAAGACCAAATCCTTGCTTGAGTCAACAGATCCAGATCGCTTGGGAGGACAGAATGTCAAAAGTCATAGAGGAATATGTAATAAAAGACAATTTTTTGAAAAAAACTTAAGTAAAGGATTAAAGGAAATAAGCCTGGCATCCAACTCTGCTCCCTCTGCTCCCCAGCTGAGTAAAATTAGTGATCATTAATAGGAATAAAGTTGCATTTGTTCCTATACAATTAAATCTTGGGTGATAGAGAAACTCTACATGTCACAAAATGTTATGACAAAAGAGAATTGGAGGGGGGGGGGTTCTATGGATACAGATCATTAAATTGTCATGAACAGCTACAGAGACTAATCAAATAGGCCAATGGGCAGCACGGTAGCACAATGGGTATCACGGTGCTTCACAGCGCCAGGGTCCCAGGTTCAATTCCCTGCTTGGGTCAACGTCTGTGCGGAGTCTGCGTGTTCTCCCTGTGTCTGCGTGGGTTTCCTCCAGGCACTCCGGTTTTCTCCCACAAGTCTCGAAAGGTGTACTGTTAGGTAATTTGGACACTCTGAATTCTCCCTCGGTGTACCCGAACAGCCGCAACTTCATTGCAGTGTTAATGTAAGCCTACTTGTGACAATAAAGATTTTTTTTTTTTTAAATGATATGTGACTAGGGATCTGGAGATCAGGAACACAAGTGGGTGGAGGTAATATTTCAATTACATAAAAGCTCTGACTACACCACACCTAGAGTTTTGTGAGCATTTTCAGCACCATTACTACATTGATCTTGGAAGGAGTAGAGCAAGAGTTGTACCAGAATGATGTCTGGAATCCTAAGGATTAAATAACGAGGAGAGATGACACAAACTAGGGTTTGATTCCCTGGAATTTAAAAGATTAAGAAATTATCGATTGAAGTTTGAATAATAATAATCTTTTTCATTGTCACAAGCAGGCTTACATTAACACTGCAATGAAGTTACTGTGAAAAGCCCCCAGTCTCCACAGTCCGGCATCTGTTCGGGTACACAATTGGAGAATTCAGAATATCCAATTCACCTAACAAGCATGTCTTTCGGGACTTGTGGGAGGAAACCGGAGCACCCAGATGAAACCCACGCAGACACGGGGAGAACGTGCAGACTTCCGCACAGACCGTGACCCAAGCTGGGAATTGAACCTGGGACCCTGGCAGATAGGGTAGAGAGAAATTATTTCTGCCAGTTGGGGAGTCTCGGACCAGGAACATTGTCTAAAAAATAGATGCAGCTCTTGAAGAAGTTTAAAAAAAAAGGAAATGCTGAAAATACTCAGCAGGTCACGTAGCATCCATGGACAGAGAATCAGCGTTAACATTTCAGGTCGATGACTTGTCACTGGATCTGGGAAAAGTTCACAATGTAATAGGTTTTAAGCAAGTCAACTGGGGAGAGTCGAATAAAAAGAAAAGGAGAGGGCTTAATGGGGTGGGAGACAGGATTGATTAAATCAGGATTTTGCAAAGTGTGGGTCACGACCCACGGGTGGTTCATGGGCAGTTATCAGTGGATTGCGGAGCTAAGAGTCACATTGTTCTGAATGCATCAACCGCTAACACAGAGTTCCTCAATGCCAGCATTCAGAAGTCCGCAGGGAAAATCCTGCCTAAATGTCAATCCCGGCCTCTAGAGGGAGCAATTATTTGACAAATTTCTTGTAAGCCTCGCAGTTCCCCCCAACCCACCACCATCAACCCCCTTCCATTGGCAACTCAACTCCGAAAATCATGTGCCGGAAAACATTTCCACAACCTCTCAGGGTCAAAGCTGAGGCCCAAGAGTTCGCCCAGGTGCGGTGCATCTGCACTTCCATCCCCCTGGGCGTGGACCTCATGTGTTCATCCCTGATGCAGAACAGTTGTCTGGTGGATGACATCAAGGGGACCATACCCCCCTTCTAGGAGACCATTCTGGAGCAGAAAGAGACCGTCATGGAACAGAAGATCATCAGAGAACTCACCGCCAAACTCTGCAGATCCAAGAGTCAGAGTATGTCAGAGCCCTCAGTGCGTGAGCACAAACCTGGACAGAGTTTCCCTTTGTGTGGGTCTAATGACTCCATGCAGGCAAATAGCTTGAACATCTTCTGCAGATCTTGTAGTGTGGTTGTTGCTGAGAGGCCAGAAGCATGTGTGTCAGTGACGGCATGAAGGCACATTCAGTGGGAGAAAATGGACTGCCATTGCAGCAAGAGCTACATTATTGGCGAGAAGAGTGTCTACTAAGTGACTGCAATGGCATGTCTTCTATTGGGGAGACATAAGCACATGACGATGCCACAATTGAATATCTGAGAAAATAATATGAGAAAACTTTTTTCAATGTCCATTTTGTCTGATTAATGACAAGCAGAACAGTTAGTTTGTCAGCTGTCTGTGAGTAGACTGTGACTATACTCTTTGGAATTTAGAAGAATGAGGGGCAATCTGATAGAAACATATACAATTATGAAGGGAATAAATGGGATAGAAGCAGGGAGGTTATTTCCATTGGCAGGTGAAACTAGAACTAGGGGGCATAGCCTCAAAATAAGGGGGAGCAGATTTAGGACTGAGTTGAGGAGGACAAAGGGTGGTGAATCTGTGCAATTCCCTGCCCAGTGAAGTAGTTGAGGCTACCTCATTAATTGTTTTTATGGCAAAGATCAATAGATTTTTGAACAGTAAAGGGTTATGGTGAGCAGGCGGATAAGTGGAGCTGAGTCCACAAAATGATCAGCCATGACCTTATTGAATGGTGGAGCAGGCTCAAGGAGCCAGATGGCCTACTCCTGCTCCTGTTTCTTATGTTTAATAATAATAATCGCTTATTGTCACAAGTAGGCTTCAGTGAAGTAGGCTTCAAATGAAGTTACTGTGAAAAGCCCCTAGTCGCCACATTCCGGCACCTGTTCGGGGAGGCCGGTATGGGAATTGATCCCGCGCTGCTGCCTTGTTCTGCATTACAAGCCAGCTGTTTAGCCCACTGTGTTAAACCAGCCCCTGAGAGAAACAAGGCTGTAGCCAAGACCTGTAAAGGAAAAGGAAACAAAATGGGGACAGAGATTATTCCTCTAGTTTCTCTGCCTTCAGTGCACCTGTTCTGATGATCTAACTGCCATTCTAGTGCTTCTGACATTTCTTCCAATTTTCCTCAACCAAGGATTCCCTCTCCAGTGCAGCTGATACAGGCAACCTTGTCCGTCCCATATTGCACACTTCTGCTCTGACCCCTTCCCCTCCCTCCCTGAACTACAATAGACTTCCCCCGTCCTCGCCTTTTACCCCACCAGCCTCTGTATTCAAAGGATTAACTTCCACAATTACCGCCAACTCCAATGTGATGTCACTACCAAATTCATCTTCCCCTCCCCTCCACTTTTAGCATTCAAAAGAGACAATTCCATCCGCAATACCCTGGCCCCACCCCTCAATCATCCTAAACACCCTCTCCTTCCTTTAGCATCGTTCTATGAAAACAATGGAGATGCAACACCTGACTATTGACCTCCTTTTTCCTCGTCATTCAAGGTCCCCAACACTCCGTACAGGTGAAATCCCATGTCTACTTTTACAAATTTTGAGGAGAATTTTCTCATCTTTTTGCAGTGTTGCTGCAGGAGGGAAAACGATGTGGAAGCTGCCAGCCCCAATGACGGCTTCCTCCATTGTATTGCGAGCCACTTACAAACAAATCCATGGGGCAGGTCCTACGACATCATACTGGTGGGGCGGCTCAATTGGCATGCACTTTTTAACGGTCATTTTAATTCTCCACATTGCTTTCACACTAAGCTCTCCGTCCTTGACTCTTTGCAGTGTTCCAAAGAAGTTCAATGCAAGTTCGAGAAACAGCATCTTGGGCGGGATTCTCTGACCTTCCGCGCAGAAATCGCGCTCGGCGCGGGGTCGGAGAATTACCATAAATAGGCTCCAATGCTGGCACGCGATTCGCCACCAGTCGCGGGAGACGCGGCGCCGGTCGGGGGCCGTTGAAAGTGGCCCCCGCGGCGAGTGCCTGCCAAGTCCCGCCGACATGGTTCACATGTGGTCAAACCCGGCGGGACCGTGGCGTTCTGGCTGCGGGGGGCGTCCTGGTGGGGGAGTTCCTACTCCGGAGGGGGCCTCCACGGTGGCCAGGTCCGCAATTGGTGGCTATCGATTGGCGGGCGTGCTCATTCCGGGGAAGCCTATGTTCCTGCGCGCCAAGCCCCTGTAGGACTCCGCCATGTTGCGCAGGGGCGGTGTGAAGACAGCCGCCATGCACATGCATGGACCCGCGGCCGGCCGACGTGCGCATGGGTGGCCACAGGGGCGTAACTGCAGGGCCCTGCCACAGCCGGAGCTGCGGGGAGCAGGCCGGAGCCCTGCTAGCCCCCTTGAAGACGGAGAATCATCCTGGACTTTCTAGGAAAAGGTCCAGAGTGATTCACGCCTGTTTTCCAGCAGGCGTGGGGACTTTGTCCCCAGAGGGAGAATCCCGTTAATTAGACTTGAGACAGCCTTCCCGACTCAACACTGAGTTCAACAATTTCAGATCATAACCTCGATCCTCATTTTGTTTTCTTTCTCTTGGCAGGTTTTGGTTTCATTTTTAATTTCCCCTTTTGCTTTCAGACTAGTGCTGTTCATCATTCTGCCATTCACACCTCCTCTGAAGACATCGGGCGCGATTCTCCGACCTTGTTGCGCTCTCACTCAAGCGTAACGAGGCCAGTGAATAGGGGGAGAGGCCAAAAACAAGGCCACTGTCCTCAGTGATCCTCAACGTACCTTGCCCTCCTAGCTCTACCCCACTATGTCTAGCTGTTTTCCCAGGATTCACATCTGAGGTGGAGGCAGCCAGCTGCTTACCTGATCCTGTGGCCCTCGATGCCCCTGGCGGGCGTCCTCTGGGGATTTTGGGGCCAGAGGGCACTGGTTCATTTGTCGGCGGCACATGCACAACTGTGCTGCCCTGTCCTGCGTGCTGATCTCGACACGAGGCCTCATCAAATGGGTGGGACTCGGGGGAACCGGTGCCCACCGTCGCCATTACATTGGACGGGTGCAGGTTGGCACTCAGTGCCCCTCCTCCCGTCAGTACCCATAGGGCCCTGGGGTCCACCTTGGGGTGGGGGGGCAACTGGTTCAAGCCCTGGCTGCCCCTGCACCATGTGGCTCTGCCAGCCCTGGTGGTTCCCTAATGTCTGCACCATGGTGTTCATGCCTTCGGCGAGGCCCCTGAGTGACTGGGACATGCTCTGCAGTGCCTCAGCCATGCCCATCTGAGACTGGGACAAGCTCTGCAGCGCCTCAGCCATGCCCATCTGAGAACGGGTCATGTCCCTCAGAACCTCATCAAGGTCAGTCTGGTATTGGGTGACATCCCCAGCGAGGCAGTCGTTTTGCTGAGGCCCTCAGCCATGCCGTCACCCACTGTGCAAGGCCTTGGACACTTTAACTCATGGTGCCAATGTCATGCACCAGGCTCTCCACTGCGGTCACCACCCTAGCAGTGTTGGCCTCAATGCCACTCATTGACTGCGCCATCTCCTGCGCCCATAGCCTCTTGGAATCCTCCAATCAGCTATGGATCTGCTGGAGCAACGCTGATATCTCCCTCTGAACGTCCTGGCCATTCTCTATCGTTTCCATCAGCTCCGGGTAACCCACTTCCAAAGGCTCAGCATCGAGCTGGGACCCAGCTCGGTCCTGAGATCCGACTGCTGTCTCGCCTGGGGGTTCCTGCCTCCACCATTTGTGCCTCAGACCACAAATATGTCCCACCGAGGTGTGTGTATCTGTGCTGGTGGAGGGTGGGGATGACCGCTGTGCCGCAACTATAACAGTGCATCCTCGGAGCTCCCCTCCGAGGTATTCTCCTCGGAGTCAGGCGAGGACACTCGGGATGGACTGGCTCTGTCGGCTGGAGGACTTGTGAGAAAATGGGCATGTGGTCAGTGGGAGGGATGGGTCAGTCAGTAAGGCAATCAGTACTCATGTTTGACAGGTCCCCCAGGTGGAGCCGGGTGATTCCTCACCGCTGCGGCGTCCGCCAGCCTCCGCGTGGGTGATCGCCCTGTCCTCTGCCACACCAGTCACCTCCTGGGCCCACTCCTCGAAGGAGGTGAGGAGTCTGATGTCCGGCACCCCACCACCAATCTGGGCCCTCTCCTGCTGATAGTGGGAGAGCTTTTCCTGAGGAGACACAGAGAGGGCGTGGTTCACTGCCATTGATGAGGGATGTGAAGTTGGGTTTGAGGGGATTTACAGGGTGGGGGAGAGGGCTGCAGGTCACCTGGGGGTTTGGGGGTAGGTGGATGCTCCCTTGGGGGAGGGGGGGGCATTGGTGTCTATTCAGTTGTGCTGCCTGGTGTAGGTCGTTGCCCCTTTTCAGGCACTGAAGGTCAGTCTTCCTGGTCACACTCCCCGAGCTGATGGCTGCCGCCACTTCGTCCCAGACGCCATTGTTGCGAACTGGCTGGGGTTGGCTGGGCAAGTTCACCTTGTGCTACTCGAACATGTTAGCAGGGGGCTGGCAAGCGTGGTCCTGACGAATCATCAGTCATTTGCGGCAAGAAGCCCAATGAGGCCTTGTTAAGTGAACGAATTAACGCTGAATTGCGTTGCCGGCCTGATTGGGCTGAGCGCCGGAAAGCTTGCAGGAATTCCCACTCACTACCATACTTAGAAATTTTTCTGAATAATCACGTCCATCTTTGGCTTTCCTTACTTGTCCTATTACCACTCCCTTTGGCTCTGTGGTACTGATCCTATAGCTATTTAATTCTTCCTGTATTCAACCCAATGGCAAATCTTCCCTTTTGTATCTTTTCCACTCGTCACATTTCACTTGTTTACTTTTCTAACTTTTCCCTGTTCTGATGAGAGATTTCTCTCCACAGACGCTGACTATTTCCACCATTTTCTCTCTATTTCAGATTTCCAGGATTTTGCTTTCTCTCGGGAGTGAATTTAGGAAATACTTATACGAACAAAAGGTGGTAGAAATTTGGAACACCATCTGCAAATGGTAATTGTTGCAAAATTAATTGTTAATCTTAAATCCAAGTTTGATGAATTACTGTTGGCCAAAGATAAAGTTATATGGGACAATGGCAGATATATGGGGCGCGATTCTCCGCTGCCCACGACGGGTCGGAGAATAGCGGGAGGGCCTTCCCGACATTTTTCACGACCTCCCGTTATTCCCCCCCCCCCCCCCACGGCCGCCCCACGACACGATTCGCTGCTCGCCGTTTTTTACGGTGAGCAGCGATTCTCCCCTGGCCGATGGGCCGAGTTCCCAGGCCTTTACAGCCGTTTTCACGAACGCAAACACACCTGCTCTCACCGTTCGTGAAAACGGCCGCAAAGTGCCGTTCCGGACAACCATGGCACCGATTGGCACGGCCGCACCACGGCCGCACCACGGCTGCACCATGGCCGTGCCAAGGGTGGCATGGGCCCGCGATTGGTGGACACCGATCGCGGGCAGCAGGTCCGATACCCGCGCACTCTTTGTTCCTCCGCCGCCCCGCAGGATCAGTCCGCGGGGCGGCTGAGGGGCATGACGGCCCGCGCATGCGCGTGTTTGACGCATATGCGTGATGACGTCATCCGCGCATGCGCGGGTTGGAGCCGTCCAATCCGCGCATGCACGGCTGCGTCATCGTGCGTGTCAGCCGCCGTGACCCTTGGCGCGCGGGCTTAGCGACGGTCGCTAAGCCCGCGATGTTGTGCTTCGCGGGGCCGCGCTGCTAGCCCCGCCCGGGGGGGAGAATCGGGTCCCGAGAGGGGGCGCGGAGGCTGCCGTGAAACACGGCCAGTTTCACGGCAGCCTTTACGACTCTCCGCATTTGCGGAGAATCGCGCCCATGGAGTTAGAGAGCAGATCAACCATATCAATGGAGGTGGAACAGGGTCAAAGGGCTAAAAGGCCTACTTCCTGTTTCCATGTTCCTAAATTGCTCATTTTAGGGCCTTGGAGTTCTGAACATGTGTGAAAACTATGTGTGAAAACTATGATAAAGAAAAAAGAAGATAAAACTAGAGTTAAAAAGTTCCAATGCCAGGCATAGAGGTGTGGTATTGCATTGAGTTTTTCAGTATAGCGGTGGGAAGTTTGGAGATGCTCCCGATGTTTCTGCATGTTAGGTATAACAAAAAATGAAGGGAGGACTCCTGTAATAAATAATTGTTTGTCCACACTGATTTAAAACATCTCAAACAGGGACCGCAAAGTGGGGCCTCAGTTAAAGATGGGTATGACTGCAGTGCCAAATTGGTTACTATTTCTCCTTCCACTGATATTGCCTGATTTGCGAAATATTTTCCAGTATTTTCTGATTGCAGCATCAAGTGTTACGCTTTTGTCCTCAAAGTGGAAAAGTCAAGTCGCGTGGGGGGGGGTGGTGGTCTGCATGTTATTTCCCCACAACCCCTTGTGGTGAATCATGATGCTAGTAATTCACACTGTGTTATATTATATGTGTTGTGTCTTTGTGGGCTCTGTGTACGAGCAGTTGCGCGGCTCTGCCCAGAGGGGGAGATGAGGAGTTCGTACTGGGCTCCACCCTTGGCTCCGCCCATGGGTGCACCCATGGCTCTCCCACTTACTGGAAGTATAAAGATCTGCAGTTGTGGTTCTGCTGCCAGTTCATCTCGTCGCAGGCAGGCTCAGTTGTAAGACTATTAAAACCACTGTTCACTTCCAATCACATGTCTTGTGAATTGATAGTCTCATCAATTTAATAGTCTTACGAAACTTGAAGAAAACGACTATGGAATCAGCCCTCAAACCTGATCGACTAGAACTCGACCTGCAGGCTGCAGAGGCGAAATAAATCTTTCTACACTGGCTCAGATGTTTCAAGGCCTACCTGGCTGAATCAAGCACTTCAGAAACCTCAAAGGAGCAGAAACTAGGCCTACTGCACACAACGGTGAGCCACCGTATCTCTACTCAACTTAACAGTACTACCTCGTATACGGAGGCCTTAGCCATACTAGATCGAATGCACGTGAGGCCCATCAACGAGGTCTACGCGTGCCACATTTTTACGACCTGCCGCCAGCGCCCCGCGGAGTCGTTGGACGAATTCCTGCGCGATTTAAAAGCCTTAGCTCGGGACTGTAATTATCAAGCTGTATCAGCTGCCCATCATATGGAGCTCGCTGTCCGAGATGTGTATGTGGCAGGGCTCAGGTTAAATTATGTGCGCCAGCGGTTGCTTGAAACAGGGGCCCAAAACTTGGAGGACACTGTAGAATTGGCTACAACCATGGAGGTCTCGTTCCGCAGCCTCACCTCGTTCCCCGCGGACCAAGCGATCGCATCGTGGGCCCCCGACCAGCGACTGCCCCAGGCCTGCGCCACGCAGCCACCCACCCACTATGCAGCCCCAGTGTGCCATTTTTGAGGGCAGCACCCACGGCAGCACTGCCCAGCCCGCAATGCGACCAACTGCGGTCGCAAAGGACACTATGCCCGGGTATGCCTGGTGAAGAAATCCACTTCTCCAAACTCTCCCGCAGCCCAGAGCACTCGCTTCCAAAACTCACAGGCCCGCAGGCCCGGAATTGCTGTGGCCTGTACTCCGACTCCGCCCCCACCCGACATGTGCGACTCATGGGGGCCGCCATCTTGGCAACTCTTCTCCACGCGGCCGGCCACGTGCGACTCATGGGGGCCGCCATCCTGGATGCCATCTTCCTCGCCGCCCGCCACGTGCGATCCACGGGGGTGGCCATCTTGGGCTTCATCCTTTTCAAACTCTGAAACTCACCTCGACGACTACGACCTCAGCGGACTGTCATCACGGGGCCACTCCAGCACAGCTGATCAAGCAGCCGACTACCCGCAACTCAACGCAGTCACGTTGGACCAGTCACGTCCGAAGCGCGGACAGTCATCGCGGGGCCACTCCAGCACAGCTGATCGAGCCGCCGGCTACCCGCAACTCAACGCAATCACATTGGACCAGCCGCGTCCGAAACACCTCGGGAGCTCGATGAGGTCCATTAAAATCAATGGGTACAGTTCACCATGTCTCTTCGACTCCGGGAGCACCAAGAGCTTCATACGTCCTGATCTGGCAAGACGCTGTTCGCTCCCTATCTTCCCTGCACGGCAAACTATTTCCCTTGCCTCGGGCTCACACTCAGCTTCAGCGGACCCCTACCTCCACTCTTTGCTAACCTCACTCGGCGTCCCCTCCCGCTCTCTAAGATCCGCTCATGGACCCGCTCTCTCGAACCCGCTCTCTCGGGCCCGCTACCTCGCACTCGCGCTCCCGCACTCGCTCACTTGGACCCGCTCTCTCGAACCCACTCTCTCGGGCCCGCTCCCTCGCAATCGTGCTCTCGCTTGCTTGGACCCGCTCTCTCGGACCCGCGCTCTCGGACCCGCTCTCTCGCTCCCGCACGCTCGGACTCACTCGCTCGGACCCGCTCTCTTGGACCCGCATCCTCGGACTCGCTCTCTCGGACCCGCTCTCTCGGACCCGCACCCTCGGACCCGCTCTCTCAACCCGCTCTCTCAGACCCGCTCTCGCACTCGCTCGCTCGTACCCGCTCTCTCTGGCCCGCTCTCTTGGACCCGCTCTCTCGGACCCGCTCTCTCGGACCCGCTCTCTCGGACCCGCTCTCTCGGACCCGCTCTCTCGGACCCGCACCCTCGGACCCGTTCGCTCGGACCTGCTCATTCGGACCCTCTCTCTTGGACCCGCTCGCTCAGACCCGCTCTCTCGGACCCGCTCTCTCGGGCCCGCTCTCTCGGACCCGCACCCTCGGACCCGTTCGCTCGGACCTGCTCATTCGGACCCTCTCTCTTGGACCCGCTCGCTCAGACCCGCTCTCTCGGACCCGCTCTCTCGGACCCGCACCCTCGGACCCGTTCGCTCGGACCTGCTCATTCGGACCCTCTCTCTCGGACCCGCACCCTCCGACCCTCTCTCTCGGACCTGCTCTCTCAGACCCGCTCGCTCGGACCCTCTCTCTCAGACCCGCACCCTCGGACCCTCTCTCTCAGACCCGCTCGCTCAGACCCGCTCTCTCGGACCCGCTCTCTCGGTCCCGCACCCTCGGCCCCGCTCGCTCGGACCCGCTCTCTCAGACCCACTCGCTCGGACCCTCTCTCTCAGACCCGCTCGCTCAGACCCGCTCTCTCGGACCCACTCTCTCGGTCCCGCACCCTCGGCCCCGCTCGCTCGGACCCGCTCTCTCAGACCCACTCGCTCGGACCCTCTCTCTCGGACCCGCACCCTCCGACCCTCTCTCTCGGACCTGCTCTCTCAGACCCGCTCGTTCGGACCCGCTCTCACAGACCCGCTCGCTCGGACCCGCTCGCTCGGACCCTCTCTCTCAGACCCGCACCCTCGGCCCCGCTCGCTCGGACCCTCTCGCTCAGACCCGCTCTCTCGGACCTGCTCTCTCAGACCCGCTCGCTCGGACCCGCTCGCTCGGACCCTCTCTCTCGGACCCGCTCTCTCGGACCCGCTCTCTCGGTCCCACACCCTCGGCCCCGCTCGCTCGCACCCACTCTCTCGGACCCGCACCCTCGGACCCGCTCTCTCGGACCCGCTCTCTCAGACCCGCTCTCTCGGTCTCGCGCCCTCGGCCCCGCTCGCTCGGACCCGCTCTCTCAGACCCGCTCTCTCGGTCCCGCACCCTCGGATCCGCACCCTCCGACCCTCTCTCTCGGACCCTCTCTCTCGGACCCGCTCTCTCAGACCCGCTCTCGGTCCCGCACCCTCGGCCCCGCTCGCTCGCACCCGCTCTCGGTCCCGCTCTCTCGGGCCCGTTCCCTCGGACCCGCTCGCTCAGACCCGCCCGCTTGGACCCGCCCTCCCGCAACCACTCTCTCGGGTCCGCTCCGGCACTCGCTCTTCTGCGCTCGCTCTCCAGCACTCGCTCTCCTGCACTCGCGCTATCGCACTCTCTCTCTCGCCCTCTCTTGCCCTCAGTGCTCTCCTGCACTCGCTCTCTCGGTGTCGCTCTCTCTCGCCCCCGGTGTCGCCCTCTCTCGCTCTCGGTGACACCCCCTCTCGCCCTCGGTGACGCCCACTCGCGCCCTCGGTGTCGCCCGCTCTCGCCCTAATCTGTTTTGTCCTCGTGGGCTCAGTATCCGGGCACACAAAACTGACACGCTCGTGGCAAGAGTGCGACTATCCCATTCGAATCCCCAATACGCGTTCATCGAATACCCTGACGGCCGTCAGGACACTGTTTCCCTCCAGGACCTGGCGCCTGCAGGATCCAACTCCAACACTACTACCTCCGAGGTACCCCTCACACTACACCCCACCCAACCCCCGCGCCCTGCGCCCCCACACCTACAGGTTCACTGCCCGTGCTCCGCGCCCTCCCACCTATGGGTTTCCGGCGCTCCCCGCCGCCAGTCGAACCAGTCGAGTACGACTCACCCCGGTGTCCGCCATCGTACCCTCACCGACCGCCACCACCCAGCCACCAAAAGAGGCTGCAACCCCGGCGCTTCGCCGATCCCAGAGGATGACCCGGCTGCCGGACCAGCTAAATTTGTAGACCCATCACCCCCGCCGGACTTGATTTTTTTTTTACAGGGGGTGAATCATAATCCTAGTAATTCACACTGTTATATTATATGTGTTGTGTCTTTGTGAGCTCTGTATACGAGCAGTTGCGCGGCTCTGCCCATAGGGGGAGATGAGGAGTTTGTACTGGGCTCCATCCTTGGCTCCGCCCATGGCTCCTCCCACTAACCGGAAGTATAAAGATCTGCAGTTGTGAGCCTGCTGCCAGTTCATCTCATCGCAGGCAGGCTCAGTTGTAAGACTGTTAAAACCACTGTTCACTTCCAATCACGTGTCTTGTGAATTGATGGTCCCATCACCCCCTTCTCTACCCATCGTGTGTGGGAAAGTAGAGCTGAGCAGAAGAATAGCCACAATCAAAATGAATGGCGGAGCAGTCTGGCCTGGCCCACTGCTCCAATTTCCTTTATCCTTTCTTTCTTCTGTTAATTCCTTAATTATTCGCCCCATTCATGACCAGATGTGTGAGGACTGCAGAGCTTTGATCTGATTCATTGGTTGTGAGTTTAACATGTGACAGAAACAGAGCATCATTTATGCACCCATACTCCACTTAACTGCTGAATTCACCAACTTGTAATGTATGTCCATGTTTTACAAAACAATAACTTTCATTTATATAGTCCCTTTAAGATAGTTAACCATGTCTCAAGGTGTTGCACAGTTTAACACTTTTTTGACAAAGAGGGTCTTAAACAAGTAGTGAAGAAAGGTAAAGGGTTTTAGGGCAGCACGGTAGCATGGTGGTTAGCATAAATGCTTCACAGCTCCAGGGTCCCAGGTTCGATTCCCGGCTGGGTCACTGTCTGTGCAGAGTCTACACGTCCTCCCCGTGTGTGCGTGGGTTTCCTCCGGGTGCTCCGGTTTCCTCCCACAGTCCAAAGATGTGCGGGTTAGGTGGATTGGCCATGCTAAATTGCCCGTAGTGTCCTAAAAAGTAAGGTTAAGGGATGGGGGTTTTGTTCGGTTACGGGTATAGGGTGGATACGTGGGTTTGAGTAGGGCGATCATGGCTCGGCACAACATCGAGGGCCGAAGGGCCTGTTCTGTGCTGTACTGTTCTATGTTCTATGTTTTGGGACGGAATTAGCAAGGAGATAGGTGGCTCAAACTACAGTTGTTAATGATGGGCGAATGGAAGGGGACAAACATTATCGGAACCGATTCAGAGGAATAGTGAGTTCATGGGAGTGATGGGTTGCAGAATTGGTTGTTATAAAGGTAGGGAGATGTGAGGCCATGGAGGAATTAAACACATGAAACCATTGTCGATTGCCGTAAAATTCCATCAGGTTCGCTGATGTCCTTCAGGGAAGGAAATCTGCTGTCCTTGCCTGGTCTGTTCTGCATGTGACACCAGATCCACAGCAATGTGGTTGACTCTTAAAATACCACTCAGTTCGAGCACAATTGGGGACAGGGCCTGTCGCCCCCACATCCCATGAAAGAAAAAAAAAAGCAAGGATGAGAATTTTTAAATGTGAGGTATGGGGTGGGGAAACAGGGAGTCACGATCGATCAGTGAGGATTAGGTTGATCATCAAACAGGACATGGTGTTAGATATATTCCTAAAATGGTTGTATTTGAAAATGAAATGAAAAATGAAAAATGAAAATCGCTCATTGTCACGAGTAGACTTCAATGAAGTTACTGTGAAAAGCCCCTAGTCGCCACATTCCGGCGCCTGTCCGGGGAGGCTGGTACGGGAATCGAACCGTGCTGCTGGCCTGCTTTCAAAGCCAGCGATTTAGCCCAGTGAGCTAAACCAGCCCCTTATTTTGGGAAAATAATTTTGGGATTATGACTTTAATTTAGGATAAATGACTGGTTTATCCAACCTCTTCTGAAGTGTGCCTGACAGCAGATCTGGGTAATGAGGCTGTTAACATTTTAAAGGGAAGCTCAGATCGTTTGCTGGAAAGGTGCAAGGTGTTCACAGCAGGAGGCAATGACAGCAGGATTCCAATGGTTTGACTGGTACAGTCTGCAAAAATCCAGGAAGACACATACGAACTAGAAAGAGGAATAGGCCACTTCGTCCCTCAAGCCTGCACCACCATTCCATAAGATCATGGCTCATCGGATTGTAACTTCAGCTTCACATTTCCTACATAGCCCCACAAGCCTTTCATCCCCTTGTTTATCAAGAATCGATCTACCTCTGCCGTAAAAATATTTGATGTGGAGAGGCTGGACTCGGGTGGGCACAGTAAGAAGTCTCACAACACCATCTTAAAGTCCAACAGGTTTATTTGAAATCACAAGCTTTCAGAGCGCTGCTCCTTCAAAATATTTAAAAACTGCTTCCTTGAATGGTTAATTTACTTCCAAGATAAAAAGAGTTAGAATACCAAGGATAGATAATCAGCATTTCTACCCTGGATATAAGACCCATGTGCTTTATGTCGCCACGGAGATGGGTTTTGAGAGCGAAGATATCCCGGAAGCTCACAGACACAGTTAGTCTGTCAGGGTACAGGAGATAGGCCAAGTATTTTAATGGTTCACCACATAGGAATGCAGCTGAGAGCTCATGCTTGAATTGGAATGACCAAATTTGCCAGGACTTAAACAAGACTGGATGATCCACCTAGGTTAAGAGAGAAATATTCTGCAGGAGAATCCTTCACCTGAAAGACAATTTTGGTGTTGTTATCAGGTTAGGGAAAAGAAAGGAAAGGAATGGAAGGAAATACTCAGGAGCTAAGAGTTACCTAAGACTGGGTCCGGTAAAATAGAAAAGTACTTAAGGGAAAATTTACTTAAGGGAAAATGTAAAGTACACCTGTTGGGAGTGGGTTTTTTGATTATGTTGAAAGTAAAAGGGGAAAGTTGTGTTCTATAGTTTAAAGTATATAAGTTGCCTACAAAATGTGTTTAGTCACAGGTGCTTTTAGTCTGTTACAGTAAATTTTTAAAATGTGAAATCTTGTGTCAACTCATCAACTATTTCATTCGAATTTCAAACTTCTTTTTAAACATCGGGGATTAAACAACAGAGATTGTAGCAGATCAGATATGGCAACTGAGTTTTGAATGAACTGATGGAGTCAATAAGAGGATGGATGATAGGAGGCTGACCAGGACAGCAATTTAGTAAAAAATTATATGATCAAACAAAAGCAGAAATACACTTTAATTAGACAAATTAATACATTCAGAAACGTACACAGAAACGTACACAGAAAACAGAATACAACCATATCACCAAAACCCACCTTCACTTTCTCTGTAGTGTAGCGTGCAGGCTATATACATTTCAAATAGACTTGTCATTAAAACTTTCTAAAAATTAACTTTTATAAATGGTTGCCAAATGATTCTCACTGGTAATCAGGAAATGCAGCATCACCCTCTAAACAATTGTAAACAATTGTGGATGGAACAATTTTATCTTTCATTCTTCAATTACAGTTGTATAGGACTTTGGTTAGGCCACATTTGTAATACTGCGTGCATTTCTGGTTGCCACATTACCAGAAGGATGTGGATGCTTTAGAGAGGGTGCAGAGGAGGTTCACCAGGATGTTGCCTGGTATGGAGGGTGCTAGCTAGGAAGAAAAGTTGAGTACTTAGGATTGTTTTCGTTGGAAAGACGGAGGTTATGGGGGGACCTGATTGAGGTCTACAAAATTATGAGAGGTATGGACAGGGTGGATAGCAACAAGCTTTCTCCAAGATTGGGGGTGTCAATTACAAGGGGTCACGATTTCAAGGTGAGAGGGGGAAAGTTTAAGGGAGATGTGTGTGGAAAGATTTTTTACGCAGAGGGTGGTGGGTGCCTGGAATGCTTTGCCAGCGGAGGTGGTAGAGGCGGGCACGATAGCATCATTTAAGAGGCATCTAGACAGATATATGAACAGGCAGGGAACAGAGGGAAGTAGATCCTTGGAAAATAGGCGACAGGTTTAGATAAAGGATCTGGATCGGCGCAGGCTGGGAGGGCCGAAGGGCCTGTTCCTGTGCTGTAATTTTCTTTGTTCTTTTGTTCTGCTTCTCTGCTGCGTTTTAAAGAAATACACTCTCTGTGGGTAAAAACAAGCACTTTTCCAAGTCCTTTGCTGCAGTGAGTGGTACTATCATTGAACCGTCAAGTTAAGAGTAGCAAAACCACAACTTGATGGATCCTGCAAAGAACCTCATCCTGAGTGAGTGGTACTATCATTGGACCGTCAAGTTAAGAGTAGCAAAACCACAACTTGATGGATCCTGCAAAGAACCTCATCCTGAGTGAGTGGTACTATCATTGGACCGCCAAGTTAAGAGTAGCAAAAACACAACTTGATAAATCCTGCAAAGAACCTCACCCTGAGCAAGATCTGGGGTAATGCACTTTTATTCCACTGCTTTTTGTTCATAGGGAGAGTCTTTACCAGATATGTACCATATGGATTTCGGCACTGATATATGTGTCACTATATTAAGGAATCACGCCAATCTCAAATCACTGCCAGTTGAAACCTCAAAGCCCAAATGATATTTAACAGGCTGGTGGTTCTTGCAATCTTTGACCTGTTCAATTCAGTGTTTTGAGGAAGAAAAAGAGTTGAAGACTTCTGTATTAAGGCCAACACAGGTTGATAGGTAGAATTCTGCTCCTTCGGTGAAGCAATGGCTTTCATTTCCAGTTCCTCAGAATGGTCTCTGCCGAATCCAATGTGCTATCTTGCTGTTTTAAAAAAAAAAAAGAGGGATTAGAATGACAACTTACATAATGTACTAACTTGAGATGTGCATGTACAACTTTGTGAATTCTCAGCAGCGGGGCTGGTAAGTAGATCATGCCTCCACCCTCAGCGTGTAAACCAGTAGACTTACCTTGATAAAGCAGAAGCGAATGTACTTCTCAAATTGACTCTTGGCCTGGTCACTGACAAATGAAGACACAGGGATGGCTGCCAGTCGCTGAAAGAAAATTAATTTTAAATTATAAACTCTCAGTGTACAGCGATAAACACAACTCAAAGTGTAGCTTCAGGTGCAATTCTACTGCGATGATCTAATGGCCACATTGACCGTGGGTGCAAATCCTTTGATGACCACTACATTTCACGAGAGGCCTAAAACGGGGTTATAGGGTTCGTCACCATAACATTTGCCCTCTCCCTATCCTCCCACCCATGACGTCACACAGGGACAGGCTCTCTGGGGAACATCATTTGTGTGTGTGTAGGGGGGGTCCCTGATATGTGGTGGAGGGGGAAGAGTCAGGGAGGAGGAGGGGGTGACCCGATGCTTGTGTGGGGAAGGGCTTTTATTTAAATCAGAGACTGGGGCATCCTTTAAAAAAGGCTCCCTAATCTTGGGATTCCTGGCCTTGCCGGCTTTCTGAGGTGCTGTCCCTCCATTTCAATGTGGCAAGAAAAGTCGACCGTGCTGCTTGCGAGCCTCACATGGTTTTCTCGTCTGAGCCAACCCTGTATTTTTGGTAAGATTCCACACCAAGTATCTGCACGGTACACGATCATAACAAGTAAACAGTTTCATAATTCCAAAAGCAACCTATTATGGTAGTAAGGAATAAAAAGCAATGGGCCAGGATTCTCCGTTCCTGAGACTAAGTGTTGATGCCAGGGCAGGATTTGTGGTCTTCCATGACAGCAAAACCGGAGCCACATGGAACACAATCGATTCCAATGAGAAACGGTGCCGGATTCACGACTGACACTCAGGAGGGCAACAAGCTGCAGCTGCATATACACACTTCACTCCCCACACACACAATCTCAGTCAACAAGGTGCCAGCAAGGAAAGCGGTCTCGAGATTCATAGACGCCAAGCTCGAGACTCCCCTGGCCCTGCGGAAGAGAGACGGGCAATCCTATACCCCGGCCGGGGAAGGAGGCTGCCAGCTGTCGCTGTTCACTGTGCCTGGGCGCAGGTGGCAAAGGCAATAAGTGCCACTGACCGGACTGGCCTGCTGTGCAGTAAAAAACTGCACAACCTCCTCAGGGCGACCTCAGTGCAAGTAGAGATAGAGATAGAGAAATACAGCACAGAACAGGCCCTTCGGCCCACGATGTTGCGCCGAACTTTTGTCCTAGGTTAATCATAGAATTTTGGACAATTTGTCATGGCCAATCCACCCAACCTGCACTGTGCCCCTGGCACCAACCCCCTCCCAACCAGGAGGGCGGCCGAACCCCCACCCTGCACCACATGCCAGCACCCATCCTGGCCGCGTGCCCTGGCCACTGAAGCCGCCAGCTACCCATCCCCTGGGCTGCACGTGTTGGACTGTATAACACTGTGCATTTTCTGTTCTTCCCCCACCCTCCCCGCTCCCAGGTTCCCCGTGACCCATGTGTCAACACCCCCCCCCCCCCCTCCTCCCCCAAACACTATCCTCACCCCCACACCAGTTCCACCCACCAGTCTAATCATGTATCTGCTCCTGTGTCTTGCAGGAGATGCTGGTGATGGGGCGAGCCCGTCTGGTGTCCCTCACCCACAGCCATGACCCCCCCGCCCCCCCCCCGGTGGAAAACCAAACAGCAGGGTCATTTGAGCTGAGTTCAAACAAAACCCATTTTTGCCATAACAAGGGCCTTAACCCACAGTGCAGGAGTTACGAATTTAAGGAGATGTAAATGCTCATGAAGGGCAGATAAGGCATGTAGAACTCAAGCTGTGAAGGTTTTTAAATCCCTAGTACTTTAAAAACTAAAAAATAGCCTGCATGTGACAATGGGTGTTGAAAATAACCTATTTTAGCAGTTATGATTGTCCAGGGTCTATCAATATATCATTATTAGTGGTTGGCTGTTTTTCACAACACATACTTCTCCCAGCAGGAGATTACACAAAGGATTACCTTTGATGTGATATTATGAATACAAGTCTGTTTATTTTGGTAGGCTTTTAAGTACTTATGGGGCATTAAAAGTTTTATATATGCTTTCGTGAGTAGGAGTTTTTTCATTATAGTGAAAGATTAGAATCACATTATTGTGATTGATATTTACATCTCTATTATATTTCACCTCAACATGGCTCCTCGAGATCTCCCCATGGTGGATACTAGGCAAGTTGGCATTGAGAGTGTAAGAAATGTAGAAAATAGGATGCCATTCTGTCCTTCGAGCCTGCTCTGCCATTCATTATGATCATGGCTGATCATCCAACTCCATAAGCTAATCCCACCTTTCCCCCCCCCCCCCCATATCCTTTGAGCCCCTTCGCCCCAAGTGCTATATCTAACCGTTTCTTGAAAACATGCAATGTTTTGGCCTCAACTGCGTTCTGTGGTAATGAATCCCACAGGCTCAGCACTCTCTGGGTGAAGAAATTTCTCCTCATCTCTGTCCTAAATGGTCTATCCTAAATCCACAGACTGAAGACTGGTTCTGGACACCCTCACAATCGGGAAAATCCTTCTAGCATCTACCCTGTCTAGTCCTGAGAGAATAGGTTTCTATAGGCTCCCTCCTCATTCTTCTGAACTCCAACGAAAACAATCCTAACCGAGTCAATCTTTCTTGCTGCCACCCGAGGAGTCAGTCCGGTAAGCGTCTGTTGCACTCCCTCTAGAACATGAACATCCTTCCTCAGATAAGGAGACCAGAACTACACACAATATTCCAGGTGTGGCCTCACCAAGGCCCTGTATAGACATCCCTGTTCCAGTACTCCAATCCTCTCGCTTTGAAGGCCAACATACCATTTGCTTTCTTTATCGCCTGCTGTATCTGCATGCTTACCTTCAGCGAGTGGTGTAGGACACCCAGGTCTCATTGCACATTCCCCTGTCCTAATTTATGGCCAGATAATAGACTGCCTTCCAACCTTGCATTTATCCAAATTATACTGCATCTGATATTCATTTTTTCACTCACTCAAATTGACTAAATCACACTGAAGGATCTCGACATCCTCCTCATAGCTCACCCTCCCACCCAACTTAATTTGCAAGTTTGGAATTTAAAAAATATATATATAAATTTAGAGTACCCCATTCATTTTTTCCAATTAAGGGGCAATTTAGTGTGGCCAATCCACCTACCCTGCACATCTTCGTGTTGTGAGGGCGAAACCCACGCAGACACGGGGAGAATTTGCAAACTCCACACGGACAGTGACCCAGAGCCGGGATCGAACCTGGGACCTTGGCGCCATGAGGCAACAATGCTAACCACTGCGCCACTGTGCTGCCCCGCAAGTTTGGAAATATTGCATTTAGTTCCTTCATTTAATCATTAATATATATTGTGAATAATGGGGTCACAGCATCAATCTCTGTCATATGAGTCACTGCCTGTCAGTTGAAAAAAGACCTGTTGATTCCTACTTTGTTTCAAGTCTGCCGACCAGTTTTCTATCCATCTCAATACACTATCCCTGTGCTTTAATTTTACATGCTAATCATGTGGGACTTTGTCGAAAGCATTCTAAAGTCCAAATAAACCACATCCACTGGCTCTCCGTCGTCACCTCTACTTGTTACTTCCTCGAAGAATCCCAGTCGATTTGTCAAGCATGATTTCCCCTTCATAAATCCATGCTGACTCTGTCCAATCCTGCCACTGTTTTTGAAGTGATCTGCTATAAAAACTTTGATAATGGATTCTAGAATTTTCCCCACTACCGACATCAGGCTTACTGGTGTATAATTCCCCGTTTTCTCTCTACCTCCCTTTTTAAATTGTGGGTTACATTAGCTACCCTCCAATCTGTAGGGACAGTTCCAGAGACTGTAGAATCTTGGAAGATGACCACCAATGCATCCACTATTTCTAGAGCCACTTCCTTGAGTACTCTGGGATGTAGATTATCAGGCCCTGGGGATTTATCAACTTTCAATCCCATCAATTTCACCAATACCATTTCTCTACTAATATTGATTTCCTTCTGTTCTTCCCTCTCACAACCCAGCGTTCCCCAATATTTCTGGTATCGTATTTGTGAAGACAGAGCCAAAGTACATTTTTAGCTGAGTCATTTCTTTGTCCCCCATTATAAATTCCCCTGTTTCAGATTGTAAGGGACCTAATATTTGTCTTCACCAATCCTTTGGGCACAGTAACTGTGCTCACCCCAGTCCAACGCCGGCATCTCCATACCAATCCTTTGGGTACAGGGTGGTGGCTGGGCTCACGACAGAGGATATGCTGGCATGGATGGTGCATTGTGAGTGGATGGGGGGGGGGGGGTGATGAGGTGTGCGGGATGAGGGCTGAAGGGTCTGAAATTTAATAAAACAACTGGGACAAGTCCCAGACAACCAAGACAGTCTTGTAAAAAACCTTGGCACTGGCACGGAACCAGGAAATTCCCCGACTTGAGCTCCATGCCTCAGGCGCAAATTTCCAGGCCCATTAACTCTGTTTTCTCTCCACAGATGATTCCTGACCCGTTAATTTTTTACCAACATCTTCTGCTTTTATTTCAGGACTTCCAGCATCCACAGTATGTTGCCTTTTGTTATACCTTTACTTGGTAAGTAATATAACTAAAAAGCACATGCAGTCAACCCAATATTTAGAAAGCTGCACCGCAGCAGCTTCATTGACGTGCTGGTTCTATATTTGAATTTGATTGAACAAAAACCTTCGGCTTCTTTAAATATGTACAAAGTATGAAATCCTCCACTGTAAAGATTAGCCAAGTATGCAGAAGCTGCAACAGATGCTTCCTGTTTTAAATTGCACGTCATCTCCTGAAAAATAATGGTTGTTCTCAGAAACCTCAGACCCAGTCTGCACTTTCTGCCATCAACCTAGCTGAAGGCAGACAAAAGTGAACTGTATGAAACAAACTTTCAATACAACCAAGGTTAGTTGTTAATGTTTATAGGCCCTTCAATATTTTTGCACAATACATTGCAGAAAACCTCATCAATTCCATGAACATCTGTAATTAGATTCATGTTAGCATAAGAAAAAACCTTGTGTTTGTCTTCATTCAGGACTCCAATAAGGGCAGGTATGCTATACGTTCATTTAGTTCCGTCTCCAGTAATTAACTTGCCAAGAATCCTTTGACGCCAGATTCACTTTTCCCAAAACTTACCTCCTTTTCCCACACACTGTTCTTTTTCTACATCAGTTATCTCTTCAGCTCATCATCTATCTCAATCCACCTTGATCCACGCTTCTACTGATCATTCCACATCAAGTTTATAATCTCCCCATAGGTTACATGTTCTTACTGTGCACATCCTTCATTCCTCCTGCAGTGCAATGGCTGGACCACTGCATCTTCATCCTTATGCTGTCCTTTAATGCATCAGTGAAATATCTTGTTTCTTTCAGCTTTTCCTATACATTTTCTTCACCCGTTTCCTTCTTCACACAATCTTTTGCTCCTAAAACCTCAATCTGGCATTAGCTGCCTTCAGATTAAAATTGTCAACACTGGCCCTGTTCTATGTTCACCGTAGTTCATCAACTTAAAATAAGACAATGGGGCAAGTGTAGTTTGATGTGAGAAAGTGAGAGGTTCACTTTGAATTCAAGCAAGATAAATCAGCCTATGCTCTTAATGGTGAGAAACAAAGAATGGTGGAGGTTTTGGTGTCCCATGTACAAAAACAAAAATTAAAAAGGCCAATGGAACATTAACCTTCATCTCAAGGTCTAGAATGCAGTTGTATAGACCCTTGGCCAGTCCACATCTGGAATACTGATTCGATTTTGAACTCCAGAAAGGGTTTACTGACTTTGGAGATGGTATGTCGCATATTCACCAGAAGGATATCAGGTGGTAAGGGCCAGGGTCTAGAGAACCCCAAAGTGTGTCATGGAGTTCACCTGACCTACAACGTTTAATAGATTGTGGTATGGGGAGCACAATGCCCACTCTCCAGGGTGGTAGAGCAGAAATTGAAAAGTATTTTTTTAAAGCAAAACAATGTTTTCTTTCTGAACTCAAGTTAAACTTTTTAAAACATACAGTAAACATCTTAGCAACCATTAATTCAAATACAACCCCAAAGAAGACAACACTAAGTAATCCTTTAAGCTTTCCTTTTAACATACATAAGACTTAAAACCCCTTTTACCAGAAGCACATTGGGTTAAAGTCACTACTGTTATTAGTTTTGAATCACCAGGATCGAATTACATTCTTTAGATTACAGAGAGAGACTCTAAAACACCTTCTGGCTGTGACTGCAGCTATCCAGCTCTGAAAACGAAACTAAATACACCCTGCAGCAAACAGCCTAAAACAAAAGTAAAATGCTGACAGACAGCCCAGCTCCACCCACTCTCTGACATCACTGCAGTAATAAACACCCATTTCTTAAAGGTACTCTCACTACAGATATTTATATACGTACCCATTTATAAACACCCATTTCTTTAAGGTACTCTCACATGACACCTCCCCCCAAGAAAAAAAAAACTATCAACTTCAGGATGGTTTCATTTTTCACCTTTTCACTATCCTTTAAGAAGTGCACACAGTAAATATACATTTTCGTTTCAAAAAACAACGCACGCAAACAGATATAATAATATAGTCCTTTTTTTCCCCGTTTTTCTTCCTCCAACTGAAATCCTTCTCGATTGACAGTCTCTTTGAACAAGAAGGTCTCTGCACGATCCATCCCTTTCTCTATGCCTCGGCATTTCTCTTTAAAGTCAGATACTTTAGTCCAATCTGATCACAGAGTCCCTTGTAATTCTCCAACACAGGAGCATTGGTTATCGCAGCTTTCAGGCAGTCAAATGACTGTTGACACTCCGCTGTCCACTGGAATTTGTTACTCTTCTTCAGCAAGTCCATCAGTGAAGCAATCACGTGACAAAACCTTTGCACAAATGTTCGATTAAATCCACTCATGTCAAGAACTCGCATTATTTCCCTCCGTCTTGAGGGTATTGGAAACTGCTCAATAACTGTTGATTTCACATCCCATGTGATCATTCGACCCTGTCCGATTGTATGGCCAAGGAACGTGACCTGGGCTTTTCCAAATTCACTTTTGGTGAGGTTTACCACCAAACCTGCCTCCTGAAGTCGATTGAATAACTACATCAGATGTTTTAAATGTTCTTTCCATGTCTGGCTGAAAATTACCAGATCGTCGATGTATACCGCACAATTGGGTAATCCTGAAACAACTTTGTTGGTTAACCATTGAAATGTGACTGGGGTGTTTTTCATGCCAAATGGCATAATTTTGAATTGGCATATACCATCTGGAGTCACAAAAGCTGAAATCTCCTTCGTCCTTTCGGATAAAGGTACCTGCCAGTAACCTTTAAGCAAATTCAGTTTGGAAATAAAAGCTTATTGTCCCACTTTCGAAATGCAATCCTCCAAACGTGGGATAGGATAAGAGTCCATTCTTGTAACTGCATTAACTTTTCTACAGTCCACACACAACCGTTGAGTACCGTGTGGTTTAGGTACCATCACTGTGGATGAGCTCCATTGGCTGCAACCCACTTCAATTATGCCATTTTTAAGCATACTCTCAATCTCTTTGTTAACCTGTGCCAATTTTAAAGGGTTAAGTCTGTATGGATGTTGTTTGAATGGAACAGCATTGTCCACATCTACATCATGTAGAGCCATTATAGTACTTCCCAATTTATCTCCACAAATATGCCCATGCGATATCAATAACTCTTTCAGCTCAGTCTGTTTTTCATCTGGAAGGTAACGCAACAATTTATCACAATTTTTAAGAACATCCTCATTTTCCAATTTAATTTGAGGTATGTCAAATTCACAGTCATCTGTATTTGGTTTGTCACTTTGAGTTAGAATCATTAAAACCTCCTTTTTCTCTCCTTCCCTTTCAAAGTACCTTTTAAGCATATTCACAAGAAACACTTAGCGAGTCTTCCTTCTATCTAGTGTTTTTACCACAGAATTCACCTCACTTAATTTCCTTACAATCTGATAAGGTCCACAAAACCTTGCTTTTAAAGGTTCACCTACCACTGGTAACAACACTAAAACTTTATCTCCACTGGCAAAACTACGAACTTTGGATGACTTGTCTGCGGAGGTGGTAGAGGTGGGCACGATAGCGTCATTGAAGATGTATCTAGACAGATACATGAATGGGCAGGGAGCAGAGGGATACAGATCCTTAGAAAATAGGCGACAGTTTTAGATAGAGGATGTGGATCGGCGCAAGCTTGGAGGGCCGAAGGGCCTGTTCCTGTGCTGTAATTTTTCTTTGTTCTTTGTCCGCTACCTATTTCATCACATTTTGTGCAACTTTTAAATGTTGTCTAGCCAATTCACCTGCTCTATTTAATTGTTCCCTTAAATTTGATTCGTAATCCAATAATGTAATTTCCGATTTCTCACACCATTTTTCCTTAATCAATTTAAGTGGTCCTCTTACCTCATGACCAAAAATTAGTTCAAAAGGACTGAATTTGGTTGACTCATTTGATGCATCCCTAATTGCAAACAGTACGAATGGAATTCCTTTATCCCAATCCTCTGGATAATCTTGACAATAAGCCCTCAACATTGTCTTTAATGTCTGATGCCACCTTTCTAACGCTCCCTGAGATTCTGGATGGTACGCAGTTGATTTGAATTGTTTTATTCCTCAGCTATCCATAACTTCTTTGAATAACCGTGAGGTAAAATTTGATCCTTGATCAGATTGCATTTCTGTTGGTAGTCCATATCTAGTAAATAATTTAAGTATCTCCTCCACAATCTTTTTAGCTGTAATATTACATACTGAAATGGCCTCTGGAAACCTAGTAGACACATCCATTATGGTCAAAAGATACTGATTCCCACTTTCCGTTTTAAGAAGTGGTCCTACGCAATCAATTAGGACCCTCGTAAACGGTTCTTCAAATGCTGGAATGGGTATTAAGGGCGCTGGTTTTATTACTGCTTGAGGTTTCCCTATCACTTGACATGTGTGACATGATTGACAAAATTTAACAACATCTTTATGTAGTCCAGGCCAATAAAAATGTTTCTGGATTTTAGCTTGAGTTTTCCTTGTTGCTAAATGACCTCCCATCATGTGCAACTCGCAATACCTTTTTATACCCTACCGGCAATACTACTTGATGAACTTCTGCCCACTTTTCATCTGCCTGCATATGTACAGGTCTCCATTTTCTCATCAAGACATTATTTTTACGGGCATAACACTCTGGTATACACTCAGATTCCTCTTCCGTGTATGCTTTCTGATACATCCGTTTTATTTCTACATCTTTTTGTTGTAACTCTGCCAATTTTCCTAAACTAAAAATATCCGCCTCATCCTCCACCTGTTCTTGTTCTTTTCCAACCATCTGGTCAAAAATAGTTTCTGATAATTGAATTTCAACTTTATCTTCACTCTTTGATTTATCCTCTTGTCTTAAACTGTGACATTGCGACCTTGCTACTACACAATCCGGAAAAATCCCAGGATATTCGTCCTTCAACACTTCAGTTGTCTGATTTTCTACTGGCTTATCCACCATGGTAGGCATCAGTCCCACCTGCGATCCAGCTATATTATTACCCAAGATAAACTGTATTCCTGGACAAGATAGTTTCTCTATTACTCCTACTACCACTTCACCACTCTTCACTTGACTTTCCAACCTTACCATATATAATGGAACACTACTCCTCTCACCCTGAATTCCACATTTTACTACCTTTTCTGGCAACATTCTTCCAAAACTACATAACTCCTCACCTCTTACCATTAAAGATTGACTAGCTCCCGTATCTCTTTAAATTGTGACTTCTTTACCTGCTCCTCCTGATACACGAGTAAACTTTACCCACACAAGTAAATTCTTTAAAGAGATCTGTCACCTTCTTATCAATTACCTCTTGATCAGGCTGTACAATCTTTTGCACCTCCTTCGCTTCACTTGGGCTTTCTTTTACCACTTTAACAAACCCTACTTGTCTTATCCTGTTTTACCACATCAGCCTTCCCAGTGCTTTTCTTCAACCACCAACACTGTGACGTTACATGACCTAGTTTATTACAGTGAAAACATTTGAAATTTTTCATTTCTTTTCCACCCTCCTGGATTTCTTTTTTAATCTGAGGTACACTCTCCTCATTATCTCCCATCCGATCACCTTTACCTTTACCACTTCAGTATTTCTCATTTCCCCAGTTTCTATCCCTCACAGGCTGAAACTGATGTCGGAAACCAAGCTTTGATTTATGAACTAATTCATAATTATCTGCCATTTCTGCTGCTAATCTCGCAGTTTTAACCCTCTGCTCTTCCACATGAGTTCTCACTAAATCAGGAAGTGAATTTTTAAACTCCTCCAAAAGTATAATTTCTCTGAGAGCTTCATATCTTTGGTCTATTTTCAAAGCACTTATCCACCGATCAAAATTATTCTGTTTGATCCTTTCAAACTCCATGTATGTTTGACCAAATTCTTTCCTTAAATTTCTAAACCTTTGTCTGTAGGCTTCAGGCACTAATTCATATGCACCTAAGATGGATTTTTTCACCTCCTCATACGTCCCAGATACCTCCTCCGGTAGTGATGCAAACACTTCACTAACCCTACCTACCAGTTTTGTTTGAATCAGTAATACCCATATGTCCTGTGGCTATTTCATTTGTTTAGCTACCTTCTCAAATGAAATGAAAAAGGCTTCTACCTCCTTCTCGTCAAACCTTGGCAATGCTTGGACATATTTAAATAGATTCCCACCAAGCCATCGACTATGATGCTCTTTCTCACTGTCCTCATCACTATCATCCAACTGTACGTTTCTCTTTACGCCTGTCAATTTTAACTGACTGTCATGTTTCATAGCCATTTTCTGAAGTTCAAACTCTCTTTCCTTGATCTGTATCTCCCTTTTTCTTTCTTTTTGTTCTGCTAGGGCTATTTTTTCTGTTTTCCTTTCTTCTCTCGCTGTGCCCTCTCTCTCTCTTTTGTATTCAAGCTGCTTTAATTCTTTCTCATGTTCCATTTGTTTAATTTGTAACTGAATTTTTCCCATTTCCAATGAGTTAAACTGTGTCTCAGGCAACTTTAAATGCTTTGCCACCGCCATAATGACCTCATCTTTTTGCCCTTTGTCAGGTAATGTTAACTGCAATGTTTTTGCCAAATCCAACAGTCTGCTTTTAGTCTCTGTCCGTAAGGTACTGCAACCGTCTCCACCCCCAAAACCTTCAGAGCCTCTGACAGAGCCATTGTCCACAACACACTCCCTACTAAACTAGAATACCACACCTGATAAGCATCCACAATATGCTCACCCCTCACTGTCTTTAAGTTCACTAAGCCAATCCAATAGACTTTTTCCCCCCTCGAGCCCCCAATTTGTTATGAGCCAGGGTTTAGAGAACCCCAAAGTGTATCATGGAGTTCACCTGACCACAACTTTTAATAGATTGTGGTATGGGGAGCACACGGCCCACTCTACAGGGTGGTACAGCAGAAATGGAAAAGTATTTTTTAAAGCAAAACAATTTTATTCTCTGAACTCAAGTTAACCTTTTTAAAACATAGTGAACATCTTAGCAACTATTAATTCAAACACAACCCCCAAAGAATACAACACTAAGTAATCCTTGAAGCTTGCCTTTTAACATCTATAAGACTTAAAACATCTTTTACCAGAAGCACATCAGGTTAAAGTCCCTACTGTTATTAGTTTTAAATCACCAGGATCAATTTACAGTCTTTAGATTACAGAGAGAGACTCTAAAACACCTTCTGGCTGTGACTGCAGCTATTCAGCTCCCGGACAGGCGCCGGAATGTGGCGACTAGGGGCTTTTCACAGTAACTTCATTGAAGCCTACTTGTGACAATAAGCGATTTTCATTTTCATTTCATTTCAAAATGAAGCTAAAACACACCCTGCAGCAAACAGCCTAAAATGAAAGTAAAAAGCTGACAGACAGCCCAGCTCCACCCCCACCCACTCTGACGTCACTGCAGTAATAAACACCCATTTCTTAAAGGTACTCTCACTACAGATATTTATATACATACCCATTTATCAACACTCTTTCTTAAAGGTACTCTCACATGACACAGGGCTTAATTTTTTTCAAATTTAGAGTACCCCATTATTTCTTTTCCAATTAAGGGGCAATTTAGCGTGGCCAATCCACCTAGCCTGCACATCTTTGGGTTATGGGGGTGAGGTCCACGCAAACACAGGGAGAATGTGCAAACTCCACACGGACAGTGATCCGGGGCCTGGATCGAACCCAGGTCCTCGGTGCCGTAAGTCAGCAATGCTAACCACTACGCCACCTTGCCGCCGAGAGGGCCTAAAATTAAAGGTGGGCCATTCAGAGTGAAATCAAGAATTTACCTTTTCCTCGCAAAGACTAGTGAAAATCTAGAACTCTCTTGCAAAAAATCTGGGTTTAAAGAGGGTCAATTGAAATTTTCAAGACCCAGATAAATACATTTTTGACGAGGGAGGCTACTGAACCTATGTATTCAGAAGAGTAGGAATAGGCCACTCAGCCCCTCCCGTCTGCTCTGCTATTCAATAAGATCATGGCTGATCGTAACCTCAACTCTACATTCCTACCTACCCCAAATAACCTTTCATCCCCATGCTTATCCAGAATCTATCTAGCTTGCTGGCGGCGTGATTCTCCACTCCTGTCGCTCGTCAATGGGATTTCCCCTTAAAGCCAACTCACGGTCGTCAGGAAACCCATCGGTGGGGGTGTGCTGCTGGCAGGAAAAGTGAATTGCAACTGCCAGAGAATTCCAGCCTCTGTTTCTACTGCCTTTTGAGGAATATTCGCTGCCGTCAGAGAAAAAAAAATCTTCTAATCTTTGTTTAAAAATAAAGGCTCATCCATTTAAGACAGTGACCCCTAATTCTAGATTCTTCCCAAGAGGAAATATCCTTTCCACATCCACCCTGTCAAGACCCCTCTGGATCTCATAAGGATACAAGCCCAGCTTTTCCAACCTTTCCTCGACAACCCTCCCATTCCATCTATTAGTCTAGTAAGCTTCCTCTGAACTGCTTCCAACATATTTCTATCCTTTCTTACATAAAGACCGCCAATACTCCCTGCACTGTACACCAGATGTGGTCTCATCGATGCCCTGTACAACTGCAGTGTAACCTTGTTACTTGAGAGCTGTTTTAGCTCAGTAGCCTAGACAATTGGTTTGTGATGTAGAACAAGGCCAGCAGCGCGGGTTCAATTCCCGTACCCGCTGAGAATTCTGAATTCTCCCTCTGTGTACCCGAACAGGCGCCGGAAAATGGCGACCAGGGGCTTTTCACAATAACTTCACTGCAGTGTTAATGTAAGCCTACTTGTGACAATAAAGGTTATTTATTTATTTTTTATTTATTTTATATTCAATTCCCCCTGCAATAACTGATAACATTCTATTTTCTTTCCTAATTTTTGCTGTACCTGCATACCAAACTTTTTTTTTAAATTAATCTTTTATTGTCACAAGTAGGCTTACATTAACACTGCAATTAAGTTACTGTGAAAAGCCCCTAGTCGCCACACTCTGGTGCCAGTTCGGGTACACAGAGGGAGAATTTAGAACGTCAAAATTACCTTTCGGGACTTGTGGGAGCACCTGGAGAACCCGGAGGAAACCCTTTTGTGATTCATGTAGTAGGACATCCAGATTCCTCTATAAGACCATAAGAAATAGGAATGGGATTAGGCCGTTCAGTCCTTCGAGCCTGCTCCACCATTCAATATGATCATGGCTGATCCAGTATTTCTCAGATCCACTTTCCTGCCCTTTCCCCTTTGTGTTGCAGCTTTTCTCCATTTAAATAACACTGTTCTTTTGTTCTCCTTCCAATATGAGCAACTTCACATTTTGCACATTATACTCCGTTTGCCAACTTTTTGCCCACTTACTTAAGCTAACAATAACTCTTTGCAAACGGTTATGTATCCCGCTAGCAACTTGCCTTTCCATTTGTTTTTGTGTCGTCTGCAAATTTGGCTACAATATATTCCCTTCCTTTCTCCAAGTCATCAATGTGTATTGTAAACAGTTGCGGTCCCAATGCCGATCCCTGTGGAACCCCACTGGTTGCAGGTTGCCAACCTGAAAAAGAACCCCTTATCCCTACTCGCTGTTTCCTGCCCATTAGCCAATTTTCTATCCTTGCCAATATTATTACCTCCCAACACCATAGGCTCTTAACTTACAATTTATTTTGCGAGGTACCTTGTCACATGCCTTCTGGAAGTCCAAATACAACACATCTACTGGTTCCCCTCTATCCATTCTAGTTCGGAATTACTCGTAAAACTCTAATAATTAGTCAGACACTATTTCCCTTTCATGAAGCTTTGCTGAATCTGATCGATTAGATTATGATTTTCCAAATATGCCTTATTCTTCTTTAATACCGGATTACAACATTTTTCCAACATTAGATATTAGACTAATCAACCTATAGTTGCCCACATTTTGCTTCCTCCCATTTTTGAATAGGTGTGTCACATTGGCAGTTTTCCAATCCAAGGATTTTTGGAAAATTACACCCAATGCATCCACTACCTCGGCAGCTACTTCTTTTAGGGTCCCAGGATGCAAGTAATCAGGGCCAAGGGACTTATCTGCCTTTAGCCCTATCTCTAGTGATGGTGACAGTATTTACTTGCTCCCCCGTATTCTTTAGTGTTAATAGGATTTTCAAAATATCTTCCACTGTAAAGACTAATGCAAAATATCTGGTTAACTCCTCTGCCATTTCCTTGTTCCCCATAACTATCTCCCCAGAGATTTATTCATCTCTTAAAATCTTTCCTCCCTACTGGTATACACTGCCCAGGTTTAAACTGTCCAGTTTGTACTGGTCCCACACCCCCAGGCCGGCCCCAATATCCCAGGAACCTGAAACCTTCCCCCTTGCCCCATCTTTCCAGTCACGTATTCATGCAATATATCCTGCGATTTCTACTCGAACTAGCATGTGGCACTAGTACCAATCCTGAGATCACTATATTTGAGGTCATACTTTTCAAATAATTTCCTAACTTCCTGTATTCTGCTTTTAGGACCGCATCTTTTTTTACCCGTGCCATTGGTACCGAAGTGCTCCACAACCACTGGCTGAACACTCTCCCCTCCAGAATGTCCTGTAGCCCCATTGAGACATCCTTGACCCTAGCACTAAGGAGGAAACATACAGCCTGGAAGTGGATTTGTGGCCACAGAAATACCCTATTCCCCTTACAATTAAACCCCCTACAACTACTGTATTTCCACATTCTTTAATCCTCCTCTGTGCAGCGGAGCCAACTGTGATGCAATGAAATTAGGTGTCGGCGCTACCCCCCCCCTCCCCCCAAAAGAGACAATTCCGCTCAACAATATCTAAAGCGGCATATTTGTTTGCAGGGCCTGCCTCATATCTTGCCCTGCCTGATGGTCCCCCATTCCTTTTCTGCCTGTGAAGCCTTTAGCCTGTTGTGTGACCACGTCTCTTTATACATGCTATCCATGATACACTATGCTCCACAGTGTCCCAGGCCGTCGTTCCAGCGGCATATTTGTTTGCAGGGCCTGCCTAGTATCTTGCCCTGCCTGATGGTCCCCCATTCCTTTCCTGCCTGTGAAGCCTTAGCCTGTTGTGTGACCACATCTCTTTATACATGCTATCCACGATACACTATCCTCCATAGTGTCCCCAGCCGCCGCTCCAGCTCCGAAACCCACACTTCCAGGAGCTGCAGCTAGAGTCACTTCCTGCACACATGCTGGTCCTGGGCACTGGAAATGTGGACAGCTTCCACAGAGCAGGAGCAAACCACGGCTTTGGGATTTCCTGCCATAACTTATCCCTTTGGATTAAACCTTTAAAAGGACTCGTACAATAAAATATCATGTATGTTAGGGGCCTTCTTCCCTTGTTCTTGTTAATACAGGCCTTACAAACTGTAAACCACAAAATACGTCTTTATTAACTATAAACGATAATAGTAGTATAAATACTCACCGTCTGTACTCCTCCAATCAGCAGCTTCCACTTGCCCCACGTCATCTCAGGATGGATGAGCGAAGGTACGGTGGGCTTTTTAAAAAAAAATGTTTCCACTACTCTGCTCAGCTGCTCTTCACCAGATTCGTTCTCTCTCTGACCTTCAATGCTCTGAACTGTAATAGTTACTTAAAAGTCCCTCTTTCCCCTTATGCTTCAAATTCCCCAAGATTATACTTTTATTTTAAAGAGCAAAAGTACTCACCAGAGAAAGAAAAGGGACTGGTCACCCGGTTCCCTCCTTCACCAAACTCCAGCTGCACTTCTTGTGGTGAGCCACGTATAGCTATTGTATATACTCACTGTTGTTCTATTATTACTATTGTCATCGACAACCACTATTGTATATACTTACTGTTGTTGCTGTTACTGTTGAATTATTGTGTTGATGCTGCTGTTGGCTTCGCCTGTGGCTCCGCCCCTCTGAGGAGGTATATAATCGGCCGATCTGAGACAGGCTCTCAGTGCGGGTGAAGCTACAGGTTGGTACACATCTAGTTGAGTAAAGCCACTGTTCTTTGCTACAAACTGTCTCGACTGAATTGATGGTCATCACTTCTAATGCAACAAGGCTGCACTTGGTGCTGTCTGCATCTCAGAGCTCTGCAATCATTTACCACTTAGATGATATGCTTTATTATTCCTCCCAAAATGGACAATATCACATTTTCCCACATTATGCTCCATTTGCCAGATCTTTGCTCATTTAACCTTTCTATATGCCTCCTTATGTCCTCTTCACAACTTACTTTCCTAACTATCTTTGTGTCATCAGCAAATTTAGCAACCATGGGCAGGATTCTCCGACCACCTGCCGGGTCGGAGAATTGCCGGGGGGGGTGGCATGAATCCTGCCCCCGCCGACTGCCGAATTCTCTGGTGCTGGGGATTTGGCGGGGGCGGGAATCGCGCCGCGCCGGTTGACGGTCGCTGGCAGCGACCCCCCCGGCGATTCTCCGGCCCGCGATGGACCGAGTGGCCTCCCGTTTTCGGCCAGTCCCGCCGGCGTATATTACACCAGGTATTTGCCAGCGGGACCTGGCTGCGTGGGCGGCCTCTGGGGTCCTCGGGGAGGTGCGGGGGGATCTGGTCCCGGGAGGTGCCCCCACGGTGGCCTGGCCTGCGATCGGGGCCCACCGATCCGCGGGCGGGCCTGTGCTGTGGGGGCACTCTATTCTTCCGCGTCGGTGGCTGTGGTCCTCTGCGATGGCCGACACAGAGATGATCCCCACTGCGCACGTGCTGGCATGACACCGGCACACGTGGCGCTCCAGCACATGCGCCAACTCGCGCCGGCTGGCAGAGGCCCTTCGGCGCTGGTTGGCGTGGCGCCAAGCCCCTTCCCGGCCGGCCGGCGTGGCACAAACCACTCCGGCGCCGGCCTAGCCCCAGAAGGGGTGGCCCGACGCCGGAGTGGTTCACGCCACTCCTCGGCACCGGAGTTGCCCGCCCCGCAGATTCCCGCAGAATCCCGCCCGATACCTTTCATCTCTTGATCCAAGTCATTTATACAAATTGTAAATAGTTGACGGCCCAGCACTGATCCCTGTGGCAGAGCGTTCATAACATCTTGCCAACCAGAAAATGATCCATTTGTGCTTACTGGGTTTCCAGTTAACAAGCCTATTTTCAATCCACCATGAGCTTTTATTTTCTGCAATAGGCTTTGATGCGGCACCTTATCAAATGCTTTCCAAAAATCTAAATACGATACATACACTGGTTCCCCTTCATCCATAGCACATATTACTTCTTCAAAGAACTCCAATAAATCGGTTAAACAGGATTTCCCTCAAAACCATTTTGACTCTGCCTGATTACGTTGAATTTATCTAAGTACCCTGTTATAACATATTTAATAATAGCTTCTAACATTGTTAAGCATACTGGCCTATAGTTTTCTGCTTTCTGTCATCCTCCCTATATAAAAGTTAAATTCTATTTTCCAATCTAATGGAACCTTCCCCGAATATAGAAACTTTTGAAAAACATGATTTCTCTTTCACAAAACCATGATGGCTTTGCCTGATTATCATGAATTTTTCCCAAGAGCCCTACTATAATGTTTTTAACTATAGTTTCCAGCATTTTTCCCTATGCCATTTTCCATATTTCTACCAAAGGGATAAGGGTCAAAGACAAGTAAAAGAAGGACACATTGGAAAGACAGATCAGGCTGAATGGCCTCCTCTTGTTCATATGATTCACCAGGTGGTGGAGGGGAAGAAATAATCAAACCAAAAGATTCATCTCATTTCTATGGCTTGAATTTCCAAATCAGAGGTGCAATGAGAAGAATGTACATTTAGAGCGCATCTTCATGTCCTCAGGACTTTTCAAAGTATTTCACAGTCAATGAAGTATGTTGAAATGTAGTCGCCATTGTTAGTAAATGCAAACAGGACAGCCAACTTCTACAAGAAACACAGCAATGACAAAATGAGATCAACCTTTTACAGTGGAGGCAGTTAAAGATTGCCCAAGTTATAAGAAATGCTGTAATGTGGTCTCCTTTATGCCCACCGGAGAGAGGGCTGATGGGACCTGTTTAATGTCTTATCCAAAAAGACAGCCGCTTCACCAGTTGAGCGCTCTCTTAGTAACGCATACTAGAGTGTTAGCCTAGGTTCTGTGCTCAAGTCTCTGGAGAGGGGTTGGAACCCACAATCTGATTCAGAACTACAATGCACAGTGTCATAATAAATGTCCTCCTTCTGTGCCTTAACATTTGTGATATTCAATATGTAAACACTTATTTCATATCATTGAAATCAAGTTGACCGTACCTTGTTTTTAAGCATCCACTTCACAAAGATGTTGTCATAAGGCACATTCCCTTCCGTCTTTGGGAGATCGACATCTGGAGCGAATATTGTGCAAAGGATTAGAAGAAATTGGTAATTTTATTAGCTCAGATCAGGTTTGAAATTTCTGAGATCTTGGGGACGCAGCATTGTACAGAACCATGTACCCATTGACCAAACAATTCCAGAGCTCCAAAAGTGGAGTATGGGCCCCCAAAAAGTCTTCCTTCTTTCTTGCCTTTACTGTCCACCTGCTCAAGTTGGCCACTTAATCTCCAACACTCCGTTCTCTGAAGGCTCACCCTGTGTGTTCATTCCCGAAATGGTGAACTGTGGCAGCAAGTGTCAATAGACTATTCAACCACATTGGAGACATCACCACTGTGTGGAATATTGTCCTGTTCCACCCAAACCTCACACATTTTTCCAGCGTGACAGAATGACAAAACAGCTGGGGTAGGAACCAACACTTTGACCTTGCTTAGAGATCAAAAGGCCATTCAACCACTGCTCCAGCTAACATCTGCCAAACCAGCCCATACCAAAGATCCAACAAGAACCTTGGTTGACATGGGTGAAAATACCAGATTTATTTCTCGACCTGACTGGAACACTCCTTAGCCTGGCAGTTTCTGTTTTCATGTCTTACAGCATTTGGCAACTACCCAATAAATGGGTATTTCTTTAGCAATCTCATCACCATTTCTGATTCGTCCAATAGCAAAAGAAAGCAGCAGAAACCTCCAACTGACAATCTGTCGTCTGGAACAGTACCCTTGGAATACTTTCAAATCTGAACTGTGAGCCCATTTATCCTGTACCAAGTCTTTAATTTGTTGAGTCTAAAGTCAGACTTGAATATACGATGGGACTAATCCAATTTTCCATTCATAACAAAACTTCTCTGTTGCTTTAATGCATCATTCAATAAATAGAAGAAAACAGCTATGTGTCCCTACTGGCACCAGCACAATATCCAAGCAAATCTCAACAATTGTGAAGCGTTAATGAACAGTGCTTTAAGTGGGGCAGGGGTGAAGAGGAAAAGCACTTACCTAGAACTGAAATATTTGCAATCATAAAGTATCCGCCTTCAGGGATGACCGGGCTCATCCCAGCAGCATCGAGAAACTTTGCCATGCGATTCCGCTTGACTTCCAGTTCACGAGGTAGAGAGGAGAAGTAGCATTCCTGATCGTTCAGGAGGGCATACTCCTTCCGAATACCTTGGGCAACAGCTTCCTGTGCAATAGAAGACAACAGACAACTTCAGTCAGTGTGCTTTGCAGATTTCCAATTCGGACCAGATTTACAGGTATTATTTGCTTGTAAATATTCAGTGCGAACATTACACAAGGATTGACAGCTTAGAAATGTACATATGGACGTTAATGGCCACAGGACCCTCCTCCCACCAATCATCTCACCCCATCAATACAACATTCTATTTCTTTTTACCTCACATGGTTATAGTTACCTCAACTACTCCCATAAAGTGAATTCCACATTCTAACCAAAATTCTCTATTGCATTTTTAATGACCATCTTATATTTTTAATAAAAGTTATTAAGCTGATTCAAACACAGCATATATTGGATAAATATTATTGATATATTTTGCTGCTGCATAACAAGAGGTCTGTTAAAATTGGGTTCCATCATTATGATGCAATGACACAACCATTAAAGTGCAGAAAGATCCTCGGTTCAACCATGGCCTGCACAAAGTTACGTGATCCCACCCGAGGAGGCAGGAGTAGCAGGGCACTGCAGAATGCCTGGGCCATATAACCTTTTCCCCACTGTCTTCCAGCCCTTTCCATTTGGACACACTCCTGTGGCCAAGCTATGATAATTTTAAAGTACAGGCTTGGAGACCACAAAAAGTACAAAACAAACAAGAGCTTTATTAGAAAGGTGTTTTCTCACAGGCTGCTACAATAGACTGACTATTAGCCTGCCCAAACTGCCGATGAAGTCATCAATAAATCATGTGATCAAACTGTGACCTCCAACTAGGAACAAACATGAATATGCAAAGGGGCTTTCCTCCCCACATTACATCAGAGGTTCCTGCAATGAAACCATAGTATAATGTTATCAAAATGTGCAATAAGAAAAATTAATAAACACAAGTCAATAAGTTAGATGTTTCAGAGGACGTTGATTCCTGTATAGTTGTCAGTGAACCGCAGGCATCTGCTTTTTCATGTTGACTGCAACCTCTTGTTTTTGGTTGAGTTTGGAAGTTGTCCGTAGTTTTCAACCAGTCATATGGGATTTGGGGATTGACTTGGTGTTGAAATGTCCTGAACCGATGTTCCACTGTTGTTTCAGGTATTGTCAGATTCTCGGGTGTGTACAGGTCTTCACTTGGTAGTTTGTTGTGGTCCCTTAGTTTCTATAAGCCTTGTTCTAACTGCTAAAAGTTGGTCAGCGTGTCTTCCCCACACCACATTGTCCAGAGTTTGAACGGTGTCGGAGGCCGATCCCATCAGTGCCAAGACGATGATCCACTTCACACTGGTTGTATCGTTTCTTGCCAGTACTTTGCCAGGTAGGCCCGCTGTGAAGATTAACACGACAGAGGCCTCACATGTATCAGATGTGACATGTTTTAATAGTGGACACAATAGACATTTCAATTTCCCTAGCTACAGATAATGACCACCTCAGTGTCCCCCAGACGTCTTCATCTTACGTGGCCTAGTGCTACGTCTGGTGTGTTCTCTGGATGCACCAAGGTGAAGGCAACTTACTGTTTTCCACGGCCTGTGGCCTTTGATGGCCATCCTCTAAAGGTCTGGAGTCGCAGGGCCCTGAGTGGCTTGCTCGTGTCACTGGCATCAGTGTGCCATCCTGTTATGCCTGGTGCCCTTGAGATGCGCCAGTGACGGGGGGGGGGGGTTTAAGAGGGGGTATAGATTCTGAAGAACAGGAGACTGCCGCCGTCTCCATGCTGGCAGGCCCGGGTTGGATTCCAGTGCTTCCTCCTTCCTGACAGTTACTGTAGGGTCATGGAGCTCCAAAGACCTCGGAGTCATCTGGTTCTGCCAGTCCTGGCAGTTCCCCATTGTCTCGACACCCTCAGCAATGGTCCTCAGTGACTGGGACAGGCTCTGTCGGCAATATCCACCTGTCTCAGGGACAAGTCCCTCAGCGACTGGGATATGCTGCCGAGGTGCTCAGCCATGTTCTGCACAGACTGAGCCACACCTTGGATGCCACTGTCCCGGACGTTGTGCACCAGGCTTTCCACTGCAGTCGCCACCCTAGCAGTGTTGGCCTCGGTGCCACGCAGTGCATGTCGCCATCTCCTGCGTCTGTAGCCTTTGGTACTCCTCCAATTGCCTATGAACTCGCTGGAGTGTCACTGACATCCCCCTCTGAATCTCACGGCCATACCCTCGCCTCCGCATCAGTTCCGGGATTGCCTGGTCCAGAGGCTCAGCATTTGACTGGGACTCAGCTGAGTCCTGGGTGTTCTGCAGACTTTCGACTGCTGACTCCTCTTGATGTTCCTGCCTCCACCTGATGTGTGGGTGGAGTCAGGAACATCAAGCCTTTCCACTAATGTCGTCCACCAAGGTGTGTGTCTCTGCGTTGGTGGAAGTTCCAGGTGACAGCTGTGACTTGTCGACGGTGGTCTCCTCGGAGCTCTGCTCCGAGGTGGTCTCTTGCTCGTTGGTTTCTTCCGACGCTTGATGGCAATCTTCCTGTACATGCTGCCCGCACTCACTGCAGCTACCACTGCTTCCCAGGTGGCATGGCTGGCCCCAATGCGGACCTCCAACCCCCTCAGGGGAACAGGGGTCAGTCTCACATCCATCGCGTCTGACAACCTGTCCAGGTCGGCATCGGTCTCTGCGCAGCTATTCTTCTTTGCTGACTGGAGTAAGTGGTGAGGGAGCTCCCTCTTGCTAGTGGTGAGCAGTTAGGGCGCAAGTCTGGTGAATCAATGGTGAGCGACCCAGGAATGGCGAGACACTCGTGGGGGTTCATTTTTGGCACACCCCAGCAAATGCGCCCAAAATGACATTCGAATTTTTCCCGTTAGATTACAGCCAAAAAGTTGTATAAAGGCTTGAGAGTAGTTGCCAGATTAGGGACAAACCATCCATAATACGTTAAACAGCCCAAAAGCAATTTATTTACATTTGAGGTGCAGATGCCTCAGTGATGGGGCGCGATTCTCCGCACTCACGACGGGGCGGAGAATAGCGTGCGGCACAAATTTTTACGGCGACGCTGGTCCGACGCCCTCCCGCTATTCTCCCCTCCCCCCCACACCCGCCCCCCGACACGAATCGCTGCTCGCCGTTTTTTTACCGATGGGCCGATTTCCAAGGCCTGTATGGCCGTTTTCACGATTTTTAATACACCTGCTATACCAGTTCGTGAAAACGGCCGCAAAGTGCCGTTCTGCACAACCATGCCACCGATTGGCACGGCCGTGCCAAGGGTGGCATGGGCCTGCGATCGGTGGGCACCGATCGCGGGCAGCGGGTCCGATTCCCGCGCACTCTTTCTCCCTCCGCCGCCCCGCAGCATCAGTCCGCGGGGCAGCTGAGGGGCATCCCGGACCGCGCATGCTCGGGTCTGACGCATATGCGCGGATGACGTCATCTGCGCATGCGCGGGTTGGAGTCGTCCAATCCGCGCATGCACGGCTGACGTCATCATATGCGTCAGCCGTCGCTAACTTTGGTGCGCGGGCTTAGCGAAATTCGTTAAGCCCGCGATGCCGGAGTTCACGGGGCCGCGATGCTAGCCCCGACCAGGGAGCAGAATCGGGTCCCGGGAGGGAGCGCGGAGGCTGCCGTGAAACACGGCCGGTTTCGTGGCAGCCTTCACGACTCTCCGCCTTTGCGGAGAATCGCGCGCATGGATTTTACTTTGAAGCTAATTTGGGCAGTCCCTTTGCACCTATTAAGTGTCCCAGATATTCAAAAGATGATTTGAATAATTCACATTTATTCTTCTGTACTCTGTCGTCCATAGACTCTGGAGTGCAGCATCAGATGCTCTTCTTCATTCTTTCCAGTCACTATGATATCGTCTAAGTAGCACTGGGCTCCTTCCAGTCCGCTTAGAATTTAATCCATGGCACGTTGGAACAATGCAGGTGCAGACGGGTTAGCAAATGGGAGTCTTTTATATCTGCATTGCCCTGTATCTCACATTTATCAAATACTGTTGCGAATCTGGAGTCACATTTATCTGGAACCGAGCTTGATAAAGGCCAACGTTACTGAAATGCTGGCCTCCAGTTAACCCAACAAATAAATGATCAATTAAAGTCAGAGGGTATTGCTCTGCACACTTTACTGGATTGATAGTGACTTTAAAATATGCATAACCGGACCACCTTTCTTCATCACCGATACAATGCCATAGCCCAATCTATTACATTCTGTCTTGACATTAGGGGTGGAATCCCGCGCCCGCCGTCCTTCAAATTCTCCCACCCCCCCCAAAAATTGCCCCGGCGTGAGTCGCGCCGCCCGCCTCGGTGAATGGCAGGGACCGGCGCAACTCAATGGGCCCCAGGACTCCACGACTTCTCAGGCCCATGATGGGCCGAAGTCCTGCCCATTCGTTGCCAGTCCCACCGGCGTAAATTAGAGTAGGTCCCTTACCGGCAGGTCCTAGTGGCGTGGGCGGGCTCCGGGGTTCTTGTGGGGGGGCACGGGGGGGGGGGGGGGGGGGGGAATCAGGCCCCGGGAGGTGCCCCCACGGTGGCCTGGCCCGCGATCGGGGCCCACCGATCCGCGGGCGGGCCTGTGCCGTGGGGGCACTCTATCCTTCCACACTGGAGGCTGTGGTCCTCCGCCATTCCCGGTGCAGAAGCGAATCCATCTGTGCATGCGCGGGGATGACGCCAGCACATGCTGGCGCTCCCGCGCATGCGCCGAGGCCCTTTGGTGCCGGGTGGCGTAGCGCCAAGCCCCTTTCTCGCCATCCGGCGGTGCGCAAACCACTCCGGGCACGCCTAGCCCCTGAAGGTGCGGAGGATTTCGCACCTTTGGGGCGGCCCGACGCCAGAGTGGTTCACGCTACTCCATCCCGCTGGGATCCCCAGCCCCGCCGGGTAGGGGTGAATCCCGCCCTAGATCTGATAGCATATGGCATTGACTAGCCTTTAAGCATCGTGCTTGCCTTTTGTCCTTAATCTTTAGCTTGACAGAGATCTCTTTCATGCTTCCCAGCTCTCCATTAAAGACAATAGCATTTTTCTTTAGAATCTTTGGTAGACATGCCTCAGACTTCGACATGAGATTCACCTCAGCCCAGTTTAGCTTGATTCTCTCCAGCCAGGTTCTCCCCATTATGGCTGGATAGTTACTTTGAACAACGTGCAGGGGCAGGCTGCAGTCTAACCATTTACATCGATACAGCCCCTCAACGGAACCACTTCCCCGATATGTTGAGTATGGAGGGTTTCAAGGCGACATGTCACAGTTTCCCTTGGTAAACAGTTTCTGGGACCAACAATGATGACTGCGCCAGTGTCCACCTCCATATTCACTGGTTGTTTGTCCAGTGATGGAGTAACCTAATACCGGCTGGTTGCACCAGTAATGACCAGTCCATTCAGTTCGTCATCTGACTGTGACTATCACATGGATACTTTTCCCTTGATTTGATTTTTCATTTGATGTTTATTTTGTCCTTGCTTTTTATAATTCTTGTTTGAAACTTCTCCGACATGGAAGTTCGATGTGCCCCTTTTTACCATTATCCCTGCAATTTTATTCCAGCAATCAGTTGCTGTAAACCCAGTTGTGGACATTGATGGCAATTTCAAACCCATGCCTGTGTTCGGGTCTCAGTCGATATTTCATGTATTTTGTGCGCGAGCTTAATTGTTGCGGTTCCTTTGTTCCGTAGCGATCGCGACTTCTATACTCTTCTTTAGGTCTAAGTTGCTTTCTGTTAACAGCCTTTTTTGGATATCTTCACTTCTTAACCCAGACACAATTCTGTCTCTAATGGTGTTATCAAGGCATCTCCAAATTCATGGAATTCAACTAATTTCTTCAAAGTAGCTATTAATTGTGTGATTGATTCACCTTTGTGCTGGTCACTTTTGTGGAACCTGAACCCCTCGGCCATGACCAAAGGTTGAGGTGAGCATGAACTCCAGTGCTCAGTGCTTTCATCATACAGTCCCACAATGCCAAAAATCCTCACCATTCTTACTATGGGAAGGCTTGCGTAAGCAAAAGGGCATAGAGTCATACAGCCAGACACATGGCCCACCATGTCTATCCCGACTATCAAATACCAATCTACACTAATTCCATTTACCAGCACTTAGAACATAAGAACTAGGAGCAGGAGTAGGCCATCTGGCCCCTCGAGCCTGCTCCACCATTCAACGAGATCATGGCTGATCTTTTGTGGACTCAGCTCCACTTTCCGGCCCGAACACCATAACCCTTAATCCCTTTATTCTTCAAAAAACGATATCTTTACCTTAAAAACATTTTATGAAGGAGCCTCAACTGCTTCACTGGGCAAGGAATTCCATAGATTCACAACCCTTTGGGTGAAGAAGTTCCTCCTAAACTCAGTCCTAAATCTACTTCCCCTTATTTTGAGGCTATGCCCCCTAGTTCTGCTTTCACCCACCAGTGGAAACAACCTGCCCGCATCTATTCTATCTATTCCCTTCATAATTTTATATGTTTCTATAAGATCCTCCCTCATCCTTCTAAATTCCAACGAGTACAGTCCCAGTCTACTCAACCTCTCCTTGTAATCCAACCCCTTCAGCTCTGGGATTAACCTAGTGAATCTCCTCTGCACACCCTCCAGTGCCAGTACGTCCTTTCTCAAGTAAGGAGAACAAAACTGAATACAATACTCCAGGTGTGGCCTCACTAACACCTTATACAGTTGCAACATAACCTCCCTAGTCTTAAACTCCATCCCTCTAGCAATGAAGGACAAAATTCCATTTGCCTTCTTAATCACCTGTTGCACCTGTAAACCAACCTTCTGTGACTCATGCACTAGCACACCCAGGTCTCTTTGCACAGCAGCATGCTTTAATATTTTATCGTTTAAATAATAATCCTGTTTGCTGTTATTCCTACCAAAATGGATAACCTCACATTTGTCAACATTGTATTCCATCAGCCAGACCCTAGCCCATTTACTTAACCTATCCAAATCCCTCTGCAGACTTCCAGTATCCTCTGCACTTTTCGCTTTACCACTCATCTTAGTGTCATCTGCAAACTTGGACACATTGCCCTTGGTCCCCAACTCCAAATCATCTATGTAAATTGTGAACAATTGTGGGCCCAACACGGATCCCTGAGGGACACCACTAGCTACTGATTGCCAACCAGAGAAACACCCATTAATCCCCACTCTTTGCTTCCTATTAATTAACCAATCCTCTATCCATGCTACTACTTTACCCTTAATGCCATGCATCTTTATCTTATGCAGCAACCTTTTGTGTGGCACCTTGTCAAAGGCTTTCTGGAAATGCAGATATACCACATCCATTGGCTCCCCGTTATCTACTGCACTGGTAATATCCTCAAAAAATTCCACTAAATTAGTTAGGCACGACCTGCCCTTTATGAACCCATGCTGCGTCTGCCCAATGGGACAATTTCTATCCAGATGCCTCGCTATTTCTTCCTTGATGATAGATTCCAGCATCTTCCCTACTACCGAAGTTAAGCTCAGATGGATTCGCTTCTGCACCGGGAATGGCGGAGGACCACAGCCTCCAGTGTGGAAGGATAGAGTTACATATGTCTGTTCCAGCTGACCTACTCTGTCTGCATGAGAAGTGAAATGGGGGATTTTGTAAGCACGCCACTTTTGTTGTGTATTCACGTTTGTTGCTAGTTGGCACAAAGCCACTTTGAATTTGTTTTTTCTAATAAAGCTCATGTTTGTTTTGTGCTTTTTGTGGTCTGCAAGTCTGTACTTTAAAAATACCGCGAAGAAACTGGCTATGAGGTGGTCGATCCACACTGCAAACACCCAAAAAAGAACTGCAGAAATCCAGTGGAGTAAGAAAAATGATCTCCATCCAAAAAAGATTAAACAGTTTAAAAACATGGCTATACCATAGCTGCCAATGGAAGGGTGCCGAATAATAGCAGCAACCATCGAAGGAACCAAAATTTAAAGAATCATTTTGGTGGAAGCAGCATCAAAAGAAGCTTGCCATGTGCTCTGCCTCAAAGTTCGGGAACAGCGCTCCCTCTACTATGAGTAGCAAGTAAGGTAACAACAACCCTGCAACTATTAAATTGAGAGCTAGAGGAATTTTGCAACACAGTCGGAAAGAAACAGGCTGAACTCGGGGTTACCTTGTTTGAAAGGGAAAAGAAAAACCGAGGCAATGCCAAAAACTTTGTGGCCCAGGATGGTGCCTGGGATGGAAAGTTTTTGCTATGAGGAGTGACCGGATAGGCTGGGTTTGATTTCCCTGGAGCAGAGGAGGCTGAGCAGGTATCTAATAAGAAGTGTACGAGAGGCATAGCTAGGGTAGAGCGTACAAATCTTCATCCCATGGTAGAGGTTAGAGGACATCGGTTTTAAGGTGAGAAGTGGTTTGGAGGGGGACCTGAGGAAACATTTTTTCACCCAGAGGGTGGTGGAAATATGGAACACCTTTCCTGAGAGGGTGGTGAAGGCAGATACTCTTACCACATTTAAGAAGCATCTGGACGAGCACCTAAATTGCCACAGTCGAGGTGGTTATGGACCAAGCATACAAAGTGGCAAAGATTGGTGGGAGACTAGAGGACTGGGAAATCTTTAGGGGGCAACAGAAAGCTACTAAAAAAAAGCTATAAAGAAGAGTTAGATAGAGTATGAGAGTAAACTTGCTCAGAATATTCCCCCTAATCGATATTCCCCCCCCCCCCAACCCGTCTCTCAGCTTAAAATGCTGCCTAAACTGCCTCCAAATCTTCAATGTGGCCACCACCAGCGGACTCAATGAATACTTTCCTGGAGCCATCGGAAGCGGCACCATTGCCAACGCCTGTAACCCCAACCCCCTACACAAGTCCACCTCAGTCTTTACCCACAGTGCCTCCCCCCCTCCCTGCTCCAACCCTGCACCTTCTCCGCATTTTCCGCCTAATAATAGTACAGCAAGTTTTGGAGGCCTCCCTGCACGCCCCCCCCACCCCCAATCCCCACCACCTGTCGTCCTCTCTGCAGAACCACCCTCCTAATCCTGACCACCTTCCCCCCAAATAGAACGAGGGGATCAATTTGTCCAACCCCCTGAAAAAGGATTTCAATAAAAAGGCCGTCAAGCACTAAAATAAAAACAAGACTTGCAGCAAACCATCCATTTTAACTGCCTGCACATTACCCATCAACGACAGAGGGAGGTTGTCCCACCTCGACAAATCGGCCTTCACCCTTCCCACCAAACTAGTGAAATAATATTTTTGGAACCCTCCCCATTCTCGGGCAGCCCCATGATCGGGCAACACGGTAGCACAAGTGGATAGCACTGTGGCTTCACAGCGCCAGGGTCCCAGGTTCGATTCCCCGCTGGGCCACTGTCTGTGCGGAGTCTGCACGTTCTCCCCATGTCTGCGTGGGTTTCCTCCGAGTGCTCCGGTTCCCTCCCACAGTCCAAAGACGTGCAGGTTAGATGGATTGGCCTCAATAAATTGCCCTTAGTGACCAAAAAGGTTAGGAGGGGTTATTGGGTTACGGGGATAGGGTGGATGTAAGGGCTTAAGTGGGTCGGTGCAAATCGATGGGCCGAATGGCCTCCTTCTGCACTGTATGTTCTATGTTCTCGGGCCACCTGCACCCCCAAGTACCTGAAGTGGGTTACCACCAAATCAAATGGCAGCCCCACCACCACCACCACTACTACCGACGGGGAGACCATAAAATACTCGCTCTTGCCTAAATTCAATTTATACCCAGAGAACGTTCTGAATCTCTGGACCAGCTCCATCATACTGCCCACCGCATTCCCGAATCTCTGGACCAGCTCCATCATACTCCCCACCGCATTCCCGAATCTCTGGACCAGCTCCATCATACTCTCCACCGCATTCCCGAATCTCTGGACCAGATCCATCATACTCCCCACCGCATTCCCGAATCTCTGGACCAGCTCCATCATACTCCCCGCCGCATTCCCGAATCTCTGGACCAGATCCATCATACTCCCCACCGCATTCCCGAATCTCTGGACCAGCTCCATCATACTCCCCACCGCATCCCTGAATCTCTGGACCAGCTCCATCGTACTCCCCACCGCATTCCCGAATCTCTGCACCAGCTCCATCATACTCCCCACCGCATTCCTGAATCTCTGGACCAGCTCCATCATACTCTCCACCGCATTCCCGAATCTCTGGACCAGATCCATCATACTCCCCACCGCATTCCCGAATCTCTGGACCAGCTCCATCATACTCCCCGCCGCATTCCCGAATCTCTGGACCAGATCCATCATACTCCCCACCGCATTCCCGAATCTCTGGACCAGCTCCATCATACTCCCCACCGCATCCCTGAATCTCTGGACCAGCTCCATCGTACTCCCCACCGCATTCCCGAATCTCTGCACCAGCTCCATCATACTCCCCACCGCATTCCCGAATCTCTGGACCAGCTCCATCATACTCCCCACCGCATCCCTGAATCTCTGGACCAGCTCCATCGTACTCCCCACCGCATTCCCGAATCTCTGGACGAGCTCCATCATACTCCCCACCGCATTCCCGAATCTCTGGACCAGCTCCATCATACTCCCCACCACATTCCTGAATCTCTGGACCAGATCCATTGTACTCCCCACTGATGTGCTCAGTTCCGAGATATACAACAGCAGATCACTGGCATACAGGGATACCCTATGTACCCCCCCCCCCCCCCCCCCCCCCCCCCACTATCTCCTTCCAGAGCCCCGAGCTCTTCCATTGACCCGAGGCAATGGCTAAGGGTTCTATAGCCAATGCAAACAACAGGAGGCACACCTGTCACGTACTCCGGTGCAGCGCAATGTACCCAGAGCTCACGTTGCTCGTTCGAACACTTGCCATCAGCTCCTTATACAACAGCCACACCCACGCCACGAACCTTGGCCCAATCCCAAATCTATCCAATACCGCCATAAAGTACCTCCACTCTTCAATCAAACGCCTTCTCTGCGTCTAGCGCCACCACCACCTCCATTACCTTTCCCTCCCCTGGATACAGGGCCACATTCAACAACTTCGTCACATTCAAAAACAGCTGCCTTCCCTTCACAAATTCCGCCCGATCCTCGCCAATCACCTTCGGGAGACATCCCTCCAACTTTGACGCCATCATCTTTGCCAATATCTTGGCATTTACATTCAGTAGAGATATGGGCCTGTACGACCCACACTCCACTGAATCTATCCTTCTTTAGCAGCAACAAAATAGAAGCTTGCCCCATCATTTGTGGCAAGACACCCCTACCTATCGCATCCTCAAACATTCCCATCATCAGGGCACCAACTTGTCCTTAAATTTCTTACAAAATTCAACTGGGAACCAGTCAGGCCCCGCCGCCTTTCCTACCTGCACACTACAAACTGTAAATAATAACAGCTCTCGCTCAATTCAATGTGTGCCTCAGTTCATTCACAGTCCTTGGAATCCACCTCAGGTGACCTTTAAGACTGTATTTGCATTATAAGATCCTAACTGATCCCATCGCAGAGTTGAGGGTCAGACTGAGAATATGATGGCTCTGATTTTAACTCAGGTCATGTGTCAGGCCACCGAGTGGGGAGGGGAGTTGGAAGCTCACCCACTGTTGTAGAAACCAGCCTGGGCCTCAATTAAGTCCTACTGACCAATCCCAGGTGGTAAATTCTTCATCCTCAAAATCATAAGCTGTTGGGTGGGGTTCAAGAGCAGAAGGGGGGGGGGGGGGGGTCTGAAATTTCCTTGTGGTGCTTAGGTTTTAGGTAGAATTCACTCCTGCTGCTCATGGTCTCCCACAAGAAGACAGGAACACACAGGAATTCACCAAGTCTCCTTAGGCAGCACCTTCCAAACCCATGACCATTACCATCTAGAAGAACAAAGGCAGCAGACACATGGAAACACCACCACCTGGAACTTCTCCTCCAAGCCACTCACCATCCTGACTTTGAAATATAATCGCCGTTCCTTCACTGTCACGGAGTTACAATCCCGGACTGCCCTCACCAACAGCATTGTGGGTGTACCTCCACCACATGGACAGCAGTTCAAGAAAACAGCTCGCCTCCACCTTCTCACGGGCAATTACGGAGGGGCGACAAATGCTGGCCTGGCCAGTGGTACCCAATTCCCTTGAACACTTAAAAAAAAATTTCGGTCTCACTTGGGGGCAGCTCCTCTTTGTCCCAGATTGAACAGGCAGGAGGGCTATAGCCACTTCCATTCATAGGCTAGAGCTAAAATTGGAGTCAGTCCCATTGACAACATTGTGATCCGACATAATTTTGGAAAGAATGCCACCAACTTTGACCAAGCAGGTTAAAATGACTGACAGGAGGATCCTGTTGGCTCCACTGTGGCTAAGTAACCCTGGCATTTTAACAGGGATGAAAATCACTCCTAAGGTATATTTTTTTACAGGTGGAGAGGAGTTACAGAATCTTTGAAACAAGTAGTAAAGAGAAATATTGCTACTCCATAGCCTCAACAAATTATTCCCAATGTAAGCAAACTGGGGCTATTCGAGTTGAGATGAGTCCTCCAGAAAAGAACAAGCCTCCAGTTACAATCGGTGGCACCATACCAGAAACTTGCCCAAGCTGAACAAATCAGACAAGGTTTGGATCAGAGACCTAGGGAGAGAAGGTATTATCATTCAAAGGGCAGCACGGTAGCATTGTGGATAGCACAATCGCTTCACAGCTCCAGGGTCCCAGGTTCGATTCTGGCTTGGGTCACTGTCTGTGCGGAGTCTGCACATCCTCCCCGTGTGTGCGTGGGTTTCCTCCGGGTGCTCCGGTTTCCTCCCACAGTCCAAAGATGTGCAAGTTAGGTGGATTGGCCATGATAAATTGCCCTCAGTGTCCAAAATTGCCCTTAGTGTTGGGTGGGGTTGCTGGGTTATGGGGATAGGGTGGAGGTGTTGACCTTGGGTAGGGTGCTCTTTCCAAGAGCCAGTGCACACTCGATGGCCGAATGGCCTCCTTCTGCACTGTAAATTCTATGAAATCATCAACGATCTTACTTGATTCATATCACAGAAAGCACAATAAGAATTAAGGAACAGGAGAAATCTGGGGTGGAATTCGCCCGTACCCGGCGGGGCGGTGGTCCCGGCGGGACGGAGTGGCGTGAACCACTCTGGCATCGGGCCACCCCAAAGGTACGGAATCCTCCGCACCATCAGGGGCTAGGCCTGCCCAAGAGTGGTTGGTGCCCCGCCGGCTGGCGTGGAAGGCCTTTGGCGCCGCGCCAGCCGGGACTCCGCCGGCCGGCGAGGGTCTGCGCATGCGCGGGAGCGTCAGCGGCTGCTGACGTCATCCCCGCGCATGCTCAGAGGGGGTCGGCCATCGCGGATGCCTACACAGCCAGCACGTAGGAAAATAGTGCCCCCATGGCACAGGCCCGCCCGCGGATCGGTGGGCCTCGATCCCGGTCAACCTCCGTTGTTCTAATGAAAACAGTCCGAGTCCCACCAGGGTTGGTTTAGCTCAATGGGCTAGACAGCTGGTTTGTGATGCAGAACAAGGCCAGCAGCGCGGGTTCAAATACTGTAACAGCTGAGAATTCTGAATTCTCCCTCCGTGTACCCAAGCAGGCGCCGGAATGTGGTGACTAGGGGCTTTTCACAGTAACTTCATTGCAGTGTTAATGTAAGTCTACTTGTGACAATAAAAAATATTATCTATTCAGCCTCTCCACATAGTAACATCCTCCAGACCAGGCAACATCCTGGTAAACCTCCATACAGCTGTAGCATGACGAACCAGGTTTTATACTCGCACTGCAAGGAAATGTTGATGTATTAATATTGGAATTTTGCCACAAGTTTTCAAAGTATTTGTCCTCGCTGAACATTTTAATTTAGATAGATATCGGAGGCAGTGCTGTAAACGAAGGACCATTTTGTAACTTCCTGAATTTCAGCTCAGATTTGCTTTGCTTCCTTTGTATTGTAAACAGCCTGAAATTATGATGAAAGGTTTGTACCGATTGGAAATAAGTTAACACAAAAATTAGGCCTAATCTGAGACACATATGCACAGCAAATTTAAAATTGTACCACTTTCTGAGGATGAGCTGCTGACCAGGAAGTCCCATTCCCACATGGAATTAAAATATAACTGTAACAAAAAAAGAGCTGTGCAGCCCAGTGGTACCAGGGCAGCAGAAATGAAGATAGGTTCACGATCGGAGCTCCAGTTTTTCAGCTGGACTATCATACAGGAAGGTGCTGAGCAGCCACTTAAAGTGCTGCAGCGGGCAAGGTCTGGAACCCAATAAGGAAGCTGATCCGACCTTTGAAAAGAAAGCACACCAAGAAACGAGACAGCTGAACGTTTCAATGTAAACAGAATTTGATTGCAGAGTAAAAATTCTCAAATACTTGTGGTTGTTGTTTTTTTTTTGTTTGGTTTATACTCGAACTACCAGCTGTCCAGTCATGGGGCCGGTTTAGCCCAGTTGGCTGGTTCATGATGCAGAGTGAGGCCAGGTCAGCAGCGCGGGTTCGATTCCCGTACCGGCTAAGGTTATTCATGAAGGCCCGGCCTTCTCAACCTTGCCCCTCGCCTGAGGTGTGGTGATCCTCAGGTTAAACTACCACCAGTCAGCTCTCTCCCTCAAAAGGGTAAAGCAGCCTATCGTGACCTCGGACTATGGAGACATTAATTAATATATTTAAACAGTTTTAGTGGCTAATAAAAGCTAAACATTCAAGCATTCATAAACAGATTCAATAGTAATTTTCAAACAAGAAATTAATAAATAATTATGGGGGTGGTGAGGGGAATTACAGGGTTATGCAGCACAAGTAAAAGGAGCAGGACTAACTGGATAGCATTTTCAAAGAGCTGGCATCACAGGAACGATGAGGTGAATGGCCTCCTTCTGTGCTGGAATCTTCGATGATTAAACCGTTCAAGCAGGGAGCATGGATTGTTTTCTGAAGTAATCGTTAATTATAAGGATTTTAGAGTTAAACCTTCGTACCTGAATAGGAGTGCAGCAAGTATAAATGGTGTTCTGTTGAACAGTCTGCAGATGTTTTATCAGGTGTTCTGGACCAATAGACCAACCAAGCTGCCAGAGAGGATAAAAGCCAAACCGTAAATAATTATCCTTTTCATTTTGTACAAACTAAACATTACATTTTTTAAAAACTAGAAAAAAAATTCACTGAGATAGCGCCTTTCACAATCTCAAATGCCTGAGTCTTTTACAGGTAATTAAGTATTTTGAAGTATAGTCATTATTGTAATGTAGGAAACATAGTAGCACAAGAAGTAACCACAGACAGCAATATGATCATCACCAGGCAATTGTTTTTCAGTGATGCTGATTGAGGGAGAAATATTGGCCAGAAACTTGGGGATAACTCCCCCTGTTCTTCTTTGAAATAGTACCAGGAGATCTATTATGCCTGCCAAAAAGGATGGAGTCCACACCAAGTTGCAAATGCTTCCCAACCGAGTGAGTAAAGCCGGCCGGTTCTATACCAGAAGCTTACGCTTGTTCCGCCCCTTTTAGTGGAGAGTGCAAATGATCCTATGGATTCTGGGAGGACCAGATCCCCGATACGATAGGCTTCGGCAGGGCCTAGCCACCTCCCTCTTCCTCAAAGTCTGAAGGACTGCTGGTCCTCGGGCCCGGATCCTCTGGAACCATTGGGGACATAAGGTGGGCGGCCCGCCCATAGGTGAGCCAAATGCCGCTGTAACTGCTAGTTCCCAACCTGAACCCGATAAGACACCGGACCAGTCTGCCGAAGTATAGTCCTGGAGAACCAACAGGCACAGAAGGCGAAATTTCGAACAAATACTTAGTCTATCTGGGCAAAGACTGGGTGGATCACGTGGAGCAAGGCTGCGCACCTGTTGATCCTGGGCACAACGCACCTTTGCCCTGATATCCGGAATTAATAAACCCAACTGAATGCGGAGTCACCAGCATTAGAAGCTCCACCTGAGCCACCTCGTTATGATGTGTGGTGAGGTCTGGTACGCAAACAAAAATCTGGCCAAGCGCGTGTCCAATGAGCCCGTTTTCTGCTCGTGGGGGCCCAGCTTGAAGGTTTGGATGGCCCTCTTTAACCAAACCGTTGTATACCCGGTGAAGAGGGGTGGCCGTTCTCACATGCCAATTGCCATTGGTCTTAAGAAATGCTGAAAAGTCAGCCCTCTTAAAGGAATAAAAGCAAATTACTACGGATGCTGGAATCTGAAATTGTCCCTCTTAAAGGAAGCCCCGTTGTCTGTCAAGGACCTCAGTGATGCCATGCGTGGAAAAGGAGAGATGCATCTTCTCCAGCGTCACATTAGAGGTTATGGTCTCCATCTGATGGACCTCTAACAATTTGGAATAGATATCCACTAACAAGAGGAACGTTGAGCCCATGAAGGGGCCAGCGATGTCCGCAGGGATCCAGGAACATGGGCTGCCCGGCCACTCCCAAAGGTCGAGAGGTACGGCAGCGGGCTGTTGCTGGCATTCCTAGAAAATGGGACATTGTTGAGCCAACTTTTCAATGTCTGCATAGAGTCCCGGCCACCGCACAAAGCTTTGTGCTAGCATTTTCATCTTTGTCACCCCGGGTGCCCGTAGTACAATTCACGCAACACGAGTGCCTGGCTGGTAGCTGGGATCACAACCCGTGTGCCCCAAAGTAGGACCCAGTCTTCAAAACCAAGTTCAGACAGCCTGGAAGAAAAAGCCCGTAGTTCCCCGGGCAACTGTTGATGCTGATCACCCAGAGATGTCAAACCAGGGCAACGATGCGATCCATCCGGATCCATTCATGGGCAGCACGGTAGCATAGTGGTTAGCACAATTGCTTACAGCTCCAGGGTCCCAGGTTCGATTCCCGGCTTGGGTTACTGTCTGTGCGGAATCTGCACATTCTCCCCGTGTGTGCGTGGGTTTCCTCCGGGTGCTCCGGTTTCCTCCCACAGTCCAAAGATGTGCAGGTTAGGTGGATTGGTCATGCTAAATTGCCCTTAGTGTCCAAAATTGCCCTTTGTGTTGGGTGGAGTTACTGGGTTATGGCATTGGCATAGAGATCCTCTATTGGGTATCACTCCATTCACGAGGCGGTATTAATTGCTCATTTATAGTTGCTGCAGAGGCATACGGTCCTATTCGCTTTCAGAACCAAGACCACCGGTGCAGCCAATCAGGCCAAATGATGTCCAGGATCTCCAGGGGGTCGGGTTCTGTGTTCACCTTTCCCACCAAATCAAAGATATGGGCCATGCCCTGAAAACAAACGTGGTTGAGCCTCCAGGTTGATATGGATTTTGGCTACGGCACCTTGGATGGTCCCAAGACCGGGCTGTAAAACCTGGCCCAGCCCTCCGGACCCTACCTGTAGGATGCGGTGCCAGTTCAAGCAGAGGTGGCGTAGCCAATTGCACCCCAGGAGGCTGGGACCATCGCCTGGAACTATAATCGATCAGAGAGAATTGGACTGATTGTTGACCATAAACAATGGCGGTCTGCACCATCTGCAATTGTTCCCCAGTGTATGTAGCCAAATGAGAGGAGGTGGTCACCAAAATCAAAGCTGAATACTGTTGAATGTGCCCTGGCCCACTATCGACACTGCCGGCCCCCGTGTCCAGTTCCATGGTCAGTTACCTACACAGGGATGAGGATGGCGACCATGGCAATGGAGCTACATCTTGGCCTCCTCTCCATCTAGACTTTCGCCGATCTCGACCAGTGTGCTGGAACCATTGGGGTCTGCATTGTCGGCAGCCACGCCGACAACGGCAGCTGCATGTTGCACATGGACGCATATTGCCATAAGCTAGTTCAGGAAAAGGTTCTGGTTGTGGATGCTGGTTTGACGACCATTGGTCAGGGCCCCATCGCTCGCCTGCTTGACCGGGTTTTGGGGGTGGGGGGGGCGGTGATGGGAGGGGGTACCACACGAAGATCCGTGTCCCAGGGCATTGACCTCCATTACCTGGATCTCTTGAATGCACCTCGCTCCACGCTCTCTCAAGACAGGGCAATCTGGAGGGCCTGGTGGAACGTCAAAGTGGGCTCACCCAGGAGCCACTGCTGGATCACAGCGTCATTGATGCCGCAGACAAGGCGATCCTGTAACGCTTCTGAGGGGGAGGCGGTCCCATATTCTCAAAATTCAGCAAAGCTGCATAGTCGGGTCATTCAGTCACAAACTCAACTGGGGAACATGCTGTTGCATTAAGGTGGTATCTCCAGACGATAACAGATGGATGCAGGCTAAAATGCCACCCAACGAGCCCCACAACCTGGGCGAAGGTATTGGTGTCCAGCACCATGGATAACCTCATACGTCTGAGCCCTACACGTTGTCAGCAAGATCACCGTTCATCTTCAGTGATAATATTCGTGTGAAAATAGCAGCTCATGTGCTCTGCATATCGGACCCAGCATCGAACGAGTCTAAGTGGCCAAACAGACGGATCACGGGTCCTGACCTGCAACTTCAGTCTCAGGAGGTGGCTGAGCAGGAAGGCCTCAGTTGACCGAGGACTGTTTTTGCTCCTCATCACCAGTATTATTTCCGCACCGAGTTATGAGGTTAAACAGGAGGTTTATTTCAAAGTACAAGAACAGAGTTCAAGCAAGTGCGACCCAGCCGAGTGAGTGCCGGCCGGTTCTAGCCTGGCTGTGTTTATACCGGAAGCTAGGTGTAGCTCCGAACCTTTTAGTGGGGAAGCGCATCTTCCCTAAGGGACTCTGGGAAGACCAGATTCCTGACGCCATAAGCTTCGGCAGGGCCTATGTTATGATTATGACAGGATCTTTCCTCCTGAGAGAGAGTGCGAGTGACGGAGCCTTGATGTATTTCTTCATCAAAATACAGATCCTCAGACAGTGCAGCACCCCCTCAGCATTGCACTGGAGTGTCAGCCTAGATTTTGTTCACAAAAGGGAAAATGCTGGAAAATCTCAGCAAGTCTGGCAGCATCTGTAGGGAGAGAAAAAAGAGCTAACGTTTCTAGTCCAATGACTCTGTCAAAGCTCTGACAAAGATGCTGCCAGACTTGCTGAGATTTTCCAGCATTTTCCCTTTCATTTCAGATTTCAGCATCCTCAGTAATTTGCTTTTATCTAGATTTTGTTCAAGTCTTTGGAATGGGTCTTGAACTCATAATCTTCGAACTCAAGAGGTGAGAGTACTACCCACTGAGTCACGGCTCAATGATCAGAGGCTTTACGCCGAGGTAATCTGACATGTTATGTAATGAGCTGCTGACTTTTAGTCCAAAACAAGCAAACTCACCTTCCAGCCAGTCACACTAAACGCTTTGCCAGCACTTCCTATGGTAATAGTCCTCTCCCACATTCCTGGCAAAGTGGCTATGAAAGTGAAGAGAAGAAAATATATCAGATGAAAACAATTGACCATATAACAGTGTTGTATTAAAGAACTAAAAAACATAACGCAGTACACACCAGCCCAGTGAAAACACAAGGGATTCAAACATAGCTCAGTCTGCAGAGGAAAACTATGGATGAACCCATGTGGAGGTGTGGTTGTTGTGTTCGTTCCCAATCACTATCCAGTAGTTTGAAGGATCTTGCTTGACCAATGATACTCCCTTTGATAAAATGACCCACTTGGTTTGGGGCAGATTTTCATCCATTTTCCCACACAAAATCAGGCAGCAGAGATCCTGCCAGGATCTCTCTCTGAATGTCCAACTGCATCCCATCCAGGGAAACTAGCCCTGGCCAAGGTACCCATATATGGCAAGGGCAGGAAGAGGCAATGACTGGCTGGATGAGTTACCAGATGGCAATCAATACCCCTGGAAATGTAACCCACCATGGAATCAATGGTTTCAGGGAATAAAGCAAAGATAAAGAGAGCAAGTCCACCTTTAATTGTTGCATGTTAAATAGGAAAAGGCTAGCAGAAGTCAATCAGGTCATTAATGATTTTTGATGAGGGCAGCAAGTTTAACATTATTTAGTTACAATACGGCAAATGTTATAAAGTTGCCGAGATGCATGTTTTTTTCCATAGCTCTCGACCAACATATGTGTCTAGCACTGTTGCTTCACAGCGCCAGGGATCTGGGTTCGATTCACCGCTTGGGTCACTGTCTGTGCGGAGTCTGCACGTTCTCCCCGTGTGTGCGTGGGTTTCCTCCGGGTGCTCCGGTTTCCTCCCAGTCCAAAGATGTGCGGGTTCGGTGGATTGGTTACGCTGAGTTGCCCTGTAGTGTTCAAAAGTTAGGTGGGGTTGCTGGTTTACAGGGAGTTAGGCTGGAGGTGTGGGCTAAGGTAGGGTGTTCTTTCAGGGGCTCGATGGGTTGAATGGCCTCCTTCTGCACTGTAAATTCTATGATTTATTTAAAGTTCATGTATTTTGTATTCTGTTCGCCAGCATTGACTGAATTGCCATTGTTTCATATTAGTTAAGGCACTGTATAATTCTTAGTGTCATCCATGGTAAAAAAGGAAGCTTAACAGGGACTACAAAATTAAAACTTCCAGAGAATTTACATCAATGTTTCTCAAAGTATTCTTGCTAAATCGAGCTGGCAAATCAGACCAGATCTGTTAAGGCAGGTCACGAATCTTCCCTCGTAGAAGGCAGTGTTGATCCAAGAGGCTGGGAAGAGCATAAAGAGAAAGTATTTCATACCCATAATGGAAAAAAAAAATGTAGCAGAGGAGAAACTCATGTCAAAGATCCATTTGAATGATAAAACCACACAATTACTGTTCACCATTAAAGTGAGGACTGGTAGCTTTGCTGGTCTGTTTGGAGACAATGCTCAACGACAGCCAGAACACAATGTCGTCTAGTTAAACCTCAGCCAGCAGACCTGTCGTAGTGAGTCTCGAGAAAACTTTAAAATGCTTCCCGAAAATTATTCTTGGGGTGGAGGCAGAGTTGATGACAACACTTCCTCGCCTACAGAGTGCAGTCTTCACCTCAGCGGGTTTATAGAAACTGTACTTTACATCAGTTAGAGAAAAGCTATGAAGTTTTGTCCTCGAGAAAAGAACAAGCAATTATATAGAGCCTCGAACATAGAGAAAAGTCTCAAAGCCCAACATAGGCATGCAATCAGACAGAAATTCACATTTAGCCGAAGGAGGGGCTATCAAGACACCTGACCAAATGTTTGCTCGAAGATGTAGGTTTTAAGGAGTTCCTTAAAAAAGAGAGAGGTAGAAATGTTTAAGGACGGACTTTCAGAGAGAAGGGCCCACACAGCTGATGTGAAGTATTGTTTTTATGATATGCGCACACCCCAGTACAGGTCCGTCTTCTTTGGTGACTTTTTCAATAATCTGACATGTTCAATATTACCTATTTTGACGTGCTTATGTCCACTGTACACGATCCACTCGTACACCTCGTCGCTGATACAGAGAACATCATGTTTAATGCACAGGTCTGCAATTATCTTCAGCTCTTCCATTTTAAATATCTAAATGCATAAACCACAGTTCATTAGGAAAGAAAAAGAGCTCCTGGTCAAAGCGGTAATTTGGCTATTTGTTTTTTTAAGGCTAGGCTAATTAAAAAACAAACTCCATCCTTATAAAAGCTGCAAAAGCAGCACTCAAGTGGCACACAACAGTGCAAAACTCTAATCACAATGTTCATCCTAACCCATTCAAACAAATGGGTTACTGACAGCATTGCTATCAGATAATCTGTGCCAATTGTTTATCAACAAAGTCTTCTGGCCCTGCATCGTCATTTTTATTTTGAAGGGCAGTAACAGTTGCAAAGCCTCTTCCGTTTCATTGATTTGAGGAAGTACAGCTACAACACTTGATAAGACAGCTTTAATGGAAGCTATGACATTTTCAGAAAGCAGAAGCACAAATTGTAAATTAAGAGAAAATAATAAACATCCAAGATTTAGAGAAACAGAGAAACACACATGCCTTGTTATAACCCGCATGGGACTCGTCCAGTTGGGGTGGATTGTTCATTAATGCCCCAACCCACCCATCACCCACTCTCCTTCACAATCCCAGGGCACTCGTCCATACAGAGGCTGGCAGACGCCGCAGAGATGAGGAACCTCCTGGAGGACCTGTCAAACGTGAGTAGTGATTGCCTTACTGACTGACCCATCCCTCCCACTGACCACATGTCCATTCTCCCGCAGGTCCTCCAGCCAACGGCACCGGCCCATCGCGGGTGGTACCATCTCCTGACTCAGAGGAGAACACCTCGGACGAGAGCTCGAAGAATGCATAATCGCGGCACTGCTGTCATCCCCACGCTCCACCAGCACAGATACACACCGCAGTGGGACATGTTAGTGGACAGGCTTCTGGAGCACAATCCGGTGAGCCCCACAATGCTGATGATACACATCTGGTGGAGGCAGGAACCTCCAGACGAGACAGCAGTTAAGAGGGCTGCTGGATCCCTGGACGCAGCTTGATGCTAAGCCTCTGGAACAGGGTTAGCCGGAGCTGATGGAGATGATAGGGAGCAGCTGGGACATACAGAGGGAGATGTCAGCATCTTGCCAGCAGATCCATAGCCGATTGGAGGAGCCCCGGATGCTACGGGCGCAGGAGATGGCACCGGCTGAGTGGCACCGAAGCCAACACTGGTAGGGTGGTGACCGCAGTGGAGAGCCTGGCACATGATGTTGGCACCATTAGAGAAGGTGTCGCACAGTTGGTGACGGCCATGGCGGAGGATTTCGGCAGTATGTCTGCCTCACTGGGGGATGTCAGCCAGTATCAGGATGACCTTGATGGGGTTCTGCAGGACATGTCCCACTCCCAGATGGGAATGGCCGAAGCGCTGCGGAGCTTGTCCCAGTCGCAAGTGGGCAAGGCTGAGGCGCTGCAGAGCATGTCTCAGTCACTGTGGAGTATCGCTGAGAGCTTCTACATGATGGTGCGGACCATGGGGAGGCGCCGGGGCTGGCAGAGCCAGATGATGCTGGGGCAGCCAGGGCTCAAACCAGTTGGCCCTCTGTCCCAAGGCGGATCCTAGGGCCCTATGGCACCGACCGGGAAGAGGGGCGCTGCGTAGCCCCTCAACGGGCAGCACGGTAGCACAGTGGTTAGCACAATTGTTTCACAGCTCCAGGGTCCCAGGTTCGATTCGTTGCCGAGTCACTGTCTGTCCGGAGTCTGCACGTTCTCCCCATGTCTGCGTGGGTTTCCTCCGGGTGCTCCGGTTTCCTCCCACAGTCCAAAGATTTGCAGGTTGGGTGGATTGGCCATGATGAATTTCCCCTGAGTGTCCAAAATTGCCGTTAGTGTTGGGTGGGGTTACTGGGTTATGGGGATAGGGTGGAGGTGTGGGCTTGGGTAGGGTGCTCTTTCCGAGAGCTAGGAGGGCTAGGCACGTCAAGGATCACTGAGGGCACCAGGGCAGGAGTGGACCATCGGGAGAGTGGGGGCCTATATTGAACAATAAACACCCTTGTGCAGGACCAGGAGGCTACCTCTGTCACTTTCCTTTGCAATGCATCACTGCGTGCAGGTGATGTGTGTGAGTGAGCACTCAGCAGACAGGCAGGGGTCAGTCTATGGCATAGATTGAGTAGCACCAGCATTCTGCTCTCTGGAGGTTATCACCACACTGCCTTCGACAGTGACTCGCTAACAGTGCCGACACAGTCCCAGCACCCTGGAATGATGTGACGCATACCCTGGGAGAATGGGGGTGGTGGGTGGGCAAGGTTGAGATGACGGACGAGGCCACGTCCTAGGTGAAGCAGGTGAGTATGAGGGCCTCCTTGGCCTTCCGGGCTTGCCAGGTCATCGTCCTGCAGTCTCCGGCTGTGCCTCAGATTCCTCCCTGGCCTCGTCCTCCAGCCCCTGCTGGTCTGGCGCCTCCCCATCCTTGGAGGTGGCCACATGTTTCTCATCACCAACCTCCAGCTCGTCGCCCTGCTGCTGTGTCAGGTTATGGAGAACACAGCAGGCCACAGCAAAGCAGGCGATCCTCCGGGTGGTGTACTGGAGTACACCACTGGAGCGAACGAGGCATCGGAATGCTTCTCGAGTCCGATGCACCTCTCAGTGACCCAGAGCCGGGATCGAACCTGGGACCTCAGCGCCGTGAGGCGGTTGTGCTAACCACTAGGCCACCGTGCTGCCCTTTGAGGACTTTGATGATGGTGGCAGACGTTATGTCGGGGTCCGGGATAGTGAAGGGCAAACTGGAGTACTCATCGACCACACTGGGGAAATACATGTTACGGTCGGTGGAGGGAAGGAGCCCTTTGAAGTCCACGCTAAGGCGTTCAAAGGGGCGGGAGGCCTTCACCAGGCACGCGCGATTCGGCTGGTAGAAGTGCGGTTTGCATTCCGCACAGATCTGGCAGTCCCTGGTGATTGTCCTGACTTCCTCGACGGAGTAGAGCAGATTGCGGGCCTTGATGAAGTGGTACAACCATGTGACTCCTGGGTGACAAAGATTGTCGTGCAGGGTCCAGAGTCGGTCTACTTGTGCGTTGGCACATGTACCTCGGGATAGGGCATCTGGGGGCTCGTTGAGCTTACCGGGACGATACAAAATCTCGTAATTGTAGGTGGAGAGCTCGATCCTCCACCTCAAGATTTTATCGTTCTTGATCTTGCTCCGCTGTGTGTTGTTAAACATAAAGGCTACCGACCGTTGGTCAGTGAGGAGAGTGAATCTCCTGCCGGCCAGGTAATGCCTCCAATGCCGCACAGCTTCAACGATGGCTTGGGCCTCTTTTTCAACAGAGGAGTGCCGAATTTCAGAGGCATGAAGGGTGCGGCCAGCCTGCCAGCCTGCCACGGGCCTGCCAGCCTGATTGAGCGTAGCGGCTAGAGCGACGTCTGATGCGTCGCTTTCCACTTGAAAGGGCAACGTCTTGCCGACTGCGTGCATTGCGGCCTTGGCAATGTCGGCTCTAATACGGTTGAAGGCCTGTTGAGCCTCGGCCGTCAGGGTAAAAAGGGTAGACTGGATGAGTGGGTGGGCCTTGTCCGCATAGTTTGGGACCCACTGGGCGTAGTACGAAAATAACCCCAGGGGTTATTTGTGTAGGCCCAGAGGGCCTTGGGGCAGTGGGGAAGGGGGAGCTCCATGAGGGGGCGCATGCGGTCGGGATCAGGCCCCAGAACTCCATTCTGGACCACATAGCCGAGGATGGCTAAGTGGTTCGTGCTGAATACGCACTTCTCCTTGTTATAGGTGAGGTTTAGGAGAGTGGCAGTGCGGAGAAATTTGGCAAGGTTAGCATAGTGGTCCTGCTGATCGTGGCCGCAGATGGTGACATTATCTAGGTACGGGAAAGTGGCCTGCAGCCCGTACCGGTCGACCATTCGGTCCATCTCCCTTTGGAAGACCGAGACGCCGTTGGTGACGCCGAAGGGAACCCTGAGAAAGTGGTAGAGGCGGCAATCTGCCTCGAAGGCAGTGTATGGGCGGTCCTCCTTACGGATGGGGAGCTGGTGGTAGGCGGATTTCAGGTTCACAATTGAGAGGAGCCGGTACTGTGCAATCTGATTGACCATATCAGATGTGCGAGGGAGGGGGTACGCATCGAGCTGCATGTACCGATTGATGGTCTGGCTGTAGTCCACGACCATCCTGTGTTTCTCCACAGTTTTCACCACTACCACTTGGGCTCTCCAGGGGCTGTTGCTGGCCTCGATAATACCTTCCCGAAGCAGCCACTGGACTTCGGAAGCAGTCGCTGGACTTCGGACCTGATGAAGGTCCTGTCCTGGGCGCTGTACCGTCTGCTCCTGGTGGCGACGGGTTTGCAATCTGGAGTTAAGTTTGCAAATAGGGACGGTGGGTCGACCTTTAGGATCGCGAGGCTGCACACAGTAAGGGGTGGTAGGGGCCCACCGAATTTCAATGTTAGGCTCTGGAGGTTACATTGGAAGTCCAGGCCGAGTAGCAGGGCAGCGCAGAGGTTGGGGAGGACGTAGAGGCTGAAGCCGCTAAATTCTACGCCCTGGACCGTGAGCGTGGCTATACAGTACCCCCGGATCGCCACGAGTGGGACCCTGGAGGCCAGGCAGATTCTCTGATTGGCGGGAGGAAGCAGGCGCTTACCATATCTGGATGGATGAAGCTTTCGGGGCTCCCTGGAGTCCAGCAGACAAGAGGTCTCGTGCCCATCGATCTACACGCTTGTCGAGGCGGAGGCTAGATTGTGCGGGTGAGACTGGTCAATCGTGACCGAGGGGAGTCGCGGCTGGTCGTCGCTGGTGTCGAACGATGGGATGCCTGGGGGCACGGGACCTGGAACGATGGTGGTGCCCATGTGCCATGGGGGAGATAAGATGGCGGCGTCTGATGATCTTGGGGTGAACAAGATGGCGGCACCCACAGGCCACACGTGTCAGGGGTTGACAAAGATGGTCATGCAGCCCATGGGCTGCATGTGGTCCGAAGTTGGCGGTGCCCATGGGCCGCACGTGGTCCGAGGAAGGGAAGATGGCGGCGCCCACTGTCCATACGGGAGGGGGGTCGGAACGATAGCAGCGACTGCACGGGCCTGGCACACCGCAGTGAAGTGCCCTTTTTTGCCACAGGCCTTGAAAAGGGCGCTGCGAGCTTGGCAGCGTTAGCGGGGGTGTTTCTGTTGCCCGCAGAAGTAACATCGGGGCCCCCGGGGTTGGCTGGCTAGCGCGTGGCACAGGCGTAGGGTTGGCTGAGTGGAGCCCCCAGTGGGGCGGCCGACTGTGGAGTTAACAATGCGTAGGAGTGGTGGACCTCGGGGCTGGGGGTGTAGGCCTGAAGATTGCGCGAGATGACCGTCATCGATAGCGCTAGCTTTATGGTTTCTGTGAGGTCGAGTGGCCCCCTCTGAAAGTCGCTGCCGTATGAGATCTGACCCTATCCCCGTAACGAAAGCATCCCGCATGAGGAGGTTTGAATGTTCCATGGCCATGATGGCCTGACAGTCACAGTCTCTGACCTGGGGAATTAAAGCACGCCAGAAATCCTCTACGGACTCACCAGGGAGCTGCCGACGAGTAGAGAGTACGTGTCTGGCGAAGAGCGTGTTCGTCCGCTGGGTGTAATTCTCTTTCAGTAGCGCCTTGGCTTCATCGTAGGTCGGCACATCCTGGATAAGAGGAAATACGTTGGAGCTCAGCCGCAGGTAGAGTGTCTGGATCTTCTGAGCTTCTGGAATTGGATCTGGTGCAGACCTGATGTAAGCTTCAAAACAAACTAGCCAATGTTGAAAGTCCCTTTTGGCATCGCTTGATTGCGGATCCAGCTGCAGGCGATCCGGTTTGATGCAGAGGTCCATCTTCTGAAAGTCTTAGTGTAATAAATTGATGCACGATCAATTGCACAAAGACGAGAGTTGAATACAACTGAGGCTTTATTACACGAAGATGTGTGGCCTCCTACAGCAGCTGGCGAAATGGCTGCTGTGTGGGGAGCACACATATTTATACTCCGCCTACTGGACGAAGCCAGCAGGCAGGGACTACCCCCATACCTGTAGTACAGGGTCTTACCACACATCTCCTAATATATACAACAGTGGTGATTACCACAGATATACAAGCAATATATTTGATGCCCAACTTTTCAAAAAGTCAAAATGCTGGATATTGCACCCTTACCTTGCCCAATGGATTGTTGGGTGTATTAATGATTATTGCTTTCGTCCGAGAATTAAATTTACTGGCAAGTTCTTCTTCATTGAGTTTCCAATCTCCACTGCTGCATATGCCCTGCTCACCATTTTCTTGTACCTTTAACAAAGACACAAACAGCACATTTGACATATCCACCAGCTATCCTAGTATTTACAAAAAGAATGGTTGCAAAATATTTGAACATCAGAACGAGGAGCAGAAGTAAACCATGAGGCCCTCCCCCAGCAAACTCCACCATTCAGTATGACCGTGGCTGATATTATCAGTCAACTCAACTTTCCTGACTCCTCCCCAAATCCTTCAATTCCATAGGACAGGGGTGTCCAAATTGTGGAATGATCATTTGGTGGTGTGAGGCAGCAATGGTGACTGCTGAGCAGAGACTCTGGCGGGACGACCTTGGGATTGGCTCCAAGGTTCCATTAAATGTGTGTACATGATTCTTAGCTCCGAGATTTCAACAGTCTTTCAAACAGTTGTCGACACGCCATTGGCTCCTGCTCTTCAGCTCTTCCACTCCCCATGTTCAACAACTCCTCCAGCCCCAATATTCAAGAATAATAATGGGACCATACTCAGTAACGGTTTGAGAAGCACTGACAAAGGAGATCAAATCAAAAATCTATTTATCTCAGCCTTGAATATACTCAGTGAAAAAGTATCCACAACCATCAGGGCTAAAGAACTCCAAAAATCCACAATCCTTTCAGTGAAGAAATCTCTCCACATCCTAGACGTGAAGTAAGGGAATAATGTGGCCCTTATCCTGCGCATATGCTCTCATATTCTTGATTCCCCGGCCAGAGGAAACAACCTGTCAGTGGCTACTCTGTCGACCCTTCAGAATCCTGCATGCATCAATGAGATCACCTCTCGTTCTTCTAAACCCCAAAGAGGTTTTAACTTTTAAAGAAAATTACCAGAAGCGGCAAATAAATCTAAGCAGTGAAAGAGAAAACAAATACATTTATAGGGATATTCTTTCCTAGAGAGGGAGGGAAGGAAAAGGTACAGAACAAAACTGGTTTGCAAAAAGCAATCATGTAGAATTTCCATGTTTCTGGATTGTGAATCTGTCATGTTGCATGGGCAATATAGGTTCTAGGTCCAACCATCTTCAGCTGCTTCATCAATGACCTTCATTCCACCAGAAGGTCAGAAATGGGGATGTTCGTTGATGATTGCACAATGTTCATCGCCATTCGTGACTCCTCAGGCACTGAAACAGTCCATGTCCAAATGCAGCCAGACCTGGACAATATCCAGATGTGGCTAGACAAGTGGCAAGTAAAACTCACACCACACAAGTGCCAGGAAATGACCATCACCAACAAGAGAATTCACTCATTGCCCCTTGACATTCAGTGGCATTACGATATTCAATGGCATTACAATCGCCAAAATCCCCAACGATCAATATCCTGGGGGTCTACATTGACCAGAAACTTAACTAGTCTAGCCATATTAATACTGCGGCTACAAGAGGAGGTCAGAGGCTAGGAATCCTGCAATGAGTAACTCACCTCCTAACTGCCGAAAGCCTGTCCATCATCTGCAAGGCTCAGGTCAGAACGATGATGGAATACTCTCCACTTGCCTGGATGAGTGCACCTACAATACTTAAGAAGCTTGATACAATCCAAGACAAAGCAGCCCCTTTGATTGGCACCCATACACAAACATTCACTCCATCACCGATGCACAGTGGCAACAGTGTCTATTGAAGGTTTTAGAGGACATTACTAGAATAGAAAATGGATGTATTGTATTAGGATTTTTAGAAAGTTTTTGATAAAGAGCCACAGCATTAAAAAATTAAACCACATGGGATTGTGGGTAATATATTGGTATGGATTAAGAATTGGTTGGCAGACAGGAAACAGAGCAGGAATACATGGGTTATTTTCAAAGTGGCAGGCGGTGACTAGTGGGGTGCAGCTATTCACCATAGACATCAATGATGTAGGACGCCATCTAATGGAAAAATGTCAAAGTGCGGTAGTGAGCAGAAAATGCCGGGTGTTTCCCAAACAGCCGATCCAGCGAGTCCGTCACCGGTATCTAATATTAATTAGGGCACTTAATGATGCCTCACAGGCTTCACACTGCAAATGACTGTCCCGCCGGCTGATTCCGAGTCCGTGCCCGGCATCTCCCTGCCAACGAGGGGGAACAGCACATAAACCAATCCCGTAGAGCAAACCCCGGACAGCACGCAGCCACGCATCCGCGCAAATCTGCTCCACGATTTGGAGATAACAACTTGGCCAGACTGATGGGCATGGTGGAGTCCAGACGGAATACCCTGTTCCCAGAGGGGCTTTGAGGTCAGCCAGAGCCGCCTGGGAGACAGTGGCAGCAGCCGTCAGCTCGAATGCCCCCAGGAGGACCACCACCCAGTGCCACAAGAAGCTCAAATGACCTCCACCGGGCCATATGGATGAGTTGGCATTGGCCCCCCTGGCACCGGTCCTGCCTGCTATCTGCGGAGAAAACCTCACCACCTCCCTAACAACCCCACGTCTGATACCACCAACCCCCACCCACCCCCAGCACAAGACCACAACTTGCCCCAGCTCACCCTGGCATCCTCCATCCCACTCCACCCATTCCCAGCAGTGCTGCACATGCCTGTTCCCCATCTTTTCTCGCTCCTTCCCCCCCCCCCCCCCCCCCCCCAGGAGGAACGGAACCTGGAGATCACGGGGTGGCTGAGGACAGATCGGGCACTAATGTCGAGATTGACCTTCACCGCAGAGGTGAGTATCCACTGGGCCCCACCAAGAAGACCCGTCACACGTGAGTTGTTCATGCCAGCATGATGATTCATCCCTCCGGCTGACCACATGTCCACTTGCAGGATCTCCAGCCAGCAGTGCTGACCCATCCGGGGTGCCCCCGGGGTGGACATTGGCGAGGCACAGCAGTGCTTGGCGTACTCACAGAGGAGTATCACCAAGGCCATTGACACCATGGTGCAGACATTGGGGAGCAACTGACCTCAGGTTTATCCAGCTGAAATCACACGTTGTGTAGAAAAGTTGCCAACACCAATGAGAAAGGTGCCAACACCAATGAGCGTAGGGAAGGCAGTGGCATAGTGGCATCACTGTTGGACTAGTAATCCGGAGACACAGATAATGCTCTGGGGACTGGGTTAGAATCCAACCATGGCAGATGGTGAAATTTAATTTTGTAAAAATATAATCTGGAATTAAAAGTCTAATGATCATGAAACCATTGCTGATTGCCACAAAAACCCATCTGGTTAACTAAGAAGAACAATACAGCACAGGAACAGGCCCTTCGGCCCTCCAAGTCTGTACTGGTCACGATACCAATGAAGAATACTACTGTCCTTTAGGGAAGGAAATCTGCCATCCTTACCTGGTCTGGCCTACATGTGACTCCACATCCAGAGCAATGTAGACTCTTAAATGCCCTAAGGGATGGGCAACAAATGCTGTCCCAACCAGCGGCGCCCACATCATAGATATCATAGATATCATTTAGAATTTGCAGTGCAGAAGGAGGCCATTCGGCCCCTCGAGTCTGCACCGGCTCTTGGAAAAAGCACCTTACCCAAGGTCAACACCTCCACCTTATCCCCATAACCCAGTAACCCCACCCAACACTAATTTTGGACACTAAGGGCAATTTATCATGGCCAATCCACCTAACCTGCACATCTTTGAACTGTGGGAGGAAACCGGAGCACCCGGAGGAAACCCACGCACACAGGGGGAGGATGTGCAGACTCCACACAGTGACCCAAGCTGGAATCAAACCTGGGACCCTGGAGCTGTGAAGCAATTGTGCTAACCACTATGCTACCGTGCTGCCCATGCACATCCCATGAACAAATTTTTTTTTAATGTTCTCGTGACTGTCACCAGTATCAGCAACAGCCATTGCTCAGGATTGTCTCGTCTAGTATAGAAGGGCTAAGGTTTGATGGATCTTGCTGCTCCACCTGTTTTTCATTGCCATCATTGCTGAAGTCCTCATTTCTATACCCACATGCAATGCTACTAGCCTTGGAACCTGCCTTGCCCTTTCTATCAAGCTCTTCAGTTCTGATGAAAGCTATACACCCCAAGAATATTGGCCTCTCGTTTCTCCTGCTGATACTGCCTGGCCAACATTTTATGTCTTCACCTTTACTTTTCCTCGACTTTCTTGCTCAAGAACCTGGAGCGAACAAGAACCCGGAGTGAATTTACAACTGCGTCTGAGAAATATGTTAAAACATAGAAGCAGGAGTGCGGCACTTAGTCCTAGTCGTTTTTGATCTATCTGGGAAATACAGAATGTTGGGAAAGGATTGAATAGCAAAGCAGGCTTGGAGGGGACGTTAGGCTTACACCAGCTCCTATTTCTTTTGCTACTTCTTACGTCATTCAATGAGACCATGGCAATCCTCAGGACTGCTGTATCTTCTCCACACTCCCCATGGGATTGAGGGATATATTCACCATAGGATAGCTAAAAATCCACAATGGGCTAAACGCTAGAACACACTAAGGTTTTGTGGTAGTATTTCTGCATAATTTCAATTGCCTACTTCATTCCTGGAAAATTGTTTGCCATAATAAAGGTGAACGAACCCTACTACAATTCAGGCATTTATCTCTGACTGAAGCACTTTGGTTAGTTTATTTTGGATTCGCAAATTAAGACATGCTGAAGAGTAGTGTTACTCTAAACCTTCCAGAATTATGCCCAGTCAACACAGAATCATTGTTGCAGTTGGTGCCTTTTGTCTTCCCCCAGATAAGTGGTACTCAGCATGCACAAAGATCTTCTCAGGTGACTTATTGTCCCCAGGTACGGTGCTACTGACAGCAGATAAACATGACACGCAGGAAGTTATATAGGGCTCAATTTTCACAGTAAAACAGGGGACCAGGATCCAATTCTGGAATTCCCAACCCCATTTCCACAGTTTCAATTTATTTACCGGTGCCTCTTAAGAAGGAGGGCTGGTTTGAATCATTTGCCCACACCTTGCACTCCTAACCTGGTTGGCTCTTTTGCAGGGATATTCTCATCATCTGCATGGGGTCAGGCCAGCTTTTCAAAGTGTCATGGCTCACGGCACCTCAGTTTTCATGAACCATGCTATGGTACTTCAATGCCCATGCATCCACTATAAATTGCATAAAACCAAAGAATGCTGTCGTGACAGCAGGATGCATAAAAAAAGCTTTTAAAAATACTTTTTGCTACAATAAAAGTGTCAATCATTTAGACCATTTAACGTATCAATAGAAGAAATTGCAAGTACTTGTAACCTCTTCATTTTGTGTAAATAAACATTGTGAAATTGATTGCATAGATCAGAGTCAAAGTTCTCAGCCAAGCAATGTTTCCCTGGAGCTCTAATGTTTCAACAGGCTAATCATGAGAGCCTAGACATCCATTAGAGTGCTGAAACAGAGGGTACAATATGAGGATGGTTGCGGGGATGAGGTACTTCCTCATGTGAACCATTGGAGAAGCTGCCGGTTTTCTCCTCGGAGAAGAAATGTTGAGAGGAGAAATGTTACAGATGTTCAAAATCATGAGGGGTTTAAACAGAATCGATAAGGGGAGATTGGTCGTATTGATAGAATGCTCGAGAACCGGTTTGAGAGGACTGGCAGAAGAAGCAATGGCAACATGAGGAAAATAATTTTGATGTTGTTTATCTGCATCCTCCTTAAAGGGTTCATCCCAGAACTCCAGTTGATGCCACATCAGTTCCTTAGAATATAGGTGTCGTTGGTAAGGTCAGCATTTATTGTCCAATTTTTTAATGTAACAAATGGTTAGAATCAGGGAAACGGTGGGGAGTGGGGCGAGTTGAGTTGCTCTTGCAGCGACCTAGCACAGATACACGGACCGAATGGCCTCCTTCTGTAACCATTCTAGGTTTCTATGATATAAATATATTTTTTTTATAAATTGCTTTTTAGAGGTTGTAACACTACCTTCGGTGGAAAGGATACCAGGCATTCAGTTTCTTTCTAATGAGGTTACAGCGCCTCACTTAGAACAAAGATGAATATGCTTTACCATTACAATTAGTTGTAGATTGGGCAGACAAGTGGCAAATAACATTGCACCATACAAGTGCCAGGAAATGATCTCGCTAAACTGGAATCTCCCCATGAGTTTCAATGGCATTACCATCACCAAAACGCCCACTATCAACTTCCTGGGAGTTACCATTGACCAGAAACTGAACTGGACGAGCCATATAAATACTGTGGCTACAAGAGCAGGTCAGAAGCGAGGAATCCTGCTCACCTCCCGACTCCCCAAAGACTCACCATCTACAAGGCACAGATCAGGAGTAAGATGGAATACTCTCCACTTGCCTGGATAAGTGCAGCTCCGAAAATACTGCAGAAGCTCGACATGATCCAGGACAAGTCAGCCCGCTTGACTGCCACTCCCTTAACATACATTCACTCCCTCCACTAGTAATGTGCAGTGGCAGCTGTGTGTACCACCTACAAGATGTACTGTAGGAACTCACCAAGTATCCTTGGACGGCACCTTACAAACCCATGACCATGTAGAAGGACAAGAGCAGCAGATACATGGAACAGCATCACCTGGAAGTTCCCCTCCAAATCACTCAACATCCTGACTCATCGCCATTCCGTCATTGTCACTGGATCAAAATCCTGGAAATCCCTCCATAACAGCACTGTGGGTGTACCTACAGCGCATAATTTATCATAGAATCCCTACTGTGCAGGAGGAGGCCATTCAGCCCATCAAGCCCACACTGACCCGCCGAAAGAGCACCCTGCCCAGGCCCATTCCACGCTCTATTCCTGTAACCTTTGGACACGAATGGGCAATTTAACGTGGCTAATCCACCTAACCTGCACATCTGTGGGCTGTGGGAGGAAACTGGAGCACCCGGAGGAAACCCACACAGACAACGTGAAAACTCCACACAAGCATTCACCCAAGGTCAGAATCGAACCCGGGCCCCTGTGAGGCAGTAGTGCTAACCACCATGCTGCCCATGGACTACAGCAATTCAAGAAGACAGCTCACCACCACCTTCTCAAAAGTAATTGGTGGACAATAAACGCTGCCCTAGCCAGTGAATCCCTTGAATTAATGTACAGAGTTGGAGACAATAGAATTGATTACCATACAAATCATGAGTTTAAAACAATAATTTCTGTCCATGCAAATTCAACATCGCTGCCAAACCTTAATAGAAAATAGTGTTTAATTGGATCAAATACTCACAGGCCTTAATGCGATGAAGACTGGAATGCCTCCAGCCATTTTAACCATTGGCTCATAACAGTCAAAGAATGGCTCTATGATTATCACCTGAAATTAAAATAGGAATTAAACATTGATTCACGATCTAGGTTTAAAAAACACTGTACAAATTTGTATTTCAGACAACGTAAATGCACACCCCGGCCAAAGAACTATGACTGACATGCCACTTGTAATGTAGGCCAACACAGCATCAAATCTACACACAGCAAAATCCCAGACCGAAGGAAAATCATTTTTTGCAGGTAACAAACATGCAAGTTTCAAAAGACATTTCGTACTCAGAAAGGTTCATGTGCTCCCTTTCATTTCAGTGGTGTGTGCCAGTGGCAAAGCACCTGCTTTGACTGTTAACTTTTTATACAACTTTTTCTCTACTGTTGTGACTAGGTTACTTTGAAAATTCTTTTTATATGAACCAGATTACACACGAGCAAATCAAGAAGTTGAAGTTGCAAGGCTGCCTCTGATTCAAAAGAAAGGATTTGTAAGAAGGGCTGGAGCGTAGTGAGATACTAGACAATGTGATTATGACTGTAATTTCTCAGTTGTAGGGAACAATTTAATGTAGCTTTGCTGAGCTTTTTGACTTCTTGTTTGGAGCAACATAGACCACAAAGCAAAGTGTTTTGTTTAGCGGGGCAAGCAAGAAGTTAAAATCTCCATTCTTCATATCAGCGGGACCAGAAGATCTTGCTGGCATGAGGGGTCTGAGAACTTCAGCTATGGTGGAAAGTTAATGGGCGGGTTACCCCGTCCAATGACGCCGGAATCATGAATCACGATTGAGCGGAGAATTATGCATCAGCCTAAAATAGATGTCTGTGCCGGGCTCTCAACGGAACGCCACGTTCCAGCGCTTGAGGCGGTGTAAATGTGTTCCACGCCCCGCGTCGGCATGGGCATGAAAATTGTACAGCTGTTAGCATATCATTAATGGGCCCGACCCGATAGTCTCCGGCCTCCTGCGATGCTTCGCCTCTACCAGGCAGAACTGATACCGGTGTGGAACCATGTACCGTAGCTGCTGAGGCCAGGAGAGGAGATCAGCCAAGTTTCCATACTGCCCACCTGACCCGTAAATGTGCAGAGCGCCACCGGCCATAAGGGCGCCCCCCTCCCTGCTGGTCCAGCAGCGGGATGTGCATGGCCCAGCGCGGCCAGTGACTCACCAGTTCCTGGCACCTCTCAGTGCACCCACCGAGGCGCTGCCCTACTGCCGGGAAGGGGGGGAGGGGGGGGGTGATGATGGTGAGCCAGCCGTTCAATAGACGGAGGTGAGGTAGGAAGGAGGCGCTATATCAGGCCCCCTGTTTACTGGCAGCACCTGTGGTACGAGGACTTGCTAACCCGGGCGTGTCGCCGATGACCTGCGGCTCAGCAGAGAGATCGTGCGTCATCTGTGCTAGATGATGGCACTCATTGGACAAACCCATTGAGCAATTGCAAGAACCACGGCACGTGGAACCTTAGTAAATTGATAAACACATACCCGCCTCCACGCGCAGAGAAATAACTTTGTTATTTTACCTCATCGCCCTCGTCAACCAGTCCTTGTATAGAGTTGGAAAGGGAACCGTACCCCCCAACTGTTACCACAATCTCTTTATTTGGATTGATGGAACGTCCGTATACATGTCCATAAAGGTCAGCAAGTGCCTTCACTAATGGAGGGTGGCCCTGATGTAAAAAGACACAATATAGTGAGAAATGAGAAGTACAAAAGAATATTCATTCAGCATTTTGCAAGTTCTGTGAAAGCAGCTTTAATTTTGAATAGCTATTGTGAACGAGTTAGGTTTTGGATTCCAGCAGTGCACTAGGGCAACGTGTACGTCCTGGGCACTGTGATCAACTGTGATCAACTTCAACTGCACCTCTTGGGCACTGGGACCCACCAACTGTGATCAACTTCAACTGCACCTCTATACTATTATTTTACTGCACCAAAGCTCAGAAGCAAAAACGTTTTTCTTTTTAAAACAAAAACACATTTGGATAAGTGACCTAATGATTTAAACACCCAATTAGGTAATTTGTGGAATATAAATACATCGAATTAGCAGCAAGAGTAAGCCATCCAGTCCCTTGAGCCTGCTCCACCATTCAATATGATGGCTGATCGGATTGTGGCCTCCACCCCATATTCTGTCTCCCCGATTGACTCCCTTTTTAATGAAGAATCTGAGGTTATCTATTTCCGTCTTTAAAATATTCGATGACCCTATCTCCACTGCTCTCTGGGGAAGAGTTCCAACGACTCAACCATCTGAGAAAACATTTCTTCTGTCTTAAACAGAAGACCCCTTATTTTTAAACTGTATCCTCTAGTTCTAGTCTCTCCTGCAAGGGAAGACAGCCTTTCAGCATCTACCCTGTTTCATCCCCTCAGGATCTTGTATGTTTCAATAAGATCACCTTTTTCTAAACTCCAATGGACACATCTGTCCAATCTTTCTTCCATGATAATCCCTCAATCCCAGATATCAGTCAAGTGAACCTTCTCTGAAATCTTTGAATGCATTTATATTCTTTCTTAAATAAGGAGACCAAAATTGTACACAGTACTCCGGATGTGGTTTCACCAATGCCCCATACAACTGCAACAGAACATCCCTAGTTTTCTATTCCATTCCCCTTGCAATAAACAACAACATTCAATTTCCCTTCCTAATCACTGGCTGTACCTGCTTATTATCTCCTTATTCATGTCCCAGAATATCCAGATCCCTCTGTACCTCAAGAGTTCTGCAATCTCTCTCCATTTAAATAGTATACGGTTTTCTATTCTTCCTGCCAAAGTGGATAAGTTTACATTTTCCCACATTATGCTCCATCTGCCAAATTTTTGCCACTTTCTTTTGCAGACTCCCTCTGTCCTCTTCACAACTTACTTCACTATCAAATCTTCATGTCATCAGCAAATTTAGCAACCACACCTTCAGATCCTTCATTCAGTCATTGGTACAAGTTGTAAATAGTTGAGGACCCAGCAATGACCCCTGTGACACACCACTCATCATATCCTGCCAACCCTTAAATGACCCATGTTACCGCTTTGCTGGCCAATCTTCTGTCCATTCTAATATGTTACCCCTTACACCACAACCTCTTGTTTTGAACAGTAACCTCTTATATGACACCTTTTCAAATGCCTTCTGGAAATCTAAATACAGCACACCTACAGGTTCCCCTTTATCTACATTGTTATCCCTTCAAAGAACTTTAATAAAGTTGTCAAACATGATTTCCCTTTCAAAAACCATGTTGACTCTGCCTGATTGCCAAGTTCCCCACTTTAACAGACTTAGTAATAGATGCCAGCACTTTCCCCACTATAAATGTTAAGCTAACTGGCCTGTAATTTCCTACTTTCTGTCTCTTTCCTTTCTTGAATAGAGAAGTCACATTCATTATTTTCCAACCTGATGACACCCGAGATGGACCAGGAAAATATCAGAAGGACCAAAAAGAGCCTTGATGTCATTGGGAAGCAAACCCATGGAATATCTGACAGACTATTGGGATCTGGATGGAGACAAAGAACCAGAGGCAAATAGAAACTCTACTACCAGCTGGGTGGAAGACATTCCTATTGAGAAACCAAAGAGTACAGTTTGTCCTCAACCTCAAAATAAAAACAGGACCAAATCATGGAGATTAGTCAGGGCACCACAAATACTGGTCCTGTCTGCGACTCTGGGGAGAGATGTTGGAGTGTGTTTATAGTTAGGATGAATATGTAGAGTAAAGGGCTATCACAAGCACATGATACTGATGTAACTGTGATGTAATGGTACATGATTAAGTAACTGAGATCTGGTGGGAATCAGAAGTTCAACCTCATTTAGAGTTAGGGCAGCAAAGTGGTTAGCACAGTTGTTCATAGCTCCAGGGTCCCAGGTTCAATTCCCGGCTTGGGTCACTGTCTGTGCGGAGTCTGCACGTTCCCCCCATGTCTGCGTGGGTGCTCCGGTTTCCTCCCACAGTCCAAAGATGCGCAGGTTAGGTGGATTTGCCATGATAAATTGCCCTTTTGTGTCCAAAAAAGATAAGCGAGGTTACGGGGATAGGATGGAGGTGTGGGTATAGGATGGAGGTGTGGGTATAGGGTGGAGGTGAGGGTATAGCGTGGAGGTGTGGGTATAGGGTGGAGGTGTGGGTATAGGGTGGAGGTGTGGGTATAGGGTGGAGGTGTGGGCTTGGTTAGGGTGCTCTTTCCCAGCAATTGCCGACCCGATGGACCGAATGGCCTCCTTCTGCACTGTTAATTCTATGATTCTATGTTTGAAATGTACATAGATCTGTAAATAAGGACGGTTTTTTACAGCTAACAGCCGATGGTAGTATTCTTAGGGTAACAGCCAAACCCTAAAGAAACCCCAACCAAGACCAAATTTGGAACGAATGGGTCTTTTTCCGATTGGCAGGCAATGTACTCGGATCCTAATTGTTCACATTATATATTAATGATTTGGTCGAGGACACTAAAAGTAGTATCTCCAAATTTGCAGATGATACAAAGTTGGGTGGGAGAGTGAACTGTGAGGAGGATACAGAGATGCTTCAGTGGGATGTGGACAGGCTGAGTGAGTGGGCATATGCAGTATAATATGGATAAATGTGAGGTTATCTTTTGCAAAAATAGGAAGGCAGATTATTATTTGAATGGGTGTAAATTGAGAGAAGTGGATACTCAGCGAGACCTTGGTGCCCTCATGTATCAGTCACTGAAAGTGTGCATGTTCAGCAGGCAGTAAAGAACGTAAATGGTATAGAACATAGAACATACAGTGCAGGAGGCCATTCGGCCCATCGAGTCTGCACTGACTCACTTAGGCCCTCATTTCCACCCTATCCCCGTAACCCAATAACCCCTCCTAACTTTTGTTTTGGTCACTAAGGGCAATTTATCATGGCCAATCCACCTAACCTGCACGTCTTTGGACTGTGGGAGGAAACCGGAGCACCCGGAGCAAACCCACGCAGGCACGGGGAGAACGTGCAGACTCCGCACAGTCAGTGACCCAGCGGGGAATCGAACCTGGGACCCTGGCGCTGTGAAGCCACAGTGCTATCCACTTGTGCTACCATGCTATGTTGGCTACCGTGTATGTTGGCCTTCATTGCGAGAGGATTTGAGTATAGGAATAGGGCTGTTTTATTGCATTGGATAGGGCATTGGTAGGGCAGCATGGTGGCGCAGTGGGTAGCACTGCTGCCTCACGGCACCAAGGTCCCAGTTTAGAAGAGTGAGAGGGATCGCACAGAAGCTTACAAAATTCTAACATGATTAGACAGGATAGATTCAGAAAGAATGTTCCTGATGGTGGGGGAGTCCAGAACTAGGAGTCATAGTTTGAGGATAATGGGTAAGGACTGAGTTGAGGAGAAATTTCTTCATCCAGAGAGAGTGTTGAATCTGTGGAATTCACTTCCACAGAAAGCAGTTGAGGCAAAAATGTAGTGTAATTTCAAGAAGCAATTAGAAAAGCTCTTGGGGCTAAAGGGTTCAAGGGATATGGGGGGAATGTGGGATCAGGGTATAGAACTTTAAGAACTTATTAGATTTGTGAACAGTAAAGGAATTAAGGTTAGTGGGTGGGTAAGTGGAGCTGAGTCTACAAAAAGATCAGCCATGATTTTATTGAATGGAGGAGCAGGCTCGAGGGGTCAGATGGCCTACTCCTGCTCCTAGTTCTATTATTCTTATGTTGCTTGATGATCAGCAATGATCAGAATGAATGGCTCAAACGGCCTCCTCTTGCTTCTATTTTCTATGTATGTTTCTATGTATACCCAAGGTGAATCAAGGGCAAAGTCAGAAAATGTAATGTATCAGATCAGCACCAATATTAGCTTTTCTTAGCGGTCAGTTTGAGGCACCGAAAAGTCAATAAGCATTGAACTCAAACTACTTTAGATACTGTAGCATTATTGAGCTTGCAACAATCTAATTAAAATTTGGTAGCCTTTATTCTTTCGGCATCTCCCTGGTCATGATCCGAAATTATGTGACTCACACTTCCGCCTCTCTACTATACTACTGACATCCTGTCAGTGCCTACAATAGGGCAGGAAAGAGGAGGTGGCAACAGTGAGTGATGTCAACTCATTCTTTAATGCCAGGCCTCCAAGTGGAACCTTTACCTGCCCCCGACCAATTGCTGACGGTATCAGACCCCACGGAGATTATAAGGGGCTGGTTTAGCACACGGCTAAATCGCTGGCTTTTAAAGCAGACCAAGGCAGGCCAGCAGCACGGTTCAATTCCTGTACCAGCCTCCCCGAACAGGCGGCGGAATGTGGCGACTAGGGGCTTTTCACAGTAACTTCATTTGAAGCCTACTTGTGACAATAAGCGATTTTCATTTTCATTTATAACATAGAGGGAGTAAAATTACATGAACGAGCCAAGGAACCACATCAAATTGTGATGAAAGATCACCAATGTGATGAGTGAACAACAGGCATCTAAAACATGAAGCATAGCGCATGAATAAATTGAGCCACTCTTCCATTGTGCTAGGGTATTTTTCCTAAATTAGCAGCTCCTCATAAAAAGGAGACAGAGTCCATGTGGAATCCATGGCAGAGGTAGCAGTCCTCCATCAACCTGCACATTTTTCTTTGCAGCCAAAGGCTGGTAGTTATAGAGGATCTGATGGAACACAAACAAATCTATATCGGAGATGTTACAGAATGGCCTTTCATTTGGCCGTTGTGAAGCTCTTGCTCTCAATTAACAGCAATGTAGGGGCTTTTCACAGTAACTTCATTGAAGCCTACTTGTGACAATAAGCGATTTTCACATTTCATTTCATGTCTTGTCCATGAAATCCACAAGTGGCCAAATTGGTGAGAGTATATTTTAGGGCAGTTTGGGAAGAATTCTTAGCTTACTAAGAGTGGCCAGCAGGGCAATTCAAAGACACTGGATGGAATATTTGCCGCCGCCCCCCCCCCCCTCCCCGCCCCCACCCCCAGCATGTTTTGTGGTGGAGGCAGCCCACCATTGGTTGGCAGCAGGTTCTCCCAGTCCCGCCATTGTCAATGGGGATTTCTGTTGTTCGCACCCTCAGTTGCCAAGGGACCCACGAGGGGGCTCACCATCGACAGGATCGGATGATGCTGTTAGTGGACAGGGCCGGACAATCCCACCCCCTGAATGCTAACTTTGCCAGATCCACACCCTGCATTAATGCATAACAATAAAAAAACTTTTCAAATATATCATAAAGCATTATTCCAGTACCCAACACTGCATTTAGAAACTAGCTTAGGTAAAAGAGTCATGTGAAGAACTTACAAATCCTCTTGTATACTGGTTCAACATGAAATTTCCACCCACTGCAGCTTCAGCCAAGGCCTCTCGGAGATGAGAGGGAGGGGGCATGTCTGGAAATCCCTGACCAAGATTGACCACCCCTGGCTCAGCAGCCAATGTGGTAAATTCAACCCTACAAAACAGGGCAAACTTTAGCAAACAGAGGAAGTGGTAGAAATAACAACTCAATCTGTGAAGAGAAAAAGACAGGTTAAGACATTCTGGGTGTTAATATTGCATTGGACAGGAAAATAAAAAAAGAGTGGATGGATAATTGGAAAGACTGCGTTAGACTCTTCCCCATGCACTCAATGCAGACGATTATTTCATCTAGATGGCTGAGAGAAAATCTTCGAAAATTGGCCTTGGGGATTGGCAAGTTTGAAAGCGAGGTAGCACTGCAGTCATATTAAATAGTAATCCAGAGACGTGGTCTAATGAACTAGAGGCAAGAGTTCAAATCCCACTGCAACCCACCTGGGGGATTTTAAATTCAGTTAATTAAACAAATAAAACGTAAAATTAATGAAATTAAAAACCAAATGGATTGAATTTTTGCTCACAAAGTTAAAATGCAGAATTGAGAGAGTTTCCAATCTGCAAACCTGACTTGGAAGAAAGTGCCCCAAATCTTCTGATTTTTATTTCCGGGGTGGTGGAGAGAGGCAGCAGGTGCCCACCAACCCTCAAAAGAGTTTGTAAGGGCTGCAGGGTACCGAGGCAGGCTGTACAAAAGGCCTGAGTCAGTGCTCGTAAACGGAAAGCAGCCCACTAACCCTCACCCCTCAGCTCCACATGCCCCATCCATACTACCTCGCACTATCAATGCCAACCCGTGCCCTCCATCACCCCTAAGCAAACTTAATGCAAACTCATGCCCATCATACACACTACCCTTCGCATTTACACCCTCCATGCCAACCCATGTCTCTCCACCTACCTAGCCCCTCATACCTCCATACCAACCCATGTTTCTCACTCATCCTCATACCTCCATTCCAACCCATATTTCCCACTCATTCCCATAGCCTTTTGTAGCCCCCATCCACCACTCTTTTCTCTTACACCCTCCATGTTAACTGACCTAGTATTCACAAGTGAAAGACCTCAGGAGCCACGGTGAGATGAAATGAAATAAAGCTCCAAGTGTCTATTCCTGACTTAAAAATAACACTACCATTAATAACATTTATTCTTTAAATTACTTAATCACTTATGAAAACAAACATTTCCTTCAAGTACTTAATCCCTTCAAAACAAAACCCCTTCAAGTGCTTAATCCTTTGTGAAAATAAATATTTGTATTTCTAGTCCCACATCAAATACAGCTAATCTGTTAATAACCATTTGGAAGTATCAAACTATAAACCTGTTAGATCGTGGAAATAGTCAGGCAGCACCAATCCCTATAATGATAACCTTCAGGCTTGGGTCACCAATGAAATGGCAAACACCATTATTTTCATCTGTATGCTGATTTGTCAAAAAATTTTAAGAGCCTTGGGATTAAATTGACTTGACAGCTTGGCAATTCCTAGAAGCTTATCCATTTTTTTTTTTTACATACATTCATGTCTACACTTTATAATTCTAATAACTGGCCTCCCTCAAAGGGGTTCCTTATCTCTCCCAAAATGGCACCTTCCAAGAGACCATATTTCTCCAAATAACTCAGTAGCTTTAGAACTTTTCCTCAAATGGGTTAAAGCTCAAGTGGTGTTTTGCACATCTCAGTAATGGAAATCTCAGTTTGGAAGGCAGAAACACTTTTATATGCGTAACTGCCACCATGGATGTGAAAAGTACAACCCTTCCCCATTCCTCCCCACCCTGCTGGTGAAAATGGCGAGTACCGGGTTCACGGCTCCAGCACTGTTTTGCCTAAGGCATGGAACCTTCCACCTTTACAAAATTTCAGGCCCTAGTATCAGTTAACTACCAGATTGTCATGATCATCTATCTAGTTCATTAAGGTTCTTAAGAGAAGGAAATCAGCCATCCTTATCCAGTCTGTCCTATTTATGACTTGTGATAAATGTAGAAATTGGGCAATACAGTAGCACAGTGGTTAGCTTCACAGTGCCAAGGACCCGGTTGAGATTCCTGGCTTGAGTCACTGTCTGTGCGGAGTCTGCACGCACTCTCTGTGTCTGCATGAGTTTCCTCCGGGTGCTCCGGTTTCCTCCCACAAGTCCCGTAAGACGTGCTTGTTCGGTGAATTAGACATTCTAAATTCTCCCTCAGTGTATCCCAACAGGCACCCTAGTGTGGTGACGAGGGAATTTTTACAATAACCTCATTGCTGTGTTAATGTAAGCCTACTTGTGACACTAATAAAGATTATTTTAATGGTTATATGTTATATTACATACTAGTAGCAGTAATGTTATTAAAACCCTGGTTTGAAATACATACAGGCAGTATCTATTAAAACTGCGATTCAGAAGTCATAAAAGGTGATGTAATTATTGATTTTAACCATTTATCTGTTAACAGAGAGAGGGTTAATGGAACACTATTGATGTTTTGGATGGTTCTCTGGGGTATAGATAATTTGAGGGATTGTATTTAGTCCTAACTAAGCAGGTCATGGGATATCTTAGTGCAATATTCAGATGATGTAATTAATAGGAGGAACCAGATCAGTCTGCAGCTTGCAGTATTGCCAAATGCTGTTTAGTTGACCAGCAGCTTGCCATGGGATTAGAGTCTGACAAGATAGAAGGATTTTCAGGTTGTTCCTATAAAGGATCCCTCTCCAAAGGTCTGTGCAGATAAGCAAGTAACCTGTTTTGTTAACTTTTTTTATAAGTGACATTTGAATTGTATTGGGTTGCTTAATTGGAATTAGTGGCAGGTATAGATAGCAATTTAAAGTTTTTCCTTTTATTTGATAATTGTAGAGAAATTTATTTCATGCTAATGTGGTTAACTCTGTTTAAATTAAAGTTTGTTTTAACATAAAAGGTACCTATTGGTGAGTCATGGGGTGAAATATCCTTTCCTCACAGTTTTACAAATTAAAAAAAAAAGGTTTTGGGGTCCTCGCCTGGTATCATAACAAAGGTTTGGGTTCCTATCAAACTCCTGACATATAGCAGTGGCGGATCTTTAACTATCCTTTGAATTGGCCTAACTAGTCCCTCAGTTCTCAAGAAGGCAGCTCACTACAACCCCTCAAGGGAAATTAGCGAGGGGCAATAAATACTGGCCCAGCCAGCGAGTCCCACATCACGTGGATGAATAAAATAAAAATCCCTTTATATAATCCTAAAATTCCACAGTATGCACCTACCTGTCTCACAAAGTCTTGGAAACGCTGGTACAGATTCATGGAAATTATTCCATTGTTTTTTTTGCAAAAAGCACATTAGTGCAATCAGGATTTGTTTCCAATAATGATGCTGCTTTCAAAATTTTCATTTTGTGACACGAGGCAAATTTCTCCCCTCGCAATGCCGCAAATGCGCAAATCTGGCGCCCGGCCAAAATAGAGGTCCGCGCCCAGCGGTAAACTCCCGATCCCTCACTGGTGGGTACATACCCTGTACCCGAGACACCCGCAAGTAACATTATCTGGGCCGGGCACTGGTTCGCCCCCATGGTACACGTGCCCATTCTCTTTATGGAAGGCTGGTTTAGCTCAATGGGCTAGACAGCTGTTTTGTGATGCAGAACAAGGCCAACAGCACAGGTTCAATTCCTGTAGCAGCTGAGAATTCTGAATTCTCCCTCTGTGTACCCGAACAGGCACCAGAATGTGGCGACTGGGGGCTTTTCACAATAACTTCATTGCAGTGTTAATGTAAGGCTACTTGTGACAATAAAGGTTATTTGTTTGGTTGCCAAAATGTCCCCAGTGCTGTTCGGACATTGGCCGTGCATCCGTGGGGTTGCCTCCTGCGGTGTTCAAGCGTCACGATCAGATTGGGATGCTAGGCAATAACTCCCACATGATACATGGTATGCCTACCCACGAGGATCCACTTGGGAGCTGTGAAGTATTCACTTAACTAAGATTACCAATTCCCAAATAGCAATAGCCTTCAGCCGGATGGACAGAGGCCTTCGCTGTCAGTGGGAATTATGGGTGATCAGCGAGGCAGGCGGGCTGGGGCTGCCCCTGGAAAGGGACCATTGTTGCTCTGTTTACTTGCTATAAATATAGCAGTCAATATGGTCGCCTTTCTTAATCCCAATTATGTGTATACTTTCAGAGTCGCCGGGTATCTCTTGATACCGCCACAAGGTTCAACCCGAATACCGATCAAAGAGCCAATACACCAGTTAGTTAGTTCAAAGTCAATACTACTTTATTTACACACAGTATGATTTACTCATGCACAATAACACTACAGGCTAAACTATATCCATCACTAACACCTATACTTTACTTCGGGTGCCCACTTAGGTCAGAGGAACAATGAACATTGTTCGGATCTCAGGCTGTTGAGTTCAAAGAGGTAGCAGGAGTACAGCTAAGGTCATCCGTCTGGTAGCGAGCGTCGAATTTGAACCTACTTGCTTCTGGTGATGCTGGTGGAGGGGTCTCTCCACTTGAGAGCCAAATCCAAGAGGATGAACGCATGGCAGGGGTTTCCTTCTTATACCTAGAGGGGCTTTGCGCGCTTTTAGGCGGGCCTTAAACTTGGCCCCAATTAATTGAGCAGCTTCCTGATCATTGCCATTGCACGGTAGCATTGTGGTTAGTACAATTGCTTCACAGCTCCAGGGTCCCAGGTTCGATTCCCGACTTGGGTCACTGTCTGTGTGGAATCTGCACATTCTCCCCGTGTCTGCGTGGGTTTCCTCCGGGTGCTCCGGTTTCCTCCCACAGTCCAAAGATGTGCAGGTTAGGTGGATTGGCCATGATAAATTGCCCTTAGTGTCCAAAATTGCCCTCAGTGTGGGTGGGGTTACTGGGTTACGGGATAGGGTGGAAGTGTCGATCTTGGGTAGGGTGCTCTTTCTAAGAGCCGGTGCAGACTTGATGGGCCGAATGGCCTCCTTCTGCACTGTGAATTCTATGATCTACGATCTAAACCAATAAAGGGATGGGTGCCCTGATGACTGGGTATGTCCTAGGTGGCCGTTAGCATTGTGTCTTTCGGTTGGGGTACTGGTGCCGTGATGTCTGCGACAGTATCAACTATCTGAGTGTTAGTCCTTTATTCCTTGGAGATGGGCCATCAATATGCTAATCGACCCAGAGTTCCGATTCCGTCTGGTGACTGCTTGGCAAATATACATTCAGGCTCTGTGCCTGCTTGTTGTTTAGTATTGTCCATATTTTATGGGCTGGTTTAGCTCACTCGGCTAAATCCCTGGCTTTTAAAGCAGGCCAACAGCACGGTTCGATTCCCGTATCAGCCTCCCCGGACAGGCGCCGGAATGTGGCGACTAGGGGCTTTTCACAGTAACTTCATTGAAGCCTACTCGTGACAATAAGCGATTTTCATTTCATTTCCCTAGAGTCTCTGTGAGCGTCCATTGTGTATACCGAAAGTGGCCATTCCAGATGGCTACACCATGCAGTCCAGGGGTTGGCATGGTGTACCCGCGGGCACTGAGACACCCATCCCCCACCACCCCAGCCCAGGCCATGCCCCCCCCCCCATCCGACCGGCCAATGGTGGCTCACCCCAACCACCTCCCAGGGGCTCCCTCACCCCCCCCTCCGAGTACCGGGGCAGCAACCGCAGTGTCCCCGGCTCATTGCCCGAGAGCGAAGATGGCTACTCATGAGACGGTTACTCATGATATCTAAAGTTATCTCGAGACATTGCGATGCAAATCCCGCCCATTGTGGTAATTTTACCCGAGGCGTTGGGATCGACCCCCTTAGCCTCAGAGACCTCAGACAATCGACGTTCCGTACTGGTCTCCACAAACACTGACCAGACGCAAATGCACTCATGGGTGTCTCAAGGATAGGAGGTCCCCAGGTACATGCCCTCGGGCCAGGGTTGCCCTGCGCGGTTGTTTGAGGGGGTGCACGGTGTCCAGAGACCCACCCATAGTGTGTTGGGGCTAGGGGGGGAAGGGGGCAATATCAATTCAACTGCAGCCTCTGTACCATTTCAAAGCAACAAGCTGAAGGTCATTTTAAAAAGCTGAACTGGAGACAACTGTCAGCAACTCTGGTTGCACTCATTTGTCTTCTAGTGGCCAAATGAAGAATAGCACCCTGTCCTCTGACCAGAAACTATGATTCTTATATTTTTACTCTTTAATGGGATGGGGGATTCACTGAACAAAGAAAAGTACAGCACAGGAACAGGCCCTTTGGCCCTCCAAGCCCGTGCCGACCATGCTGCCCATCTAAACTAAAATCTTCTACACTTCCTGGGTCCGTATCCTCTATTCCCATCCTATTCATTTATTTGTCAAAATGCCCCTTAAATGACACTATCGTCCCTGCTTCCACCACCTCCTCCGGCAGTGAGTTCCAGGCACCCACTAACCTCTGTGTAAAAAAGCTCACCTCGTACATCTCCTCTAAACCTTGCCCCTCGCACCTTAAACCTATGCCCCCTAGTAATTGACCCCTCTACCCTGGGGGAAAGCCTCTGACTATCCACTCTGTCTATGCCCCTGATAATTTTGTAGATCTCTATCAGGTCGTCCCTCAACCTCCGTCGTTCCAGTGAGAACAAACCGAGTTTATTCAACCGCTCCTCATAGCTAATGCCCTCCATACCAGGCAACATCCAGGTAAATCTCTTCTGCACCCTCTCTAAAGCCTCCATATCCTTCTGGTGGTGTGGCGACCAGAATTGAACACCGTACTCCAAGTGTGGCCTAACTAAGGTTCTATACAGCTGCAACATGACTTGCCAATTCTTATACTCAAAGCCCCAGCCAATGAAGACAAGCATGCCGTATGCCTTCTTGACTACCTTCTCCACCTGTGTTGCCCCTTTCAGTGACCTGTGGACCTGTAAACCTAGATCTCTCTGGCTTTGAATACTCTTGAGGGTTCTACCATTCACTGTATATTCCCTACCTGCATTAGACCTTCCAAAATGTATTACCTCACACTAGTAAGGCCGGCGTTTTGTTCATTCTGAATGGTCCTCAAACAGCCATTTCAGAAGGTAGTTAAGAGCCAACCACATTACTGTGGATCTGGAGTCACAAGTATGCCAGACCAGTATGGATGGCTAATTTCCTTCCCTAAAAAAAGGGTATTCGTGAACCGGATGGGTTTACAAGTGCAATAATTTATGTTAGCTTCAGGCTCACAAATACTGGGGCTAGCTTTGAATTCCAAATTTATTTGAGTTTAGATTCCACCAGCTGCAATAGTGGGATTTGAACCAGTGTCCCCAGAGCATTAGTCAGGTTCTCTAGATTACTCGCCCAATGATATTACCATTAACCCCACCCTCTCCCCTATACAGACCATTGGTTAGCTGAGTTGGCTGAGCAGCTGGATCGTGATGTGATGTGGACTGACGCCAACAGTGCCGCTTGAATTCCTGTACCAGCTGAGGTTATTCATGAAGGCCCTGCCTTCAAAACCTTGACCCTCGTCCAAGGTTAAATCACCACCAGTCAGCTCTCAAAAAAGGGAGAGCAGCCTCTGGTCCTTGGGGACCATGGCAAATTTCACAGAAACCTGGAGTGGACATTGTTAAAAATTGACTTGAAATAATGAGTAATTTCTGTACTTTAAGATGCAAAATTGGTTTTAGAATTAAAATGTACGAGGCCAGTAAATCATATCTGCTGCTAAATCACAATTTCAATTTGAAATAACACTCAAGTGAGTGAACGGTAATCACAGTTTTATTCTATTGCTAAGTTAACTGCTAACTAAGCTCCTTCTCCAGTTGTCAGGTGCAAATTTGATCAGGAACACCATATATGTTTTTTAATTCTTGTTATCCAACAAGAAGGATCCAACTGTAAACATCGAAGCTTTAAGATGTTTTTAGGGATTATTCGCTGTAGTGATTACTGCAGGATCTTTACATAAGCACAATTCTAGATTAGCATGCTGTTAGAATACCCCAGTGGTGACTGTAGAAAGTACAGCAATTGCCTGCTGCCATTCAGTCCATTACACGTTGCTCTATAACTGGCTGGGGTTCAACATTCTTAATATTCTTCTTACCAGGAGGAAGAGGACAGTTATCTCAGACCAGTACTAACTTTCTTTGCTTATCATTAAAGGCAAGAAAGTAGTTGAAATGGATGAATGTATTTAAGGGCTAAGCTGGATAAACACATGAGGGAGAAAGGATCAGGTTCAAGGAAATAGAGTGGGAGGAAACAGAACATGCAGAACACCACAGAATCAGAGTCGCAGAATTTTTACGGCACGGGAGGAGGCCATTTGGCCCATTGTGTCTGCACCAACTCCCGAAATGAGCATCATTACTTAGTGCCATTTTCCTGCCTTTTCTCTGTACCCCTGCACATTGATCGAATGCCTCAACCACATTTCAAGGCTGTGCATTCCAGACCTGAACCTGAAAAAGTTCTCTCTCACATCACATTTCCTACTTCTACAAATCACTAAATCTGTGCCCTCTCATTCTTGATCCTTTTACAAGCAGGAAAAAATTCTCCGTATCTACTCTGTCCAGCCCCCATGATTTTGAACATCTCTATCAAATCTACTCATCGCCTTCTTCTCTCCAAGGAGAAGCGTCCCAACTGCTCCAATCTAGTCTCATCATTTAAGTTCCTTATCCCTGGAAGCATTCTTGTAAACCTCTTCCGCATGCTCTCCAATATATTCACATTGTTCCCACACTATGGCACCCAGAACTACACATAATGGGAGAGATCTACCGGCAACGTTACGCTCGAATGGGAGTGTGACATGGCCAGTAGATGCCAGGTGAAGCCTCACATGGACTTTCCAGGAACCACTACGCCTCATGGGATCTACCCAAGTCTTGCGAGGCATCAAGATCGGGAACCCGCCCACAAGGGCGTGACCAAGCAGCGCTCACATAAGTAGGCCTTAAACCTACTAAGGCCTACTCATCCAGGATCTCTCAGCCTCCCAGCATCTAATGATCGCCCTGGAGAGTGCCCCAAGCCGGTACCATTAAGTGCTGGTCAACACAAACGTGGACCAGGCGGAACGGCACCTGGGGGAGTGGTGGGGTCTCCAAGGCCATCAGAGACCCCTAGACCACCTAGGGACAGAGTGGGGTGGCTCCTCCGTGAACATGGACACTTTGGTACTGCTTAGCTGGCACTGCCACCCTGGTGCCTGGGTGGCACTGCCAAGCCAACAGGAATACTGTCAGGGTGGCAGCGCAAGGATGTCCATGTGCCAGCATGGCACTGGCAAGGGTCAGGGCCCGAGGTGGACATGCCCATGAAAGGTGGGTGGAGGAGTGTAGGGCCGGTAAGAAGGGGCCTTTGGGAGATTGTGGGGGTCCTGGATAGGGGAATACTGTAAAGGGGCATGAGGGAACGTGAAAAAGGGACCCCCAGGGGCCCCATTATGGGGTGTGGGGTAATGTGGGGGGGGTGGGGGGTGGGGGGTGGGGGGGGGGGGGGTGGGGGGGGGGGGTTATTTGCCTCACAGGCTCACTTAGAGATTGGGGGACTCTTTCAAAAACTCCCCAGGGCCGAAAATAGTGACTAAATGTCATTAGATAACGGTGGGGAGCGTGCCGACTGAGCCGATGGGAAACTCCCAGCAAAACCCGCCACACATGGAGCGGTATTCCCCCCCCCCCACGTCGGGTGGGAGAATCGCCGGGGGGCCGCGCGGGTCGCGCCACGCCGCCCCGACACCCGCACGCGATTCTCCCACCCCTCCCAAACCAGCGCTGCGAGAATCACGCCGGGCCGCTCGCCGTTTGTGGCGATTCTCGGGCCCGGATGGGCCGAGCGGCTGCTACGCACGACAGGTTCTCGCCAGCGCCATCCACACCTGGTCGCTGCCGGTGGGAACTGTGCGGGAATGTTGGGAGGGCGGCCTGTGGGGGGGGGGGGGGGGTGGTTCCTTCACCAGCGGGGGCCTCCAATGAGATCTGGCCCGCAATCGGGGCCCACCGATCGGCGGGCCGGCCTCTCTAAAGGAGGACCTCCTTTCCTCCGCCACCCTGCAAGATTCATCCGCCATCTTCTTGCGGGGCGGTCTCGTGGAGGATGGCCACCGTGCATGCGCGGGTGACTCAATTTACACAACGCCAGCCATGTCATTTATGCGGCGCCGCTTTTTACGCAGCGCCAAGGCCCAGCGTGCGTAAAAGACGCGACCCCGCTCCTAGCCCCCCGGGGGCAGGAGAATAGGGGGCTGGGAGCAGGCTCCGATGCTGGAGTGAAACACTCAGGTTTTCACTCCGGCGCCGGGACTTTGTCTCCCTTTGGGAGAATCGTGCCCAGGATACTTAGAAACCTTTCCATTAGATTACGCCCGATATTCCAACTGAAGTCTAACTAGTGTCTTGTACAATTTCAGCATAACCTCCTTGCTCCTGCGCTCAATGCTCCTATAAATAAAGCCCAGAATGCTATATGCTTTATTAGCTACTCTCTCCGCCTGTCTTGCCACATTTAATGACTTATACACATATATACCCAGGACCTCTGCTCCTGCACCCCCTTTTAGAATTTTACGCCTTCTTTCATGTTCTCTCCCATGTTCGTCCTAGCAAAATGCATCGCCTCACACTTCTCCCCATTAAACTTCATCTGCCACCTATCTGCACACTCTACCAACTTGTCTACATCCTAGTATTCATAAAAGCCAGGGCAACTGAGTCGAATGGGCTGTTTCTGTGCTGTATACACCATGTAAAGCTGTGTAGACACACACCTAACTAGACTACAATCCAACTAGCGAGAATTAACAAATTTTAGGGTTCGGTGCTGACTCAACTTTAACCCATGGAAGTCATAACTTGTTAACAATGAAAATACACTGGAACACATGAGACTTAGGAACAGGTGTAGGCCATTCTGCCTTTCAAGCTTGTTCTATCATTCGATAAGATCACGGCTGATCTGGTTATGGTCTCAGCTCCATCTTCCTGTCTGCTCCCCATAACCCTTGATTCACTTGTCTATCTTGATAACAAAAATCTAACTTTATACCCACAGAAATTTAATGTTACTACTTACCATACATTCTTATCCAGGCCTTCAATCCTTTTTGCATTCTTATGTCTGCATAAAGTCATCTACAAGTTGAAAAAATTCAAATGATCTAATTCATTTAAATTAAAGCACAGATCTTTATAAAATAGCGTTACTCAATCGACTAAAAATGTGAGTAAAAGGTGCCACCATGTGCATTGTAAAATTTTGCAGGAGTGTCGCATACCAAAAGGCAGCATTTACACCGAGTGAAACGAACAAGCCTTCTGAATGTCAAATTACTGCAATGCTTTTAAAACTGGTCACTAATCTTGAAGAATCACCTCCCCCTTTCGCAGGCTTACATGCAAACCATCTTTTTATATACATTAGCATTTGTTAAAAAGAACCTGGTCAGTTTGGTAAAGCAGTGGTCGAAACAATATTTAACACATTGTCTGTAAATCTTTTGTCCTGTGGTAATCTTCACTCATTAAAACCCAATGGACACTACATTTTTTTTTGTCTTCAGCTTTTACAGTAACATCCTTGAACACTACTGAACCTTTACATTAGAGGCAGTCATAGCTTTTACAATTGAAAATAGAACACTGCATGCTAATAAGCAGTTCACTTTTGTTCCCGCTGTAACTAAACCAGATGCCAGAGAAGCCACAATGGCGACTTTTGATTGCTTTATTTCCAATGATTAACTTGTACCTCCTCAGGCACAGCTCTTTCCTCTGCTCTTCTCACACTCCCTCCACCATTTGTAACAATCTGTTGCTCAGAGCCCCCCCCCCACTCTGATCTTCCACTCTCTTGTCTCTATTTAATAGTCCTGTTATTTTTTGATCTGAAGTTTATGGATGCTGGAAGATGGGATGCTGATCAGGAGACTATTGCAATAAATTAGCCTGGAGCTGAAAATATGTGGCATAAAATGCAACCAGTCCAGTTAACTTCCTCCATTTAAGGGCAGCACAGTGGCCAATGTTAAGTAATGGGTTAAGAGACATTCCAATTAGTTGTCTCATTTATGTTAAGCATCCAATAACTGACACTGATATGTAAAGGGGCTTCAGGTGGCCCTTGTGTCAGGTGATGTGATGTTAAGAGTTTTGTGCAAAGTCTGTTGAAGGAAATTAAAGGTGTTTTGTGGAAAAGCAGCAGAACATTTGACTCTTTATTACCACAGCAGCTAAATATCTATCAGATGGCAGCAGAGAACGGTTGCTGTGCAAGTGTGAAGGGTTGAAGGAGACAACTTTTCCAGACCAAACCAAGGATTGAGTGAGAAAAAAACCCATATATGGCTGAACCAAGAATAAAGATGGCTGGATGCGACTACCCCCCCTTATTCTCTGAAAGGGGATTGTACGATCAATGGAGAAGTGCAGTAGTTATGTGGACCAAGGTAACTGTCTTGGGAAAGAGAAAACAAGGTATGGCGAAATTGCACAGCTACAAACAGGTCCCAAGACTATAGACGGAGATCGGGACCCGGACGGTATGAAGACAAAACCTACAATAGGAAGATGAACCCCAAATATACCCGGGGTATGATAAATTGATGTGACTCGCAATACCATTATGCTTTCAACTGCCCAACACATTATAATAGAGTGTTTGAAGCGACACATGACACGTAAGAGTCAGAAGAGGAAAAAGATAGTGACCAGAAAGAAGGCATTGTCCTATTACCAAGCAGCTTTACACCGGTAATGAGGGTGTTGGTTGCAGAATCGTTCAATTGTGCTGTATTGGACAGTGGCTGCACATCTACTGCGTGTAAAAATGACTGGTTAAAATGTTACCTGGACTCCTTGAATGCTGAAAATCATAACAAGGTTAAGGAATTTGAAAGTTCCACAAGTTTCCGGTTTGGGGTTGATAATACTCTAAAAATCGCTGAAAAGAGTGGTGATCCCTTGCAATATTGCCGGAGTGAATCATTTCATTAGCATGGAGCACAGATGTTGTATCAAGTGAGATACCTTTGCTTCTGAGCAGACCGTCGATGAAGAAAGCACACACGAAACTGGATATGGAACAGGATAAGGCAACAGTTTTGGGGAAGACTGTGGACTTGCAATTTACACAGTCGGCACACTATTGTATTCCATTACTGACAAATAATATTTCAAGTACAGTTGTTAAGGGTATGTTAATGGCAGTTAAAAATGGGACTTTAGCTGATAAAAAGCTTGTTGTATTAAAGCTGCATAGGAAATTTGCGCATCCGTGTCCTTGGAGGCTGAAAAATTTATTATAGGATGCAGGGGTAAGGGATGAAGACGATAGTAAACTGATAGAACAGGTTAGTGATTGCTGTGAAGTTTGTAGGAAGTACAGAAGGACACCCACACGACCGATATAAGCCCTACCTTTGACTTGGGATTTTAATGACATTGTGGCCATAGGCCTTCAGATCTGGGATAAAGCCAATAATATTTATTTTGCGTTTTGTAGATTTAGCAAATCAACGATTGTACGAAGTAAAGAAAAGAGCGTAATTCTAGATCAAATCGTGGAAAAATGGATAGGGACAGGAATGGGCCGACCGGCAAAATTCTTTATGGACAATGGGGGAGAATTTGCTAATGATGAGTTTAGGGATATGTGTGAAAATATAAATATCACAGTTATGAATACGGCTGCGGAAAGCCCATTTAGTAATGGTGTCTGTGAAAGAAACCACGCGGTAATAGATGACATGCTCCAGAAAATTTTGGCGGACAGACCAAACTGCAAGTTAAATTCAGCTTTAGCATGGGCGGTACATGCAAAGAATTTATTGCAGATGTTGGGGGCTATAGTCCCTATCAATTAGTGTTTGGTAGAAACCTTAAAATTCCGTCCATCTTGGATGACCAGCCTCCAGCTTCAGAAGGGACTACTATTAGCTCTGCTTTGCTGAGCATTTAAATGCATTATATAGCAATAGAAAAGCTTTTTTGGAAGCAGAAGTCTCTGAAAGAATTCGCAGAGCTTTAAGACAATGTATGGCCATCAGATGCCGTTTTTCAGCAAGGAGACATGGTATACTATAAGAGAGACAATTCTAATGAATGGAAAGGCTCAGGGAAGATCATAGGCATAGATGGCAAAACAATTATTTTGCAACATGGTAATCAAACTGTTAGGGTACATTCATCAAGGATAATGGGTACAGATTACAAATTTTCAAATATAGACAGAGCAGACAGACATGACGAGGAACCCGAGTCATCTGGTATGCACGTGTTACAGAACTATGAGGACCAGTTAACTGATATAGACAGGGTTTCTACAACATGTCTGATGAATTAGAACAGGCCATTTTTCTGAAAGGGCAAATGCCAAAAGTTGGGACAAAAGTGACATACTTGCCTGAAGGGTCTAGACAATGGAAGGATGCAACTTTTAATAGAGCAGGGAAGGCCACTGGAAAGTATAAACATTGGTTGAATGTACAGCATTGAGAGGTTGGAGTCAAGACAATGGATTGGGAAAGCGAAGTTCAAAAATGGAGGGCACAGAAACGCAGTGCCAGTTCTGATAGTACATTGGATAGTGAATAGGTCCATAGGAAAAGGTTGAGAACTATTGAAAGGACATCCCACAGCAGAAGGGAAAGATCAAGCAGTAGCAGTACAGAACGAGATACCAGGCGGGAGAGGGACGTAGTTTACCAAGATCTCGGAACATGAGTAAGACTATGAATAATGATAGGAGTAGAAGCCCACATGCACGTGAGATTTTGGTGGCTTCCAATCAATTAGATGAAAAAGTTATCAAAGATGCCAAACAGCAAGAACTGCATAGTTGGAGTGAATTTGGGGTATACACGGAAGTACCGGATAGGGGATAAAGAGCTCTATCCCACAGATGGATTTGCATGGAAAAGGTTCTTCCGGATGGAACTTATAAAGCAAAGGCCAGGCTTGTGGCAAGGGGATTTGAAGAAAACTTAGATGATCAGGATTTAGGGGCTGGTTTAGCTCACTGGACTAAATTGCTGGCTTTTAAAGCAGGCCAGCAGCACGGTTCGATTCCCGTAACAGCCTCCCCGGACAGGCGGCGGAATGTGGCGACTAGGGGCTTTTCACAGTAACTTTATTGAAGCCTACTCGTGACAATAAGTGATTTCCATTTCCATTTAAAGGTAGATTCACCAACGGTAGGAAAGGTTATTCTAAAGATCTTCTTGGCTCTATTAGCCACAAAGGTATGGGAATGCAAATCTATAGATATAAAAGCAGCCTTTTTGCAGGAGCGTCAGCTCCAAAGAGACATTTTTCTCCGTCCTCCGAAAGAGGCCGCTAACACAGAAGGGAAGTTGAACAAATGTGTATATGGATTGAATGATGCGTCTAGAGTCTGGTACTTTTCGGTAAGGTCAGTTTAGTTAGTTAGGCTGTTGCCAGTTGAAAGCAGATCCGGCAATGTTTTACTGGCACTATAAAGGAAATCTTTTATGATGCATGTCGATGATTTTTTGTGGGGTGGGGCTAGTGATTTTGAAGCTATTGTAATCTCTGGCTTGAGCAAAGAATTCAGAGTTGGAAGTCAGGCTTCCGGTGCATTCAAATATATTGGACTAGAAATCGGACAGACTAAGTTAGGGGCTACTTTATGGCAGCAATCTTATTTGGATTGCATGAGCCCAATAGCAATTAGTCGTGGCCGGGTTTCACAAAAGACGCAATGGTTTCAAAGATGGAAAAAGAGCAACTGCGAAGTTTAATTGGGCAATTGAATTAGTTAGGTAGACAGACTAGACCGGACGTGAGTTTTGATGTCTTAGAGTTGAATATAAAAATGAATGATCCCAAAGTGGAAGACATGATTAGAGCAAATAAAGCGTTGGCCAATCTAAAAAATGCAGGTGTGTTTTGAGGTTCCCTGTTTTAGATGACCTTAAGCACTTAAGAACATAAGAACTATGAGCAGGAGTAGGCCATCTGGCCTCTCGAGCCTGCTCCGCCATTCAATGAGATCATGGCTGAACTTTTGTAGACTCAGCTCCACTTTCCGGCCCGAACACCTTAATCCCTTTATTCTTCAAAAAACTATCTATCTTTACCTTAATAACATTTAATGAAGGAGCCTCAACTGCTTCACTGGGCAAGGAATTCCATAGATTCACAACCCTTTGGGTGAAGAAGTTCCTCCTAAACTCAGTCCTAAATCTACTTCCCCTTGTTTTGAGGCTATGTCCCCTAGTTCTGCTTTCACCCGCCAGTGGAAACAACCTGCCCGCATCTATCCTATCTATTCCCTTCATAATTTTTAATGTTTCTATAAGATCCCCCCTCATCCTTCTAAATTCCAACGAGTACAGTCCCAGTCTACTCAACCTCTCCTCATAATTCAACCCCTTCAGCTCTGGAATTAACCTAGTGAATCTCCTCTGCACACCCTCCAGTGCCAGTAAGTCCTTTCTCAAGTAAGGAGACCAAAACTGAACACAATACTCCAGGTGTGGCCTCACTAACACCTTATACAATTGCAACATAACCTCCCTAGTCTTAAACTCCATCCCTCTAGCAATGAAGGACAAAATTCCATTTGCCTTCTTAATCACCTGTTGCACCTGTAAACCAACTTTCTGTGACTCATGCACTAGCACACCCAGGTCTCTCTGCACAGCGGCATGCTTTAATATTTTATCGTTTAAATAATAATCCCTTTTGCTGTTATTCCTACCAAAATGGATAACCTCACATTTGTCAACATTGTATTCCATCTGCCAGACCCTAGCCCATTCACTCATAGTTTATAGTGATGCGTCCTATGCAAATTTATGCGATGGGGTTTCAAGCGCAGGAGGTTTTATAATTTTCCTTTTGGGGAACGATGGTAAATGTTGCCCTCTTGTATGGGAAACAAAGAAAATAAGGAGAGTGGTCAAAAACACTTTGGTTGCTGAGACATTAAGCTTTGTAGAGGCGGTGCATATGGCCTTTTATATATCTCAGATATTGACAGAAATTTTGGGATTAGGGGATTTGGGAAATATACCTATTGAATGTCACATTGACAATAAATCCATATGGGAAGATGTGCACTCTTGTTAGAGTTTTGTGCAAAGTCTGTTGAAGGAAATTAGAGGTGTTTTGTGGAAAAGCAGCAGAACCTTTGATCCTTATACTACAGCAGCTAAACATCTATCAGCCAAGCGGTTAGCACTGCTGTCTACGGCGCTGAGGACCTGGGTTCGATCCCGGCCCCGGGTCACTGTTTGCACATTTTCCCCGTGTCTGCATGGGTTTCATCCCATAACCCAAAGATGTGCGGAGTAGGTGGACTGGCCACACTAAATTGCCCCTTAATTGGAAAAAACTTAATTGGGTACTCTAAATTTATAAAACAAAAACTTCCTCTATTTAGATTCCTTACCCGGCATAGTTGCCAATAGTTGCATGTAACCAGTGGTAGTTCTATCAAGGTTGTGAAAACCGTTACGAAAACAAAGGCAGTTTTAAGGGATTTATATTTGTATTGGTAAATATTAGAAAGAAGTAGGTTTAATTTAATGTATCTGTAGAAGGAAGGGTAAAACCTATAGTAGGTTCATGTTGGACAAAAGTGTTTTTTATGTGTTGGGGTTGGTTAAATTTGAACTGTGATTCTATTGTACTTTTTATGTGTAGGGGTTACATCATGAAGGGTAAATAAAAGCCTAAAGAAGGATAAGTCATTGCTTAGCAACAAGAGGTTACTTTCCAGAGGAAAGGAATTACTTTGGTTCTTAGTTACAGCTGAATTTGTTAGCAGTTGAATAAGGATACCAGGCAGTGAACATCTCTCAACCATGCCAGAATATTGGACAGGATGGGACGTGCAAAGAGATAGGCCTCCCAAAAAAAACAGTTACAGTCCAGATAACCAGGGAAATGGAACAGAAAGAATGTCTTAAGACAGCTGAAGTTAAGAGAACAGAGACCAAGGCACTGTTCAGAAGAGTTTCAGGGAAGAGTAAACAAAGCGTTATGAGTTAAAGAGACAATTGTAGTAACCAGATTTAAACTGAGAAAACAGACTTCAAACTCAGAAGTTTGATGCCATTTTTAACAGATTTTGGGAAATTAAAGTTAAAGCAATTGTTAACAGCGTGTACAGCAATCAAGACAAAGAAATCCTAAAGAGGAAGTGGTAAACCCTAGATACTGGGTTTTTTAAAAAGATGGAGTGGACACTTTGTTTAAACGAATCATTTGGAAAACCAGACAATTTCAGAATGCAAAACGCTAATGGGAACATTACTTTGAAAGAAGATTTCAAACCGTGTTTTAATGAGTGGGGTTTGGAAACTCATGTGATAATAATCTGGGGGATTCCGAGGAGAAATCTACAGAAACTAATTGTACTTAAAGGGACTGTGTTAATGAGACAGTTGTAGCTTAAGATATACTTCCATGTTAGTCTTAAAATCTGTGTGTATTTGATAAACTAAGGGGGGGGGGGGGGGGGGGGAGTAAAGAAGTATTGTATCAGAATCCAGTTTTTTCATGTTTAACATTTTTTCATCTTGTTATAAAAACTAATTCGCAGTCCTTTGACTCTGTTCCTCCACAGTTTATTACAAAAAAAGTAAACGTTGAAGTCTTTTGAGCCAGGGTCCCATTCTAGGAGCTTCCCATCCAGTTATCTCACCAACTGAGATCGTAACAAAAGGCACAATGTTACGTCATCAAGGCTAGGAAGTTCAAACGCCTCTGCTTCATCGTTGATTCATGGCATCACATTCTATATAGTGTTACATTTTTACAACAATATTTGTTAAGTATATTATTATTGTGGGATGGATGAAGGCCCGCAGGACGGGGCAGGATAGGACCACTGTACGACAAGGGGAACAAAAGTCATCAGCAAAAATAATATTCCATTTATGGAAGGTAGACGAATATAGCATGGAATCAGCAATGGAAAAGCAGATACGGCTGGATGATGAGTGGATGAGGTTCTTGACATGAAGGAGGATCAGGGTGGATGGAGGCAATCCAGAGTTAAAAGAGTCAGAGGATGAAGATTGAATTACAACATAACTAGAATGATTGCAACCTTGACAACAACGTGTGCAACAGTAATATTAAACTAGCAGGATTAAAAATTCAGATCTCCAGTGGTCAGTATTGTAACCTTTGCTATCCTGATATATATTAATTGGTGTCCAGGGGATAATTTCAAAAGTTGGGAATGATACAAAACTTGAAAGTATTGTAAACAGTGAAGACAACTGTATGCATTTCAAAAGGACTTGGACATGCTGGAGATTGGGTAGATGCAGAGATGTGAGGGGGGGACTGGACAGATTAGATAGAGAGAACTGTTTTCCCACTCATAAAAGGATCAAGTACAAGAGGGCATAAATTTACCGATTTGCAAAAGAAGCAAATAAGATGTGAGGAACTTTTCAGCGAGGTGGTTCAGGTTTGGAATGCAGTGCCTGGAAGTGTAGTGGAGGCAGGCTCATCGAGGCATTTGATGATTATGTGAATAGAAACAACCTGCAAGGGGAAAATGGGTCTCTGCTCAGCACTTTTCTTTTCATCATTCAGTCACAGGATGTTGGTGTCGCTGGCTAGCCCAGAATTTGTTGCCCATCCCTAATTGCCTTCAAGGGTTGTGGTGAACTGCCTTCTTGAACTGCTGCAATCCATGTGGTGTAGGTACACCCAAATTGCTGTTGGGAAGGTGATGGAACCATCAATTCACCAGACACGTGTTTCCGATGTGAATCTAGGCTTTAATCGACTTACTTCAGAACCAGCCTGTTACCTGTCGATGAACTTGTAGTGACCCAGGCTGACTCTGGACACGGGTACTTATACAGCTGCACTAGGGGGAGGAGTCATGGGCGGAACCAAGGGTGGAACCCAGTACAAGTTCCTAGGTGCTCCCAGCGCTACTCCCCTAGTGGTAGGACAGCTCTACTGCGCTTACACCAACAGTGTGAATTAACATATATATTACATTCACCACAGAAGGGAGTTCCAGGATTTTGACCCAGCAACTGTGAAGGAATGGCAATTTAGTTCAAAGCCAGGATAGTGAGTGGTTTGGAGGGGTAATTCCAGGTGGTGGTATTCCCATGTGTCTGCTTACCTTGTCCTTCTACATGGCAGTGATTGCGGATTAGAACGGTGCTGTCTAGGGAGGTATGGCGAGTTCCTGCAGTGTCATTCTAGCTTGCCTTCCCAAGTCCTAGAGTTGAGTTAGTAGCTACTGAATCAAAGGCAAAAGCCAAAACTGTTATTCCACATTGTGGTTCCGTGAGTGGTGCGCGATCCCCTGGAGGAGTACTGAATTTGCCACTGCATAAAGAAGCAAATTGTAGCCAACCTGCAGATTGGGTTAAAAGGTCTCTTTAAATTCTGCAATGAACCAATCGTTGTCTAAAATTTAAAGTCTGCTTACCACTGAGGTGGAAAATCTTTGTCTGCGTGAAGAATGAAGAAGATTATGTGTGGTTTTGATATACTTCAGCCAACGAGCAAGCTGCATACCTGCAATATGAAACATGAAACAAAACAGCAGTAATTACAATTCAGAAAAATAAAATATTGTTTATAAAGCAGTTTGGGGAAGATCTGTGAATTTGAAGGGAGGCTGTATCAATGCAAATGCAGACCTCATTTATTTGTTTTCAATGCAAGCACTGTGACCAATGCAGGATTTTGAATATATTGTGTGATGTTCCTTGTGGAGGCCCTCAAGATGGCTAAAAGTTATAGTGCTGACAGAGAACATCAAGCTATGCATTTCAAACAAAAGGTAGTTTATTTACACTACTTTAAATGATTCACACACCTTAGTAATAGCTAAGAAAAGAACAGTATTAAATCTATGCTACAGAAATCTATATCTCTCTAATACAACTAACACCCTATCTCAGCCTTTCTCCTAACCTTCTCTCAACCTTCTTCCAGAATTCTAGGAGTCACAATATATTTATATGACTACTCTGTGGTGTCATCTAGTGTTAGATACATGAATATCATCGTGTTAACCCTGTACACTTCCTACATTATACATATCATTACATATTGAACCATGGACATGTGGCAGTTTGAGGGTTGGATGCCTGGGGTTATTCTGTTTGACTGCAAGTGTCATGCTTTTAAAAATAATCTTGTTTTGCAAGACCAGAAAGATTTTCAGAGCCAGAGGTGCAAGGTGAATCGAGAGCTTTATGTTTTCTTCTTTCGTGTTGTTTAATCGGGAATAGAGGTAGCAATTAAGGGAATTGTATTTACTGCATGTAGTAGTATTATTTAAGGGGTAATTGTATTCTATTTCGGGTACGTTGTTAAAGAGTTCAATATTGTATTAATAATAAAGTTTTGTTTTAAAATAACATCCCTATTTCATGGTGCAATCGCTGCAGGAGCAAAGTATTCTTTCCGCACAGTCTTACAAAATAAAATTAAGTATTGGGTGTCGGTCCAATATCTTAGCCACTGTTGGGAGTCTAGTCTGGTAATAGCACCAACATTTTCATTAACATGTTGCATTCTGATAAGGTTTAAAGTGTTAGAAAACATCTAATTTTGAGAGACATTTGGCCACTTAATACGAGAATGTAATTTTCACAATACAGAACAATTTTCTAATTCATGGTCTCGAACAATATTTGAAAAGTAAATGGAACAATGTTCAGTGTTTGAATTCTAACCAGACATATAATATGACAGGAATCTATTCAGAAAAGGGATCGCAATCCTTGGCTCTCTGGTAGCACGCTTTCAGCGCACAGATGGCCACACCTTAGAATTTCCTCCCCCCCCCCCCCCCCCACCAAAGAAAAATCAATAATTAAACTTTCCTCTGCATTCCAGACCCTTCACTATTTTCCTCTGGCCTTTTTTCAGGTCGGGAATGCCTAGTGTGCAAAACACACACTGCATCCGCTGAGGATGGGTTCCCCATTTCAAGTCAGATTTCCTCGCATCAGGTTTTGGGAGCCCATTACCGGGTTTGAGTTTGTGAAGAAGATGGAAAACCGGCTGTGGAGTCAGGAGCATTCTGAAAGGCAAGTCTAAATGTCACTATTAGGTGCAGTATTGCAATGTGGCTGTGTTTGTAATACAGCGATTCGGGGATCTGTCCTTTTACTTAAAGTTATTTGTCTGTACATAGGTTGGTGTATTTGTTCAGTGTTTTCCAATGCAAAGAAAAATGAATTGAATAATCCCATCAGTCCGCACTGTCATCTTTTCTACTGTGATTTAAATCACTCGGGCTGATAAAAATCCCGATTTTGAAAGTTGAAAAAATTGAAACATCTGCTTGAATGGCAGGCACTCTGCTTTGAGATTGAAGTGAGCACCATCTGTTCTTACCTTCCCAGAAAGTAGTGAGAATAATGGCAGTTTCAAGAATAAAAGAAACGTACTGCAGCTGCTGGAAGCAGGAAATAAACTCAGCAGGTCTGGCTGCATCGGTGGAGAAGGAACAGAGTTAATGTTAGGTCTTTATGACGTCCGCGAAGCTAAGGAAAGGGTTAACTGTGATTTATTTTATCCTGTTTAAAAGGAGGTGGAACAAAATAGGTCAGTGATAACTGTGGCTGTTCCAAGAAGAAGTTATAAAAACAGATTTTGCCTGTGGGTTTCTGGCTTGTTGACACCAGTTTATAGGATTACAAGAACTTTTCTTCAAATGGCAATTCATTTTCTTCTCTCAAATTCAATTATATGGAGGCTTTTATTAGATGTTGAAGTTCAGTTTTTCAAGGAATGTCAAATATTTTCCGCGCATACTGCATGGAATCGAAGGATAGTACATGCGGGGTGCTTGGGTGGCATGAAGGAATCGGAGGGTGCCTGGAGGATTCATGGGGGGGTGTAGAGTTGACATGAGCGATTTGAGGGGGCACGGGCTAGAATGGAGCATTGGGTGAAGTTGAGGGGGCCTTTGTCCTTGTGCACCCACCAGAACTTCGCAGGAATGTCAAATGTAAAAGGAATAACAATTTATATTGTTTGAGAAGAGAGTGCTCATTGGTAGAGGTGTTGCTATGGTGAATGCACTTGTTTACTGATGACTAGTAGTATAATTACCAAGTTTTGTTTAAATTAAAACCTGACAGTTCAACTAACACAGTATTTAGTCTTACAACATCAGGTAAAGTCCAACAGGTTTATCTGGAATCACCAGCTTTCGTAGCGCAGCGCCTTCCTCAGGTGAATGAAGAGGTAGATTCCACTAACACATATATAGACAAATTCAATGATGCAAGATGATTCGTTGAATGCAAGTTTTTGCAGGTAATTAAGTATTTACAGGTCCAGACGGTGTGACTGAAGAGAGGAATCATTACAGGTTAAAGAGGTTTACAACCTCTGCAAGAGGTGTCAGATCATCGACATGGATACCACCATTACACGTGAGAACACCATCCACCAGGTACGCAGTACATACTCATGTGACGTGACCAACATATTCTATCACATATGCTGCCGGAAAGGATGTCCCGAGGAGTGGTACATTGGCGAGACCATGCAGACGCTGCCACAATGGATGAACGGATATCACACGGCAATCGCCAGGCAGGAATGTTCCCTTCCAGTCAGGAACACTTCAGCAGTCAAGGAGTTAAGCAGTTAAGCAGCACGCAAGCAGCCTCTGATCTTCAGGTAAGCGTTCTCCAAGATGGCCTTCAGGACACGCGGCAACACAGAATCGGGGAGAAGAAACTGATAGCCAAGTTCCACACACATGAGTATGGCCTCAACCGGGACCTTGGATTTATGTCGCATTACATTCAACCCCCCAACCCCCACCATCTGGCATGGGCTTGCGAAACCTTACCAATTGTCCTGGTTTGAGACAATTCACACCTCTTTAATCTGTGATTATCTCTCTCTCCAGTCGCACCTTCTGGACCTGTAAAGATTTGCATTCAAAGTATGATCTTACATCACTGAATTTGTCTAAGGGGCTGCTTTAGCTCTCTCAGCTAAATCGCTGGCTTATAAAGCAGGCCAGCAGTACGGTTCAATTCCTGTACCAGCCTCCCCGGACAGGTGCTGGAATGTGGCGACTAGGGGCTTTTCACAGTAACTTCATTGAAGCCTACTCGTGACAATAAGCAATTTTCATTTTTTAAATTTCATATGTGTGTTTCTGGAACCCACCTCTTCATTCATCTGATGAAGGAGCTCCGCTCCAAAAGCTAGTGATTCAAAACAAACCTGTTGGACTTTAACCTGGTGTTGAAAGACTTTGTACTGTGCCCACCCCCGTCCAATGCTGGCATCTCCACATCAGTTCAACTAGCAAGTTTTGTTTAAATTCAAAATGGACAGATTAGCTACTCGTTCAAGCTAGGAAATAAAGCAGAGTATGGCTGTCACCTATTTTGTTCTGTTGAAGCAGTTGCAATGTGTGTACATGTTATTCCTATCTGCAAAATACAGGGTTCTCTTTATTAATGAATGTAGCTTCTAGCACGTATAAATGTGCCACGTTGCACACCTGACAATCTTGAATTGGTTGTCGGCATAATTCTTAGACCGCCCATCTGTCCCGGCCATTCTGAGACCCCAAATATAGGGTGGCATGGTGGCGCAATGGTTAGCACTGCTGCCTCACAGTGCCAGGGACCCGGGTTCGATTCCGACTTTAGGTGACATTCTCCCAGTGTCTGCGTGGGTTTCCTCCAGTTTCCTCCCACAGTCCAAAGATGTGGATAGGTCATGCTAAATCGCCCCCTAGGTTGGGTTACGGGGGTAGGGTGGGGGATTGGCCGAGGTGGGGTTCTCTTTCAGAGGGTTGGTGCGGACTCAATGGGCTGAATAGCCTCCTTTTGCACTGTAGGGAATTCTATTAAACATCTATAGCACTTCCAATGTAGCACATCTCAGGAATGTAATCAGACAATAGAATGATAGCAAGCCCAAGCTTATTTATGTGTTAAAGATTATGGAGCTGTTATAAGAGAGAGAGGTGGAGACTTTTAGGAGGTTATTCAAGAGCTCAGGGTTTAGAGACAGCCGCAGTAGGGGTAAAAAAAATTTGGCAAGAGGCCACAAGTGGAGAACAGTGTCCAAAACAATAGCTAAAGCAGGGGAGAAGAAATGATTCCCACTGGTTGGTAATTCAAGGCCATAAAGATCAGTAGGAGAATAAGGGGAGGTCAGGATTTTCTTTTCAGTGCAGGGAGTTGTTAGGATTTATTAAGGTCACCCCTCCCACACAAAAAAAGCAGTAGTGGAAGAACTCATAATAGATTGTCAACCTTGCCCCTCACCTGAGGTGTGGTATCGCTCAGGTTAAATTCACCACCAGTCAGCCAAGGGGACAGAAGCTTATGGTCCTCTGGGACGATGGCTGCGTTCGTTTTCAATAGATTGTACAAGAAGAGAAACATGTTTAGCAGGAGTAAAGCAAGAGAGGGGTAGGGTGCCGTCATGTGCAGAACCCTTTCACAAAGTTACACATGCTCGACCTGAACGACATCTCATCTGACCATAGTCTTACCGTGTGGTGATATTTGTGGGTTATCTAGACGGCTGATGATTCACTCGAGAGGTCACACTATGTAGGTTAGCAGTGACAGGCAGTCCGGGACGCGACTGGATCCTATTATCAGCTGCTCCCACAACAGTGCTGTCAGCGGCACCAAACAAGCTGCTTCATTTTACTACCGGGTTTGCTTCACAAGCACCGTCCCTCCCCTCTTCACACGAGAGACAGGCCCTTTGCTGTTCGAAACTATCCAGCCAGCTCCGCCCCGGACACAGACACGTCTCTCTGTAACAACCACTCCCCTCTCCTCCAGCAGCACCCACACCGATTTCCTCTGGGAGAAGCCCGTGAAGAGCGGCCTCTGCTCACTCTCACACCCACAAGCACTTTATCCCGGGATCAGGTGCCATGCCTGTTCTCAGCTTGAATGTAATATGCCCCTTTTCTGGGGACCATGAATTGGATTCAATTTGAATTGTTTCTTGGAGCAAGCAAGAAGATGGATTAAAGGTTTCCCCTGCCCTTTGGCTTTGTAAACTCAGAAATGAACACAATTTTTTTTTTAAATTCACACTGCAACTGGAGGAAAAGCCAGTACTGTATTCCTTTTTCATTTTCTCACTCTCTCTATCTCTCACCAACTTGACCCTACCTTCTTTTTTTCATTCTGCTGAATACCAAAGACGTCTCAGCCACAGAAAAGTACCAGAATCTACCGTCGAAACTTAGAAAACAGGAGCAAGATTAGACCATTCGGCCCATCAATCCTGTTCCGCCATTCAGTGTGATGATGGCTGATCCTCAATCTCACGCCATACCCCTGCACTCTCCCCATAAACAGAGCGCGGTTTAACCATCACGTTGCATCTGGCACAAATCAGTTTGCTCTCTAACCGGCCCGTTCCTGACAGCGAGTTCCGGATCACACCCAAATATGGCGAGCATATCATTAACCCACATTTCCATTCATTTCCATCTCGTTAGTGGTGGGGGTTGGGAGGATAGTGGGGGGGGGGGGCAGTGTGGGGGACCCCTGAGGGGGAGTTGAGCTTAGTCATGGGGCTGAAGCGTTCCAGGTCAGGGGTTGCCCCGGGGCTTTGGGGAGCAGGAGTTGGTGAAGGGCATTTTGTCCATGAAGCTTTCAAGCCATCTTTAAATATTGTGGAGACCCATAACAGGGACAACTACAACTGCTGCCTGTCTGCCAGACCAAAAACTTCCAGGACGGAGTCTGTTCTCGGTTATATGCTGAAGGTCACTTTAACTCCCTTCGACTGTGAGCAGCCTCTGACTTCACAGCTGAAGGCTATTGCTAATAAGGAATTGGCCTTGTTAGTTGTGAGAGCACTTCACAGCTGCAGGTGTGTTTGCTGCTTGTTGCAGGCGGCTGCAGATGCCTGGAGGTTGCTGCAGCTGAGAGTTTGATTGCTGCTTGCTGCTGCGTTTTTCTGCTTGCCCACTGCCTGTTCCCCCTGGACCTTCACCTGATGTGCATCAGCAACTGTGTGGTATTCACCAGATTATGCCCCAGAAGCCTGTCCACTAATGTCGTCCACCGAGGTGTGAGTCTCTGCACCGCTGGAAGGTGGGATGATAGCTGTGACGCTAATGGTGGTCTACTCTGAGCTCTCCTCCAAGGTGGTTTCTCGGGTGGCAGGCTGGTGGGGGAACGACTCCAGATGGTTTGGCGGCATCAGATGGAGATCCTGCAAAAGAATAGACATGTGCTCAGCGAGATGGAAGGATCATTTTGTCTGACATGAAAATTCACTTGAGGCAGGTCGTCTGGGTGAAGGGGCAGTGGATCCTCACCTCTGCGCGCACGTCAACCTCGTTGTCGGTGACTGACTGCTCTCTCCTCGGACAAACGCACAATTTCCAGGGCCCATTCTTCATAGGAATGAGGACTCGGATCTCTGGTGCTCTGCCCCCCGTCTTGGCCCTTTCCCGATTATTATAGGCTATCTATTCCTGCGGGGGCAAAGCGAGGGCTTTGTTAGCCGCGCACTTGATAGATCAGATTCAGATGGCATGTGTGGGCACTGTAACTGGACATGAAGGGGTTGTGCCGGTGGGTGCCAGAGTGATCTGAGAAACAAGCACAAAGATTAGATGGTGGGGAGGGTGCGAGATGTCAGCCAGTGATTTGTGAAGCTGGGGTTGGGAATTTAAGGAGTGACATGCAAAACTGATGCCTCGTCGACTCAATCTCTCTTCAAATGACAATATGGATATGGATGGGAATTCCCGTGGTGGTCATGAGGTGAGCGGTTATGCACAGGGTGGCTCCTGGTTGGAGATTTCGTTTTTACCTGGTAAACGGGCGTGGTGGTGGGAAGAAGGCTGAAATAATTGAAGTTTGTTGGTTTCTCCTCCGGTGTGGGATGCCTGTGGGGTTAAACATGAGGCAAAAGTCAAATTAGCCCCCTGCTCCAGAGGACACTCGTAGTGGAGTGAAAGAGAACGTGGCGGACCTTGCAGTCTCATCAACGTCCTCCCAATTGCCAATGGAGAAGCTCATGGAATTTATCATGGAAGCATTCCAGAAGCATAGATATGCAAGGCAGGAAGACCCTGACTAAGGCAATTGAGGCGGCTGTGGTTCCCCTTCGCGTGATGATGTAAAGGCGGAGCAGTGATTGGAGTCAGTGGGCACGACAATTCAGGAGGTGGAGGAGACGGTCTCAGACCACTGCGACCGGATTGTCTCTTTAGAGGCAGAAGTATCAATGTTGAATGAGGCCCACAAAGGCTTGAAGGCCAGGATAGACAACCAGGAGAACTGGTCTAGGCAACCAAACCTGAGAATAATCTGGCTACCGGGGGGAATTGAAGTTGTGAGCACCACCAGTACGTGGTGAAGATGTTTGGGAAATTGGTTGGGGAGGCGGGTCTTCACAAAACCGCCCAAGGTGGATATCAGTTACTGCAGCAGGAGCCAGATCCATGGATCTGTTGTGGGCGGTAATTGACTGACTACACAAGTATTTGGACAAGGAGCGAATTTTAAAGTGGGTGAAGGCCAAGTGAGAGTGTAGCTGAGAGGGACACTCCATTCAAATTGATCAGGATATTGGGCTGACCTGGTTAAACATCAAGTCAGGTGTAACAAGGCCAAGACGGTGCTCTTCAATAGAAAAGTACGGTTCAGAATTCTGTAGCCGGTGAAACGGTGGGTCACTTTTAAGGACAGAGACCAATTCAATATGCCAGAGGAGGCGAATGGCTTGGTGAGGAAGAATGGACTGGGGCACATCTGATTGAGGTTGTGAGAAGTTTGGGAGTTTTTGAATAACTACAGGTTCACATGTCTTTTTCTTACCATTTACGATGTTTTTGTTATTCTGGGTTCCGTGTTTCTTTCCTGCGAGAATTAGGTTAGTTTGACTCGTCAAGGGCAGTGCGGGTTCGTTCTTCCTGGTACGTACGGGCAGCATTGTGGATAGCACAATCACTTCACAGCTCCAGGGTCCCAGGTTCAATTCTGGCTTGGGTCACTGTCTGTGCGGAGTCTGCACATCCTCCCCATGTGTGTGTGGGTTTCCTCCGGGTGCTCCGGTTTCCTCCCATAGTCCAAAGACGTGCAGGTTAGGTGGATTGGCCATGATAAATTGCCCCTGGTATCCAAAATTGCCCTTAGTGTTGGGTGGGGTTATTGGGTTATGGGGATAGGGTGGAGGTGTTGACCTTGGGTAGGCTGCTCTTTCCAAGAGCCGGTGCAGACTCGATGGGCTGAATGGCCTCCTTCTGCACTGTAAATTCTATGAATCTATAATTCTATGAATCTATGTACCATTTTGGATGGGGGTGTGGGGTAAGGGGTTGTTTGGGCTTTTTCTGGTTGGGTCTTTTCTTTGCTCCCATTAACTGGCATAATTAGTGACCCTCACATGGCAAGCGATGTGAAGGAGGGGATTGTGGCTGGGGGGCGGGAGTGGGGAGGCGGGTGTTCTATCTGGTGTGTGGGGGGTTTCTGTCTGGTTTGTGGGGTGAGGTAGCATGCCTAGGTTGGCCAAGTTTTCTTTGTTTGAGGGGGTGGGGGGAGATTGGGGGGTTGGCTGACGATCTTACGGGAGAGGGAGGATAGGGCAGGGGGGAGAAGTGGTGAATAGGAAGCCGATGGGGGTGGGTATGGGGGCTGTAGAATTCTGGTGACGCAGGTGTATTTGTTGATGGGTTTGGGTGAGGGCGGTGATGGTGGCCATTTTGGGTGGGCCTGTAACCGAGGCAGCCCTGGGTCTGGCTGGATCTCCTCACGACGGGGGTTCAGAGACCCCCTGTCAGGATGGTCATGTAGAATGCGAGGGGGTTAAATGGTCCGGTTAAAAGATCCCGGGTGTTTGCTCACTTGAAGAGCTTGAAAGCCGATGTAACCTTTTTGCAGGAGACACATTCACGGATTGGGTATCAAACCAGTCTAAGGAAGGGATGGATGGGCCAGGAGTTCCACTCAAATGTTGATGCAAGGTCAAGACGGGTGGCGATCTTGTTTAACAGGAGGGTGGCTTTTACAGCAACCGATATTGTGACAGATCCGGGGGTGGGGGGGGGGGGGGGGGGGGGGGGGGGGGGGGGGGAGGGTAGGCGGTAATATGTGATGGTAATCGGGGTTTTGGCGGTTGAGCCGGTGGTTTTAATAAACACAGTGCTCCTTGCTGACAAGGGGTTCTGTGCAAAGGTAGCCTCAGCCATAGGGAATTAACGTCAATCAGAATGAGGGTGTTTTGCCATCCACCTTCTGGAAAGCGCTGAAGGGGATTCACTTACCCATTGTAGCGGACGGGTGTGAATGGTCTCTAAGGGGGCCAGCGAACCACTCGCATATGTTCTGGTCCTGCCCAAAATTGGCTGCGTTCTGGGCCTCGTTCTTTGGGTCTCGCTCTTTGAAACTATGTTGAAGGTTGTGCGGGTTAGGCTGGAGCCATGTTCGCTAGTGGTGATTTTCGAGGTGTCGGCGGATTTGCCTGAGAGTCTTGAGGGAAAGAGGGCCAATGCCTTTGCCTCTCTGATAGCCCCGTGATGGGTCCTGCGTGAATGGAGGTTGGTGCTGCCACCTAAGGCCATGGCATGGCTGGACACATTGAGAGAATTTCTGAGATTGGAAAGGATTAAGTATGCCATCAGAGGTCGGAGGAAGGGTTCTACTCCTAGTGGCAGCTATTCACCACCTTCTTCAAGGATCTGTTTGTTGCCAGCAGTTGGAGGGATGGGGGGACGGGGGTGCGTTGGCCAGGGGGTGGCTGGGAACTCCTGTTAGTTTGTTAAAACAAAAGATGACAAACTATTATATTTGAATGTTTCTTTTGTGTATGTATGATTTTTGTAATGTTTAGAATAAAAATATGTTTTTAAAAAATGAATGTGGGTGACCTATCAGTGGATGTTCTTGGGTTAAGAGCCCTGTCTGGTTCAATAACACAGTTTGGAGGGCTATAATGCTCTAACATCATGCTTAAAAAGTACTTGGTTGGAAAGCCTTTTGATTCTGAGGATACAGAGTTGAGGAGGGGTGGAGGGAGAGGGCAAGGATGACATGGAGGAATATCACAGTATCAGTAATCCAGAAGGCTCTGGGGACGTGGCCTCAAATCCAACCACAGCAGATGGTGGAATTTAATAAATCTGGAAAATAAAACTAGGTTCGATCTAACCAAAATAAAACAAAGTGCATTCTGGGTGGGATTAGCGGGGTTGTTCCTGCCGTTTTGTAGCGTCAGGAATGACCTCACTACCGAACGGCACTCTGTCTTGTTTCTGTGTCCCACCAAGGAACGCCCCCCCCCCCCCCCCCCCCCCCCCCCCTCCCCAGAAGCAACAATTAGCGTCATGGCCTGCACTGAGGAGCTCCGACAGTGTAGGAAGACATCGGGACACCATTTTTACATGGCGCCCCAATCTCTCAACGCCCTGACAACCCCGCCCCCACCCACCGCAAACCCCAGACCTATCCGATGCCACAATTCACCTAGAAGGGGGCCCACGGGGCTCCCGCAACCTGCATCGTGCAGGCCCAATCACTGGCATGGCACGCCAGCTTGGCACCTTGGAAGTTTCAGGTTAGCACCCGGGTGGCACTGCCATGGTGCCCAGGTGACATTGCCAGGGTGCCAGGCTGGCAGTGCTATCTAAATGCTCTTCCATCTTTATTAATTGTTGCAATGTTGGGGACTGTGACAGCTAGGTCACACAAATAGCATTGAGAAAATGACAAAACAATCTTTCTTAGGGATGTAGGTTGAGGGACCATTGTCAGTCAACACACTGAGAGAACACATCTGCTTGTTGGAAAGCAGCATGGGATTTTTAAAAATGAAAGCAAATTACTGCGGCTGCTGGAATCTGAAAGCAAAGAGAAAATGCTGGAAAATCTCAGCAGGTCTGGCAGCATCTGTAATGAGAGAAAACAGCTAACGTTTCGAGTCCAGGTGACCCTTTGTCAAATGGGATTTTTTAGCATCAGCAAGCAGCCTTGGTTTAATATCTCCTCTGAAAGATGGCATCTCCTACAGTGAGGCACTCCTTAAGTACTACACTAAAGTCTCCTAATGGATTCCATGCTCAACCCCCTGAAATGGAGCTTAATCTCACAACCTTCTGAGCCTTTTCACTATTGCTGTACCTAACATTAGTTAAAAGCTACTTTGCCCCGTCCAAAAACCTCAACATGAGCATTTGTGTTGTCATGTCAATAAGATGCATAAATAAATCAAAACTCTGTGTGTCAAAACTTTATTTTTTGCTGAACCACAAAGTTACTGCTGCGGGAGTTTTGCTTCTCAAGATTTGCCATTTTTTCGAGAAGCTTCCAACAGAAATTACAAGAGCAAAATAATGCCATTTTAATATTTGTTGAATTTCACACCCCATTATAAGGTCACATTCTAATCATGAAACTAGAAGACTAACAGATGAACTAACTCCCTCCAACTGAGATGATAACAAAGGTCGAGGCATTGAAACTTGTTGTATCTGAAGAGGTGTTAATACCCACTGTTTCGTTCCAAAAGGAAACAATGGATTTTGCTCGGAAACTACTTGGGCGATTGCAATCCACTCATTAATGGGCCATGTCACATGACTCCATGCTTCTAACCTTTATGGGCCATTTTAGTATTATATTTCAAGCTTCACAGCTCTGTCTGCTGAGTCAACACCAATGGAAAGAATGGCATCAGATCTCCTGGCCACCATTTCTCAGCTCCTTGAAGCCGGTATGATTTTATAAAAGTCTCTGATCATTTGCCTGCCAAGTGGTCTAAGCATAGAAACCCCATCATGCTGCAGAATTATTCATTTCAAGGATTTTTGTGTTAGGCCATAAGACCATAAGACATAGGAGCAGAATTAAACCATTCCACCCATTGAGTCTACTCCGCCATCCAATCATGGCTGATATGTTTCTCATCCCCATTCTCCTGCCTTCTCCCCATAACCCCTGATTCCCTTATTAATCAAGAAACTATCGATCTCTGCCTTAAAGACACTCAGTGATTTGGCCTCCACAGCCTTCTACGACAAAGAGTTCCACAGATTCACCACCCTCTAGCTGAAGAAATTCCTCCTCATCTCTGTTTTAAAGGATCATCCGTTTAGTCTGCGATTGTGCCCTCTGGTTCTAGCTTTCCTACTAATGGAAACATCCTCTCCCCCGTCCACACTATCCAGGCCTCACAGTATCCTGTAAGTTTCAATAAGATCCCCTATCACCTTTCTAAACTCCAACCAGTCCAGACCCAAAGTCCTCAACCGCTCCTCATATGACAAGCTCTTCATTCGAGGAATCATTCTTGTGAACCCCCTCTGGACTCTTTCCTAGGCCAGCACATCCTTCCTTAGATACGGGGCCCAAAACTGCTCACAGTACTCCAAATAGGGTCTGATCAGAGCCTTATACAGCCTCAGAAGTACCTCCCTGATCTTGTATTCTAGTCCTCTCGATATGAATGTTAACATTGCATTTGCCTTCCTAACTGCCAACTGAACCTGCATGTTAACTTTAAGAGAATCTTGAACTAGGACTCCTAAGTCCCTTTGTGCTTCTGATTTTCTAATCCTTTTCCCATTTAGAAAATTGTCTATGTCTCTATTCTTCCTACTAAAGTGCATTACCTCACACTTTTCCACATTGTATTCCATCTGCCACTTTGTTTCCCATCTCCCAGCCTGTCCAAGTCCTTCTGCAGCCCCCCCTGCTTCCTCATACAACCTGTCTCTCTAGATATCTTTGTATCATCTGCAAACTTAGCAACAGTGCCTTCAGTTCCTTCTTCCAGATCATTAATGTATATTGTGAAAAGTTGTGATCCCAACACTAACCCCTGAGGCACACCACTAGTCACCGGCTGCCATCCTGAAAAGACCCCTTTATCCCCAGTCACTGCCTTCTGCCAGTCAGCCAATCCTCTATCCATGCCAGGATCTTACCCTTAACACCATGGGCTTTTAACTTATGCAACAGTCTCCTATGCGGAGCCTTGTCAAAGGCCTTCTGAAAATCAAAATAGATCACGTCCACTGGTTCTCCTTTGTCTAACTTCCTTGTTACCTCCTCAAAGAATTCTAACAGATTTGTCAGACATGACCTCCCCTTGACGAAGCCGTGCTGACTCAGTCCTATTTTATCATGCACTTCCAAGTATTCCGTAATCTCATCTTTAATAACAGACTCTAAAATCTTACCAATGATAGAAGTCAGGCTAACCAGCCCATAATTTCCTGGCTTCTGCCTCCCTCCCTTCTTAAACAGTGGTGTTACATTAGTCATTTTCCAGTCCCCTGGGACCCTCCCTACCTCCAGTGATTCCTGAAAGATTACTACCAATACCTCCACAATCTCTTCAGCTATCTCCTTTGGACCTTGGGCTATAGTGCATCTGGTCCAAGTGATTTATCCACCTTCAGACATTCAGTTTCCCCAGCACCTTCTCCTTAGCGATGGCTACTACATTCACCTCTGCCCCCTGATTCTCCTGAAGTTCTGGTATCCCACTGGTGGTATCTTCCGTCGTGAAGACTGATACAAAGTAACTATTCAGTTCCTCTGCCATTTCTTTGTTACCTATTACTACTTCTCCATGTTTATTTTCCAGTGGTCCAATGTCTATTCTTGCTTCTCTCTTATCTTTTATATATTTAAAATACTCTTCCTATCTTCTTTTCTATGACTAGCTAGTTTACACTAATATTTCATCTTCTCCCCCCTTATTGCTTTGTTAGTTGTCCTCTGTTTGCTTTTAAAGGCTTCCCAATCCTCTAGCTTCCCACCTCGCTACCTTGTGTGCTTTATCTTTTGCTTTTATACTGTCCTTGACTTGCCTCATCAGCCAAGGATGCTCATCCTCTCCTAGCATGTTGCCTCCTCCTTGGGATGAATTTTTTGTTGTGCCTACTGAAAACCCCCAAAAAATTCCAACCATTGCTGTTCCACAGTCTTCCCTGCTAGGCTCCCCTTCCAACCAACTCTGGCCAGCTCCTCCCTCATGTCTTTGCAGTTACCCTTATTCAATTGTAATATCGTTACATCTGATTGCAGCTTCTCCCTCTCAAACTGCAGGGTAAATTCTATCACACTGTAGTCACTGCCCCCTAAGGGTTCCTTCACCTTAAGTTCCCTAATCAGGGGTGGGATTTTCCATTTCTGAGACTAGGTGTTGACGCCAACGGAGAATCCGTGGACTTTCACGACAGAGAAATTGGCGCCGTACCTGCACCGATTATGCTACTATTGATAGGCTCGCACCTGTGCCGCGTGGAAAACAATCAATTCTAATGAAGAACAGTGCAGGATTCGCCGGGTCCATGATTGACACTCAGGAGGCAGACAGGTTGCAGCCGCACATACACATTACAATCCCACAAACACTTATCCCAGCCAAAAAGATGGCACTGGTTGTGCTGGAGTGCGCCCATACACTGTTGGGTGGTCTGGGGCGACAGGGCACCCAGGGGCAGGCCCTGGGGGACACCGACACAACTATGGCAACAAGCTCAAAGTGGGCTGTTAGCGGCGAGCGCAGTTACATGGCTGCCTTGCCAGCTGCGGCAATGGTGCTCCGTGCTTTTCCACCCCGACCCCACAGCCCATCTCCTGGCCACCCCCCATTACTCCCCCTGGCCCTGGCAGAAGCTCCCCGGCCAGCGGCACAACTGTCAGCAAACTATGGCGATGATGGACACCATCTGTACCCTCTTTCCTTCCCCCAGCAGCCGCCACGCCGGTTTCACAATTTTATAAAGCGCTGTCCGGAACCTGGCCCATCGGAGGCAGAGAATCGCAGAGGCCTCCAGAGTACTGGGCCGGGCCTACTAATGATATGTAAATGGTGTCTACTTTATGTGTGGAGTGAAACACATTGACGCCGTTTTCGCGGTGATGGAGAATCACCATTTGGCACCAAATTGGGGCTGCCGCGATTTTGGTGTCAGAAGCTATTCTCCGCCCAATTGTATTTCTCGAATTCAGAGTCGGCTAACGGAGAATCCCGTTTGGGATCGACCAGAAGCTGCTCCAAAAAACATTCCACAAATTCCTTTTCTTGGCAACCGCTACCAACCTGATTTTCCCAGTCCACCTGCATATTGAAGTCCCCCACGATTATTTCAATATTGCCTTTCTTATATGCATTTTCTATCTCCTGATTTATATCCTCTCCCGTATCCTTACTACTACTAGGGTGCCTATACATTACACCCATTAGGATCTTTTTACCTTTGCAATTCCTCAACTCTACCCACACAGATTCTACGCCTTCCGATCCTGGATTGCTTCTTGCTATTAATTTAATTTAATTCCTTACTAACAATCCAACCCCCTCCCCTCCACCCATCTGCCTGTCTTTTCGATAGGACACAGATCCTTGGATATTTTAGCCCTGAGTCCCCTGCAGCCACGCCTCTGTGGCAATGAAGGTTGCTCATTTTTATCCCAGAAGAAATATATTTCTGCATTGCTTTTGTCAAACCAGTTCTGGATACAATAATGCTCAAATTCAATGGATGCAAGAATCTAATATAGCTGGCTTTACTTGATCCCACTGTTCTGTAATTTACTTGGATGTGTGGAGATTTTCTAGATTAGTTGTAAATTGCACTTGAAGTTCCTCTCCGATCAGCAGCTTTGGATCTGAGACTTTGATCTTCTTCCTCTTGGGTTTTTGGGATTGGTGATGTCTTGGTGTTAGGTGGATGTTCAGCAGCAATCAATGAGTTAATTATCTGTCCAGCTGGCAGCGATCTCCTGCATGGGTCCAGAGATGCAGACATCACTTAGATCTTTGACTCAAAGAATGAAACAATCCAAGATGTGTCAGTGCTTTGATCTAGGATCTCGCTGTGTGATTTTGTATTTGTCCTTCTGGCAGAAGAGGGCATCTTTATAATGAGGCCATGCTGAGCACACTTTGTAAGCAGGAGGGCTTTTGCCACCCCCTTTCTTTCCAATGTCCCCTCTGCAGACATCAGTAGCCAACCCTGGCATTGAATGTTAATAGCTGGTTGAATATGTTGTGAAAGGTACACCGGTGATGGGCGTTGATTGATTGAAGATTGAAACCAGATGGAAAGAGAGGCTACTGGGACACTGGGTTGGCAGTTGGGAGGTAGAGGCCTATAAAACTGCATCTCTGAATAAACCTACTAACAAGGGAAAGGTCTGTGTCCTCATTCATACTTCACCATCTGAGTCCATTTACCAAACAGAGAATAGTCTTCTAAAGGGAAGATTTCTTTTCACAGACAGAAGACTGTGATCATCCTTTTGAGAAGGATAGATGAAAGCAAGGGTATGATTTCACTCTGATGGTCTGTCAATATGAACTTTATGACAAATGGAAAAATGAGGTCGATATATGGACATGGGTTTAGCTCACTGGGCTAAATCGCTGGCTTTTAAAGCAGACCAAGCAGGCCAGCAGCACGGTTCGATTCCCGTACCAGCCTCCCTGGACAGGTGCTGGAATGTGGCGACTAGGGGCTTTTCACAGTAACTTCATTGAAGTCTACTCGTGACAATAAGCGATTTTCATTTTTCGTTTTCATTTCATTACTGAATCCAAAGCACAGAATGGTCTTGGCACTGTTGCTTCCTAACAAAAGGAGGATAAGGTGCAAAGTATTTTTGGAGCTCGAGGCTTGTTAGTTGGACACTGAGGAAGATTTGGATAGTTTATTAAGCTTTATGGTGAAAATCTGTAAGAAAGATATGGCAGGACGTTCTGCCAGCCCCGCAGTGTGTTTTGTGGCAGGGCAAGTGGCCAGCCATTGGCCAGAAGTATGATCTTCCGGTCACTCCACTGTCGATGGTCTTTTCCGTGGTTCACACCCCTGGGCTGCAGAGGAACCTGTGGAAGATCCCGCTGGCGAGAAGAGCCAGGAGATTTTGGCCACAATCTATTAGATGCATACAAAGCATATCCAGCCTTTGATAAATTTAGAAATGTGAATGAATATTCCATTGAGGACTATTTAATGCAATTTAGCACACTGTAGACAAGATTGTAGAAACTCTATTTGGAAATTCCTGATTCAGTGCTTGCTTTCAAATTGTTGGATTGTGCTGAACTGTCGAACATGGATCGGCTTCTATCTAACTGGAGTTAGATTCCCAGGAAGAGACATGCTTTTGGATCCAATGTCTGAGGTTTTAAAGAAAAGGTCCTAGGAGAGCCATAATTTCTAGTAGCCTTCAAGGCACAAATAAGACATTCAGCACCGTCACAGGAAATGGAGGATTCAATGCCCGCAACATTTCAATACTGTTCAGATAGGGGGTGTAGTACAACAGCAGAACCACAAAGACACGAGGATTCAGTCCTTTTCAATAGCTCTTGCAGATGATAGAAATGGAGTAACAATAACAGAAGAGTGAACCCGGGAATGCCAGGGGAATTATTAACAGGTGTCTCAGATATGATTCGAAATATCATTATGCAATAAATCTGAAATGGAACAACAGGAATTTAAAGGCGATCCACAGCATGGAAAGTTGGGAAGGGGAAGATGGCAAAATTGATGAGTTGTAGGAAATTTACTGGGCACAAGAAGCTTCATCCCAGTAATGAGCGTATTAATTGCGGATTCATTTAATTACACCATGTTGGACAGCGGTAGCACAGTGGTGATTTCATATAGACTAATAAGGGTAAGCCACTTTATATTTACAGATGTAATATCTAGAGAGGATACCTTTGTGGCTGAGTAAGCCACCCATGAAAAAGACACAAATGAAACTGGACATGGAACATGATAAAGCAATTTGCCTTTGTTAAGTCAGTAGGTTTGCAATTTATCGAATCAGGACATTATTGTCCTGGGAGTTGGTTTAGCTCAGTGGGCTAGACAGCTGGTTTGTGATGCAGAACAAGGCCAGCAGCGCAGGTTCAATTCCCATACCAGCTGAGAATTCTGGATTGGCCTTCCGTGTACCCGAACAGGTGCCAGAATGTGGCAATTAGGTACTTTACACAGTAACTTCATTGTAGTGTTAATGTAAGCCTACTTGTGACAATAAGAGGATTATTATTATTATGTATCCCGTTAACAAAACCGAGCATCTCTAGTCAGTATGTTAAAGAAGTGTTAATGGCATCAGGTGAGAGGAATTTGAGAGAATAAAAAGCAAATTGACCTTAAATTATATCGACAAATTACATTGACAATTTGCTCATCTCTCTTGTCACAGATTTAAAATCCTACTGAAGGATGCAGGGGTAGTTGATAGAAGAGTGCACAGAGCTTATTGAAGAGGTTAGTGAAAAATGTAATATACGCAAAAATTAACAGAGGACACCGGCAACACAATATTTTAACAAAAGTAGTAGTTATGGATTTAAAGGTGTGGGACAAGGATAGAAACATTTTTGTTTTGCATTTCATAGACATGGTACAAGATTCTGCCTCTCTACAATAATACATAGTAAAGACAAAACAGTGATTGTCAATGAAATCATGGGAACATAGACAGGGACCTGACTGGGAGTATTGGCCAAATTCTAAGATGTCTCCCTTGGTTGGGGAGTTTAGTACCAGGGCGTATAATTTCAGAATAAAGGGGAAGCCACTTATGAAGAAATGAAGAGAAATTTCTTTACACAGCGGGTTGTGAATCTTGGAATTCACTTTCATCGCACAAAAGTAGAAATTGATAGATTTCGGATGAAACAATAATGTAAAGGTTTATTGGGGCTAGTGTGGGGTAAAAAGGCATTGAAGTGCGCAATCTGCCTTGGCCCTGTTAAATTGAGGAGGCAGGCTTGGGGATGGGCCAAATGGTCTATTCTGATGTTCCAGACGGACAAGGGGGGGGGAGGAGGAAAGTGCCAATGATGAATGTGCAGACATGTGTGAAAATATGAACATTGTAGTGATGACCACTGCAGCTGAAAGCTCTTTCAGTCATAAGCTTTGTGAAAGCACTATGCAGTGATTGATGAGATGCTCCATTAACCATCCAAATTGTAAACTAGCATCTGCCCTGGTGTAGGCAGTCCATGCGGAAAATTTGCTTCAAATCTATGGGGGTTATAGTCTGCATCTATTGGTCTAGAGGAGAAACTTCAGTTCTGAGGATAGATTGGAGAGGTCGAGACTGTTCTCTTTCAGGGGAAGAAGGTTAAGACGAGATTTGATAGAGATGTTCAAAATCATGAGGTGGCTGGACAGAGTAGATAGGGCGAAACTATTCTCGCTCGTAAACGGATCCAGAACGAGAGGGCACAGTTTTTGTTTTTTGAAAAAGAACCAAATGTGATGTGTGAAAAAAACGTTTTTGCACAAGTCGTTCGGGACTGGAATGCACTTCCTGGAAGTGTGGTGGAGGCAAGTTTAATTGAGGAATTCAAGAGGGCATGAGACAAGTAATGTGCAGCGGTACGGGGAAATGGCAGGGGAATGGCATTAAGTCAAAATGCTCATTTGGAAAGCCAGTGCAGACGTGATGGAACATATGGCCTCCTTCTGTACCATAATGAGTTTGTGATTGTGTGAAATCCAAAAATCCCTTCTGTGATGTGTGATCCCCTTACCAGCCCTCCCCCCATACCGCCAACCATCCGGCCTTAGAAGGGGCTACAATTAGTTCCACCTTTCTCATGCAGGCAGAGGGGCACTCATCATGGCAGAAGTCTCAGAGAGAACTCAACAAGCCTTACAGCAGCACATAGGGCCATCAGCGATACACTTTGATCATGAGGATTTAGTATACCATAAAAGAGAGTTTCAGAAAGAGTGGAAAGGTCTGGGACAAGTGATAGGGTGTGCTGAAATTCAGTATTCTCCACCGTGGTAATTCAGCTATAAGGGTATGTTCATCTAGATCAATTGCAAATTGTTGGGATTCTCATTCGGGATCCTGACATTGTAAGAATACGGTAGAAGTGGGTTGATGATGGCAGATAAAATGATACTAATGCGCAGGTTACAGCTATTTGTCTCAAAGGTCAACTTCTGAAAGTCGATATTCGGGTAACATACATACTGGATAGATTCAGGGAATGCAGGGATGTCATCATTGTAGGAGGAAGCTACTGGCAGATTCAAACATTAGCTATATGTTCAAGGTGATGCACTCGAGGTAGGATCTGTGGATCTATGGCCATTTTAATAGATTGCTTCACAGAATTGTCACAGTGCAGAAGGAGGCTATTCAACCCATTGTAATTGCACCGGCTCTCCGAATGAATTATTCACTTAGTGCCATTATGTCCAAAATTATTTAAAGTCTTGTCTGAAAGTTCACAATATACTGGAGGGTGACACTAGTTTAAATGAAATAATGCCGGGAAAGGAGATCTCCAAAATAGAATGGGTTGGCTCAAGTCCCAAATATCTTTTGTTATGAAGAGTTGTAAGAAATACAGAAAAGCATTTTGTTAGATTGCATTATATTTATTTAAGGCCATTGTGTTGTTCCTTGTGTCTTAATAAAGCTTGTCGTCTTAAAGTTGAAGTAGATGCTTTATTGTGAGTTCGTTCTCTCTTCAGTGCTTAACTTGAAGTTACATCTGTGCTGCTAGTCTGTCTTGCTACCAGCTCCCGTTCCTGTGAAGTGTCTGTTGACTTCCTGTTCGTGTGTATTTATAGCTCTCCCGTGCTCCCTCTAGTGCTTGCTCAGTTGTATTGCATCTACACAGATATACAATCACCACAGCCATAAGATAGAAGAGCAGAATTACGGCACTCGTCCCGTCAAGTCTGCTCCGCCATTCAATCACGGCTGATATTTTTCTCATCCCCATTCGTCTATAAAACCATAAGACATAGGAACAGAATTTAAGTATGTTAAAAAGAAAGCAAAGGGTATCTATTAATGGTTTGATTGAGTTGTTAAAGGTGGGCTGGCAGGCAGATGGAATGACCTCCTCATTAGCCTGCTCCTGGGCCTCCCAAGGTGGCCATTAACAGGTCGAGGCAGTGGGCAGTTGAGAGGCCACTCAACCTGATTGTCTGCCTCTGGGCTGTGGTAATATCTGCAACTGAGTGTCCTCGGAGAAGGAGCATGGGGTGTCCACTGATACACTTGGAACTTTCCACAAGCGGTGGGAACCACAGGGGTTGGAATGCCCAATCAGCCCCAGGATCATTATTTAAATTGGTGAGTATCCTTTAAAGTTTTGTTTTTTGTTGCAGTGTCCTTCAAGGGGACATCAACTAATTAATTTGTTTATTTGATCTTTGTTTACTCAGAAGAGTATAAAGAGGGGCTTTGTACTGGGCACTGGGTTGGTAGATGGGATGTAGAAATCCGTAATGTTGCATCTTGTGAAGAAACAAACCAAAGGGAAAATCAATATCCATTTAACAGTCTTCCAGAAGGATGATCTTTGAGGACTTCATCAAGGTCAGAATAGAACATTTCCTGAACTTCTCCATCGGTTCGGGGCATAAACACGGAGGACAGTAGCATATCGATGGCAGCTAAATTGGAGATGAAGTGTAGGTGAAGCTTTTTATTTATACAATTGGGTGTTCTGGCACTGCATCCAAAATCCCATTTCCTATTGAAAAACTAACTCTGTGGTCACTTCCAGAATTTTCTTTCCAGCAGAAGGTACTTGTTCCTGCCTCAGTTGCTCCTTCCCAGGAAGTCTCACTGTCAATTTGGAAATTGGTATCTCACATGATCTGGTTGAAGTTCTTCATTCTGGATGGTCACCCTGTAATTATCCAAGTTGCAAAATGTTTATTTCCTTGACCGTGAAGATGGTGATCCTACCAGGTGTGGTTTTACCAGCCAGGAGAAAGTGGGACAACAAGAGCACCTTTCCTGTCCCCCTTCCTATTTGGAGTGAGCAGAGTGAGAGGACTGTTTAATCATAGATGCGGGGGTGGATTCTCCACCCCGCCGCCCCACATTTCTGTTTCAGCACGCCGGCGGGATGCTCCATTACACCGGCTGGTGAATGGGGGGCTGGATTCTCCATTTCAGGGACTATGTTCCCCATGCTGGTTTAGCTCACTCAGCTAAATCGCTGGCTTTTAAAGCAGACCAAGCAGGCCAGCAGCACGGTTCGATTCCCGTACCAACCTCCCCGGACAGGCGCCGGAATGTGGCGACTAGGGGCTTTTCACAGTAACTTCATTGAAGCCTACTTGTGACAATAAGCGATTTTCATTTCATTTTCATTTCATTTCATTTTCAAAACCATGGTTTTTTACTCCAGAAAAACTGGCGTCAAAATGCCACATATTCACAGCCCTGCAGGGGGACTAACAAGGAGCCGTCGTGAAGCTCACAGCTCTAGCTGCAGATACGGCCTCCCGTACTTCCGGCTCGGAGGCCGCGCCGTGCTCCTTGGCGGCCTCAGACCGCGGAGCTGGACTGCGGAAATGGTGCCCCCAATTGGCCCATGCCCGACCCGGATTGCCCGCTCAGAAATACCTTGGTCCCGCATGAGGCCCCCCTGCCCTCCAATCGGCCCGCCCCCGACCATGGTGGCCGCGGACTATGTCCGGAGCCACCACACAAGTATCCCGAATGGCACGACCAGATTAGATCCACGCCATTGGGACTTTGGCCGCGCGGGGGTGGAGAATAGTGGAGCGGGCCTCTGGCAATAGCCGCAGGTAGGGGATATGCGGTGTGGCGTACTCCCCGAGTGCACCGCTTTTCGGAGGACGGAGAAACGAGGAAACGGCGCCTGTCCAGATTCCATGCATGGAACTGGATTCTCTGCCCCGGCGCCGGCTGTGATTTTGACGTCATGGTGCGGAGAATCCAGCCCGGGGTTTCCCATTGTGGGGAAATCCCACGCCGTTGGGAAACCCCCGGGCTGCCGGCAAAATGGAACATCCCACCGGTAGAGAATCCAGCCCATGGTTCCCCAACCTCTGTCCCAACACAGATATCCAATGTCTTTCCTAAATCTGTCTCCTGTGTGCAGATTCTTGACTAGGAGCTCCCAGGTTCACAGCCATCTCCATCGCCAATTCTCCATTGCCGCAGGACAGGGTAAATGACACCTTGTATAATCCTCCATGTGACTTTGTTTAACATGCAGACCTTAGGATGCTGACATTGCTCACACAATCTTGATGGGTTGGAGATCAGGTTTTGGTGACGTGTCAAATCACGATGACCTTTCCACTGCAGCCTTCTTAGTAGATTAGGATTGTTTTCATTGGAAAGATGGAGGTTGAGGGGGGACCTGACTGAGGTCTACAAAATTATGAGAGGTATGGACAGGGTGGATAGCAACAAGCTTTTTCCAAGAGTGGGGTTGTCAATTACAAGGAGTCACAATTTCAAGGTGAGAGGGGGAAAGTTTGAGGGAGATGTGCGTGGAAAGTTTTTTACGCAGAGGGTTGTGGGTGCCTGGAATTCTTTGCCAGTGGAGGTGGTAGAGGCGGGCACAATAGCATCATTTAAGATGCATCTGGACAGATATATGAACGGGCGGGGAACAGAGGGAAGTAGATCCTTGGAAAATAGGCGACAGGTTTAGATAAAGGATCTGGATCGGCGCAGGCTGGGAGGGCCGAAAGGCCTGTTCCTGTGCTGTAATTTTCTTTGTTCTTTTGTTCCTTGTTCTTCTGCCTTCGCCGCCAGTCAGACGGACAGTCTCTCTTCATCTGTTCTGCCTCTACGGATATTTTAGACTACACTTTGTCGCACAGCTCCTCCCAACCGTGCCACCATAAGTGGGCCCTATCAGGAGCAGGGAGCTCCTGTCAACGGTGCTCAAAGCACCCAAGTCCTTCCCCATATTATGGTGTTGATCCACAAAGAGGATGCATTCTAGTACTGGTTCAAGGTTTGACCTCGCAAGTGGCATATAATTTAATAACCTCGCACATTAAACAAACGCCTGCATAGCAAAGAGGGAATTGGAACCCAGTCTATCTTTAGGGGGGCTTGAAAAACCTCTAATATAATTTTAATGATCCATCATTCTTTGCTTTAATCAACCCCATCAAACTAATATCTGGTGGAATATAGGACATAATTAATCCATTCACGATTTAGCCAACTCAAAAATAATTGGAACAGGTGTCTATCTGTAAAGTATCTACCAAACCGCAAGGGGTCAAAGAATGAGATTTAAACAAATATAAAACGTGCCTAAACCAGATGGTACCCAACGGTTGTGTTTTCGGGTGTCGGAGAATTGAGGAACCAGCGCCGGTCCTGATTCCATGCGTGGAACTGGATTCTCTGCCCTGGCACCGGCTGGATTCTCTACCGGTGGGATGCTCCATTTTGCCAGCAGCCTGGGTGTTTCCAAACGGTGTGGGGTTGCCCCACAATGGGAGGAGTAAAGAAAGATTAATGCAGTTACAAGAACGGACTCCTATCCCACATTTGGAGGATTGCCATTGAGAAAGTGGGACAATCAACTTTTATTTCCAAACTGGATTTACTTAAAGGTTACTGGCAAGTACCTTTATCCGAAAAGGCAAAGGAGATTTCAGCTTTTGTGACTCCACATGGTCTACACCAATTCACAGTTATGCCATTTAGCATGAAAAATGCCCCAGCCACATTTCAACGGTTAACTAACAAAGTTGTTTCAGGATTACCCAATTGTGCGGTCTGCATCGACGATCTGGTCATTTTCAGCCAGACATGGAAAGAACATTTAAAACATCTGATGGAGTTATTCGATCGACTTCAGGAGGCGGGTTTGGTGATAAACCTAGCCAAAAGTGAATTTGGAAAGGCCCAAGTTACTTTCCTTGGTCCTACAATCGGACAGGGTCGAATGGTCCCACGGGATAGAATCATAGAATTTACAGTGCAGAAGGAGGCCATTCAGCCCATCGAGTCTGCACCGGCTCTTGGAAAGAGCACCCTACCCAAGGTCAACAACTCCACCCTATCCCCATAACCCAGTAACCCCACCCAACACTAAGGGCAATTTTGGACACTAAGGGCAATTTATCATGGCCAATCCACCTAATCTGCACATCTTTGGACTGTGGGAGGAAACCGGAGCATCCGGAGGAAACCCACGCACACACGGGGAGGATGTGCAGACTCCGCACAGACAGTGACCCAAGCCGGAATCGAACCTGGGACCCTGGAGCTGTGAAGCGATTGTGCTATCCACAATGCTACCGTGCTGCCCCATGTGAAAACAAAAGTTATTGGGGAGTTTCTGATACCGTCGACACGATGGGAAAAATGCGATTTCTTGGTATGAGGGGATTTTACCGGAAATTTGTATCCAATGTTAGCAGTGTGGTCGCTCCACTGAAGGACTTGCTCAAGAAGCGTAACAAATTCCAGTGGACAGCGGAGTGTCAACAGGTATTTGAGGGCCTGAAGGCTGTGTTAACCACTGCTCCTGTGTTAGCCATCCCAAATTATACAAAACCATTCAATGTGGCGGTCGATGCGAGTGATGTGGGTGTAGGCGCGGTGCTTCTACAAGATGACGACGAAGGGCTAGAGCGGCCTATTGGTTATTTTTCAAAGAAATTGAATTCTCACCGAAAAAGTATTCCACGATTGAGAAGGATACTTTGAGTTTGATGCTGGCTTTGCAACATTTTCACAATTATGTGACCAGCAATCTGTCTGACACCGTTATATATACTGATTATAATCCGTTGACGTTTTTGGAGCGATTCCGGAATAACAATGCAAGGCTGTTTCGTTGGAGTTTATTGTTGCAGCCATTTCATTTAAAAATAGTACATGTGGCAGGACGAGAAAACGTGATAGCCGATACTTTGTCACGCATGTGATGAACGGAAGCAGTTTCAGTTGGAGGAAGAAGAACAAAAATGGACTATATTATTATACCTGTTTGCGTGTGTTGTTTTTTTTAACCAAAAAAGTATATTTACTGTATGCATTTCTTAAAGAATGATTGAAAGGTGAAAAATGAAACCATCTTGAAGTTGATGGTTTATTTTTTTTCCTTGGGGGCAGTGTCATGTGAGAGTACCTTTAAGAAGTGGATGTTTAAAAAATGTACCTTTAAGAAATAGGTATTATCAGTGATGTCAGAGTGTGGGTGGTGCTGGGCTGTCTGTCAGCTTTTTACTTTAGTTTTTGAGCAGACTGCAGGGTGTGTTTTAGTTTCATTTTCAGTGTTGGAGCTGAAGCCAGACCAAGCGGGTGTACTGCTGTTCTCTCTGCCATCAAAAGACTATCTCTTGATCATTTGGTGAATTCAGAATTATAAATGTTCTCAATAGTGAATGTAAACCTAATGTGCTTCTGTTAAAAAGTGTTTATTTTGTCTTATGGGTGTTGTTTGGGAGGTTATTAAGCATTACTTAGTGTTGTTTTCTTTGGGGGTTGTATTTGAATTAATGATTGCTAAGATGTTCACTGTATGTTTTGAAAAGGTTAACTTGAGTTTATAGAATAAACATTGTTTTGCTTAAAAAATACTTTTCCATTTCTGCTCTACTACACCTGTAGAGTGGGCCGTGTGCTCCCCATACCACAATCTAGTAAAAGTTGTGCGTCAGGTGAACTCCATGATACACTTTGGGGTTCTCTAAACCCTGGCACATAACACAAGTCTAATGACTGTAATTTGTTGCAAAACCCGTCTGGTTCGCTAATGGGAAGGATATCTTACTTGATCTGCCTACATGTGACTTCTCACCTGCAGCAATGTGGTTGCCTCTTAAATGGTCTCTGAAATGGCCTCTGAAAACAGCTGGCGCCAGCGGGATTTCATTTTTTTTTTTAGTTTCCACAAATCTCCGGCCCGGATGGGCCGAAGTCCCAGTTGCTTTAAAACGGCGTCAACCATTGATGATGGTTGACGCCGTTCAGTGTCGGGGGAGGGGTGGGTTGCGGCATCGGGGGGGGGGGGGTGGTTGCGGCATCGGGGGGGGGGTTGCGGCATCGGGGGGGGGGGTTGCGGCATCGGGGGGGGGTTGCGGCAATCGGGGGGGGTTGGCGGAATCGGGGGGGTTGCTGCATCAGGGGGGGGTTTCGGCATCGGGGGGGTTGCGGCATCGGGGGGGGGTTGCGGCTATCGGGTGGGGTTGCGGCCTCGGGGGGGTTGGGTTGCGGCATCGGGGGGGGTTGCAGCATCGGGGGGGTTGCGGCATCGGGGGGGGTTGCGGCATCGGGGGGGTTGCGGCATTTGGGGGGGGTTGCGGCATCGGGGGGGGGGTGCGGCATCGGGGGGGTTGCGGCAGTCGTCGGGGGGTGGTTGCGGCATCGGGGGGGGGGGGTTTGGGGGCAGCGGCGTGCAGAGAGGGGGGAGCGACGGATGCCCGGGGCCAACGCACCGTTGCCCCCCCTCTGTACGCCGCTGCCCCCTACCCCAACCACCCCCCCCCTCACCACCCCTACCTCCCTCCAACGCCCCTACCCCCCCTCCCCACCACACCTACCCCCCTCCGACGCCGCCCCCCCCATCTCTCGCAACGCCGCAACCCCCCACCCTCAACGCCGCAACCCCCCCTCATCGCCGCAACCCCCCCCCTCTCAACGCCGGGTCCCCCCCCTCTCAACGCCGGGTCCCCCCCCTCTGAACGCCGGGTCCCCCCCCTCTCAACGCCGTGTCCCCCCCCCCTCAACGCCGGTACCCACACCCCGTCCCCCTCCCTCTGAAGGCCGGTACCCACACCCCCCCTCTCCTCCTCCCCCCCTTCCTTCCTCCTCACCCCCTTCCTTCCTCCTCCCCCCCTTCCTTCCTCCGTTAGGGGGGGGGTGCAGCGTTAGTGGGGGGGGTGCGGCGTTGGACTGGGGTGGGGTGGTGAAGGGGGTAGGGGTGGTGAGGGGGTTGGGGTAGGGGCAGCGGCGTGCAGAGGGGGGGCGACAGTGCGTTGGCCCCGGGCATCCGTCGCCCCCCTCCTCTGCACGCCGCTGCCCCTACCCCCACACCCCCTCACCACCCCTACCCCCTTCACCACCCCTACCCCCCTCCAACGCCGCCCCCTCCAACACCGCCCCCCCTCTCTCAACTCAACACCGCAACCCCCCCTCAACTCAACGCCGCAAACCACCCCCCTCAACTCAACGCCGCAAACCCCCCCCTCTCCTCTCAACTCAACGCCGCAAACCCCCCAACGCCGGGTCTGTCTCTCTCCTCCTCCCCCCCCCCCCAAAATGCCGGTCTGTCTCTCTCCTCCTCCTCCCCCCCCCCCCCCCCCCCCCAAATGCCGGGTCTGTATCTCCTCCTCCCCCCCAAAATGCCGGTCTGTCTCTCTCCTCCTCCCCTCCCCCCCCCCAAACGCCGGGCTGTCTCTCTCCTCCTCCTCCCCCCCCCCCCAAAATGCCGGTCTGTCTCTCTCCTCCTCCTCCCCCCCCCCCAAACGCCGGGCTGTCTCTCTCCTCCTCCTCCCCCCCCCCCCCCCCAAAACGCCGGGTCTCACCACTTCCGCAGCTGGTGAAACTGACGCGTATCGCGTCAGTCAGCTGCTGGCCCCTCCGGGAACGGAGAATAGCGGCCTAAAAGAAGGCCCCGACGCCGGAGTCATCTACACCGATTTTTCTCGCCGGAAATCGGCGTTACGATGGTCTGCAGAGAATTTCGCCCCGGTAAGCAGAGATGAGGACTCCAGCCTCTTAATATAGGGTCAACATCCGAGAAGCCACTCATGTCCAATGGGAGCAGTGTGACGATGCTTCATCACATCTAGCCAGCCCCCCTGCTCAAGAGTTATGAATCATTCTGATGGGCCCTGCATGCACAAAAGCACTGTCAACTGGACGTAAAAGCAGCGGAAAGAAACGGGTTGTCTTCTGTGTCAGCGAGGCCGGAAGAGAAGAAGGCAAAAATTACACTCCAGAGGGAAGTGAAAATAAGAATGGCAGTGAAAGCGTTAACTTCAAGATCAGAAATTCTGCAAGGAGTTTTGATTTATTTAAAGCTTGGGAGGTGACCCCAACTTAAACCTTTTTCATTTAAATATGTGATACAAGCAGAATTTTGTTCTGGTGAAACGGTGTACTAGTGCACAGACACAAAATTAAAGCCTATCAATAAAGAAATCAAGATGCAACTTTATATAATTTTTTTGAAGCGCTACACGTTTTGCTGTAAAAAGCCACTTGATGGAATTGCTTGTTTGTTTATCAATGTCGCTCTTAGTGTTAACCTCGCCTCACTGAAACCCATACCTCATCCCTGTTTTGCCAACCCCTCCATGGCCTGAACCATCATTCTCTCTGTAGTTCCCTTCAGGCCGAGATCTCTGCACTCTTTCAATTCTGGCCTCTTGAGAGTCCCTGATTTTAACCCCTCCAGCGCTAGTGGTCATGCTTACAGCTGCTTAGGCCCCAAGATCTGGAATTTCGTCCCTCCACCTCTCTACCCCTTCTTTCCTCCTTCAAGACAAGCCTTAAACGGTACCTCTTTGATCATCTGCTCTATGTGGCTTGGTGTTGAATATTGTTTAACAAAGACCATGTGCCGTGCCTTTAAAGGCATTATTTCAATACATGTGATTGAATAAATGTAATTATTTTTGCCACACAATGCCAATTTCCAGGTCTAATTGTGAAAGGGATGGAGGCCTTTACAATAAAATAAAGTTATATTGACCAGAACTGAACTGGATTAGCCATTTAAATACTATGACTACAAAAGCAGATTAGAGTCTGGGAACCCCACAGTGACTGACTCCACAAAGCCTGTCCACAAACTACACAGCACAAGTCAGGAGCGTGATGGAATATTCTCCACTTACCTGGATGAGTGCAACTCCGACAACACTCAAGAAACTTGATCCAGGACAAAACAGCTGACTAGATTGGCACCCCACCCACAAACATTCACTCCCTCCACCTCAGTGGCAGCAGTGGGTATCATCTACAAGATGCACTTCAGGAACTCACCAAGGCTCTTTAGACAGCACCTTCCAAACCCATGACCGCTACCATCTAGAAGGACAAGAGCAGCAGGTACATGGGAAACCTCACCATCTGCAAGTTCCTCTACAAGCCACTCACCACCCTGACTTAGAAATGTATCACTGTTCCTTGCCTGTCACTGGGTGAAAATCCTGGAACTCCCTCCCTAATAGCACTGTGGGTGCACCTACGCCACTTGGACTGCAGCGGTTGAGGAAGACTGATATACACCTCAGCTCTATTTACCTCTTTGTGTTCTATAAACTGTAATGCACTTACCCAACAAAAATCTACTGATCTGAATAGACAGAAAATAATAAGTAAGCTATTAAATCAGAATACAGTCCTTACAAAAGCTTGCTGGTCAAACAGTGTTTTAGTTAATAGCTGTTACCTGAAGCAGAGAAGAGTCTTTAATGAAATTCTATTCAGACCATTGGTTTTTAATTGGAGCTCTCTTGACTTTCAGGGTCTATGAGGAGATCCCAGGCTGTTCCTGGTGTCACCAGATTTCTGACCATCTATCAGATTTTAGTATTTTCTCATGACCGTTGACTTACAGCTCATAACTTCCATTGCTGACAACGTCCATTCTCTGCAATGATAGAACTGTTTTCATTTGGGTGGGTGACTGGGAAACTAGTGCATCAATATTTACAGGGGTTTAGGAGCACTATGAAACATTCACCGAGCCTGAGAGGATGTTGTAGTATTAATTGATTGGGTCAAACTGGTGAAGGGCAGCAATCTTTTTTGATAAATTACATTGTTAAAAAGAACCCGTGGTATTTATAATCAACGCACGTATATGCATTTTACAAGGAAGAACTTCTGCTCGTGGAACTCCATGGTATATCTAGATAATTTCAAACTTTTTTCCTGGGACCCACCTATGCCAACCAGCCAACCTTCAGGACTCACACTGCCCATTATAACACAGCCACATTCACTTATCATTAATGCAAAAGGGGAACCTGCTTTGTCCTCAGTCCAATCTAGTTCACAGGAGAAGAGGGCAATGCACATATCAAGTTCAGAGTTCAGCCAGTTCCTTTGTGCCATCTTCACCTTTGTGAGAATGGAAAATCAAACCTCACACATGTAGATCGTCATGAAGAGCAATAGCAACAAAATGCTTGTTTTACTCAGCACTAGATACAGCTGGGGAGATGCTACACCAGAGTGCTGACAGCCTCATGTATGTTTGGCATGTTTTAATGTGCTGTCACAGGTCAGGTACAGCAGCTTAGTCTCTTCATCTGGAGTCAGCTGTAAGTTAATAACTGACTCTCAACCTCAAAAGGAATTTTTCACCCACCACTTTTCTTTCAAAAACTGAAACCTCTCCTCTCATTTGCCAGTACTTGCCTGCAGAGAACACATGTGGGCTTTGCATCCTTACTTGCATTGGCATAATTGACAAAACCATACCTCATGAAATCATCTTTATACTGCTTTGATCCCGAGTTCTTCTCTGTTCACCAGAGGCCCTGGAGCTCTGTACAGCGATAACACTAGCACTGCTCTGTTCTGCCTTGGACTCTCCTAAGCAGCTCTCTTCAGCAGATTCTGTTGTGAGATCCTGTCCAATAGGTTATCTGCGTATCTGAGTTTCTGGCCATCACATACTTTTAAGAAAACTATTCATCTTAATAGTTTGCTTGCCTTGCTTGCCAGCTGCTGGAAAATGGAAGAAGCTCTCCTCTGTGATTTGGCATTAAAATCACGTACGTACTTGATGTCAAGTGTAAGTGCAGGGCATGTGACCTCACTGCTGCCGCATATGGTTGGAAGACTCAGTTAAAAGCCGGGAGCCACTGCAATTCTCAATTCACTGCCGGTAGCGGCTTTGGACCTTTCTCCCGCAATCGGGACCACCGTTGGAATGCCGTGACCGATCGCTCCATGACCATCCAGACACCAGCCCACGACCCTCCCATGGGTCACGACCCACAATTTGAAAAACCCTGTAAGGTGGAAAGAGGATGAAAATATAGCCATTCTGGAAATGGACTACATTTGTTATTTATTTTAAACTTTACTGATGTGTATATAATTTTATCAGAGCCACTTTTGATCCAACCATCAAAGATTATGTCAGCTGCAACTTCCACTTTGATTATTGCCCACTGTGTAAAGTAACCAACAGCATTCACTTCACACTGTAAGACCAAGCTAGTTAGTCAAAAGGACGGCACGGTGGCACGGTGGTTAGCACGGTTGCTTCACAGCTCCAGGGTCCCAGGTTCGATTCCCGGCTTGGGTCACTGTCTGTGTGGAGTTTGCACTTTCTCCCTGTGTCTGAGTGGGTTTCCTCCGGGTGCTCCGGTTTCCTCCCACAGTCCAAAGATGTGCAGGTTAGGTGGATTGGCCATGATAAATTGCCCTTAGTGTCCAAAGGGGTTGGGTGGGGTTACTGGGTTATGGGGATAGGGTGGAGTTGTGGGCTTAAGTGGGGTGCTCTTTCCAAGGACCAGTGCAGACTCGATGGGCTGAATGGTCTCCTGCATTGTAAAGTCTATGATTCTATGACTGACATATCAGCCAAATTATTTTCTGCACAAGACTATTTAGAACAGAAAATATCTAGTAGTTTTCCAATTCTAAGTTGCAGACACATTTTTAGTTTTATAAATATATATATATGGACATAATTTTTGTTACTCTTATTTTCTTTCTAGTCTCTTAACTATTGGCCCATTTCCTAGTTTGAAAGGATTGTGAGTCGGAACCTGTTTATTGATTGATGGCTGGGATGAAAGGGTTTCTCATTGAATTGAATGGGACTATATTCTCGAGGGATGAGAAGAGTTAGAAAGGAAAAAATTACTTCTACCTCCAGGGTAAATGACCTGTTTCCTTTTACGGAATCGTGCTGCTTCTTATAGGAGACCTACCATACCTCCACCCTCCCCGCCAAATTGGGGAAACGTGATCTGATTGAGCCTGGAAGGGACAACCCATTAGGAGCTCTGCCAGTGAGACTCCAGTGGTTGGTATGAGAGGTAGTGTTATATATGAGAAGGAAGTTGGCCAACTTGAGGCATAATGGTCTATTTGGTTGTTTCCTCATTGCAGACTTGAATGTCTGAACTGCTCTCTCTCTTGCTAATCTGTTTGAGGCCGGATTCTAAGGGGTTGTTCGAATGTGGTGGATGCCATTGGTTTGACAAAGTGCTGAAATTCCTCCCCGGTAAACACAGTGCCATTGTCCACCAATACTTCAGAGAGGCCGTGGACAGCTAAGGTGATTGCTAAGGTTGTCGTTCACCCGCTTGGGGTGGGCATCCACTCGTATTAGGAACATCCTCCCCAAGATGTAACCCCATTCTTGGAGGACCAGGTCATTCCCATGGTTGCAACTGAGCCGTGGGCGGCAAAGTTTGATGTAGCTGGCAGAGATCACACTGGTGCTCTCGGTGCTCAATATCCTTCTCAGTGACCAGCCACCATATGTCTCTCCTGGTCAACATTTTCATCTTTGGCTGGCCAGTGTGTGCACTGGGCAACTCCTGCAGCTGTGGGTCTCTTGCTGGGGATGGCACCACCACCTGAGAGCTCCAACGTAAAACTCTGCCCCCCCCCCCACAACTGAGTTAATCCTTTCTGATGAGGTCGGGTCTAAGTTGATCTGACTGGTCAGGATCATTCCTTTCACCTTGGAAAGGACTGGATCAGGTTGAGTCCAATTCTTGATGTGGGCCAAACAACGGCCAGACGCATACTAGTTGAATTACTTGACATCGTAAATTACAGTGAGGCCTTTTTTTTCAATCTGTGCATACTTCCACTGCATCGGTGAGAGTTTGGGAGATGAAGGAGATGGTCCTCTCTGAGTGTCCTCCATCTTAATGGACAGGACCATCCCTATACCATAAGGTGAAGCGTCACAGGTTCAGAAGATTTGTTTACTTGGATTGAAATGCACCAAGAAGCTGAACCACTGTAGCGCCTGTTTATCATGGTGTCTGTTCTTGTTGTTCTTTCCAAAACCGCACTTATGCTTTTTTTAAAGGAGGTGTAGTGGCGTCAATGTAGTTGCCAAATTGGGGATGGACCAACCATAGTAGTTTGCCAATGATTGAAGCTCAGTGGCACTCTTTGGTGCAGGCCCTTATCTTGTCTTCAAGGGAGGCCCTTTAAGTCCACTTTGAATCCTATGTGACCAAGTATGTGACCTTGCTGGTCTGGAACATATATTTCTCTCACTTCACTCTAATACCTGTGCCTCTGAATCTTCTTAGAACTTCTTCTAAGCTGACTAGGTGCTCTTTGTGTGACGTCCCTGTCACTAAAACATCATCCAAAATGTTGGGGATGCCTTGGAGAAGATTTTCCATTGTGCATTGAAAGATTGCACAGGCGGAAGAGATGCCAAAAGGTAGCTTGCTGTATTGCAAAGGGGCTTTGTGCGTATTAATGGTTTCATACCTTCGGGAATCCTGGTCCAGTTCCAGTTGCAAATAGGGCTGGCTTATGTCATGTTTTGTGTATGTTAGGATCCATACCAACTTTGCATAAAGGTTTTCTATTCAGGGAATCAGGGCCAGGATTATCCGAGCCTCAGCGCCAAAATTGCGCTCGGCGCGGGGACGGAGAATGGGGCTTCGGACTCGCGATGCCTTCCCGTGATTCTCCGGCAAGCAGAGAATTGGCGGCAGTCGCGCGCTCGTGGTTCGACATGGCGCCAGTCGGGAGCCATTGAAAGAGGCCCCCGCGGCGATTCTCCGTGGACTACCAGCCGAGTTCCCGCCGGCATGGTTCTAACATGGTTTCACCTGGCGGGAGATCGGAGTTGCAGCTGCGGTGGCCGTCCTGGTGGGGAGCGAGGGGATCCGTCACCAGGGGAGGCCTCCACGATGGCCAGGATCGCGATTGGGGGGCCACCGATTGAAGGTTGCATGCGATTTGGGGGGGGTGGGACTACTTCTTTGGCTCCGGCCCACTGTGTGGGTCTGCCACGTCGCACGAGGCTGGGACGGCAGGCGGCTGCCGCACGCATGTGTGGGCCCACGGCCGTAAGTGCATGGCCCCACATCAGCAGCAGGAGCTGCGTGGAACACTCCGGAGCCATGTAAGCCCCCCTTAAAAAAGTCTAGAAAAAAGTCTGGAGTGGTTTGGGCCCGTTTTCTCGCGGGCGTGGGGACATAGCCCCATTATTGGAGAATCCCGCCCCAGATATTTGTTAAGTTGGATGGTATGTAGTCCTTGCCAATTCCGACTAAGCATTCTGGTTTTAAAACAGGGATGATGGGGGCTGCCCACTCAGAAAATTGTATGGATTTTACACCCCCAATTTTTCCAAGCACTTTAAACTTTAACCTTTTGGTAAGGGACGAGCCTTGCCCTGGAGAACTTTGGTATGGATTCCAGGTTGATAAAATTGACCTTTATCCTTTGAATCCAGCCTTGCTCATTCCAAAACACATCTTTATAATTGTTTAAGACTTCCTGGAATACGACATCAGATATTTCAAAAATCTGCTACCAGTTTTGCTTGATTTAGCACAGCCAATCTCACCCCATGAGACTTCAATGTTATCCGCTGACGATCAAGGTTAACTGGACATCCTGTTTCTGATAAGACATTGGCATCATATTTGTCCCCAAAGTATTCAGGATTTCCTCTATATTAGTCTCCAACTTGGTAGTTGTACAGAAATGGCTCAAAGACAGAACTCCTGCTCGAAGATATTTGAAACCTTGTCGCCCACCACAGTGGCTGACGCCCCAGTGTCGACCCCCATGTTTAATGGTCACCCGTTGACCATGAGGACTATTTCTGTTGGTCTGTTTTGCTCACTTTCATCATATTCAGCCTATAAATTTTTGATTCTTCCGCAGAGATCTTGACATTATTCACTGGAGTTGTTTTTTTGGTGGGCCCTGATTGTGCGGCAGTATGTCTGAATGTGTTCCTTCCTGTTGCACCTAAAACAGATGAATTATTTGCAGTGACATGTTTCTTGGGGGTGATCTCCCCTGCATCTATAGGTTACTTGGATTGGCCATGCTAAAACAAATTGCCCCCAATGTCCAAAGATGTGCGGATTATGTGGGGTTAAGGGGATAGGGTGGGAGAGTGGGCCCAGATAGGATGTTCTTTCAGAGGTTTGGTGCAGAGGTGGTGGGTCGAATGGTCTCCTTCTGCACTGTCTGGATTCTATGGAGCTTAAACTGGGGCAATCATTAACTAGTTATCTTGGTTAGCTAACGAAGTGGAGTAATGCTGAGAAGTCAATACAGATATGGAATTCCATTGTCCTCCGCAGGGCGTGTCCTGGTAGGTGACAATGTAAAAGTTAATATGTTCTTAAAGTTAATTATGTTTTTTTCACATAAAAATGAAAATTGATTGGTGTGTGCCTTGCACTTGATTAATGTTCCCAAAATTGTGGAGACGATCCATACTTCAGCTTTGCATTGTATGCTTTGTATTCCACAACAAGAACTGGATGGGTTATGGGAGGCAATATTTCATGGGATTTACATCAATCTTAGCTTAATAGCTTTTTGCACCTTTTAAAAAAAGATGTTTGGGATGCTGGAAAAGGCCCCTGTATAATTCAATCATTATACACCCTGAGAAAAGGCAGCGGACCTTCACCTCGAACTGCTGCAGCTCATGTGGTGATCGTGCTCCCACAGGGTGAGGGACCCTTTGATTTTTACTTGAAGCTGAGGCCTCTGTGCGGTGTTTTGAAGGACTTCACCTGCAATCGCTTGCTTAAGGTAGCTTTACGTAAAATGGTTGATTTAGGTTGATTCAAGGACTGAGCATTAATGTGTAATGTAAGAGAAAGAGGAGTCCAAATTTCGGGAGGCTTCATTAGGAAGGTTTTGAACCCCTAAAGGTGGGACAGGTTGCAAGATGGTGTGATGTGGTCAAGCACCAAAGCAGTGTACATGGAATACACAATGTGTGACCACAGATTGTGGGTTCAAATCCTGCTCCAGAGACTTGAACATGTAATTTTGGCTGACACTTCAGCTCAGTGCTGAGGGAGTGCTGTACTGTCGGGGATGCTGTCTTTCAAAGGAGACATTAAACTAAAGCACCAACTCCCTTCTTGGGCCGACAAGAAATATATTGTGGCATAGAAGGTAAGCATGCAGGTGCAGCAGACGGTAAAGAGGGTTAATGGTATGTTGGTCTTCATTGTGAGAGGTTTCGAGTACAAGTGCAGGGATGTGTTGTTGCAATTATACAGGGCATTGGTGAGGCCACACCTGGAGTATCGTGTGGAGTTTCGGTCTCCTTCTCTGAGGAAGAATATTCTTGCTCTTGAGGGAGTGCAGCAAATGATGATGGTACAGGTCGAGTTTCCTTTATCCGAACCCTCAGGTCTGATTGCATTTCCGATTTCAGATAATTTTGGTTTTCTTCCAGAGAACATTTACCCAATTAATTCCAGGAATAGGTGGATTAACTTGTGGGTAAATGCTGAAGAGGTTCGGGCTGAAATCCACTGACCGTTTATGCTGATGGGAACGCAAGAATAAATCAAAAAGAATGCTATAAGAATGCTGGAATCTATCATCAAGGAAGAAATTGCGAGGCATCTGGATAGAAATTGTCCCATTGGGCAGACGCAGCATGGGTTCGTAAAAGGCAGGTCATGCCTAACTAATTTAGTGGAATTTTTTGAGGACATTACCAGTGCAGTAGATAACGGGGAGCCGATGGATGTGGTATATCTGGATTTCCAGAAAGCCTTTGACAAGGTGCCACACAAAAGGTTGCTGCATAAGATAAAGATGCATGGCATTAAGGGTAAAGTAGTAGCATGGATAGAGGATTGGTTAATTAATAGAAAGCAAAGAGTGGGGATTAATGGGTGTTTCTCTGGTTGGCAATCAGTAGCTAGTGGTGTCCCTCAGGGATCCGTGTTGGGCCCACAATTGTTCACAATTTACATAGATGATTTGGAGTTGGGGACCAAGGGCAATGTGTCCAAGTTTGCAGATGACATTAAGATGAGTGGTAAAGCGAAAAGTGCAGAGGATACTGGAAGTCTGCAGAGGGATTTGGATAGGTTAAGTGAATGGGCTAGGGTCTGGCAGATGGAATACAATGTTGACAAATGTGAGGTTATCCATTTTGGTAGGAATAACAGCAAATGGGATTATTATTTAAACGATAAAATATTAAAGCATGCCGCTGTTCAGAGAGACTTGGGTGTGCTAGTGCATGAGTCACAGAAGGTTGGTTTACAAGTGCAACAGGTGATTAAGAAGGCAAATGGAATTTTGTCCTTCATTGCTAGAGGGATGGAGTTTAAGACTAGGGAGGTTATGTTGCAATTGTATAAGGTGTTAGTGCGGCCACACCTGGAGTATTGTGTTCAGTTTTGGTCTCCTTACTTGAGAAAGGACGTACTGGCGCTGGAGGGTGTTCAGAGGAGATTCACTAGGTTAATCCCAGAGCTGAAGGGGTTGGATTATGAGGAGAGGTTGAGTAGACTGGGACTGTACTCGTTGGAATTTAGAAGGATGAGGGGGGATCTTATAGAAACATATAAAATTATGAAGGGAATAGATAGGATAGATGCGGGCAGGTTGTTTCCACTGGCGGGTGACAGCAGAACTAGGGGACATAGCCTTAAAATAAGGGGAAGTAGATTTAGGACTGAGTTTAGGAGGAACTTCTTCACCCAAAGGGTTGTGAATCTATGGAATTCCTTGCCCAGTGAGGCAGTTGAGGCTCCTTCATTAAATGTTTTTAAGGTAAAGATAGATAGTTTTTTGAAGAATAAAGGGATTAAGGGTTATGATGTTCGGGCCGGAAAGTGGAGCTGAGTCCACAAAAGATCAGCCATGATCTAATTGAATGGCGGAGCAGGCTCGAGGGGCCAGATGGCCTACTCCTGCTCCTAGTTCTTATGTTCTTATGTTCTTATAAGAGGTAATTCTATGATGCTGTCATTACCAGGGATGAGGCAGACTTGATTGGCCGAATGGCCTCCTTCTGCACTGTAAATTCTATGATCTATGATGGGACTGTCACATGAGGAGAGATTGACTAGGTTGGGATTGTTCTCGCTGGAGTTCAGAAGAATGAGGGGGGATCTCATAGAGACTTATAAAATTCAAGCAGGACTAGACAGGGTAGATGCAGGGAAGATGTTCCAGATGGTGGGTGTGTCCAGAACCAGGGGTCACAATCTGAGGATTCAGGGCAAACCATTTTGGACAGTGATGAGGAGACATTTCTTCACCCAAAGAGTGGTGAGCCTGTGGAATTCATTACCACAGGAAGTAGTTGATGCTAAAACTGAATATATTCAAGAGGCGGCTTGATTTAGCTCTTGGGGCAATTGGGATCAAAGGTTATGGGGAGAAAGCAGGATTAGGCTATTGATTTGGATGATTAGCCATGATTGTGATAAATGGCAGAGCAGGCTCAAAGGGCCGAATGGACTCCTACTGCTCCTATCTTCTATGTATCTATGTATGTATAGTTTTGCAGAAGAGCAGGGCAGTTCTCCTAGTATACTAAAGAACTTTTAAACCTTAACTCACACCAGTTCAAGACAATTTTAAACTTGTCATTATCTCATTGCTGATTATGGGAGCTCACTGTGTACCAATCAGCTATTGCTTCTCCCAAGCAAATGTGAGGTTATCCATTTTGGACCAAAAAAGGATAAATCAGGGTACTTTCTTGGTCGTATGAAGCTGAATTCAATGAATGCCCAAAGAAACCTGGGGGTTCAGGTGGACTTTAAAATCCTAATGACAAGTGCGGAAAGTAATCAAGAAGGCTAAGGGAATTCTGGTCTTCATGTCTAGAAGACATGGCAGCATGGTAGCATGGTGGTTAGCATCAATGCTTCACAGCTCCAGGGTCCCAGGTTCGATTCCCGGCTGGGTCACTGTCTGTGCGGAGTCTGCACGTCCTCCCCGTGTGTGCGTGGGTTTCCTCCGGGTGCTCCGGTTTCCTCCCACAGTCCAAAGATGTGCGGGTTAGGTGGATTGGCCATGCTAAATTGCCCGTAGTGTCATAGTAAGATTAAGGGGGGGGGAGGGGGAGTTGTTGGGTTACGGGTATAGGGTGGATACGTGGGTTTGAGTGGGGTGATCATTGCTCGGCACAACATCGAGGGCCGAAGGGCCTGTTCTGTGCTGTACTGTTCTATGTTCTAAGACTGAAGTATAAGGACGCAGAGGTGATGTTGCAGCTTTACAAAACCCTGGTGACCAGATCTAGGCACCACACCTTAGGAAAGATATTTTGGTCTTGGAGGGAGTGCAATATGTGTTTACAAGAATGACACCTTAACAGAGGTTAAGTTATGTGGAGATATTACACAAATTAGGCCTGTTTTCTCTAGAATTTAGGAGATTAAGGGGTGATCTGATCGGAGTCTTCAAGATATTAACAGGAAAAGCCAGGGTAGATAAAGATTAACCGTTTCCACTGGTTGGAGATTCTAAAACTCGGGGACATGGACTAAAATTAGGGCCGGACCATTCAGGAGGGATGTTTGGAAGCTCTTCTACACACAAAGGGTGGGCGAGGTTTGAAACTCTCTCCCACAAACGTCAATGGATGCTGGATCACTTGTTAATTTTAAATCTGAGATAGATAATTTTTTGTTCAGTAAATGTATTCAGGGATATGGGCCAAAGGCAGGTATTTGGAGTTAAACGACAGACCAGCCATGCAAATAAGTTTTGCATAGAGGTACATGCAAAATCTACCATTGGGCAACATTGCAAAAATCAACAATTGGAATGTTCCCTTCCAGTCGGGGAACACTTCAGCAGTCAAGGGCATTCAGCCTCTGATCTTCAGGTAAGCGTTCTCCAAGGCGGCCTTCAGGACGCGCGACAACGGAGAATCGCCGAGCAGAAACTTCTAGCCAAGTTCGGCACACATGAGTACGGCCTCAACCGAGACCTGGGATTCATGTCGCATTAAATTCACCCCCCACCATCTGGCCTGGGCTTGCGAAATCCTACCAACTGTCCTGGTTTGAGACAATTGAAAACACGTTAACCTGGGATGATCCCTCTCTCCACTCGCACCATCTGGACTTGTAAAGACTTAATTACCTGCAAAGACTCGCATTCAAAGTATTGTCTTGCATCTTTGACTTTGTCTATATATGTGTTTGTGGAACCTACCTCTTCATTCACCTGAGGAAGGAGCAGTGCTCCGAAAGCTAGTGATTTGAAGCAAACCTGTTTGACTTTAACCTGGTGTTGTAAGACTTCTTATTGTCTTCAGAGGTGTGAGGGTTCTATTTTTGGATCGTTGTGAGATTTTGCTATAATTACAGGAAAACTTAGTTCTCTGCTCGTGGACCAAGCTTATTCTCTATGGTGACATTTTCTTTTTTTTTAATGTATTTTATTACAAACATGTATCAAACCAGATTACAGCGAATAAACGCCCCGGGAAACACACTTCCCAAACAATCAACTATACAGTCTGTACAGATATTCCCCCTTTTTCATCACCCCCACGACGAACAGCCCCTCAAACACGGTCACAAACATTCCCCCCCTTTCCTCAAACCCCCCTGAAGAGCCCCTTAATTCATACTTTATCTTCTCTAATGGTGACATTTTCAATGGACATTACAATTTGTCCAAACAGACCATTGCTCCTCACCACTGCCCATTCCGATGTGTGAGTCCAGTTAGCTAAAGATGATGGTACAGGTCGAGTTTCCTTTGTCCGAACCCTCAGGTCTGATTGCATTTCGGATTTCAGATCATTTTGGTTTTCTTCCAGAGAACGTTTACCCGATTAATTCCAGGAATAGGTGGATTAACTTGTGGGTAAATGTTGAACAGGTTAGGGCTGAAATCTTCTGGCCGTTTATGCTGATGGGAATGCAAGAATAAATGGAAAAGAATGCTATAAGAGGTAATTCTATGATGCTGTCATAAAATTATGGAAGCATCATAAACCGATAACCCACACTCACCAAAGTTCAGGTGCCTGGACCGCTCTAGAGGGGCCCACCAGTATCATGCTGGGAGAGTCTCCTACATCGTTATAGCCTGCTGAGTCCTCCACAACATCATGCAACAGAGGGGCTACGTGCTGGAGGAGGAGGATGAATGCAGTCGTCGTCCAACGAGGGGATGTAGGGGAAGGCGTGGGTGGGCAGGATATGGGCACCAGGCAGGCACCGGAGGCTGCACAATGTGTGCGCTAGGGCCGACACGCAGGGGACACTCTGATCGCCTCCAGGTTCATCGACTAGGGGGATTAGCCAGGGGCACGGACATTGCATCTCATCTCCACGGCCCCCTCCCCACGGCCGAGCAATACCTCCCATGAACACCCTTCCTGCGCCACACCCCCTCCACCCCTTGCAGCCCGCTCCGTGATTCCTGACTACCTCACTATGGGGTGTTGGCCCTGATTTGGCAGTCACAGCGGGTTTGGCTCATGGAATGAAGGATGATGACAACCCGCTTTGCGCTGAGCTCTAATGCATCGTTCAGCAACGCCTGACTCCTGCCCAGGTACACTTTCCACCGTTCACCTGGGTGATCCTTGCATGCGAGCTGGCCATTGCATCATGCGGTCCCATCAAATCGCTGGGGTAGCGGAGGTGGGGACAGTGGGGGGGGTTGGGACATCGAAGCAGCAAGTACTACCTGAACTGCGGACACTGGGCCAAGCCCATCCACAACATTGGCCCATTTCTCCCCCCCCCCCCCCCCCCCCCCCCCGCCACCCCCCCCCAACCTCACCTCACCCCCCACCCCCTCTGTGGACAGCCCAGCAGAACCCTCACACCCTTTTGACAGAGCACTGAGGCAGGTTGTAACGTACACAGGTGTTTAATGTGAACAAATATATACAGGTTTGTGCAATGCCAGCAACGCTCTCAGCCTTGTCTGCTATTGCTGGGCCACGCTCTGGATTGCCATTGTATTGTCCAGGTGGCTCTGGTGCATGGCTGCCTGTGATAGGGCAGCCCTGTCCTGGGCCTCAGCCACCGCCTGCACAGATTGCCCTAAGCCTTCGACATGTTGACCCATGGTCGAAACCTTTGCCCCAAGGCCTCCACCACGGACACCACCCATGTGGTGCTGGCCTGGGTGGCATGCATGATTGGCACCATCTCCTGCGCCTGCATGTGGTTGGACTTCTCCACCTGCGCCTACAGGTGCTGGATGGTCGCCGACAACCCCTAATGTAATCCCGGCTCTGCAACTGCATCTCCAAAATCAATTTGAGGCCTGGAGCCCATCTGGACGGCAGCTAGTTCCTGGGGTCGGCATTCCCCCCCCCCCCCCCCCCCCCCCCCCCCCAATGCGGCTAGTGCCTTCAGTGGCTAGGGCACCCAGCCATGGCAGCCGTTATGGGTGCTTACATGTGGTGCAGAGTGGTGGTTCGGCCATCCTCTGGGTTGGGGGGGTGGGGGGGTGTAGGGTTGATGCTAGGGGCACAGTAAAGCCTACCCACCCTGGCTGCTCTGAGGAGGTCGTGCAGTTTCTTTTGGCACCGCTGGCCAGTCCTCGCGGTGTTTCCCATGGCACTGACAGCGCTGCCACTTGCGTCCAGGCCCGGTGTATGGTGGTGGCTCTCAGCCTCCTTCACACCACAGGGTACAGGGTTGCCCACCTCCCCTCCACGGCCTCCAGCAAGGCCTCCAGTTCTGCATCTTTTAACCTTGGTGCCACTTATCTTACTGCCATGTTGTTCGCTGGGATGTTGTGTGTGGGAAACGCAGTGTGTATTTGCGGCTGCAGCTTGTCAGCTTCCCAAGTGTCAATCCTGAATCCGGCAGCGTTTCTCATTGGAATCGATCGGGTTCTACGTGGCGCCAGTGCTAACCCCTTAATGGTCAGTGAATTGGACCAGGTGTGGCTCCCGTTTTGCTATCATACTAATCCTGGCCCGGCGTCAACACTTAGCCTAGAATCTGGCCCCTAGTGTTTGCAACATTCTCACAGCAGATGGCAGCCCATGTCACTATCAGAATGGGAGCACCGTTACTGCAGCTCATTAACTGTGTGATACATTATGGTTGTGTTTTTAGAATCATGGTTAGTCAAAGCTGCAGATGCATCTGCAAGTGTCAATGTGAGTGCAAGCCTGCCTTGGCTTGGCGAAGAAAGATATTTTAGTTCCCCAGTAAATGGAAAATTGGAAGTCCAGAACTAGGGATCACAGTCTGAGGGTACGGGGTAGACCATTTAGGACTGAGATGAGGAAGAATCTCTTCACCTATAATAATAATAGTCTCTATTAGTGACACAAGTAGGCTTACATTAACATTGCAATGAAGTTACTGTGAAAATCCCCTAATCGCCACATTCCGGCGCCTGTTCGGGTACACAGAAGGAGAATTCAGAATGTCCAATTCACCTAACAAGCACATCTTTTAGGATTTGTGGGAGGAAACCGGAGCGCCCGGAGGAAATCCAAGCAGAGAGGGGGAGACGGTCCAGACACCGCACAGACAGTGACCCAAGCGGGAATCAAACCTGGGACCCTGGTGCTGTGAAGCCACAGTGCTAACCACTGTGCTACCATGAGCCGGTGAAATTCTTTACCACAGAAAGTAGTCACGGCTAAAATGTTTTCAAAAGGGAGTTAGCTATAGCTCTTGGGTCTAAAGGGATCAAAGGGTATCGGATGAAAGTGGGAGCAGGATAATCAGCCATGATCATAATGAATGGCGGAGCAGACACGAAGGGTAGAATGGCCTATTCCTGTTCCTGTTTTCTATGTTTCTATGAGAGGTTCTAATCAGTCAGTCAAGGAAGCAATCTCTTGATAAACACGCAAAGTGTTTTCTGTATTTTCTGAGGTCGGATCTTTCTGGCTATTCACGCTGGCGAGAACGTACGGTCCCGCTGTTGGCGATCCCCCACCGCAGGCTTTCCGGCTGTGAGGGATGTATTCAATGAGAACCCCGTTGACACCAGCAGAACCAGAAGTGGGGCGCACGGAAAATCCCGCCATGTGTCTGCAACATTAGGAATAGTGTCAGGTTAACTGCCCAATTACATCTTAGTGCAATGCAAATAACTGTAGCCTCTGTGTCTCATACCACAGATGGTGCAAAGAAATGAACATATATCCCTGGAGGTTTGATCACACAACTATGATCTCTGATCACATGTTGTTCAGCGCATTTATAGATGTTATTGCATTTACTTTGAATTACTCCTCTCTCTACCATCCCGCTGGGGAGTCAAAACAAAAAACATATTAAACACAAAGGTGCAATTTAATACCAGAAATGTGAGGTTCTGAGGATTTGGCAGAGGGAAGGTTGATGTAGATTATTTTAATGAGGTAACAGGGAGTGAGATCTTGAAATTTTATTCAACAGATCTCTAAAACCATCAGCACAATGTTCTTAAACTCTTATAAAAACAAACAGAATGTTTGGATGCACAGCAAGAGATACAATCTCAGTTAAGGTCATTTTACAACTGTATTTGATGTTTTATAAGGAGCTTGACAGGGTAGATACTGATGATAACAATAAAATACGCACCATCATTAAGGATGGGATTGACATATTTTTCCTCTCAGAGAATTAAGGGTTTGGGGTGTTTTAAAATTTCATTTATGGGATGTGAGCGTCGCTGGCTAGGCCAGCATTTATTTCCCATCCCTAGCTGCCCTTGAGAAGGTGGTAGTTGTCAGAATATAGATCCAGGTATATAATGGAGTGCAGAAAGGCAGTGATTGACACACAGGATGACCAGTGAACACACAGAACACACCAGCCAATCACCAGACAGGACATGACCACTATAAAGCCAGAGGGCGCTAGTTTTCCCGCTCTCTCGGGATCCAGCCTCTGAGACAGTCTGAGCTCGTGAGCAGCAGCCAGTACAAACACCATGTAGTAGTGAGATAGTCTGGTCAGGTTAGCCTCAGGTCTCCAGTCAAGTCAGCATAGTGTCAACCCACAGTTAAAGCATGTATTATAGTTAAGTGTTCAATAAAGTCGAGTTGCATTTCTTCAAGTGTTGGAAGCCTGTCTCTCTCACCACTGCAGTAAATGCAGTCCGCGTAGACTCAGCTTACCCAAGCACGGTAGCATTGTGGATAGCACAATTGCTTCACAGCTCCAGGGTCCCAGGTTCGATTCCGGCTTGGGTCACTGTCTGTGCGGAGTCTGCACATCCTCCCCATGTGTGCATGGGTTTCCTCCGGGTGCTCCGGTTTCCTCCCACAGTCCAAAGATGTGCAGGTTAGGTGGATTGGCCATGATAAATTGCCCTTAGTGTCCAAAATTGCCTTTCGTGTTGGGTGGGGTTACTAGGTTATGTGGATAGGGTGGAGGTGTTGACCTTGGGTAGGGTGCTCTTTCCAAGAGCCGGTGCAGACTCAATGGGCCGAATGGCCTCCTTCTACACTGTAAATTTTATGAAATTCTATGAAAACACATCAGTAGTGAGCTGCATTCTTGAGCTGCTGCTGTTCATATGATGTAGGTACACCCACAATGCTGTTAGGGAAGGAGGTTCAGGATTTTGACCCAGCAACAGTGAAGAACAGCAATATATTTCCAAGTCAGGAAGGTGGGTGACTTGGAGGGGGACCTCCAGGTGATGGGGTTCCCATGCGTTTGCTGCCCTTGTCCTTCTGGATGGTGTCTGTCATGGGCGGGTAAGTGGAGTCGAAGGCCAAGATCAGCCACGATACTATTAAATGGTGGAGCAGACTCAATGGCCCATGTGGTCTACTCCTGCTCCTAGTTCTTGTGTTCTTATGTTCTTTTGTGCAGGTGTGTTCCAGTGATTGTAATTTAGCTGATACGGGTACAGCAATGAAAATTATTAACTTAAATGATATCAACACCACAACAGCAAATTCTATTTATTACCCATCTTTTACGAGGCACTTCACAAAAACATCAAACATAATTTGATGCTGAATCACGAAAGGGGATATGCATGGCCAATGGTTTGGTGAAAGAAGGAAAGTTGAAGAGTTTGTCTGGGGATGGCATGACCACCAATGTCGAAGTGGTTAAATCAGAAATAGTCATGAGGTCAGATTTTGAGCATTACAGAGCTCTGAAAAGTTGTCAGGATGGAGGAGATTGCAGAAATAGTAAGGGGCGAGGCCACAGAGGAATCTGAAAACAATGTTGAGAATTTTAAGAGCAGGGGGTTGCTTAACCAGATACCAATGTATCTGGGTTAGGATCAGAAGGAGCAGGAGTAGACCAAACAAAGAGTAAAATGTAGAAGGAGTTAAACCTTTGGGGCGGCTCGGTGGCACAGTGGTTAGCTCTGCTGCCTCACAGCTCCAGGGATCCGGGTTCAATTCTGGCCTTGGGTGACCGTCTGTGTGGAGTTTGCACGTTCTCTCCCTGTCTGCGTGGGTTTCCTCTGGGTGCTCCCGTTTCCTCCCACGGTCCAGAGATGTGCAGGTTAGGTGGATTGGCCGTGCTAAATTGCCCCATTTGTGTCCAAAAATGTGCAAGTTAAATGGGGTTCTGGGGATGGGGCAGGGGAGTGGACCAAGGTAGAGTGCTCTGTCAGAGGGTTGGTGCACAATAGTGGGCCAAATGGCCTTCTTCTGCACTGTAGGAACTCTATGGTTCTTTAAAATTGCCTCACTTACCCAGAGTCAAGCACTCAGCTTCATTGTAAATCTGATGGCAGACTGTAAGAACAGGAGAGCTTCCTGGGCAGTCATGCTGCAGAAGGCAATGGCAGACCACTGCAGCGCTGTGCCAAGCATAGTCATGGACCAATCCAATGGAAGCTCATGGTTGCCAACACTGTTTTAGGGCCTGGTACTTGAAGGGGGAAGAAGAAAATGTAGGAGAGCAGGCAGGAGTGCAGTGCAATAGCCATGTCTGAGGTGACAACAACATGGATGAGAGTTTCAGCAGCAGGAGACTGTGGGTGGTGATGGAGGGTTGGGGGGGGGGGGGGGGGGGGGTGGGGACGGGGGGAGAGGGGGGAAGTGCAGTAAGGTGATGTTTCAGAGATAGAAATAGGCAGTCTTTGCGATAGTGCACTTATGTGTTTAGAAGCTGACCCAGCAGTAAACTATGACACCAAGGTTGAAAATAGTCGGGTTCAACATTGGACACTTGCAAAGGATAAGGATACGGTCTGTGGAAAGGGAGCAGAGTTTGTGGTAGGGATTGGAGTCAATAACTTGCTCTTCTCAAATTTAGTTGGGGGAAATTTCCGGTTGTGGGACATGCCATCTGTCTTTAGAAACAATGGAGGGGGGGACCTTCAGTGGCAGTCATGGAGTGAGCGGTCGCACATTTGGTGGCTCCCGCTCGAGGTGGAATTTCTTCATCCTTTGTCAATTTAAAGAACCATAGACGTCCTACCGAAGTCCCCCTCCACTCTCAGTTGAGAATACTTCCCCCAATTTGAAGTTCAGTTAAGGAAGAGCCGAACAGTGAGAAAATGTTTTGAACTATGAATCACGTACAGTGAAAAATGGCTGCCTAATGACTCTACAAAATCGTAAGAAATTAATTGAAAATTATAGAAATGGATCCTTCTCTCTGTTTGGGTACCTTATTAAGAAAAACATATTTTGCATCTTGCCAGGGCTGACACAGACACAAGTCAGCATAGGCCGATTATCTCTGCCAAGAACATGAATCGAGACATAAGCTTTTATTTAAGACATTCTAGGTCTAATAAGGTGGGATTTTATGCTCCTTATCGAATAAGGTTAATAAGAAGTCCTTTGGGTAGCACAGTGGCTCAGTGGTTAGCCCTGCTGCCTCACAGCGCCGAGGTCCCAGGTTCGATCCCGACCCTGGGTCACTGTCTGTGTGGAGTTTGCACATTCTCCCCGTGTTTGCGTGGGTTTCGCCCCTACAACCAAAAGATGTGCAAGGTAGGTGGATTGGCCACGCTAAATTGCCCCTTAATTGGAAAAAATGAATTGGGTACTCTAAATTTAAAAAATATATAAGAAGTCCTTGTAAGACATAAGCAGAGTGATGGCCTCAAGGGTTAAGAGCTGGAATAGGAGGTTCTATTTCCAGTATCTGCCTTCTCACAATTGAATGTGGAAAGATTGAATGATGCTCTTTAGGGAGCGCCCATTAGCATCAACTTAACTTGCAGCCAAAAGGTACGAAAGAGATCATTACAACAAGTAGTGGAGACCAGGCCTTTCCATCTGTCCAATCCGAAATTAGTACAGTCTCAATGGTCAAGGGTAATATATCTATTAAACTATTCTGATTATGTATTGTGGTGAATGTGATTCACACCGGATTATAATCTGTATATACATGTGTCTATATTGTAAGTGCAGTTGCACTACCTGTCCTCCAGGGGGAGTAGCTCTGGGAATGCTCGAGTTGTACGGGGCTTCTCCCTTGGCTCTGCCCAGTACTCCTCCCCCGGAAGCTGCTATATAAAGATCAGTGCCACATGGTCAGCCGGCCAGTTCACCGAAAGTTCAATGGCTAACCGGCTGGCTCTGTTGTGAGTATATTAAAACCGCTATTCTAATCCTACAAGCACGTGTCCGTAGAATTGTTGGTTCCAACAATTTAATATACTCAGAAAACAGTCGAAGAAATTATGGAAGCAGCCCTCAAGCCCGGACACCTAGAACTCGACCCAGAGGATGCAGAGGCTAAGGAAATTTTTTCCCACTGGCTGAGATGTTTTAAAGCCTACCTGGCAGAAGCCAGCACCGCCGGAACAACGGAGGAACACAAACTCAGCCTACTGCATGCGAGGGTAAGACACAGAATATCCACACAGCTGAATCCGGCCGGTTCTTACACCGCAGCGCTGGCAATAGTGGACAAAATGTACGTTAGGCCCATTAACGAGGTTTATGCACGCCACATGTTTACGACCCGCCGTCAGCGGCCTACAGAAATGCTAGCCGAGTTTGTAAGGGAATTGAACAATCTTTCCAATGACTGTAATTATCAAGCCGTTACCACGGCTGAACATAGGGAGCTTGCTGTGTGGGACGTTTTCGTGGCGAGCCTTAGGTCTAACTATGTGCGCCAAAGACTGCTAGAAAAGGGGGTCCAGGACTTAGACACTACTGTGGAGGCTGCTACCACTATGGAAGTTTCCTTCCGCAGCCTCACCTCGTTTCCCGCGGACCCCGCGACCTCATCGTGGACCCCCGACCAACAGTCCCCCCAAGCCTGTGCCGCACGGCCCCCCAGCTACCGCGCTGCCCCAGCCAGTTACTCTGCTGCCCCAGCCAGCTACTCGGCTGCTCCAGCCTGCCATTTCTGTGGCCAAAGCCAGCACCCGCGGCAGCACTGCTCGGCCCGTAACGCGACCTGCAGCAGCTGTGGCCGAAAAGGACACTATGCCAGAGTGTGTCTGATGAAGAAAGCCCCAGCCTCTAACCCTCCTACGGCTCAAAGCACTCGTTCCCTGAATTCACAGGCCTGCAGGCCCCGAAATGCTGCAGCCGGTATGCCGACTCCGCCCCCACCCGACATGTGCGACTCATGGGGGCGACCATCTTGGCAATCCTCCTCCATGCAGCCGGCCATGTGCGACTCATGGGGGCAGCCACCTTGGCAATCCTCCTCCATGCGGCCGGCCATGTGCGACTCATGGGGGTGGCCATCTTGGGATCCATCCCCTTCAAACTCTGAAACTCACCTCGACGACTACGAACTCAGAGGGCAGTCATCACGGGGCCACTCCAGCACAGCTGATCGAGCCGCCGACTACCTGCAACTCAGCGCAGTCACCCTGGATCAATCCCGCCCCAAGCACCTACGAAGTTCGATGGCGGAGGTCCAGATACAGCATGCCATGCCTCTTTGACTCCGGGAGCACCGAGAGCTTTATACATCCAGAGCTGGTAAGCCGCTGTTCGCTTTCTATTTTTCCAGTGAGCTAAACTATCGCCCTCGCTTCGGGCTCCCACTCAGTCCAAATCCAAGGACGCACCGTTGCTACGCTCACAATTCGAGGCGCTAGTTATTCTAAATTTAAACTTTATGTCCTGCCCGACCTCTGCGCGCCACTCTTATTAGGCCTGGATTTCCAGTGCAACCTCAAGAGCCTCACCCTCAGTTTCGGCGGGCCCCTGCCCCCACTCACTATCTGCAGCCTAACCACGCTGCGCATCTCCCCCCTCCGCTCTTCGCCAATCTCACTCCAGATTGCAAGCCAGTAGCTACTCGCAGCAGGCGATACAGCCTACACGATAGGGTCTTTATCCGATCGGAGGTCCGACGGCTGCTCAGTGAGGGGATCATAGAGACCAGTAATAGTCCCTGGAGAGCTCAGGTGGTGGTCGTCAAGACCGGGGAAAAGTTTTGCATGGTCGTCGACTATAGCCAGACCATAAATCGCTTTACGCTCCTAGACGCGTATCCCCTCCCCAGAATTGCAGACATGGTTAATCAGATCACCCAATATCGGCTATTTTCCACGGTGGATCTGAAGTCTGCATACCACCAGCTCCCAATCCGCCCGGAGGACCGCCACGACACAGCATTCGAGGCCGATGGCCGCCTCTTCCATTTCCTCCGGGTCCCTTTCGGCGTCACTAACGGGGTTTCGGTGTTCCAACGAGCAATGGACCAAATGGTAGACCAGTACGGGCTGCGGGCCACGTTTCCGTATCTGGACAATGTTACCATCTGCGGCTATGACCAGCAGGACCACGACGCCAACCTATACCGTTTTCTCCAAACGGCACCGAAATTAAATCTCACTTATAACAAGGAGAAATGCGTTTTCCGCACAAACAGACTGGCCATCCTCGGCTACGTCGTGGAGAACAGAGTCCTGGGCCCAGACCCGGACCGCATGCGCCCCCTCTTAGGACTCCCCCTCCCTCATTGCCCCAAGGCCCTCAAACGGTGCTTGAGATTCTTCTCATAATACGCCCAGTGGGTCCCACAATATGCGGACAAAGCCCGTCCACTCTTTAAGGCCACACGATTTCCCCTGTCAGCTGAGGCGCGCCAGGCCTTCAGCTGCATCAAGGACGACATCGCCAAAGCAGCCATGCGGGCGTGGATGAATCCACTCCCTTTCAGGTTGAGAACGACGCCTCAGAGGTAGCTCTAGCAGCCACTTTAAATCAGGCAGGGAGGCCCGTTACATTTTTCTCCCGTACCCTATCCGCTTCAGAACTCCGACACTCCTCAGTCGAGAAGGAAGCACAAGCCATTGTGGAGGCTGTTCGTCACTGGAGGCACTACCTCGCAGGTAAGAGGTTCACCCTCATCACCGACCAACGATCGGTTGCCTTTATGTTTGACAACTCGCAAAGGGGCAAAATAAAAAATGAGAAAATCCCTCGGTGGAGGATCGAACTCTCCACCTATAGTTACGATATTAAATATCGACCGGGGAAGCTCAACGAGCCCTCGGATGCCCTATCCCGCGGGACATGCGCCAGCATGCAGATCATCCGCCTGAAAGCCAGTTGACCTCTGCCATCCAGGGGTCACCCGGCTCGCCCACTACATCAGAGCCCAAAACCTGCCTTTATCCAACGAGGAGGTAAAAGCGGTCACCAGGGACTGCCCGATCTGTGCTGAGTGCAAACCACACTTCTATAGACCAGACAGGGCCCACCTGGTCAAGGCTTCTAGGCCCTTTGAACGCCTTGCGATCGATTTCAAAGGGCCACTCCTCTCCACTAACAAGAACATTTATTTCCTCAACATCATCGACGAGTTCTCCCGATTCCCTTTTGCCATTCCATGCCCTGATATGACCTCCCACACAGTCATTAGTGCCCTGCATAGTGTCTTCACCCTGTTCGGTTTCCCCAGCTATGGGCACAGCGACTGGGGTTCGTCCTTTATGAGCGACGAGCTGCGTCAGTACCTGCTCGACAAGGGCATCGCCTCGAGCAGGACTACCAGTTACAACCCCAGGGGGAATGGACAGGTGGAGAGGGAGAACGCGACGGTCTGGAAGACCGTCCTACTGACCCTCCTGTCTAGAAAACTCCAAGTCTCCCAATGGCAAGACGTCCTCCCAGACGCGCTCCACGCAATCAGATCCCTCCTCTGTACAGCTACAAATCAAACCCCTCACGAGCGACTCTTCATTTTTTCTAGGGGCACTACCACGGGAGTCTCACTTCAGGCGTGGCTGAGGACACCAGGCCCGGTCCTCCTGAGGAAGCACGTCAGGGGGCACAAAACTGACCCCTTTGTTGAAAAGGTGCGCCTCCTCCATTCCAACCCCCAGTACGCATTCGTGGAGTTCCCGGATGGTCACCAGGACACAGTATCCCTTCGAGACCTGGCACCCGCTGGATCGAGCCCCCCCTACCCCCGCTGAGGAACCCCTTACCCCGTTCCCTAAGCTGTCGCCCCCTCGCGCCCCCGATTCCGCAAGCTCACCCCACCGTTCCACGCGCCAGAACCAGCCCGCCCCCAGCGCCCCCAGTCTCCGGTCGAGCCAGAGGTGTATAAAGTTCGGACGAGACCCGCCCCGGAGTCTGCCATCGTACCCCAGCTCTCAACACCCACCCAGCCACCGCAAGAGGCTGCAACCCCGGTGCTCCGCAGATTGAAACGAACAATTCGTCCACCAGGCAGACTAACTCTGTGAGCCACCACCCCCGCTGGACTCGATGTTTTTCACAGGGGGTGAATGTGGTGAATGTGATTCACACCGGATTATAATCTGTATATACATGTGTCTATATTGTAAGTGCAGTTGCACTACCTGTCCTCCAGGGGGTGTAGCTCTGGGAATGCTCGAGTTGTACGGGGCTTCTCCCTTTGCTCTGCCGAGGACTCCTCCCCCGGAAGCTGCTGTATAAAGATCAGTGCCACATGGTCAGCCGGCCAGTTCACCGAATGTTCAATGGCTAATAGGCTGGCTCTGTTGTGAGTATGTTAAAACTGCTATTCTAATCCTACAAGCACGTGTCCGTAGAATTGTTGGTTCCAACATGTATCGCATTTGAACTGATGCTTCTCAATAAATTACTTTAAACCCTTGAATTAAACTACTTGTGCGTCCTCAGCTCTTTGTAAGTAACCTGTTACCCTGATCAAATGTATCAGTACCTCCAGTCAGCTGTCCAATGTGTCCCGTTGCCTTCCTTCCATTCTGACCTCGCTGCTATCAGCTTTCTCCTCACTGCCTTCCCTACTGGAGGATCAGAGGACGAGTGTTGATTTTTCCAAAATCTTGTATGAGGAGGGAAATGGATTTCAAAGCGAAAGGTTAATTGCAAAATAGTAATCTGAATGTCTGGTGCTAATTGTAGGTTTTGGTTTTCAACAGAAAATTTCGAACAAAATTTCGAATCAGTGTGATACAATAAAGAACGCCCACAAGGAGGTTATTGTGGGAACTTTCAAGTCCCTGTTACTTCTACATTAAGCGGTATTGGCAGTTAATGGGCCCAACAGAGACATCCAGGAAAAGCCCCATACCAGTTGTCAAAGGCTGAAAGGCTCCATCTAAATCTGCAAGGTTTGCACCCTTAGGAGGTTGTTCCACCTTACAGAGCAATCCATTCCTCAGTGTTTAGGTTGGGATGAGGGTCACTGCATTGCCTAAGCATCACTTTGCCATCATGAACAGGTGAAATCTGACTGTATTATGTTTTTTCTCGAACTGAGTGGAGGAGTTCCACTTGCAGCCAAGATGGCTAGCTGGACACCTAAGCAATTGCTCTGCACGTTGATCCTTGCTGGCCTGAGGGCTAATCCCAATTCGGATAGCATTTGAATGGAAGTGGCACACTGTAGGCGTAGGATGGGCACCGCGGTAGAGTGTACCACTCAGGGGCTAGAGCATTTCCTGCTGGGTCTGTCCATGGACCAGCACACAGGTGAATACTATCTGGGGAAGGAGATGTGGGTGGGGAGTGAAGGAGCAGAGAATGGAGGGGAAGAATACAGCAAAGGATGGCTGCATTTCTGTGGCACCATCAGGATTATGTCTAGTCCTTGCAGGTCCACGTTGGAACAGTTTTCTGCTTGTTATTTGCACTGCATGGGTTGGTATGAGGCGAAACTAGGTAGAGTTTTCCATGCCCCACAAACTTTGAAAGACGCTGATATCTGTGGCCAAAAGACCTCAGGTCTGTTTCTGGTTGGTGGGCTGCTCGTCTAATACAATGCAATATGTCGTCACTTAAAGTTGTGGTTGCATTTATAATCGCGACTATAAATGAAATAATTTTAAGTGAATCATGGGTTGCGTAGGAATCAATCGGAGTTAGGTCCCTTCAGCCATTTTTCACCCAGAAAAATATAACAGGCAGGCTGAAATACTGTGCCACACATGTGCAGCAGTGTGCATTCCTCGCTGGGTTAACTTGTAAATCAAAATAAATCATTGAATTTAACAGGTGTACCATATACATTCAAATTAGTTAACCCTAAATTACCCAAACAAGCCCTGAGTAGCACTGCTTCTGTATTTCACCCACAACGTTCCTGACACTCAGCATAACCTTTTCCTTGCTTTCCTTTCCCACTCTGTCTCTCTCACTCTTTTTATCCCTCCTTTCCCACTCTGCCTTTCACTCTCTCTGTTTCTACTCTCTCTTTCTCTCTCTCTCTCTGTCTTTTCCCACTCTGGCCCGGATTTTCACCATGACGGAGGTGTCCCATGTCCCAACCCAGCATTTCCCATCTTTGCGGGGGTGGGGGCGGGACCAGAGTCGGGCCAGGATTTGCATGTTGTGATTCGCGGACGCAGCTGGCCATTCAAATCGCCTGCTGCCTAATGCACTATCAATTACGACAAAACAAGAGTAGAGAGTAATCGAGGCTTTATTGCGCAGAGTTGTGTAGCCTCCCGCGGCTGCTGCCGAAAAGGCTGTAGCTCGGTGAGTCCACACATTTATACTCCGTCTACTGGGCGGAGCCAGCAGGCAGGGATCTACCCCCGTACCTGTAGTACAGGGGCCTTACTGTAATACCTCATATGCGGTATATACAATACAACAGTGGTGACTACCATACTGCCTCCACTGAAGTGGGATTTTGGATGAAGAAGCATGTGGATTCTGGAGTGTGCAGATTAGAGCAGGTGAGATGAGGCCTGAACTTGGCGGATTCATTTGCATAGCCTTCGGAGGGTTGTGAATGTTTGGAATCCTCTAAGCCAAAGGGCTGTGGAAGTTCAGTCACTGAGTATATTTAAAGTAGAGATTGACAGATTTCTAAACACCAATGGGTTATGGGGGATATTGTGGGGGGAAAGGCATTGAAGTGAATCAGCCATGATTGTATTTAATGGCAGAACATAGGCTGAATGATCTATTTCTACTCCTATGTTCCTATCTTGCATCAATTATCAGGATCATAATGCATTAATAATCAAGAAACTATTAGATTAATAATAGGATCGATTTACATGGTTCCTCTTGCATTAATAATCAGTGGCCCATTAATTCAACAATCAGGAAATTATTGCATTAATAATCAGGATGCTAATGCATTTGTAATCAGAAATATTTAAATTAATAATCAGAGTCCTGTTGCATCAATAATCAGGATCCTATTACATTAAAATCATTTGTCAATTGTGTCAGTAATCATGATGCTATAAGATTTAAAAAAAAAAAAAAATCGCTTATTGTCACGAGTAGGCTTCAAATGAAGTTACTGTGAAAAGCCCCTAGTCGCCACATTCCGGCGCCTGTTCGGGGAGGCTGGTACGGGAATCGAACCGTGCTGCTGGCCTGCTTTCAAAGCCAGCAATTTAGCGTTGTGCTAAACAGCCCCTGTTTAGATCCTTTTATTGTATTCATTCGTGGGATATGACCGTCACTGGCTTGGCCAGAAGTTATTGTCCATCCCTAGTTGCCCTTGAGGAGGTGGTGGTGAGTTGCCTATTTGAAACACTGCAGTCCATGTGGTGTAGGTTCGCCCACAATGCTGTTAGGAAGGGAGTTCCAAGACTTTGGCCCAGTGGTAATGAAGGAACGGCCAATACATTTCCAAGTCAGGTGAGTGCCTTGGAGGGCAATACCCAGATGGTGTTGTTCCAGGTATCTGCTGCCCTTGCCCTTCTAGGTGGTAGAGGTCGCAGGTTTGGAAAATGCTGTCAAGATGCCTTAGTGAGTGACTGCAGTGCATTTTCTAGATGATACACACTGTCGTCGAGGGTGGAGGGAGTGAATACTTGTGGAAGGGGTGCCAATCAAGCGGGCTACTTTGTCCGGGAAGGTGTCAAGCTTCTTAAGTGTTGTTGGAGCTGCACTCGTCCAGGCAAGTGGGGAGTAGTCCATCACACTGACTTGTGACTTGTAGGTGGTGGACAGGCTTTGCAGAGTCAGGCGGTGAGTTATTCGCTGCAGGATTCCTAGCCTCTGACCAGCACTTGTAGCTACATTAATAACCAGAGTCCAAATACATTAATAATCTGTACACATTTACATTCATTAATGACCTGTTGCATCAATATTGTGGCTCCAATTACATTAATCATAGTCCTGTGATATTAATAACCAGGTTCCTAGCACATTAATATTGACATTGCTATTACATTTATATTAAGGGTTCCATTACTTTCCAATTCAGGATGCTATTACATGCCTTTTCATGGACCCCTTGCTCAGTCCTGTCTCCTCACACCGCTCAGCTGCAGCACCCACCTCACCATACCCCTCCTAAAGTTTTCACTCTGGGGTCACAGAAGGTTTGCGGCATTAAAATAGAATCCCGACAGTGCAGAAGGAGACCATTCGGCCCATCGAGTCTGCACCAACCACCTGAAAGAACACACTACCTAGGCCATCTACCCCACCCTATCCCTGTAAACCCACCTAAACCTGCACAATTCATAACTGTGAGAGAAAATCCACGCAGACACGGGGAGAACATGCAAATACCACAGAGTCACCCAAGGCCGGAATTGAACCCAGGTCACCTGGCGCTGTTAGGTAGCAGTCCTGACTGCTGTGCCAACGTGCTGCACAGCAGAGGAAATGTTTGGGAAGCACTGGACTTAGAGATGAATTGGGACCTTCCATGTCCGTCTGATTCGACTACTGACTGGACAATCTTGCTAAATCATCAGGGGAATTTTACCTCAGTTTGCTTAATGCAAGTGGGAGTTTGAGGAGCAGGGTGTTTATAACAAGTAATTAGCTTGCGGCATAATGGGCGGCACGGTACCAGAGACGTTAGCACAGTTGTTTCACAGCTCCAGGGTCCCAGATTCGATTTGCGGCTTGGGTCACTATCTGTGTGGAGTCTGCACGGTCCCCCCCCCCTCCCCCGTGCGTGGGTTTCCTCCGAGTGCTCCAGTTTCCTCCCACAGTCCAAAGATGTGCAGGTTAGGTGGATTGGCCGTGCCAAATTGCCCTCAGTGTCCAAAAAGGATAGGTGGGGTTACTGGGTTCAGGGGATAGGGTGGAGGTGTGGGCTTGGGTGGGGTGCTCATTCCAAGGGCCGGTGCATACTCTGTGGGCCAAGTGGCCTCCTTCTGCACTGTAAATTCGATGATCTCTCGACAATAACGGTAGCACAGTGGTTAGCACTGTTGCTTCACAGCTCCAGGGACCCAGATTCGATTCCTGGCTTGGGTCACTGTCTGTGTGGAGTCTTCACGTTCTCCCCGTGTCTGCATGGATTTCCACCGGGTGCTCCGGTTTCCTCCCACAAGTCCCGAAAGGTGTGCTTGTGAGGCGAATTGGACATTCTGAATTTTTCCTCAGTGTAACCGAACAGGCGCCAGAGTGTGGCGACTGGGGGCTTTTCACAGCAATTCATTGCAGTGTTAATGTAAGCCTACTTGTGACTACAATTATTTGAGATTATTATAATGTATTTTGATTTGGCATAAGTTTCATCATTTTTAGATTTAACCAAATGTGCAGTTATAACCTCTCAAGTTGGACTTCACTGTAATGAAGTTCCCTTAGCAACACATTTGTTAAAATACCATGCTATTTACAGAGCATAGAGTCAGGGTAAGGAGCGGGTCAGGGGAGTAGAAATATCAGATGGTATAAAACATCTTGGGGTAATTTAAAATAAATGTATCCTGACTTATTATAACACTTTGTGAGAGGATCCTAGGGAGTGAGGTGAGCTGAGTTAACTTGCTGCAGTGTGATGGTACACTAATTGGGATGTCTAATTACTGTGAAAACTGCAATTTAATCAATGAACGGTCAACTTACAGCATTACAATCTATAAGCTGATTCCACTGTTCTATCTGAACAGAATAACTGTGTATTAACCCGGAAATTGTGTGACTCTTGTATTTTCTACTGCCTCTGAGGACAAAACAAATTCAGTTAATAACTTGAGGATTGAACTCCAAGGTCGAGATTCTAGTCTGGTCTTTTTTGCTCTATGACTGCGCATGGTACCAGGAGCTAGAACACAGTTTATGTGATCCTCCCCGTCATTATTTCTGCTATTTTTTACAGTCTCATTAAATATCTTCCAAAGTCAAATAACAGCTTCTCCGGCTGCATGGATAAACATTTGAAGCACTCACATAAACACTGTCCACGTACGTGGTCTAAACATTAAAACTCTGAGCACTTATCCTCCCCAGAGGGATCTCAATTTTCCGACACACACAGGAAAAGCTTAGAAATCAAGTAATTCTGAGTGATTACAAACCATGGAAGATAGTGCACAAGTTGGTAGAATACTTGTTTCCCAAATGCTGTAGCTATTACAGTTTCGAATTAGTGTTAGCATAGTTTTCATCAGAAATGGAACAGGTGGGTGCACTTTGAATGGTGATCAGTGTTAATGTGCTTTCTGATGCATTTTACCTTTTTCTATCAGCACGATTTAATTTAAGAAACAAAACTCCTCTTAGAATTTTGGGTTAAACTTTCTTTGTGGTCTGTTTTAGGACACGGACATAACCTAGCCGCTCCTGCTTCCAGTGAGGCAAGCAGCAAACAAACTTGGTGATTTGGTGGTTCTTTCTCTTGATTTACCTGATGGTGCTGGTCCAAGTGGGGCCTGTGCTACCTGGGAGCTCAGCAGGGTGTTCGTTGGCAGCGTGTGGTGCACTTAGCCTACTCCTTGTAAGGCAGTTTACTCCTCTGAAAGGGGAATTCATAGAATAGAATGCCTACAGGGCAAAAGGAGGCCATCATCCCATCACATCTGCACCGACCCTCTGAAAGAGCACCCTACCTAAGCCCACTCCCCTGCTCTATCCCCTTAAACTGGGCACTAAGGGGCATTTTTTGCATGACCAATTCACCTAACCTGCACATCTTTGGACTGTGGGAGGAAACCAATGTAGACACGGGGAGAATGTGTCCACACAGTCCACACAGTCACCCAAGGCTAATATTGAACACAGGCTCCTGACACTATGGGGCAGCAGTGCTAACTACTGAGTCACTCAAGGTGCCTTCACTGATGCTGAGTGTGCATTTATACTTGCTGCCTGTAGGAGTTGCACAGGAGAGAGAGGGCTCCTGGATTCATATACGCAGCACTGGAGACCTTGATAATGAACATTGGAAAAGTGAGAGGCTATGTTTCAGCTGATGGAAAAGGAGTAAGGCAGGAATCATAGAATCGCTGCAATGCAAAAGGATCCCATTGAGCCCATTGCGTCTGCACCGACCCTCTGAAAGAGCACTCTACTTAGGCCCACTCCCCCATTTTATCGCCGTAACCCCACCTGTCCTGCACATCTTTGGACACTAAGGGACAATTTAGCATGGCCAATCCGCTTATCCTGCACATCTTTGAAAGTGGGAGGAAACCCGAGTACCCGGGGAAACCCACGCATACACAGAGAGAACGTGCAAATTCCACACAAATAGTGACCCAAGGCCAGCATTGAACACGGGTCCCTGGCACTGTGAGGCAGCAGTGTTAACCACTGTGCCACCATGCTGCCCTCAAGGCCAACTCTCAGAAAGGAATGGGAGCAAGTGGCTGGGGAAGGTCATTTAGTACGGCAACAGGAATAGACAATTCAGCCCCTTGAGTCATTCAATGAAATTGTGATTGATTCGATACCTAAATCCACATACTCACCATTTCAATTTAGCGAACTGAGAGAGAATCTGAGTGAAGGGACTTGTGCCTCCGTGGATTTATTACAGTAGCAATTATGTTTTTAGTGTTTGTAATTAAGGGCACCAAATGGAAGGTCAAACTGACCAATATTGAGGTACCTCAAAAGGCAGAAATATCTTGAATTGACGTACTCATAGCCAGATGGAGCAGACATGTAGTGCATGTGACTGACCATAAATTGGCCATGTAGTCATAACTTAACCTTGGATACTGCCTGTGAGAGCTCCTCGAAGGTGAACCTCGGTAAATCTGGCACAGACTGGGCAGAAAATGCACAAGAAAGAAGGATTGTCTGGAGAGTGATCTCGAGTAATGTCGTTGCTTCATTTGAAAGCAAGGAATGCGGGCAGCTAAGGACAAAAGGCAAGCTAAGAAAGACCAGGTGACGCGATTCTCCGATTGCTGGATAGAGTGTCTGCGCCATCGTGAACGCCGTCGCGTTTCACGATGGCGCAAAATGGGCACGGGCACTTACAAGGGCAGCACGTCGCTGGAGCGGTTCACACCGCTCCAGCCTCACTTCCTGGCGCGCACTGAGGGCGGCGCCAACCCGCGCATGCGCAGTTTGGCCGCGCCAACCCGTGAATGCATGGGGGACTTCTTCAACATGTCAACCCCGACACAACATGGCGTGGGGGTTCAGGGGCCGGCCGCCTAATAAAATAGGGCCGGGGCTGGAGAGGCCGGCCCGCCAATCGGTGGACCCCGATCGCGGGCCAGACCCCATCGGAGGCCCCTCCCGGTGAAGGAGCACCTCTCCCCCCAACCCCCCACAGGCCGCCCCCGACCCTACTCGCAGAGTTCCCACTGGCTGTGAGCAGGTGTGAATGGCGCGGACGGGACTCTGCCGTTTCCGCCCGGACGCTCGGCCCATCAAGGTCGGCGAATCGGCGGCCCGGCCACGGACAGCGACCCAAGACTATCGCCGCTCCAAACGCGCCGGCGCAAATGGCACCGATTCTCCGCTGCTCTGAGAATCGACTGCCGCCGTCAGACCGACGCCGGGGGAAAAAATGGCGCGAACGGCGATTCTCCCATACGGCGCGGCATGGGAGAACCCTGCCCCAGGGAGTCCCAACAACATCATACAATTCAACCTGGACCGCACTGGGAAAAGCCAACAGCTCTGCAATCGAGCTCCACAGCCGCTCAAATGCACAACAGGTGTCTCTATGCAAGGAACGGCCTTTGGAAGAAAGGGAAAATGAATAAAGTGATGAATTAATTCCTACTCTGAGCAATTTCATCGCCCACTTCTAATGCCAGCAATTATTGTACGGCAGGTGTGACACTGGTGATATTCCTTGACAAGCTAGATGTCATTGCAGTTTCTATTTTTAGTCCCATTAATGATGCATGACTTTATATTGGAAAAACACACTATATTTTATTTGAATGCAGTTTTCCAAACTGTTTGCTGGAAGACCAGATGTTAACTAATTATACGGTACTAAAATAGAACTAAATGAAACACAGCATTGTGACTCGAAATTTCCCCCCCCCCCCAGTCCCCTTTATAAAGGGGGTGTATCCGATGCCACATGTAAGTCACACAGTTACAATATGCAAATGATTTATAGTTTTTAACTCTCATCTGCAATATTCAGCTTTCCTTCCTGATAATGTTTTTCATTTCATTTGATTTACTCTTCATAAAGGGGCTGGTTTTGCACAGGGCTAAAGAGCTGGCTTTTAAAACAGACCAAAGCAGGCCAGCAGCACGGTTTAATTCCCGTACCAGCCTCCCCGAACAGGCGCCGGAATGTGGCGACTAGGGGCTTTTCACAGTAACTTCATTTGAAGCCTACTTGTGACAATAAGCTATTTTCATTTTCATTTTCATTTCATTTCATTTCATAATGGCCCGAGTACAAATAACTCCGATTGTAAACTGTTTCTGGTAACAGGGTATGTTTGTACATGGGTTACTGTCAGCTCTGTGAAAGGCTGCTGACATCTCTTGCCTTCACACACACAATAGAGCTGATGTGGTAGAGCAATGAATTTAAAATGGCTGGGTCTTCGATGTTGTTCTATTCTAAACCTCCTCTTTGTGGCTCTTTTGGACTAGGAAACGGGAGGCTCCCAAATCGACAGCCTGTGCCTTTTGAACTGGCGGCAGGATTTCCTATCTCGCATAGTTTACCCTTTAGGTAAATAAATCTGTGAGTCTGATGTAACTGGCCAGTTCGGGTCATATGCGTGGGTCATGGAGCCTCACTCTCCTAGGAGGTGAATAAAAATAGAACGTTGGATCAGCAACATTTGCATCATTTCCCCTCTTGTCTGAGTTGGTCAGCCTGTGGGAGTCGACACGAGGATTGGGAACTTGCATCAGAAAAGCTGCTGCTGCTGGAGACCAAGGCATACAATTAATGTCATCTTCAACTCTGAGCTGTACAAGCATGTTGTTAGCGCTGGAGTATTGAGCATGGTGAGGCTTATTGGAAATTATTCTTTTTCGAAAGAAAATAACCACAATTGTTTCCACAGCTCCAATCACTCTGCAATGTAATTTCACATGGAATTACATAGCATTAAAGCAGTCATGGATACTGCCAGGCCAATCTGTGCATGTGAGTTCCTTATCTGCTACATGGGCAGTAGTCTTAATCTCATGATTTCCTCAATTCCTTTTATTCCTTTTTAATTCAGTCACTTATTCCTCAATATTGACACCTGGTGAAATCCTGTGCTTTCCTGTGGGTTTGGAGGCAGGGATGGGGCATTTAACCAGATGGGAATGTGCCATGGGGTAACCCTGCTGCCTCCCTGTCACCAACCCAATTATGCCCATGGATAGCCCTTAAGGTGAAGTGAAGTCCTGAAGTGGGCAATTAATGCATACTTAAGGGCCTCATCCTAATCTGCTGGTATCACCCCAACCACTGCTGTTGCTGCTGGCCTTCTCCCCTGAAACACCCACCATGCCCTCCTTCCTGTCATCATTCACCCATAGCCTGCTTCCCTCCTCGATACAAGGCCTTGAGAGGGTACAGTACCAACAGAAATCAACACCTCCTTGGCGGCGCTGCTGAGCACAGAAGAGTTGCATGTCTCTGATGGGTCAACTACTATCGATGGGCAGGATTTCCACCCTTGATCCTGGGGGTGGGCCCCAAATCATTGGAATGATTCTGGGCATAATTCACCCATTTTGAAACTAGGTGCGGTGGTGGGCTGCTCCGGCGGCCCCTGTCCTGCCAATCAGAATAGCAGGATCCTGTGCCAGATTCTGAGCTTGGAGCCTCATTAATTATGCACAAGAATATACCCCCCCATGTCACCTGATGGGCCAGCAGCTGATTCGTCCACCCGCCATCAGCTGGTGGGTTCAAAGGTCATGTTTAAAAGCCAGTCCAGCACACTCATATCACTCTCTCCAGCCCACCTGTCTTCACCAGACCACGCAAGATGTCAGATAAAGTCTGTTCCTCAATTCAACCACCTTCCTATCCTGAGCCCATGCCTCACTTGGACTTCGACCCACCATCTCTGGAGTCTTTGTGCATCCATTTGCAGTAAATGATGTCCTTGTTTGTGAGGTTTACATGCAGCCTTGTCTGGGTCCATATGCTAGCAAAAATGGCATAGAGGCTGTCTACTACAACAAGACCATTTAAATGAATGGGTTCCAATAGCCTATGCGTCAAGATCCATGACTGCAACTGAGTGTAGGTACGGCCAGATTGAAAAAGAGTGTTTAGGACTTGTGACTGGAATTTTCAAGTTCCACGAGTATGTTTATGGTTTACCAAGGTTTATAGTAGAGACTGACCATCATCCACTTGTACACATCAGTGAAAAGAATTTAAATGAAATGTTACCACATCTACAAAGATTAATAATGAAAATACAACAATACGATTTCAATCTGATACATACTCCAGGCAAAGATTTAGTAATAGCTGATACTCTATCCAGATCCATCAACACTGATATTCTTCATGAGGAATCGATCAATGACATTGATTCTCACCTGCAACTTTTCAGAGAGTTACTTCCAGCCTCTGATTCAAAGCTTCAACAAATTTGAGAAGAAACATAAAAAGATACTGCTTTGACCAAAGCTACATCTACAAAATGGATGACCTAAAGGTCCTGCCCACCATACCAGAGCATACAGTCGGAACTGATTATCTTGGATGATATTTTGCTGAGACAAGATCGAATTGTCATACCAGACAGCGTGAGGTCAGAAATGCTTACTCGACTTCATTAAGGTCATCTAGGCAACGAGAAATGTAAAAGCCGAACCAAACAATCAATATATTGGCCAGGTATAAACAAAGATATAGTTGACATGATATCATCATGTTCAACATGTCAGACACATCAGAATCAACAGTGCAAGGAACCATCACGACAACATGACATTGTTACATTGCCATGGATGAAAGTGGGTATCGATCTATTTCATTCATATTTTAAAAATAAATTTAGAGTACCCAATTCATTTTTTTCCAATTAAGGGACAATTTAGTCTAGCCAATCCACCTACCCTGCACATCTTAGCTTGTGGGGGCCAAACCCACGCAGACACGGGGAGAATGTGTAAACTCCACACGGACATTGACCCAGGGCCGGGATCGAACCTGGGACCTCGGCGCCGTGAGGCAGCAGTGCTAACCACTGCGCCACCGTGGTGCCCCGATCTATTTCATTCACTAGGTAAAGATTATATCTTAGTTGTTGATTACTTTTCTAATTTTCCTGAACTCATGAAGGTCCAAAACCGTAATAAAGCATGAATAGAAATATTTGCCAGGCATGGTGGGCGAAATTCTCCGACCCCCACGACGGGTGGGAGAATAGCGGGAGGGCCTTCCCGACATTTTTGCCGCCCTCCCGCTATTCTCCCCCCCCCCCCCCCCCCCGCCGAAGTCCCGACCCGAATCGCTGCCGCCGTTTTTTTACGGCCGGCAGCGATTCTCAGCTGTTGGATGGGCCGAAGTCCCAGCCCTTTTCGCCGTTTTTACGAACGGCAAACACACCTGGTCTTGCCGTTCGTAAAAACGGCGTCACAAACTCGCTTTTTATAACCATGGCACCGATTGGCACGGCAGTACCACGGCCGTGCCAAGGGTGCCATGGGCCCGCGATCGGTGGGCACCGATCGCGGGCAGCGGGCCCGATGCCCGCGCACTACTTGTCCTTCCGCCGCCCCGCAGTATCCATTCGCGGGGCGGCTGAGGGGCAACCCGGCCCGCGCATGCGCAGGTTTCGTGCAAAAACGCGATGACGTCACCCACGCATGCGCGGGTTGGAGTCTTCCAAACTGCGCATGCGCGGCTGACGTCATATGACGCGTCAGCCGGCGCTAACTCCAGCAAGCGGGCTTAACGATTTTCGTTAAGCCCGTCTTGCCGGAGCCTACGGCGTCGGGCTGCTAGCCCCGACCGGGGACCAGAATCGGTCCCCGGTCGGGAAGGGGCGCGCTGCCGTAAAACCCGCCCGGGTTTTACGGCAGCTTTACGATTTCTCCCGTTTTGGGAGAATCTCGCCAGGTATTCCTCATACCATCATGCCTGACAATGGCCCATGTTTTTCAATTTATGAGTAGAAAGAATTTTCAACAATTTACAATTTTGAGCGTATCACTTCAAGTCCTCATTTTCCTCAGTCCAATGGGAAGGTTGATAAAGGCGTCCACATAATTTAACAGTTACTGAGCAAATCAAAAGATTCACAATCTGATTTCTATTTAGCACTACTTAACTACAGAGCTTCACCTTTATTGTCAGAATTATCTCCAGCTCAATGATATATAACTGGAACATAAGAACAATTGTACCTCAGCTACACATTCCCAATCCTGATCAACATCTCACTGTGAAGAAACTTCAGCAACAAAGACTGTAACCAAAAAGGCATTTTGATTTACATGCAAAAGATTTGTCAATTCTAACGGAAAATTATGCTGTTCAATTCAGACTTCCTGAAGGAGGTTGGTCTGACATTGCTCATATCTTTAGGCAATTATCTCCAAGATCTTACCTGATTAAAACTTCGGATGGCAACATCTATGAAAGAAATTGTCGTGATCTACTTCAAGTCAAAGATCAAACATAGATTTTTCCTCATCTTGACTTACACAGTTTCAAAACAAGTTGAACGTCAACTAAATTCCAATCTGACAAGCAACAAGAACATTAAAACTTTTTCATCACCTACCAAATCGACAAGGAAAAGACTAAATCGATTCAATTGGTGAACTTTTACACAATTCTAGTAATTGCTGTACTATGTAACCACTGCATTTCACAAGTAAAATTTCTTTTTTTAATATTTGCAAGAAAATGTTTTTAAAAAAGGGGACGCAGTGATCTCTGTATATCAATACAGTAGTCCCCCGTTATACCGTGCTCCGCAATACCGCGGTTCGCGATATACCGCGGGGGGGCTTATGGACCCCAACTGTCAGTTGTGTCAATTTCAGCGGCCGGCTCACTTTGATCCGGAGAGGGAAGCTGCTCTCACTGAAGCAATCAGCCGGCCGCTGAAATTGACACTGCCCACTGCTCTCTCCCTCCAATCCAACTTTTAAGTTTTAATGTTTCTGATTGGAGGGAGAGAGCAGCCGGCAGTGTCAATTTCAGCGGCCAGCTGATTGTTTCAGTGAGAGAGCAGCTTCCCTCTCTGGATCAAAGTGAGCCGGCCGCTGAAATTGACACTGCCGGCTGCTCTCTCCCTCCAATCAGAAACATTAAAACTTAAAAGTTGGATTGGAGGGAGAGAGCAGCGGGCAGTGTCAATTTCAGCGGCCGGCTGATTGTTTCAGTGAGAGCAGCTTCCCTCTCCGGATCAAAGTGAGCCGGCCGCTGAAATTGACACTGTTTTAATTGGATCCACGATGGGGGTTTTAAATTTATTTAAAAATCTATGCTAGCGCTTCCCATTGTGAGTCTACGGGGGTCTGACCTCTCCCCCCGCCCCCCCGTAGACTCACAATGGGAAGCGCTAGCATAGATTTTTAAATAAATTTAAAACCCCCATCATGGATATCCGCGGCTCGGATACAACGCGGGTGGCTGTCTTGGACCCCAACACCCGCGTTATAAAGGGGGACTACTGTATATATGATCAGTATATGTAATGCCAATACAGGCAACTGAACACTAGAGGTCCCACTATCAGAAGCTATATTAATGGTTTTCCTGCTCTTTCTGATAGCAGTGTGTATCAGGAGTGAAGAGAGAACAGACATAGTAAAGCTAAAGAGAGGTTATTTGTTATCAAAGCATTATATAGTATAATTTAATTAGTTAACTCTACAATTGTTTCTTTATTTTACTAGTTGAGTATTAAGTAAAAGAACTCACAATATTTATTTATATTACTCAAATTAGTTTATATTTAAAAGAAGACGACTACTCGTTTCAACAACGCGGCTGGTTCAAGAGAGTAATATACATATTACGTAAGGTAATATAACACCTGCCACCATCTTAGCACCTACACCGTACAAACCCAAGACGATGTAATATGGAAAAGGCACGCAGATCAACCTTTGGTGGCAAGGACCAATCCGTCAGAGGCAGAATCAACAGAGTCCAAATCCAGCTGTGCCTGGAAACGACCTGGGCCTTCCCGAGAACCTGACACTAAGCGAAACAATTGGGGAAAACAGCACCTCAATTGAGAATCAAACACCGAGTTAACCTCAGGTCACTACATTGACTTTGATTGAGGTAACACTGATTATGCTCACACCTGTGCCAGGGTTCCAGGTTCAATTCCCGCTTGGGTCACTGTCTGTGCGCAGTCTGCACGTTCTCCCCGTGTCTGCGTGGGATTCCTCTGGGCACTCCGGTTTCCTCCCACAAGTTCCAAAAGACGTGCTTGTTAGGTGAATTGGACATTCTGAATTCTCCTTCCATGTACCCGAGCAGGCGCCAGAGTGTGGTGACTAGGAGATTTTCACAGTAACTTCATTGCAGTGTTAATGTAAGCCTACTTGTGACACTAATAAAGATTATAATTATTAAAACGAAGTGATATTTCGTAGTGAAGTCCATTAATATTGAAGAACTCCAACATGAGGCTAAATTGTGTGCCCTCGGTTCAAACAACAAGATTTGAAAGTTAGGTGATGGCTTCATCAGAACTTTGGAGACTTGAATGTTATCAGAAAAATAAGTTCTGGTACGGATCCTCCAGCTTGTGGGAAAAAGCAAGATTAGCTCCCACATGTCTGTCAGCCAAGTTGAACTCGAGCGGTCCTGTGGGAACTATTTAGAAGAGGTTCTCACACAAGCTTCATGCAGTTGGAATGTTACTGAGCACATTTGAGAAGTACATGATTTAGAAGTTATTGTTATGCCTTGCTGGATTTATGGTTGATCGGTTGCTGAGCTGCTTCTTTGAAAAGAATAACCGACGGCTCCCTATTCCAGAGACTTGAGCACAGAAATCTACACTTACACTCCCGCGTAGTACTGAGGGAGTGCTGCTTCTCAAAGGCAGCATCTATTGGATGAGATATTAAACAAAAGGCCATTTGTCCTCTTAAGTGGATGTAAACAATTCCATGATACTATTTTAAAGAAGAGTTCAGGAGTTATGTCCAGTGTCCTGGCCAATATTTATCCCTCAGTCACAATGGAAATATGGCAGCTAATTTGTGCGTAGTAAACTCCCATAAACTGGAATGTGATAATGACTGGATTACTGTGCACAAATTAGCTGCCATGTTTTCTTCATTACAACACAACTACACTTCAAAATATATGTGTTTGTCTGTAAAACACTTTGGGGCACTCAGAGGATGTGAAACGTACTATATAAATATTAATATTCCTCAATGTGTCTGTAACTTGAGAGGAATTGTGACAGGGATCTTCCCTCAAAGACTTTACTGCAATTTGTTTATCTCTGCTGAATACATTTATATTAATTTAATGATTCTTGAAGATACCAGGGATATAAGCACTGTGGTTACAAGAGTGGGCCCGAGGCTGAGAATTCTATGGTGGACAACTCACCCCCTGACTCGCCAAAGCACATCCACCACCTACAAGGTACAAGTCAGGAGTCTACACTTGATTGAATGAGCACAGCTCCAACAACACTCAAGAAGCTCAATATCAAGTGGGTCGTTGGCAGGAGGAGGGAGTGAAGGGGTGGGGGGGGGGTGTTGGTATTGGTTGATTTTTGGTTTGGTTATGGGGAGCGGATGGGTGGAGGGGAGGCTTGTTGACATGGGAGTGGTTGGTGTGGCGCAATTGGTTACGGAGAGATGGCGGCAAACATCTTGGGGCGGGACTGGCAATGTGTGAGATGCGGACCGGGGGAGTGGGGCTAAAGAAGGGATATGGTTGATCGGCAGGGGAGGAGGGGAGGGGAGTCCCCTGACCAGGCTGGTTACTTGGAACGTGCGAGGGGTGAATGGGCCGGTTAAACAGTTGCATATTTTCGAGCACTTCAGAAGTTTGAAAGCGAACGTTGTGTTCCTGCCGGAGGTGTACCTGAGTTGGGAGATCAAACGAGGCTGACAAAGGGATGGGTAGAGTAGGTGTTAGACGTGAGGACAAGGGGTGGGGGGGGGGGGGGGTTGGTGGTGGTGCTGGCCAATAAGATAGTGGCCTACGAGGTGGGTAGTATTGTAGACAACTCGGAGAGATAGGTGCGTGATGTTCAGTGGGAAGCTTGAGTGGATACCGATGAATCTGGTGAATGTTTATGCCGAAATTGGGACAATGTGGACTTTGGGAGATGGGTGTTAGAGAAGATCCTGGATCTGGACTCGCACCGGCTGATAACCGGGCATGTAGCGGGCAACACTGTAGCACAGTAGTTAGCACAGTTGCTTCACACCTCCAGGGTCCCAGGTTCAATTCCCGGCTTGGGTCACTGTCTGTGTGGAGGCTGCACGTTCTCCCCGTGTCTGCGTGGGTTTCCTCCGGGTGCTCCAGTTTCCTCCCACGGTCCAAAGACGTGCAGGTTAGGTGGGTTGACCATGATAAATTGTACTTAGTGTCCAGAAAGGTGGGTTGGGGTTGCTGGGTTACAGGGATAGGGTGGAGGTGTGGGCTTCTGTGGGGTGCTCTTTCCAAGGCTGGTGTGTGGACACGATGGGCCGAATAGCCGGCTTCTGCACTGTAAATTCTATGATTCTATAATGGGGAGCGATTTTGGCACGGCTTTGGATCTGAGATTGGACTAGTCATGTCCAAGGTCATTGAAAGTGTCGGCGGTGGTGAGAGAATTGTGGGGGTTCATGGATCGTATGGGGTCGCTGATTGGTGGAGGTTTCGGAGGCTGAGGGCGAAGGAATTCTTGTACTTCTCACATATGCACTAGGTGTACTCCTGGGTCAATTTTTTTGTGATGGACAAGGTGCGGTTGGTGAGGGTAGCCGATTTGGAGTATTTGGTGATCGTGGTCGCTGACTAGGCGCAGCTTTGGGTCGATTTTTGGGTGATTCAGGGGGAGGCCCTGCGGCCGCAGTGGAGGTTGGATGTGGGCCTGTTGATCGATGAGGGGGTGTCTGAGAGGATGTGGACCGCCATCTCAGGGAATGACACAGAGGAGGTCTCGGCCTCCATATGGTGGGAGGCACTTGGCGGTAGTCACGGGCAAATTTATCTCAATCCTGGCGCATAGGGAGAGGGTGGAACGGGAGGAGAGAGTGAGGCTAGTGGATGAGATTTTGAGGGTGTATCAGAGGTACGCGAAAGGAGGGGCGACTAAAGGAGCGGCAGAGGCTCCAGATGGAGTTTGGGTTGGTGTCCACAGGGAGGGTGGTAGGGCAATCGTGGAGAGCCAGAGGTGCAGTATACGGGTCGTACCCGCTCTCCCCATTGCTTTTTGCTCTGGCGATAGAGCCGTTGGTGATGACACTGAGGACGTCAAGGGGTTGGAGAGGTATTGAGCGGGGTGGGGCCGAGCACAAAGTCTCGTTGTATGCGGACGATCTTTTGTTATCCATTTCGGACCCAGTGGGCAGCTTCGATAGGATCATGGAGATCCTGTGGGAATTTGGCCGTTTATCGGGGTATAAATTGAATATGAGGAAAAGCAATTAATGCTAGAGGGCAGGAGAGGAGATTGGGGGAGTTGCCATTCCGGGCAGTGGGGGCGAATGTTTGGTACCTGGGAATTCAGGTGGCACTAAGCTGGGCGCAGTTGCATGAATTGAATTTGGCACGACTGGTTGAGGGATTAAACGCAAACTTTAAGAGGTGGGATGCTATCACTGGCTGGGCTTTGCAGACGGTTAAAATGATGGTGCTGCCCAGGATCTTGTTCTGTTCCAGACCCTCTCCATATTTGTTCCACAGTCTGTTTTTAGGAATTAGAATGGGATAATTTTGGGGTTTGTGTGGGGCAGGGAAAGCCCTTCGGGTGAGAAGGGTATTTTTGGGAAGGGGGTGGAGGGGGCTGGCATTGGGCGGCGAATATCGCAATGGCGAAGAAATGGCAGTGGAGGAGGGGTAGATTTGGGTGCGGATGGAGGCAGCATCGTGCGGGGGGGATGGGTTTGAGGGCACCGTTGCTGGCACCCTTTCATTTTCGCCAGTCCAGTATTCTATGAACGGTGGTCTCAGCATTGCAAGTTTGGAACCAGTGCAGGCAACACTCTGGGTTGGAGGGCATCTCGCTGTAGACGCCAATACGTGACAATCACAGATTTGTGCCGGTGGGGCAGAACACGAGGTTCCGGGGGTGGCGGCAGGTGGGGACAGAGTACTTCAGGGATTTGGTTACAGGAGTCAGGTTTGCAGACTTGGAGGAGTTGGAGGAAATGTATGAGTTGCCTAAGGGGAATACTTCAGATCTCTGCAGGTGAGGGACTTTGTGAGGAAAGAGGTGCCGCCTCCGGTGTTTCAGGATAAGCTGTTGTCCGAGGATGACATTGGGGAGGGGAGAGTGTCAGAAATTTATGGAGAGTTGATGAAGAAGGAGGGCACTCCAGTGGAGGAGGTCGAGCACAAATGTGAGGATGAATTGGGTGGGCAGGTAAGGGCCAAGACGTGGAAGGAAGCCCTGCACAGGATGAACGCGTCCTCGTCGTGTGCGAGGTTAAGCCTCATCCAGTTTAAGGTGGTGCACAGGGCCCACATGACGGTGGCGAGGATGAGCCGGCTTTTTGCAGGGGTGGAGGATAGGTGTGGGTGGTGGGCCGGGAGACCCGCAAATCACTTCCACATATTTTGGGCGTGTCCAAAGCTGAGGGGGTTCTGGCAGGGGTTCTCGGATATCATGTCCAAGGCTCTGGGGTAGGGGTATTTGGATATTTGGAGTTCCGGAAGATCCATGAGCCCGAGTGGGGAGAGAGGCCGATGTATTGGCCTTTACCTCCTTGACAGCCCGGAGATGGACTCAGACCCGCTGAAGGTGGGAATGTGGGTTAGTGAACTAGCAGAATTCCTGAATTTGGAGAAGATCAACGGAGAGGGGTTGGAGGAGAGGTTCACCTGGAGGTGGAAGCCGGTTATCTTCAAGGTGAATTAAGGTGTCAGGAGGAGGGGAGGGGGGATATTTTTATGTACATATGCAAAATTACTTTAATAAAATATTTTTAAAAGAAGAAGCTCAATATCATCCAAGACAAAGCACTCTGCTGGATTGACGCCCACCTGCCATCTTAAACATTCACTCCCTCTCCTACCGACACATAGTAGTAGCGGCGTGTGCCATCTACAAGATGTACTGCAGCAACTCACCAAAGTTTCTCTGATGCCACATTCCAAACCCATGACCTATACCACCGAGAAGGACAAGGTCAGCAGGTGCATGGGAAAATCACCACTGTCCCCTCCAAGCCACACACCATCCTGACTTGGATCTATATCACCGTTCCTGCACTGTCATTGGATCAAAAACCTGTAACTCAGTCCCTCACAGCACTGGGTGTAGCTACATCATATGGGCTACAGCAGTTCTGGATGATGTCTCATCACCACCATCTCTAGGGCAATTCGGGATGGGCAACAAAAGCTGGTCTTGCCAGCGACATTCACATCCCATTGTTATGACATCCTGGGCTAATGCACGGCCAATTCCAGCCCCACGTGACCCAGAGTTGCAACACAGTTGAAATTTACTTTAAATTTTCAAAATATCCAAAGTCCTTGGTCTTTAGCTGCCCAATAATTACAGTCAACAGGTTTGTAAATGTCAACACAATTAACTTGTATTAACAACAGTAACTATAATTACATTGGCAATAAATTTAACTGGTTAACTACTATCTAATTTCCAACCCTCCCTCTTTAACTCACCCCACCCTCTACACACACGCAAGGCAAACAAACACAGAGGGGAAAGAGGGATGTCAAAAAATGTAAAGGATAAGAATTTTTATTTCAGATGGACGTCCTCCAGTTAGATTCTTCCTTTGGTCCAGGTCTACAGTTGGAAGATACCTTTGCCTTCAGTCTGTCATGGTATTCACTTCAGACTCATCAGGGTCTAGAGACTTCTGCCTTTAGACAGTGGGAAGCAGAGCAGAGAGAGATTGCTGCTGCCAAATTGAGGGTCCAGTGGCTTCTCTGTAAATTCACAGCATTGAAAAAACAGCCAACATTTGAGAGAAAGCGAAAGAGTGAAAGAGCAACACAACTTCCCCTTTCTGAATCCAGAAGCTTTGTGCTAGGTCCTCTGAAAGCCCCACCTGGCAGCACCCAGTCACTCTCTCTTGCCAGGCAGGACACTGTCTCTGGCCAATCCATTGGCTGCCAGCCGATCAGTCGAACCAAATCCCTCCAGTCTATCGGGCGCCATAAAATCCAGATTCTGCTGTTCAAAAATCTAAGACCTCACAGCACAGAGTGCGATTTTTCAACTTTTGAATTCTTCACTTCCTCTTATAAGTTCATAAATTCATAAGTTATGGGAGCAGAATTAGGTCAATTGGCCCATCGCCATTCTCGCTGATAGGTTCCTCATCCCGATTCTCCTGCCTTCTCCCCTTAACCCCTGATCTTCACGTTACTCAAGAAATCCCCTTCTTGATCATGAACACCATATTTGCGCTTGGGGTGTTGTTATTTGCAGTGCTAAAGACCAAGAGCTGGATGGTGAAATCAGCCAGAGTAGTTCTTTCTTAGAACACATGAACTCGGATCAAAAATAATAATTAGAAAATAAAATAAATAGGAAATAAGGTATTCACCAAGGAGGGCCCTTACACCATGAACAAGTAAAAATAGATTGGATACAGTTGTGTAGTTGCTATAAACAAGCAAGCGACAGGCCAAAATCCCACCACAGTGAATAGTGAAATTGAAGCCATTGGAAAAAATTACGATGAAAGAAGCCAGATTGTCATGAACCCAACTAGTTACAATGACGATCTCCAGGGAAGGGAATCAGTCGGGCTCGATGGATGGCTCCAGTCTCCTATTGCATGTTTGACTCATCAAGTTCTCTGAAATGGTCTGGAAAGCCCCTCAGTTTAACAACAACTAGTGTTGGGTGGCTGACTGAAACTGGATGGGCAGGGACTTTGGCAGCGTAGCCGACATCCTAAGAACAAATAGCAAAAACAGAAAGAACTAATTCATGTTTGGCAGGACGTATGAACAAGAATATTGGGAGACAAAAATTTTCTTCGTTCATGTTACTTCGGTTCTCATTCAAATGCAAAAATATTTAAGAGATTTTATGGCTGGTGCAGACTCGATGGGCCGAATGGCCTCCTTCTGCACTGTAAATTCTATGATAGTATGATTCTATAAGATACCCAAACAGTATAACTCCTCGACTTAGACACCCACCTTTTCTTCGACTAATGGAACTTACTTCCCATCATTGTTGTCTATCCAGGCAGTTTATTATTCCAGTTTATTTTTTAAATGTGCAGCTATAGAATCCGTGGTCAGTTTGTGGTTTATTTTCCACATTAATTTTCTACTGTAACCCTCAACTTACAGCCACTTGCTGGAAAGCCTGCATGGAGCTGCATTGTTCAATCTTATTGTTATCTCATGGTTTTATATAGCCTGAGCTATCTAGCTGCCCCAAGTCTTATTCTGACGTAGAGGATTTTTATTCACCGTTTAGCATCCTCTTACAGCTCTTGATTGAATGCATGACATTTAAATATGGCCGTTTTTAGCTCCATCCCCAAGCTTCTCTTTTTCATCCCCCTCTCCTCAGCTCAGCTCAGCTCAAGGTCGGCAGCCAGGCCACTTCACTCAACCTCACTGTGGAAGACCCTACATGTGTTTTGTATGTTGCAGACTCATGTATGAATTCCATGTCAGGTAAATGTTGGCAACCGAGTGAAGCCAGTGAAGGAAGCCTGCGTTCATTGAAAAGGGGTCAACGAAAGAGTGCAGCTACAAGAATTCCACAAAATATGTTCCCTTGCTGGACATGGGGAGGAGGCAGAACTTCTGTCTGCTTGACTACAGAATAGGAAAGGTACCTGCAGTATTTAAGTCACTACTGTGACGCTCAACTTGTAAAGACATTAGTATTTTGGTCCATGTCAATCCATCAGGGTGAGGTGGAAGGGGATGATCTAGGTTCCGAAGTAAATGATTTCCACTACTGATTTACCTTTGCTGTGATCCCTAGCCAAGATGAACTTCTCTGAGATCAATTGCCATCTTGGTGCAACATCGCTGATTGACCTCGTGTGGACCTTGGTATGGTCACTTCTCACAAGTATATATTTTCCATAGCCACTGGATGTCACTGGACCAGTAATCTACAGGCCCAGCCCAAAGACTTTGGGGACATGCTTTCAAACCCCATCATGGCAGCTGGTAGAATTTTAATTCAATTAATAAATCTGGAATATAAAGCGAGCCTTTCTAATGGTGGCCATGAAAAAAATTCACCTTATTAACTAATATTCTATGGGGAGCGGAAATCTGCCATCCTTACCTGGCCTGGCCTCCACGTCACTCCAGATCCACAGTTGACTCTGAACTGCCCTCTCAAATGGCCCAGTAAGCAACTCAGTTCAGGGCAATTAGGGATGGGGAACAAGCGCTGGCCTTGCCAACGTCGCCCACATCCCATGAAATAATACATTTTTAAAAATTGCCTGGGTGCTGTGTGTCGCCAACTGTGTGTATGCCATGTGGGTGAGCCCCTGCATGCCGGGGTTTCCCTTTGCTCAGGGACCCTCTGAAGTGACGTCTCGGGGTGCCATCTTGTTCCACGTTTCCAAGAGTCACCTGCTGAAGCCAGTCGAGAGCTCTTCCCCCCACTGATGTTTTGTTCCCTCTGCAGATTTCTTCCCCCCCCCCCATCCTCCATGCCCCCCTTTCTGTATCCACCCTTCTGTTTACCCCTCTGCTTCCCCCCCCCCCCTTGATGTGCCCCCACTTTGTCAAATGCTCTCTCCAGGGTGGGAGAAGCGCTGCGGCACCCCCTTCACTTATACCTCCTGGAGCTAGCTTTCCTTCGAGTGTGGTGGCCCCTCCTACGCCCACTCTGTTAGTATCCTCTCCATCTCCTCCTCACCCTCTCTTACGCTCTGCTGCACTCGCCTCCTCCTTTCTGCTGATCTGTTTGCTCGCTGCTCCTGCCCCTTGCCGCAGTTATTGGTGTCTCTGTGACCTCTTGAAATGCTGCTTTTTGGCATCCTTGCTGTAATTCTCATTGCTGAGGGCGAAGGGATGTCTAAGTACATTTTTGTGGGCCTTTGAGGTATGTGACTACTCAGCACATCCCCATCACCGGAAGTCCGTTTGAGGGTAGTTTTGATGGTGCAGACTCGATGGCCCGAAGAGCCTGTCATACACTGTATGACTCCAGGGGCGCGACTCAACTAAATGGGAACAAAGTTCCATTGCGAGCGCATTTAGCCACGTGATTCCCAGCGCTCGCAGCGCCGAGAAACACATGGCTGGAATATGCCACTTACGTTAAATGAGGGGCCTCAGCGGGGAATGCATGGCCGAGGCCACATATATCCCTGTTTTCTACACCGAGGAGTTCCACTCGCTGGAACTAATCAGTATAGCGAGAGGTCAGGACCCCATTTTTGAATGGCATCCCGATCTCTGAGGGCCCCCAACACGACCCCCAATGCACCCCCCAACCCAGGCCTGATCACCAGGACACAAAAATATTCCAGCTTGGCACCATAGTAGTGCCAACCTGGCACACTGGCAGTGCCTCGGCTTGTGCCACCTGGACACTTGGCTGTGCCAGCCTGGCACCCTGGGAGTGCCATGGTGCCCAGGGGCACCAGCAGTGCCCGGCTACCACTTTACCCAAAGGGGATTCACCTGAGGGCCTTCGATCGCCTGGAATACCCCCACGAGTGCCATTCCATCTGGTCTCCATTTGTGAAGACCATGCTGAATGGCACTCGCCCGAGGATTCCGAAGAGAAGTGACTGGATCCCAACGCCTCAGTTACCTTGAGAAACTACATATTAAAGTGGGACTAGCTGTCTCGTTATAACATGCAGATTTTGCTAAAAAGAGATCCCACCCACAATGGGCGGATTTTATATCACAACGTGTTATGAGATTGTGTTAGATCTCGTGAGGTGTTGCGAGCCGGGTAGATCTCGGCTGCTGATGTTTATCAGCCACGCTGCACCCTACGACTCTTAGTTCACCAGCATTACAACTGTAAAATCTGAACCAATCTGTCAGCCTTGATCAAGGTGCTTGTTTGCTCATTTATTCTTTCACAAGATGTGGGTGTCGCTGGCTCGGCCAGCATTTATTGCCCATAACTGATTGCCTTTGAGAAGGTGGTGGTGAGCTGCCTTCTTGAACTGCTGCAGTCCATGTGGTGCAGGTGCATCCACAGTGCAGTCAGGGAGGAAGTCCCAGGATTTTGGCCCAGCGACAGTGAAGGAACGGTGATTTATTTCCAGGTCAGAATGGTGAGTGACGGGCAGCACGGTGGCCTAGTGGTTAGCACAACCGCCTCACGGCGCTGAGGTCCCAGGTTCGATCCCGGCTCTGGGTCACTGTCCGTGTGGAGTTTGCACATTCTCCCCGTGTCTGCGTGGGTTTCGCCCCCACAGCCCAAAAATGTGCAGAGTAGGTAGATTGGCCACGCTAAATTGCCCCTTAATTAGAAAAAATAATTGGCTAATCTAAATTTATTTTAAAAAAAAGAATGGTGAGTGACTTGGAGGGGAACCTCCAGCTGGTGGGAGATCCCATGCGTCTGCTGTCCTTGTCCTTCAAGATGGCAGAGGTTGCAAGTTTGGAAGGTGCTGCCTTGGTGCGTTACTGCCGTGCAAGTTGTTGTTATGAAGGGGTGACAATGAAGGTCCCATTGCTCAGAATTGTCCTAGATACCCCAATTCCCTCACCCGCATGTCAGCTCATTGCTTCCCGCATTTTGCAATGCAGCCATTATTCCAGTTGATGGGCGTGGGAAAATATTCAACTCACGAGGTATCCTGTGAAGTGCTCTGTTCCCCCAAAATCCGGCTCTCAGTTGCAGTACAGAATTCATCATGAAAACAAAAGTGAAAGCACTAACTAGTTAATTCAAGAATTTGATCATCAAAGTTTGGTCACAAATACTTCAAAATATCATTTATATTATCTGCGTGCTTTCATCCAATGCTTTTTGAAGATTGCAGCCAAGGAATTCATCAAGTCCCATTTCATCATTGGATGTGAGGCGGGATTGGCATCAAGAATCATTGTTGACGAATGATATTCAGACAGATCATTGTTTGGTTTTCTTTAATGTATTGAAGTGACCATTCCTCTGCTAATTGTGGATAGCCATGTACAATTCACCAAAGCTTTCACAGATTGCGAAAGGAAGTCCTGTCTGAAGCCTTGCTTTTGGCGTCAGCAATGAGCTATTCAAGTATCCCGGGCTGAAGCATAATCCCAAAGTTTCAAAAATAGCCTTGTAGATTTGAATGTTTATTCTCAGTACAGGAAGCACTAACAGCTCGAACTTCTGCCCAGTAAAGGTGAAGACGACATGTCCATGCCTTTGTTCTCTGTTATGGGTGGATCTTACAGAGATTGTGGAGCCATTAAGATATATATACGACAGGACACAGACAATTGACTACAATAACAAAGAACAAAGAAAATTACAGCACAGGAACAGGCCCTTCGGCCCTCCCAGCCTGCGCCGATCCAGATCTAAACCTGTCGCCTATTTTCCAAGGATATACTTCCCTCTGTTCCCCGCCCATTCAGATATCTGTCTACAAGCATCTTAAATGATGCTATTGTGCCCGCCTCTACCACCTCCGCTGGCAAAGCATTCCAGGCACCCACCACCCTCTGCGTAAAAAACATTCCACACACATCTCTTAACCTTTCCCCCTCTCACCTTGAAATCGTGACCCCTTGTAATTGACACCCCCACTCTTGGGAAAAGCTTGTTGCTATCCACCCTGTCCATACCTCTCATAATTTTGTAGACCTCAATCAGGTCCCCCTTCAACCTCCGTCTTTCCAACGAAAACAATCCTAATCTACTCAACCTTTCTTCATAGCTACCACCCTCCATACCAGGCAACATCCTGGTGAACCTCCTCTGCACCCTCTCTAAAGCATCCACATCCTTCTGGTAATGTGGCGACCAGAACTGCACGCAGTATTCCAAATGTGGCCTAACCAAAGTCCTATACAACTGTAACATGACCTGCCGCCTCTTGTACTCAATACCCCGTCCGATGAAGGCAAACATGCTGTATGCCTTCTTGACCACTCTATCGACCTGCGTTGTCACCTTCAGGGTACAATGGACCTGAACTCCTAGAACTCTCTGTACATCAATTTTCCCAGGACTCTTCCATTGACTGTATAGTCCGCTCTTGAATTAGATCTTCCAAAATGCATCACCTCGCCTTTGCCTGGATTGAACTCCATCTGCCATTTCTCTGCCCAACTCTCCAATCTATCTATATTTTGCTGTATTCTCTGACAGTCCTCCTCGCTATCTGCAACTCCACCAATCTTAGTAACATCTGCAAACTTGCTAATCAGACCACCTATACCTTCGTCCAGATCATTTATGTATATCACAAACAATAGCGGTCCGAGCACGGATCCCTGTGGAACACCACTAGTCACCTTTCTCCATTTTGAGACACTCCCTTCCACCACTACTTTCTGTCTCCTGTTGCCCAGCCAGTTCTTTATCCATCTAGCTAGTACACCCTGAACCCCATACGACTTCACTTTTTCCATCAACCTGCCATGGGAAACTTTATCAAACGCCTTACTGAAGTCCATGTATATGACATCTACAGCCCTTCCCTCATCAATTAACTTTATCACTTCCTCAAAGAATTCTACTAGGTTTGTAAGACATGACCTTCCCTGCACAAAACCATGCTGCCTATCACTGAAAAGTCTATTTTCTTCCAAATGTGAATAGATCCTATCCCTCAGTACCTTCTCCAACAGTTTGCCTACCACTGACGTCAAGCTCACAGGTCTATAATTCCCTGGATTATCCCTGTTACCCTTCTTAAACAAAGGGACAACATTAGCAATTCTCCAATCCTCTGGGACCTCACCCGTGCTCAAGGATGCTGCAAAGATATCTGTTAAGGCCTCAGCTATTTCGTCCCTCGCTTCCCTCAGTAACCTGGGATAGATCCCATCCGGACCTGGGGATTTGTCCACCTTAATGCCTTTTAGAATACCCAAAACCTCCCCCTTCCTTATGCCGACTTGACCTAGAGTATTTAAACATCCATCCCCAGCCTCAACATCGATCATATCCCTCTCCTTGGTGAATACCGATGCAAAGTCCACACATAAATTCCCTCTTTTGTCTTTGAGTAGGCCAATCCTTTCTCTAGTTACCCACTTGCTCCTTATATATGAATAAAAGGCTTTGGGATTGTCCTTAACCCTGTTAGCCAAAGATATTTTGTGACCCCTTTTAGCCCTCTTTATTGCAAGTTTGAAATTTGTCCTACTTTCCCGATATTCCTCCAAAGCTTCATCAGTTTTGAGTCGCCTCGATCCTATGTATTCTTCCTTTTTCATCTTAGCTAGTCTCACAATTCCACCCGTCATCCATGGTCCCCTAATCTTGCCATTTCTACCCCTCATTTTCACAGAGACATGTCTGTCCTGCACTCTAATCAACTTTTCCTTAAAAGACTCCCACATTTCAAATGTGGATTTACCCTTAAATAGCTGCTCCCAATCCACATTCCCTAGCTCCTGCCGAATTTTGTTATACTTGGCCTTTCCCCAATTTAGCACTCTTCCTTTAGGACCACTCTCGTCTTTGTCCATGAGTATTCTAAAACTTATGGAATTGTGATCGCTATTCCCAAAGTAATCACCGGCTGAAACTTCATCCACCTGGCTGGGGTCATTCCCCAATACCAGGTCCAGTATGGCCCCTTCCCGAGTTGGACTATTTACATACTGCTCTAAAAACCTCTCCTGGATGCTCCTCACAAATTCTGCTCCATCCACGCCTCCAACACTACACGAGTCCCATTCAATGTTAGGGAAGTTAAAATCTCCCATCACGACCACCCTATTGCTCCTACATTGTTCTATAACCTGTCTACATATTTGTACCTCTACTTCACGCTCGCTTTTGGGAGGCTTGTAGTAAAGTCCCAACAATGTTACTGCACCCTTCCTAATTCTTAGCTCTATCCATATTGCCTCAGTACTCGAATCCTCTATCGTGCCCTCCTTAATCACAGCTGTGGATGCTGTCGAGGTCCAACTGTGATATGAGGTTTGCAGATGCTCCAGTGTCCAATTTAAATAGGATGCGAGACGGGTTAACCATGATGACAGCACACCATTCGTCGTCAGGATCCACAGTGAGGAATGAAAGGTGGTTTGCAGGCACGGTGGAGGCCAGCTCGCGCATAGTAATTATGCCTACTCGCAATGGAGACTCGAGGCAGTCAGCATCTGGGTCCTTTGGGCTGTCGGGATCCGAACCCTGCATGCCTTGTTGTACACAGCGGACACATCTGCGCTGCAGCTGGGACCGCTGTCTGTTGGTCGGTGGAGTGGACTGGCATAAGGCCGCGTAATGCCCAGACTTTCCACACTGTAGACATTGCCTTCCTTTGGCTGGACATTGCCGCTTTAAATGGGCGGAGCCACAATTTGGACACGTCATGACGCTGACGTCAGCGCATTCTGTGCACCATCACGCATGCGCAGTGTGGTCGGCTGACGTTCGCACATGCGCATCGGGATCTTCGGCCTCATCGTCCACCCGGTCGTGGCGCGTGTGGGTAGGGACCCTGGAAAAGCTCGCGAAACGGCCACTCTCCTCGATGCTCAGGCCTTGCATTTTTGCGATGGCCTGCACCCTTTCTGTGTGGGAGGCTAGTTTTGCATTTTCTGCCGCCCTGATGCGGGAGTAACGATTCCTGGCATTCTCATGGACAACGCACGTTTCGATGGCGACAGAGAGGATCAACTATTTGATTTTGAGGAGCTGCTCCCGCAGGGAGTCGGACTGGACACCAAAAATGATCTGATCCCTGATCATGGAATCAGCTGTCGAGTCATAATTACATGATTGCGCTAGGATGCGGAGATGGGTCAAGAAGGACTGAAATGGTTCATCCTTACCCTGAAGCCTCTGTTGGAAGATGTACCATTCAAAGCTCTCATTCACCTCAATGTCGCAGTGGTTGTCCAATTTCAGCAGAACCGTCTTGAACTTGGTCTTGTCTTCGCCATCAGCAAACATGAGCGAGTTATAGATGTGGATGGCGTGATCCCCCGCAGTCGACAGGAACAGCGCGATCTTTCGGGCATCCGATGCTGCCTCGAGGTCGGAGGCCTCGATATACAGGAGGAACTTCTGTTGAAGACTTTCCAGTTGGCGCAGAGGTTGCTGGAGATCCGGAGTTGCGGAGGAGGTTGGATCTTTTCCATGCCGCTGGATGGCTGCGTGCTGGTTTTTGCAGATTCACTCGAGGTAGGTTTGCTTGAGTTAATAACTCTCTGGTACCATGATGTCTTATCAGTGCTGGTCTAACATCGACTGCAACTGGATGCAGTAAAACGAAAAACAGGCTTCCGACACAGGAGATGGTCCAACAGGGTTTTATTGAACCTGTTGATTGCTGTACATAATCTGCAGTGGCCTGACACTCTATTAACCTAACTGATTACCTCCAACTGGCTTGACCAGACTAGCTCTCTACCACATGGTGATGATGTTCATTGGCCTGTGCACTACGACTATCTCCCTAGCCGTGTCCTGTGACAGAGAGAGAGCCTTAATGCCCTGTGGGCTTTATAGTGGCGGTGTCCTGTCTGGTGATTTGTTGTTCTGTGTCGTGTGTGTTCATTGGTTATCCTGTGTGTCAATCACTGCCTGTCTGCATCTCATGATATACATAAATGGATATTATGACACCGTCCACCCGGGATACAACTTCAAAATAAGGGGGAAGGCACTTCGGACCAAGATGAGGAGAAATTTCTTTACACAGAGGGTTGTGAATCTTTGGAATTCTCTACCCTTGAGAGCTGTGAAAGCTCAGTCATTGTGTATGTTTAAAGCAGAGATTAATGGATTTCTTATGAACAATAACATAAATGGTTATGGGGATAGTGGATGTAAAAGGCATTGAAATATCCAATCAGCCGTGATTATTTTAAATGGTGGAGCACGCTCGATGGGCTGAATGGCCTGCTCCTATTCCTGAGTTCCAATACCCTGTCCTGGCATCATGACCTCCTGCATATTGATACTGATGACATAGGCAGGGAGAGGGACGAGGTCCTGCAAAAACAATTCAGGGAGTTAGGTTGGGAGCTAAAAAGCAGGGTCTCTTGGGTGGTAATTTCAGGATTACTTCCCGTGCCACGTGCTAGTGAGGTTTGGAACAGGGAGATAGTACAGTTGAACACGTAGGAGGGAGGGCTTTAGGTATTTGTGTCACTGGGATGTCTTCTGGGAAAGGGGGGACCTGTACAAGAAAGATGGGTTGCACCTGAACTGGAGGGGTACCAATATCCTGGGCGGGAGGTTTGCTACTGCTCTTCGGGAGGGGTTAAACTAGTGTGGCAGGGGGGTGGGAACCGGAACAGCAGGCCAGTAAGTGTAGAGACTGGGGAAAAACGTGAGACTGAGATAAACATAGCGCAGAGTAAGAGCAGGCAGAGGGAAGCTGCTCAGTGGGACTGAAGGTCTGGGGTACATTTGCTTCAATGCAAGAAGTATAACAGGTAAAACAGATGAACTGAAAGACTGGATTAATGCATGTAATTATGATAATATTGCAATTACGGAGACATTTTTTCCTTTCTTCAAGTCAATCTGGCACCCTATGCATCCCGTGAATTCTGGTTCATCAAGGAATGAAAAATCAAACTCACCAGGCCGCAATTCCATCTGGTATAGCTTTGTGACTACCTCATTCGTGGAATACTCACTTGGCTGAAACGTAAACACCAGAGTGAAGCTCATTGGCTGTTCAAGCTCTGAACATTTAACGTTCACATCTTGTAGATGCTTTAATTTAGGCTCACCATGCTCCTGTATCATGCCACTGAGCACGTTGACGTTCTTGAAGACTGTTAACCAGAAATGTGGAGATCCCTTTGGCTCTTCCATCTCTTCATCTGATTTGACGTCTTCCATTTTAACTTTCGCTGGAACTCATCGTATAACTGTGCCACTGTATCGCGTTGCGAGTCACAGCAATCTTCTGTCACCTCACTGTCTGGAACGTACAGCCGCACAACTAGGTTCTGAGCCTCACACGCATCCGCTCCTATGATGGACCCACTTTTTGTGGAAAATGATATTCATAATTCAAGTTCACATACACCCAGTGTCTCAATCTCCTTCCCAGTGTCGCCTGTCAGCAGTCTCGCTTGATTGACGACTTTCGGTTTTCCCTGCAACCCATGCAAATCGGACATACTGAGGAGGTTGGCCCTCGTTCCCCTGTCGAGATCGCATTTTATCAATGTGTCGTTCAGGATCATGAGGGTTGTCCATCTGTTTTCGATGGTATCAGGTTCATCATTACTATTGTCACAACTATTCAATAAAACTTCTTCACTTTTCATGGTCAGACTCACCGTGTCCTTGGTTGAAATGTTATAGATAATCATAGATTAATCATAGAATTTACAGTGCAGAAGGAGGCCATTCGGCCCATCGAGTCTGCACCAGCTATTGGAAAGAGCACCAAGGTCAACACCTCCACCCTATCCCCATAACCCAGTAACCCCACCCAACACTAAGGGCAATTTTGGACACTAAGGGCAATTTATCATGGCCAATCCACCTAACCTGCACATCTTTGGACTGTGGGAGGAAACCGGAGCACCCGGAGGAAACCCACGCACACACGGGGAGGATGTGCAGACTCCACACAGACAGTGACCCAAGCCGGAATCGAACCTGAGACCCTGGAGCTGTGAAGTAATTGTGCTATCCAGAATGCTGCCATGATGCCCAATGTGATCAATGAAGAACTGGGGCGGGATTCTCCGACCCCCCGTCGGGTCGGAGAATCGCCCGGGGCCGGCATCAATCCCGCCCCCGCCGTGTCCCGAATTCTCCGCCACCCGAGATTCGGCAGGGGCGGGAATCGCGCTGCGCTGGTCGGCGGGCCCCCCGCAGCGATTCTCCGGCCCGCGATGGGCTGAAATCCTTCCGCTGACAAACCTCTCCCGCCGGCGTGGATTAACCCACCTACCTTACCAGCGGGAGCAGGCGGCGCGGGCAGGCGCTGAGGTCCTGGTGGGGGGGGGGCGCGGGGCGATTTGACCCCGGGAGATGCACCCACGGTGGCCTGGCCCGTGATCGGGGCCCACCGATCGGCGGGCGGGCCTGTGCCCTGGGGGCACTCTTTTTCTTCCGCCTTCGCCATGGTCTTCACCATGGCGAAGGCGGAAGAGACCCCCTCCCCTGCGCATGCGCCGGGATGACGTGAGCAGCCGCTGACGCTCCGGCGCATGCGCGGAGTTACACCGGCCGGCGAAGTCATTTCGGCTCCGGCTGGCATGTAAGGGTTTGGCCCCTAAAGGTGCAGAGACTTCCGCACCTTTGGGGCGGCCCGACGCCGGAGTGGTTCACGCCACTCCAACATGCCGGGACCCCCCGCCCCGCTGGGTAGGGGAGAATCCCGGCCCTGTTCTTCAAGGGACATCTCATCAATTACGTTGAGTGATCTTGTTTGGTCCACTGTAGGAGGTGAAAACCATTGCTTCGTAAAATTATTTGTATAGCCACATTTGGAACATACTTTTCCATATGCTAGAGATTGCTGTGGCCCATGACGATTGCCATATCTCTGGCATAAAATGGCGGACCCAGTCGGCCACTTAAAATGGCCGCCCGCACCGCGACCACGTCTTTTATTGAACTGCGTCACAGAGCTGATGGCGCTGGTGTCATCTTCCATATTGGCACCAAAATGTTTCAAGCTGAGTGTACTGATCTGTTGTGCAGCCAGCTCAGTCACATGGCAGATCTTAATAGCATATTCTAATTTCAGGTCTTCTTCCTCTAACAATCTCTCACGGAGTTTATCATTCAATATCCCAAATACTATTTGGTCATGGATCATCGATGACTTCAGATGAGATGAGGAGGAATTTCTTCAGCCAGAGCGTGGTGAATCTGTGGAACTCTTTGCCGCAGAAGGCCGTGGAGGCCAAGTCACTGAGTGTCTTTAAGTCAGAGATAGATAGGTTCTTGATTAATAAGGGGCCAGGGGTTATCAGGAGAAAGCAGGAAAATGGGGATGAGAAACATATCAGCCATGATTGAATGGCAGAGCAGACTCGATGGGACGAATGGCCTAAATTCTGCTCCTATGTCTTACGGTCAGTGGTCTAAATGTCCGCCTTCTGTGAATGGTCAGAGTCAAAATGCAAACGCTATTTAAATCTAAGCTGATGTCTGTGGATCTTGTCGCTATGTTTAGTTTCATATCTGTGGTCACTGGATACTTATAATAGAGTGACATCACAATGAAACTGACATCACAGTGAATTCATCAATTGCTGAAGCTCCACAGCTCCATCATCGATAACAAATCTTAAAGAGACAGGAGTTAAGAGAATAGGGGAAGTTAATTTGAAACAATGGCAGGCACTGTTTCAACCCACCAGATCAAACACACGTTATAAAATCTTGACCAAAGTTTTTCCCTTACTGTTTTCACCGCAATCTATACCAGAATGCTGCAGGGCAGCTTTCAAATTCAAACCGCAGTTGGAAAAAGTCCCTGTGAGCCACAGGAATAGCACCTGCTACCCCATGGCTGTGCCTGAATTGTCCCATAGAAAAAAATAGCCCTGATTTCCCAACCTCTCCACATTTTAAACAACTCCTGAGGTAAGTCCGCTTTACTTTAGATCAAATGTTAACTTATTCTCTATATTAAGCTTTTATTTAATGCTTTGAGCAGGCACCTGATGGAAACACAAGTGATGTTTCTATCAGGTATATCAATCCTGTGAGCAGCGTGGGAGTGTAAATACAACATGAAAGACTGGCAGTTGGTTATTGTGATGTCACATCAAAGCCCACTTGCAATCCATTATTTCCGCAATTATTTTCTCCTGCAGGATTACGTGATAGGTGGCACGGTGGCACAGTGGTCAGCACCACACAGTGCCAGGGACCCGGGTGCAATTCCTGCCTCGGGTGACTGTATGTGTGGGGTTTGCACGTTCTCTCCGTTTCTGCGTGGGTTTCCTCCAGGTGCTCCGGTTTCTTCCCACAGTCCAAAAATGTGCAGGTTAGGTGGATTGGCCATGCTAAATTACTCCTTGATGTGGAGATGCCGGCGTTGGACTGGGGTGAGCACAGTAAGAAGTCTTACAGCACCAGGTTAAAGTCCAACAGGTTTGTTGCAAACACTAGCTTTTGGAGCACTGCTCCTTCACAGTTAGGAGCAGTGCTCCGACAGCTAGCATATGTAACAAACTGTTGGACTCTAACCTGGTGTTGTAAGACTTCTTACTAAATTACTCCTTAGTATTCAAAAAATGGGAATGAGGAATGGGGATGAGAAAAATATTAGCCATGAATGAATGGCGGAGCAGACTTGATGGACCGAGTGGCCTAATTCTGCTCCTATGTCTTATGGCCTTATGGTGTAAAGGGTTAGATGGGATTATTGGGTTTTGGGGATAGGGTTGTGGGCCTACGTGGGGTGTTCTTTGAGAGGGTTGGTGCAGACCTATGGGCCGAATGGCCTCCTTCTGCACTGTAGTGATTCTATTCTATTCTATTCTGCAGATGATATGTTGCCAGTGGTGTGATATGAAATAATTGGATAGCAGGCTTGTAGTGCTAGTTTCCACCAATTAAGATTTACCTTGTTGCATTATTTAATTGACATAGACTCTAAATAAGATTATTATTTCTATGCCAACTTGGCTCCATTGATGGGACTCTTGCCTCCATAGGCTCAGGCTGCACACTCGGAATTTGAGCTGGTAATCTAACATGATGCTTGAGTGCAGTACTGAATGACTTCTGCCTTTGGGAAGGTCCCATGACACTACAAGAAGAACAGGAAGGTGTCTTCGATCAGTATTCCATCCTCGACCATCACTTTATAGAATTCATAGAATCTCTAAGTGCAGAAGGAGACCATTTGGCCCATCGAGTCTGCACCAACCATCCGAAAGAGCACCACACCTAGGCCCACTCCCCCGCCCTATCCCGTAATCCTGTAACCTAACCTACACAATTGGAACACTAAGGGCAATTTAGCATGGCCAGTACACCTAATCTGCACATCTTTGGACTGTGGGAGGAATCCGGTACCCGGAGGAAACCCATGCAGACATGGAGGAATGTGCACACTCCACACAGTCACTTAAGGTCGGAACCGAACCCGGGTCCCTGGCACTGTGCAGCAGCAGTGCTAACCACTGTGCCACTCCTTCAATAAGAACAGATTTGCACTCCTCATCTCATTATTTCTTGAGGGAGCTAATATATAAAAGTGTACAAAAACTTTACCTTCAGTATATTTGAGTCATCCGAAACACAGCTTTCTGTGTCCTAACTTACACCAAGTCTTGTACATCCATCATCCCTGTGCTTTCTGGCCTACTTTGATTACGGGTTAAGCAATGTTGTATTTTTTAAATTTTGTTTTCAAATCCCTCCATGGTCCCACCTTTCCCCATCTCTGTAATCTCCTCCAGCCTCACAAACATCTGAGATATCTCTGTTACCCTTCTTTGGGCCAATTGAACAACCCCAATTTTAATCACTCCAGCTTTGGTGGTGTCTCTTCAGCTGTGTGGGTCCTAAGCTCTGCAATTCTCTCCCTTAACCTCTCAGCCTCTCCACCTCCACTTTTCTCTTTCTTCCTCTTCCTTACGACACTCCTTAAACCTAACTCTTTGTCCAAGCTTTTGATCATGCTGAAACCTCCTTGTGTGCCTCGGTACTAGATTTTACTGTATAAAACTCCTTTGAAGCACCTTGGCACATTTTATTATGTTAAAGGCATTCTATAAATACAAGTTATTGTTGGACTGTATTGGCCTACAGAACACCAACTTCAAAACTCAATTGGATACAAAGACCCTTCTGAGAGTTCTGATTTGGTGCTGTGCATGCATGAATTTTTCCAACAAAATTAAATGTATGCAATAATATTTGCTATAATATAACGTTTGCTATAACAACACGCTTTCAAGTCTTCTAGCCCCAAGGTACTCCTGGAAAACATCCAAGCAATCGAAAATAAGCTGGACAAGCTTAACACTTGACATACCTCTCAGAAGGAAGTAAGACACTGCTGTGTGTTCTGTTTCTCAGAGACAGGGCTCACCCCTGCCCCACTGGAATGTGCCATATAACCTGACAGCTTCTCAATTCACCGGATGGACCGCACTGCCTCATTGGGCAAAGCAAAGGGTCGAGGGGTTTGCTTCCTCATCCACTCCTCTTGGTGCTCGGACATGGCGACCCTGATGAACTACTGCTCCCTGGACCTGGAATAATAACCATAAGAATAATCTTTATTAGTGTCACAAGTAGGCTTATATTAAAACTGCAATGGAGATAAGTGAAATTCCCCTAGTTGCCACACTCTGGCGCCTGTTAAATAAAATAAATAATAAATAAATAAATGTGGGTATACTGAGGGAAAATTCCGAATGTCCAATTCACCTAACAAGCACGTCTTTCGGGACTTGTGGGAGGAAACCGGAGCACCCGGAGGAAACCCACGCAGACACGGGGCGAACATGCAGACTCCACACAGACAGTGGCCCAAACCGGGAATCGAACCCGGGTCCCTGGCACTGTGCAGCCACAATGCTAAGCACTGTGCTATTGTGAAGTGCCGCCCATACTACCTTCCATGGGAGTTCACTTCCGCCATTATCATGGCAGACTACATCCCATCCCAGGTGGAAGTGAAGAAGGCGCTTGATGAATTGTAAACTGTTATAAATAACAGTGAAACAGAATACCCTTGTTCATTGTGGCCGGGGACTTGAACCAGGCCAAGCTCAAGGGTGTCCTGTCAAAATTCCACCAACACACCTACTGTCCGACCAGAGATGCCAATATCCTCGACCACTGCTATACAAACATCAAGGGCGCCTACCGATCCATCACCCGACCGCACTTCGGAAAATCGGACCATAAGATTCTCCCAGCATGCAACTCTCCATTCTCGCCAATCTGTCAGCAGGCCGCATCTGAATCCACCTGCAATTTCAGCAATGTATTGTAACATCCCATTCTATACATGGTGTACGTGAACCAGTTATCTCTGATGTTACAGCATCTTCATAACTGTAGTGAAACCTGGCAAATCTTTGTTGAATATCATTTACCGTTGTGTTATTAGAGGGTGAAATAAACAGTACTTGACACTGAAATGAAAAATGAAAATCGCTTATTGTCACGAGTAGGCTTCAAATGAAGTTACTGTGAAAAGCCCCTAGTCGCCACATTCCGGCGCCTGTTCGGGGAGGCTGTTACGGGAATCGAACCCTGCTGCTGGCTTGCCTTGGTCTGCTTTCAAAGCCAGCGATTAGCCCTGTGAGCTAAACAGCCCCTTAATACTCAACTAGTAAAATAAAGAAACAATTGTAGAGTTAACTAATTAAATTATACTATATAATGCTTTGATAACAAATAACTTCTCTCTTTAGCTTTACTATGTCTGTTCTCTCTTCACTCCTGATACACATTGCTATCAGAAAGAGCAGGAAAACCATTAATATAGCTTCTGATAGTGGGACCTCTAGTGTTCAGTTGCCTGTATTAGCATTACATATACTGATCATATATATTGATATACAGAGATCACTGCGTGGGGAGTTTCGATATTCTGTACCATTCTCTACTCCACAGATCCTGTAGCAATCTGAGCTGCCCCCCTCAAGACCTGGGCAACAATCCAGCTTAGTCTAATAAGTGGCAAGAGGCATTCCGGTCACATAAGTAATGACCGTCTCGAAAGGGAGGCTGCAATTTTGTGCCCATATTCGGGAGCACAAAAGGTGATGTGGGCACAAAATACCAGAAGAGTCAGAAACGAGAATCTCACCGGCGAGATCTAATTTTCGGATTTTCCCCATCCTTCGCCGGTGATGTAACGCGGTTCCCGCAAGAAAGGTCGGAAAACTGATTTCAATAAATTAACATCTCATAAAGAGCTGTATCATTCCGCCACATTAGGGATTCCCCCTCAGCGGTGTGATGTCACACTGGCGATGTTTACAACAGGTTTTTCAAACAGGCAGAGGGAACCCGCAGGAGCACACAGGTAGAGGTACGTGTGGCCCGCTGGGGGAGAGGGCAATGCCTGAGCACTGCCCCTGGAATCCTGCCACTGGTCTCAGGACCCTGGCACTGCCCCAGGCACTTCCCCATGGCACCTTGGCACAGCCCTTGGATCTGTGAGGGGCAAGGAGGGGCAGGGGTTTGCGATATAGAACATAGAACATAGAACAGTACAGCACAGAACAGGCCCTTCGGCCCTCGATGTTGTGCCGAACCATGATCACCCTACTCAAACCCACGTATCCACCCTATACCCGTAACCCAACAACCCCCCCCCCCTAACCTTACTTTTTAGGACACTACGGGCAATTAAGCATGGCCAATCCACCTAACCCGCACATCTTTGGACTGTAGGAGGAAACCGGATCACCCGGAGGAAACCCACGCACACACGGGGAGGACGTGCAGACTCCGCACAGACAGTGACCCAGGCGGGAATCGAACCTGGGATCCTGGAGCTGTGAAGCATTTATGCTAACCACTATGCTACCGTGCTGCCCCAATATGGCAGAGTTGGAGACTGAAAGTGGTCATGGGCTGAGATGGGGGCCATCTTGGATGGGCCCAGTTCAGGGCGGTATTAAAGGAGGTAGAACCGGGGGGGAATGATGGCGGACGGTAAAGGGGAGTGAAGGCATAAGCCTTGGGTAAGAGTTGTGACGTTAAACATCCGAGGGTTAAATGGGCCAAATAAGAAGTCCCAGGTTTTGGGGCACCTGAGGAGTTTGAAAACGATGTGATTTTTCTACAGGAAACGCACCTTCAATGAAGGATCAGGTTAGATTGAGGAAGGGCTGGGTGGGACAAATATTTTATTCGGGGTTTGACTCGAAGTTGCGGGGGTGGCCATTTTGTTGGACAAAAGGACGGGGTTTGTGGGAACCAAGGGAGTACGGGACCCAGGGGGAAGATATGTGATAGTGAGTGGGGTGTTGGAGGGGATGACCGTGGTGCTATTCAACATATATGCATCGAATTGGGATGATGTGCGGTTTGTAAAATGTTTATTGGGAGCGATCCTGGCCTTAGATATGCACCAGCTGATTATGGGTGGAGATTTTAATTATGTGATGGAACTGAAGGTGGACTGGTCGAGCCCCAAGTCAATGGGAAGGTCAAGGATTGCAAAGGAGTTGGGAGGGTTTACAGACGTATGGCAATGGTTGACCCATGGAGATTCAGGAACCCAAGGGGTGGAAGAAATACTCCTTCTCACACGTGTATAAGGTGTACTCGAGAATTGATTCCTTTGTGGTGAGTCAAGTGGTGTTGATTGAGGTGGTGGAGGCGGAGTGAGTGGGAATTGTTATTTCAGATCATGCACCGCATTGGTTGGAGGTGAGGCTTAGCTCAGGACAGGTTCAGAGGCCTGGATGGAGGATAGATTTGGGTCTTTTGCCAGATAAGGGGTTTTGCGAAAAGGTGAGGTCGGCGATTGGGGATTACGTTGAGTTAATCAGAACGGGCAGGTGTCGGCGGCCACGTTCTTGGAGGCGTTGAAGCCGGTGGTCTGAGGGGAGGTTACCTCATTGAAGGCGCACAGGGAGAGGAGGGAGGAGCATGGACAAGATAGTCGAGGTGGACAGGAGATACTAGGGGCTCCTATTAAGGAGCTGTTAGAGGAGAGGAAGAGGTTGTAGGGACAGTTTGATAGGTTGAAGATGGGGAGGGCCGTGGGACAGTTGCAGAGGATGAGGGAGAGGGGTTACAATATGAATAATGGAGAGAAGACGAGCCGCATGCTGGCCCACAAGCTGCAGAGGCAGGCAGCATCAAAGGAAATTCTAAGGGTGTGGATAGAGAAGTGAGAGGTGGTGTCAGAGTCGGGAAGGATAAACAAGGTGTTCAGGGGGCATGATGAGAAGTTGTACAGGGTCGGGTCAGGTGGAGAGGACTGGGTTATGGGACAGTTTATGATGGGTTGGAGGAAGAGAGGAGACAGGCGTTGGAGGAGCCGCTGGGACTGAGGGAGGTGATTGACAATATTCGGGGGACAAAGTCAGGGAAGGCCCCAGGACCGGATGGCTTCCCGGCAGAGTTTTGTAAGGTGTTTGTGGCAGAGTTGACACCATATTTGTTGGGGATGTTTAGTGAGGCGTTAGAGAAGACGGAGTTGCCAGAGATGTTGACACAGGCATCGATCATGCTAATCTTCAAGAAGGGGAAGGATTTGTTGGAGTGTATGTTGAATAAGCCCATTTTGCTGGAAAGTCCTGGCTATGTTGTTGGCAGGGAACATGGAAGGATGTGTGCCGGGGTGGTCTCTGATGATCAAACGGATTTTGTAAAGGGTCGACAGCTCCATGGCAACATCAGGAAGCTGTTAAATGTGGGTTTGTCTCCATCTGGGGAGCGGGTGGCAAAGGTTATTGTTCCTATGGATGCGGAGGCCTTTGATCGGGTGGAGTGGAGGCGTTTATTTGAAATTTTGGGTACATCTGGGTTCAGCCTGAAGTTCGTGGAATGGGTGATTCTGTTGTATGTCGCCTCATGGCAAGAGTACGTACGAATGAGATGAGTTCACAGAGTTTTGGACTGCACAGGGGAACGAGTCAAGGATGTCCGCTGTCGCCATTATTGTTCAAGCTGGCAATAGAACCCTCGCCGATGGCCCTCTTGGGGTCTATAGAGTGGCAGGGGATTGTGAGGGGGAGCAGGGAGCATTGGGTGTTGTTGTACGTGGACAACCTGTTATTGTTTGTGTCGGATCCACTGGAGTGTATGGGTAGGATGATGGGAATATTGGTAAGGTTTAGGGCCTTCTCTGGGTATAAGTTATATGTCGGGAAGAGTGAGGTGTTTCTGGTAAACACGGTGGGGTGTCGATGTTGCGCCGACCTGTGAAACCAATCTAAAGCCCATCTACACTATTCCATTATCATCCATATGTTTATCCAATGACCATTTAAATGCCCTTAATGTTGAGTGGACAACGTTTCCCAGGTAGCCGGAATACACTTTATTGGAACTGCTGCTCCCAGATGTGTTGAAGGAGGGTGGGATTGGGGATATATATGGGTGGTTTGGGGAGCAGGGCGAGGTGCAGGTGGTGAGGATCAAGAACAAATGGGAGGAGGAGTTGGGGGGAAATAGGCTGAGGACTGTGGTGTGAGTCAATGCAGAGGGGTGAACTCAACCTCCTCCTGTGTGAGGATATAGCTTGATCCAGTTTAAGGTGGTGCATAGGGTACATATGACTCAGGCGATGATGAATGGGTTCTTTCAGGGGGTGGCCAATGGGTGTGAGAAATGTGGGCGGGGCCAATGAATCATGCACACATGTTTTGTGGTTGCGAGAACCTGGAGAGATACTGGAAGCAGTGTTTGGGACGCTATCTACGATTGTGGGGGTCGGGGTCAGGTCGGATCAATGGTGGCAGATTTAGGGGATCAGAATTGCCAGAGCTGCTGGAGGAGAAGGAGGTGGATGCCGTGGCCTTCGCCTCTCTCATTGCCCTGTGAAGGATCTTGTTAAATTGGAGGTCAGATACACCACTGAGAATGTCAGCTTGGCTGGGAGGCTTTTACAACTTTCTCCGGTCGGAGAAGATTAAGTTTGAGTTGAGGGGGTCAGCGGAGGGCTTCGAGGTGCGGTGAGGGTTGTTCATGACAATGTTTGAGGAACTGTTCATTGCGGGGGGGAGGGGGGATCAAAAGGGGAAAAAATTGTACAAACTGTGGGATGTGATTTTAGGGAGCATGTATTTTATATGTTGCTGTTAATGCGAGTGAGTGGGCTACGCTGATCATACCTGTGACAAAAAAAAGAGATCTGTACGCTTTAGTGGCAATTTTAAAGTCACTATTAATCCTGTACTGTATGCAGAGCAGTTCCTCTACCGCTGATTGATGACCCATTCACTGGGCTGGCTAGAGGCCAACATTGTAGTGAAATCGACCTCAGTCAAGCATATCTTCAAATGAATGTGGATCAGGATTCACAACAGTTCTTGATGATTGTGACACAAAGTGTTGCTTTGATAAAGAATACGGGGCAGGAATTAAATACCATTACCAGAGAAGTACTATTCGACAAACTAATGGGGCTAAAGACAGATAAGCCCCCTGGCCCAGATGGCTTGCATCCTGGGATTCTAAAAGAAGTAGATATAGAGGTAGATGATGCAGTGGTTGTAATTTTCAAAAAATACTTGGATTCTGGAGAAGTGCCGGGGGATTGGAAAACTGCCAATGTGACACCTCTATTCAAAACGGGAGGGAGACATAAAGCGGATAACTATCGGTCGATTAATCTAGCATCTATAGTGGGAATAATGCTGGAATCAATTATTGAGGAAGGAATAGCAGCACATTTGGAAAATCATAATCTAATCAAGCTGAGCCAGCATGGCTTCCCGACAGGGAAATTGCGCACAAGTTTAGTCGCATTTTTCCAGGAAGCAAGTGGGGAGAAGCGGTTCCTTTTCAGGTTGGTGCCCTGTGGGGATCCACAAGGATCAGTGCTGGGACCGCATCTGTTTACAATATACATCAATGGCTTGGAGGAAGGAAGAGAATGGAGTGTAGCCAAATTTATAGATGACACAAAAATAGGTGGAAAGGCAAGTTATAGAGGGATACAAGCAGTCTGCCAAACAGGTTAAGTAAGTGGCAAAAAATATGGCAAACGGAGTATAGTGTGGTAGTCTCTCTCTCTGTAATCTAAAGACTGTAAATCAATCCTTTGGTGATTTAAAACTAATAACTGCTCTCAGTAGTGACTTTAACCTGATGTGCTTCTGATAAAAGTTGTTTTTAAGACTTATGGATGTTAAAAGGACAGCTTAATGATTACTTAGTGTTGTATTCTTTGGGGGTTATATTTGAATTGATGGTTGCTGAGATGTTCACTGTCTGTTTTAAAAAGGCTAACTTGAGTTCATAGAATAAACATTGTTTTGTTTTAAAAAATACTTTTCGATTTCTTCTGTACCACTCCTGTAGAGTGGGCCGTGTGCTTCCCATACCACAATCTAGTAAACGTTGTGGGTCAGGTGAACTCCATGATACACTTTGGAGTTCCCTAAACCCTGGCCCATAACACATTGGGGGCTCGAGGGGGATAAAAGTCTATCTATTGGATTGGCTTAGTGAACTTAAAGACAGTGAGGGGTGAGCATATTGTGGATGCTTATCAGGTGTGGTATTTCAGTTTCAGTAGGGAGTGTATTGAGGACAATGGCTCTTTCAGAGGCTCTGAAGTTTTTGGGGGTGGAGACGGTCACATGCAGTACGTTACGGACAGACACTAAAAGCAGACTGGTAGATTTGGCAAAAACATTGCAGTTAACATTACCTGATAAAATGCAAAAAGGTGAGGTATTTACCGCGGTACCTGGGCATTGAAAATTGCCTGAGATACGGTCTGACTCATTAGAAATGGCAAAGATCCTGTTACAGATTAAGAAACTTGAACATGAAAAAGAATTAAAGCTGTTGAATATGCAATGAGAGAAAAAGAAAGAGAAAGGGAGATACAGATCGGGGCAAAAGAAAATGGGAGAGAAGAAAGAAACAAAGAAAGAATAGCCCCAGCAGAACAAAAGGAAAGAGATAGAGAGGAAAGGGAAAAAGAGAGAGAGTTTGAACTTCAGAAAATGGCCATGAAACATAACAGTCAGTTAAAATTGGCAGGCATAAAGGGAAACGCACAGTTGGTGGATAGTGATGAGGATAGTGAGAAGGAGCATCAAAGTTGAACGAGTGGCGGGGATCTATTCAAATATGTCCAAGCATTGCCAAGGTTTGATGAGAAGGACGTGGAAGACTTTTTAATTTCATTTGAGAAGGTCGCTAAACAAATGAAATGGCCAAAGGACATGTGGGTATTACTGATTCAAACAAAGCTGGTAGGTAGGGCTAGTGAAGTGTTTGCATCACTACCGGAGGAGGTATCTGGGATGTATAAGGAGGTGAAAAAATCCATCTTAGGTGCATATGAACTGGTGCCTGAAGCCCACAGACAAAGGTTTAGAAATTCAAGGAAAGAATTTGGTCAAACATACATGGAGTTTGAAAGGATCAAACAGAGTAATTTTGATAGGTGGATAAGGGCTTTGAAAATAGACCAAACGTATGAAGCTCTCAGAGAAATTATACTTTTGGAGAAGTTTAAAAATTCAATTCCTGATGTAGTGAGAACTCATGTGGAGGAACAGACAGTTAAAACTGTGGGATTAGCAGCAGAAATGGCAGATGGTTATGAATTAGTTCATAAATCAAAGCTTGATTTCAGCCTGTGAGGGATAGAAACTGGGGACGTGAGAAATACTCAAGAGGTAAAGGTAAAGGTGATCTGATGGGAGATAATTCGAAGAGTGTACCTCAGATTAAAAAAGAAATCCAGGAGGGTGGAAGAGACATGAAAAGTTTCAAATGTCTTCTCTGTAATAAACTAGACCATGTAAAGTTACAGTGTTGGTGGTTGAAGAAAAGCACTGGGAAGGCTGATGTGGTAAAACAGGATAAGACAGTGGGGTTTGTTAAAGTGGTAAAGAAAAGCCCAAGTGAAGCGAAGGAGCTGCAAATGATTATACAGCCTGATCAAGAGGTGATTGATAAGAAGGTGCCAGATCTCTTTAAAAGAATTTACTTGTGTGGGTAAAGTTTACTCATGTGTATCAGGAGGAGCAGGTAAAGAAGTCACAATTTTAAGAGATACGGGAGCTAGTCAATCTTTAATGGTAAGAGATGAGGAGTTATGTAGTTTGGGAAGAATATTGCCAGAAAAGGCGGTAATACGTGGAATTCAGGGTGAGAGGAGCATTATATAAGGTAAGGTTGGAAAGTCCATTGAAGAGTGGTGAAGTGGTAGTGGGAATAATAGAGAAACTATTTTGTCCAGGAATACAGTTTCTTGGGTAATGGTATAGCTGGATCGCAGGTGGGAGTGATGCCTACCGTGGTTGATAAACCAGTAGAAAATCAGACAACTGAAGTGTTGAAGGACGAATATCCTGGGATTTTTCCGGATTGTGTAGTAACAAGGTCGCAAAGTCACAGGGTAAGACAAGAGGATAAATCAAAGAGTGAAGATGAAGTTGAAGTGCAATTATCAGAAACAATTTTTGATCAGATGGTTGAAAAAGAACAAGAACAGGTGGAGGATGAGGCGGATATTTTTAGTTTAGGAAAATTGGCAGTTACAACAAAAAGATGTAGAAATAAAACGGATGTATCAGAAAGCATATACGGAAGAGGAATCTACGTGTATACCAAGTGTTATTACCGTAAAAGTAATGTCTTTATGAGAAAATGGAGACCTTTACATATGTAGGCGGATGAAATGTGGGCAGAAGTTCATCAAGTAGTATTGCCGGTAGGGTATAGAAAGGACGTGTTGCGAGTTGCACATGAGGTACCAGTGGGAGGTCATGTGGGAATAAGGAAAACTCAAGCTAAAATACAAAACATTTTTATTGGCCTGGACTACATAAAGATGTAGTTAAATTTTGTCAATCATGTCACACATGTCAAGTGTAGGAAAACCTCAAGCAGTAATAAAACCAGCACCCTTAATACCCATTCCAGCATTTGAGGAACCTTTTACACAATTGATTGCGTAGGACGACTTCCTAAAACGAAAAGTGGGAATCAATATCTTTTGACTATAATGGATGTGTCTACTAGGTTTCCAGAGGCCATTCCAGTACGTAATATTACAGCTAAAAAGATTGTGGAGGTGTTACTTAAATTCTTTACTAGATATGGACGACCCACAGAAATACAATCGGATAAAGGATCAAATTTTACCTCAAGGTTATTCAAAGAAGTTATGGATAGCTTAGGAATAAAACAATTTAAATCAACTGCATACCATCCAGAATCACAGGGAGTGTTTGAAAGGTGACATCAGACATTAAAGACAATGTTGAGGGCTTATTGTCAAGATTATCAAAGGATTGGGATAAAGGAATTCCATTCGTACTGTTTGCAATTAGGGATGCACCTAATGAGTCAACCAAATTCAGTCCTTTTGAACTAATTTTTAGTCATGAGGTAAGAGGACCACTTAAATTGATTAAGGAAAAATTGGTGAGTGAGAAATCAGAACTTACATTATTGGATTACGTGTCAAATTTTAGGGAATAATTAAATAGAGCAGGTGAATTAGCTAGACAACATTTAAAAGTTGCACTAAATGTGATGAAACGGGTAGCGGACAAGAAATCCAAAGTTCGTATTTTTGCCAGTGGAGATAAAGTTTTAGTGTTGTTACCAGTGGTAGGTGAACCATTAAAAGCTAAATTTTGTAGACTTTATCAGATTGAAAGGAAATTAATGAGGTGAATTATGTGGTAAAAATACCAGATAGAAGGAAGACTCACTGAGTGTGTCATGTGAATATGCTTAAAATGTACTTTGAAATGAAAGGGAAAGAGAGAAAAGGAGGTTTTAATGATTCTAACTCAAAGTGACGAACCAAATCCAGATGACTGTGAATTTCACATACCTCAAATTAAATTGGAAAATGAGGATGTTCTTAAAAATTGGGATAAATTGTTGAGTTACCTTCTGGAGGAAAAACAAACTGACCTGAAAGAGTTTTTTTTTTAAAATAATTTTTATTGAAAAATTTTGAATTTATACAACATCGAACCATAATAAAATACCAACAATAACAATAATGATAGCAATCATAAACATTTGCCCCTCCTCAATCAACAACACAAC